>NC_056072.1:20609062-21218125 GCF_016772045.2 Ovis aries
TCAAGGAGAACTTCATAGCAGGCAAAACTATGATGGTCAGCACTGTGGTCAATCCAGCAGTCATCTGGAGACTGGGTGTCCTACCTTGCCAATGGCCTGAGGTATGTGAACAATGAAATTATCTTTACAGATCAGAACAAGGCAAAAGGTAGACAAGATAATCGTGACACCTTTCTGGTGTAAGAATTAGGAAAAGAATAGTCAGAAAAAGGAGGAGGAATGAAAGAATTAGTCTTGACCCAGATTCTGAGGGTGATGTAGTCCATCTCCAGGTAGGCTATTTATCTCCCTTGTCATTTGATTTTACGGTCTCTAGACTTTGCTCAGAACCAGATGTCCAGTGTGCCCCTGAGGTTTAATGCCTTGTAATATGGCAGTGCTCTCAGTGGTCAAGAGTAGCCAGGAGTGTCCTTTCCATGAATTTCACCCTTGTGAAAGCCCAAGTAACACAGTAACGGCATATTAATAACAAAAGACTTAAAATGCTCCTGGTTAAAGATATGACTGAGAGTTCATTATAGCATTATATATTATATTCAGTGTAACATTTTAAAATAGGATATCAGAAAATGCCAGATTTCTAGGGGTCTTACACAATTCCTAAATCATATTCATAATATACATCTGCACATAAGATGTATAGCATCATTTTGATAATACTTCTCATGTAATTTAACATATAATAAACTTAATTATTTCTAATATTTTACCAGAGACAAATCATTTGAGATTTTCCAGGGGTAATCTTAAAATTAGTTTGGGATAAAAAATTTAGAATTTGGTTTCTCACAAATACTAGTGAAAAATTGAAGCCATCGGAACAGGTAACTTTAACTTATTCCATCTTTAAGAAACAAAATTTCGATACAACTGTTCTTTTATAAACTAGCGTTTTGTATTATCATACCTAATCTCATGTTTAAAATTTTGGAAAGTGTCACAAGGTTTGATTATTTGGTTAAATAGGATTACAGGTCATTATGAAATAATACTTCTTTATCTATTTAACCAAAGTGACAATAGAAGACAAAGGCAAACACACTTGCCTATACAGTTGTGAGTTAAACTTGCCTTTTTTAATATTGAGGAGACCCAGTTTTCTTAGGCTATCCAAGACTTGATAAAGACAACACAAAGCGCAGTAAATCTGGGTCAGATAACAAAATCTCTGCTGTCCAGGCAGATTCCATAGCGTTAAGGAAATTTTTACAATGTGTTTTCAAAATCAGGTCAGAAGTCAGAGAAAACTTTTTATCAGACAATCAAATTTTAATTTTATATCAACATGCTTTTGATATTATAACTCATTTTTTAAAAAATCGATTCCAGTCTTAGCCAGCTTGACCCCACATGAAATTCCTTGCCCAGGATGCCTTTTGCACAAATCTTCTACAGTACTTTTATATCCATTCAGATTTTGTCCTGCATTTTTTCCTTCATTCTGCAAACACTTATTTTAATTTCCTCGCCTACTTTTACATACACAGTTGTTTCCTTTCACCCCCATTTGTTAAAAAATTTTTTATTGGAGCAGTGTTAGTTTCTACAGTACAGCAAAATGACTCCACTGTATGTATACCTGCATCCCCGCCCTTTGGGGCTTCCTCCCCGTTAGGGTCCGCAGAGCGTTAAGGTCCCTGTGCTTTAGTGTGTCATTAGTTATGTTTTATCCATAGTATCGTAGTGTATATACATCAATCCCAATCTTCCAAATCTTCCTTCCTGCCCCCATGCCCCCTTGACATCTATATGTTTGTTCTCTACATCAGTGTCCTTATTTCTGTTTTGCAAATAAGATTATCTATACGGTTTTCTAGATTTCACATATATGCATTAGCATACGATGTTTTTCTCTGACTGACTTCACTCTGTATGATACGCTTTAGGTTCATCTGCATCTCTACAAATGACCCAAATTCAGGTTGGCAGGTGACCTCTTGTCAACCTATCCCATTCCGAGACCAACTTATCCTAGCTCAGGAATCTTACAGTTAGGTAAGCACTTTAACATTTTGTATGAACTCAATCCGTGCCTGTCAGTTGTTGTGCAGCTTTGGCTTCGCAGAGGCCTGTTATGATAGAACTGTTATCCCTTTATCTCATGTGCACATTCGCAGAAAACGTCAGTAACTAAGGAAACTGATTACTGCTGATGTCCAGTCATAAGAGGTGTTACTGCAGATTGGCCAAGCAAAGGTAGGTGCATACCACCAGACATTTCCAAAGTGGAACTACACACCGAACCAACCAGCAGACCCCCACAAATGCAGACTAACCAAGGCTTGAAGATTCAAGTTCCAGACGTAACCATCTGCCAGCTCAACATGACCCATCAGGCTCTGCCCTGGGAGCATGGACTAAGCCAGGGCTGAGGACTAATGCTTGGTTAGGGCCTCCCAGCAGTCCCATTAACCCAGACTGGAAGGCCATTTAGATTAGCAGCCCAGTGCAAAAAGGGCAGAACTTGGATTTGAGAGGAACTTAACCTAGTTTCTTGGAAACCATGAAAAAGAAAACAAAAAGATTTTGTGGGTACCAATACCTGTGTTTCTAGTTGTTGCCTTGCCAAAGCTGTCCGAAGTCAGTGGCCTTTGGATCCCATTGGCACCTTTAAACTTTTAACAACAACAAAAGTCGACTATGTAAAATGTAAAGACCTCTTGGCTTTATTAAATGATTCATAAATTGAGCAGCATCCAATCTGGCAGATAGAAGCTCTGAGGAAATGAAGGAACTATAGACAACAGGGAGCAGGAACAAGGAGATATACTAGGCAAAACGAAGCAGTTGGTGATTGCAAACTTTCTTTATGGGATGGAAGGCCTCTCTGATATGGAAGACCCTTGATCGACTGGTTGAAGATTCTCTTTCTGAGAGAGCTGAAACTATAATTAAGTCAAGCCCCACTTGGTGATGTGGGGCTTTGAGTATAAAACTTTGACTCCATTTTAGGCTGTTGTTTTACCATTAGATGTTAATTGAATTAAATAGCTAAATGAAAGAGCCCGTGCTGCTTGCTATGAACATTATATATGCTTTCTTTGTCCCATAAGCAAGAAAGCTAAATTTATAAATTAAGTAAACCATTTCTTTCAGGGCATCTTATATAAAGCTAGAATTACATCTGAAGTTTTTGCTAAAGGATCTAAATTTATTTTCTGAAAGCGCTGGATTAGCCCAGAAGTATATAGGCCAGACAGTTTTGCACGATGCGTGACCACCAAGAGTGTTGAAATTCTGTACAAGTTTTTCTATATCTGTTTCCCCTTCACTCCAGGAAAGTACATGATGTTCACATTATCCATTGCATTCACTAAGCTGCTCAGTTCTGTTTGGAGCAATCCGATCTTAAGAACCTCTATGAATCAAAAAGGAAAAGAACTGCCTCAAAAATCTGTTGGGAACCTAGGAAAAAAAGAAGGTAGATCCCAGAAAGAAAGATAACTTGGGAAAACAGGGCATAGTGGTACATTTTAGAAATATTTTCTGAAAATTTATGTTAGAAAGATGAATATTATTCACTCTCAGAGTTTCTAATGCATTACAGGAAAAGTACAGAAAGATGAATAATAATGAAAATGACAATGATGATAATGAAAGATTAACATTATGTTAAGTGTGGACAGATAGGCATATAGATCCCTAAAACTGAGAATGATGGTGGGGACACTTGAACAGATTGGTTGTGGCATTGCAGTAATGGAGAATTCTAAATGTCTGACCATATGTTTTTGGAAAGTTAAAAAGAACACAGTAAAATCCTAAAAATGTAGCAAAACTGCAACATCTATAAGAATATACTCACTGAATACATATAAGAAGATGAACTAATGGCTAGGATTACTAGACTACTCAGAAGTATAAAGAAGTTAATTCTTTCTTTCCAGTGCAGTTCTCATCAAAGTATTACTGTATATCTTTCGTAACTTAAGAGTTACTCTAAATTTTATCTGGAAAAATAAGTAGCTGAGCATAATCTGTACAATTGTGGGAAAGGACATTGAAGAAAGAGCTCTTTTCGAAAAAGGTGGGTGTGAAAATCATATTTTACAGCTATGGTCATGAGAGCTGTCTGTCTGGTTCTAGCATAGAAATATCCAAATGCTAGAGGGAAAAATCAGAGGTTATTTACAATCCTGATCATTCATTGGAATTTATCAAATGAAAAGAGTATAAGAAGATGACATTCAATATATGATGTTGAGACAGCTGGCTTTGTGGACAAAAGTTAAATCCATATACTATAGAACATAATATATCTAAGTACTAAAAAATAGAAATGTGAGATATGTTTAACCAAAAAAAAACCCCACAAGATATATAGGGGCTAAACTGACAACTCCATAAAAAGTTTAAAATTCCCTTAACTAAAAGCACAATATATAATAGCCAAATGATAAACTGAGAAGATCATGTATGATAAACAATGAATCAATAGCCTTATTTTTATAAAGCAGGTTTTCCTAAAGAGGGTTGGTCTCGAAAATCCTCAACTACTTTCAGTAATTCTTGAGAATTCCCCCAGAAGCCTTTTCCTTTTGTGGCTTAAATATGTACTATTTTGGAAGTTAAATCTGAAACACCTTAAATTATTATTTTTAACATATTAAAAGTAATAATACAGTCATTAGTTATGAACAGAAATAATGTATTAGAATGTTTTTCCAAAGCAAAAAATATATATATAAATGCCATGATTTTGTATTTTACTAATTCTCATAATTCATATCTGTTTCTACATTTAATCTGTTGTAGTAGCCCACATCATGTGGTCTCTGTAACCACAGGTGAAAAATATAAAAGGACAAGAATACTCCAGAAATTATGGCCTCAGTATCATCAAGAACTGGAACCGATACCAACAAATACCTATATTCAGACTTACTCATTTGGCCACAGTTTGTGGCATGCAGAACGTTAGCTCGCAGACCAGGAATTGAACCTGCACACCACGCAGTGGAAATGTGGAGTTTTAACCACTGGACCTCCAGGGAAGTCACACCTACAGACTTTAAAAAAGTCAATCATCATAGGCAGAAAGAAGCATGATATCTTACCATTTTAAGCCACCGTTGCACATGTGTTGATTTACTGGTACTGAGTGAAATCTTTTTCTTTTAATGCTATACTGCCTTACTACTTTTAAAAATACTCATTCTGAGAGTTCCCAGTTTTATTATTGATCAGTCTAGTTTTTATATCATTTACATTTAAAATTTTACTGCTATTATGATGGTATCTGCTAATCCATATTAATAATCCATATTAATGGTGTTTGACAGTATTGAATGAAAACAGATGAAAGTCTCTATAGCTGAGCAGCTGCACCGTGGCTGCAACACCACCACACTCTTCTGAAGAAGATGGAAAAGGTAAAACCCATGTTTCAGAGCCCTTTTGGTGACAGTGACGTGCTATGAGCAGACTCCCTCTCCCAACTGCCTTTTCCTTCTATGTTTGCAGATTAATATTAAGAAGCTGCATGTGAAGGAACAGAGAGAGTGAGGGAGAGAGATTGAGGGAGAGAGAAAGGTAGGTAGGTAGGAAGGGCAGGAGAGAAAGAGGAAGGAAGAGAGCAACTGGGAGAAAGGGGAGAAAAGGCAAAAAGGGAAGGAAGAAGAGAGAAAGGATTGAAAAGAGGAAGAGAGAGGAAGGAAAATAAGGGAAAAGACAGAAGAGAAATATAAAGAGTGAGTCAGACAGAGAAAGATGTGAGAAGGAAGGACATGGAGAAAGAAGGAGAGAGCAAGAAGAGAGTGGAAACAAAAGGAGGAGGAAGGGAAAAATAAAGAGGGGGAGGGGGAGCGATTAAGGGACAGAGAGGGAGGCGAAAGAGGAGAGAGAAACAGGGAGAGATGAGAAAGGAAAAGAAGGGAGAGGGAAAGGAAAGAAGGAAGAGAAAGACAAGGAAGAGAGAAATAAAATGGAAGAGGAGAAAGAATAGAAAAGAGGGGAAGGAAGGGAGAGAGAGAAAGAGAAATATGCTGTGAAAGGGTGGAAGAAATGAAAAATGAAAAAGAGGAAGGACGGGAGGGAGAGAGGGAAGAAAAAAGAGAAAAGGAGAGAGAGACACAAAGGAAGGAAGGGAGGGGGCAGAGAGAAAGGAAGAGAAGACAGGAAGAGAAACTGAAGGCAGAAGGAAAGAAAAAGAGGGGGAGATGGAAAAGGAGAAGGAGAAATGGAGGGAGGAAGGAAGGAGAGGAAAGAGCTACAAAGGAAGGCAGAAGGGGCAAGAGAGGAGAGTGATGAGAGAGGGAAGAAGAGACAGGCGGGGTGAGAGAAAGGGAGGGAGAGAGGAGAGAGAGTAAGAAGAAAGGGAGAGAGGAGAGAGAGAAAAGACAAAGAGCGGAAGCAGAGGAGGGTGTGAAGAAAGGAGGGAAGGGAGAGAGGAAAGAGAAGCAGCAAGGGAAAGAGAGACAGCGAGGGGAGAGAAGGAGTAGAGAGGAAGAGTTGGAGAGAAGGGTGACAGAAGGAGAAGAGAAGGCGGGGGGAGAGACGGCGGGGGTGGGGGGGGGGCGGGAGAGAAAAGGGAGAGAGCAGGAGAGAAGAGAAAGGAGGGGAGAGAAAGACAAAGACCACAGGAAGGGTGAGGGAGAGAGAAAAGCATGGGAGAAAGAAGAGACAATAGGGAGAAGTGGAGAAGGGAGGGAGAGATGGATGAGAAAAAGAAAAAGGTGGGGAAAGAGGAAGGAAAGAAGGGAGAAAGAGATAAAGAATGAGAGAAACAAGGACTGAAGGATGGAAAAAAGGAAAGGAGAGACAGGGAAGAGAAAGGCTGAGAGAGAAGGAGAGAAGAGAAAATGAGAGGAGAGGGGGACAAAGAGTGATGGTAAGGAAGGGAGGAAGAGGGGAGACAGGAAAGAGAGGAAGGAAGGGTGGCATGAAGAGCAAAATACACAGAGGGAAAAAGTGATCAAGGGAGGAGACAGGAGAGAAAGACATAGGAAGGAAGGATGGAGGAATAAAAAGAGAAAGACTGAGGGCAGGGAGAGAGAGAAAAGAGAGGAGAGAAAGAAAATGAGAGGAAGGGGAAGAAGGGATGGATGGAAGATAGAGGAGAAAAAGAGGCAGAAGGAAGGGAGAGGGGTTGAGTGAGAGACGAAGGAAGAGAGAGGAATCGGCAGAGGAGAGAGGAAAGGAAAAGAGATTAAGGGACAGAGATAAAGAGGAAGGAGGAGAAAGAAAAGAGAACAGGAGATGAGAAAAGGAAGGGAAAGAACAGAAAGGGGGGGAGGGAGGAAGGGAGAGAACAGGTAGTGAGAAAGAAAGAGAGATACCATGAAAGGAGAGAAGAAATGAGGGGAGAAGAGAGGAGAGAGATGAAGAGAAAGAAGAGAGAACAAAAGAAGGAAAAAGGCCAGGGGGAGAAAGAAGACACAGGTAGGAAAGACAAAAAGGAAGGTAGGAAGGGCAAGAGAGAGGAGCAGAAGAGACAGGGAAAGGAAGGAGGGATCAGAGAGAGGAAGGAAGGACGGGGGGAAGCAGGGGAAAGAGAAGCAGAGAATGAGAGGAGGCGAAGGAAGGGAGAGAGAGGGAAAGAGAGAAGGAAGGAAGGGAGAGAGAGAAAGAGAGGAAGGAAGGGTGAAAGAGGCAAGGAAGGAAGTGAGGAGAGAAAGAAGGGAGAAAGGAAAGAGAAGCGTGCCAGAGATAAAGAGGAGAGGGCTGGAGAGAGGAGAAAGAAAAAGAAGGGAAATCAGATAGGAAAACAGAAATGAAGAAAGGAAGAGAGCGATGAGAAAGAGAAGGAAAAGACAGGTGGGGAAAGAGACATAGGAAGGAAGGAAGGAAAAGAGATTTTAAAAATGAGAGAAGTACAGAGAGAGTGAAAGTATGGAAGGAATAAAGGAAAATAGAAGCGAGAGAGAATACAAAGGCTGAAACAGGAGAAAAGAGAAAATGGAAGAGAGAGAGGAGAAAGAGACAGAGGAAGGGAGGATGGAAGGAAGAGGGGGAGACACTGAAAGAAGCTAGAGCGAGAAAAAGAGGAATGGAGAGAAAGGAAGTGAAGATGGAGGAGTAAAGGGAGAGAAAGAGACTGAGGGAAGGGAGAGACAGAAAGAGAAAGACAGGGAGGAATGGAGAGAGGAAGGAAGGGAAGGGAGAGGAGAGAGAAATAGAGATAAAGAGGAAGGAAGGGAAGGTGAGATACGAAGGCAGAAAGAGAAAGAGCAAGAGGCAGGAAGGGAATGGAGAGAGATTGAGGGAGGGAGAAAGAGAGGAGAGACGAGGAAGACAGTAAGAGAGTGAGGAGAGAGAGAGAAAGGGATAAAGCGAAAAGAAAGATGACCCAGAGTGGGGTCACATACCTGGATCCTGAGCAGACTCCGTCCCAAGGCTGGGCTGTCCTGGGGCTGAGGGAGCCGGGGACGATGTACGCTGACCTGAGCAGCCCCCGCCCCGCCCTTAGACCTGTAGTGCCTGGGCCCCTCAGATGGGGCCCCACATCCAGGGTGGCACTCCCGCAACTAAGCCAAGCCCAACACCTCCAAAGGATGGTGGAGCAAACTCACCTGGCCTCCAAGCCTCCCTGTGGTGAGGTGGCCACTCCCAGCCTCCGTCCTTAGGGCCGCCCCAGTACCCTCAGCACAGCACTAATGCAGGGCTTGGGATTTGTCTGAGAGCGGCAGGCAACAAACAGTGGGAGAGGTAATGAGATACAAGCTCTCTTGGCTGTTTGTTCAGGCACTTTCCACTGGAATTTACAATGGCAAATAGGACTTTCTCTAAGGCTCTAGTTGCCCAAGTTACCAGAATGGGGCATGAGGAAGTGCTGCCGCCTTGTGGATGCGTCATGCAACCACAACCTGAAAATGTGCTTTCAAACGGGCACTCCAGTGTCTCAAGGCCAGTGGGGCTGTAAATGACCCCTGCCCTCAAGAAATGCCCTGTGGGAGGTAATTCAACCCAAGGCCAGTCTCATGAAGCCAATTTCAAGCTAAATTATCCTCACACACTTCATAAAAAATTTTAAAAAGCCATGAAAAGATGTTCATCATCCGTAATGATTGGAGAAATGCAAATCAAAACGATGAGATAGGCTGAAGCACCAGTCATTAAAGAGTCTATATACAATAAATGCTGCAAAGGCCTGAAGAAAAGAAAACCACACTGTTAGTGGGAATGTCCATTGGTAACATGCACTATGGAGAATGGTATGGAAGTAAGTGTAAGTTAAGTGTTAGCTGCTCAGTTGTGCATGACTCTTTAGGACCCCATGGACTGCAGCCCACCAGGCTCCTCTCATGAGATCTTCCAGGCAAGGATACTGGAGTGGGTTGCCATTTCCTTCTCCAGGGGATCTTCCTGACCCAGGGATCGATCCCAGGTCTTCTGCACTGCAGGCAGATTCTTTACTGACTGAGCTACAGGGAAGTTCCTTTAAAAACAAAAATAGAGCTACCATGAGATCCAGCCATCCCACTCCTGGGTAGGGGTATGTCGGAGAAAACCATCCGTCCAGAAGATACCTGCACCCCAAGGTCGTTGCAGCAGTATTTACAATAGCCAAGGCATGGGAACTAATGCTCTGGTTCCGTGTGTTACATATCTACTTAATCATGTTTCCTTTTTCTCCTCCAGGACGCACAGAAAGACTGAGTTTCTACAGCCTCTCTTGCAGTTAGGTTGGAGCAAATGGAACTGGGTTCTGGGTAAAGGAATGAGGGAAACGCCTGCCCGTACAGCTTCACCCTTTCCTTGCGGTAACTTTTGGGGCCATTTGTTTCCCGTGTCCCTCTGTGGAAAATTCCCAGATCCCTGAGTCACCATGTAGAGGAAAGCTGCCAAGGAAAGCACAGAGCACAAACTAAACCTGTGAAAGATCAACATTTGTTGTGAAGTTAAATACACTCAGACGTGTTATTTGCTGCTGTCAGAACTAATAGACAACTCAAGAATGAGTATCTTAAATGCCATATGATGTGACTTACCTGTGAAATCTAAAATATGACACCAGTGGGTCTGTGAAACAAAGTCATATAGAGAACAGCCTTGTAGTTGCCAAGGGGAGGGAAGTATTGGGATTAGCAGATACAACCATATATGTTTTCACAGTAGATAAACAAGGTCCTACTGTATAGCACCAGAGAAGGCAATGGCACCCCACTCCAGTACTCTTGCCTGGAAAATCCCATGGACGGAGGAGCCTGGAAGGCTGCAGTCCATGGGGTTGCTGAGGGTTGGACACAACTGAGTGACTTCACTTTCACGTTTCACTTTCATGCACTGGAGAAGGAAATGGCAACCCACTCCAGTGTTCTTGCCTGGAGAATCCCAGGGATGGGGGAGCCTGGTGGGCTGCCGTCTATGGGATCGCACAGAGTCAGACACGACTGAAGTGACTTAGCAGTAGCAGCAACTGTATAGCACAGGGAACTATATTCAATATCCCATGATAAACCATAATGGAAAAGAATATATGTGTAACTGAGTCACTGTTCTGAATAGCAGAAATCAACACAACAAAGTAAATCAACTCTACTCCAATAAAAGTTTTTTTAACGAATGAATGTCATAATGTCTGTACACATCTTGGGCAAAAGATCAGCTATGCAGGAACTAGACCCAAAGAGGAAGAGCAGACATAGCTAAGTCCTCTGCCAACAGCTCAGTGTGTGATCAGAAATGAAACACTTACCTCGTTAGGGTCTCCCAGAAATAGTTGAAGGGATAGTCCAAGAAGAGTTCACTGCCAGCAATCACATGAATGGAACCATTATTTTGTTATTTTTTTTACCATAAGACGTCTTTTTTGGTGATGTCTCAGGCCTGTAAATTGGGATTTTACTTGTGTTGTGCAAAACTTAAAAAAAAAAAAAAAGCTGAAATCAGCACCTAGGTCCAAAAATGATCAGCACAGTCATCCCCTTGCAAAGCTGTGCTTCCAAGTGTCTCAAGGGCCTTGTGATCTTGGTGCAGCTATACAGCTCTAAACAAATAAAATGCTTACATTTCTGGCAAGTTAGAGGAATCTGTCCCAGAGCATGACTTGCTCCACCAAATGGGAATCTACTTCCAACCTATGCCTTAAGGGAAGGACTCTGACACTTATGTCACAAGTCAAGCCCATATTTTCTCACGTGGTAATCAGCCGACATATCCCTGGAACCAATCCAAATAAGCAATTGTATGAAAAATACGCAAAGAAAGAATGATAGCCTGTGGAAAATGCATCATCATGTATGACAAAGGCCATACACTCTTAACTATTAACAATTATTCAGACTCCCCCCCAGAGCTGTAAACTAGCAATCATTTAGTTTGGGTATGAGGAAACCTTGCATCTGTATTTACAGCTACCAGCTTATTTCCTAATTTTAAACAGAAAATAATCATAGCATTGTATATTACCAACCAAACTTGTGTGATTTATCAAAAATATGAAGCGCGGCCTCTTCATCTTTCTCCATTTGAACTGATAAAAGCCTCAGAACAAATCCAGAGGTCCACATTTGGTTCCAGTCCATTAGTCTACCTATCTTCAAGATAAAGCAAACTAAATTTTTTATTGTGTCGTGCTAAGGGAAATACTCCCCTGACTAGAGAACCCACACCTTTGAATTATTCATAGATTTCTCATTTCAAAGTCTATTATAACTCAGGGTGCCTCTGGGAGTTAGGCACTTCATTTATAACTTTGATCCGCCTTCTGCACCTCAGCTGTGGGGAAAATGTGGCCTTAAATAAAGATAATTGGTATTAATGCCAAACTGAGTTTATATTTTCTATAAAAGAAAAAGTACGTAAAGTCAACACAAATATTATGATCAACCATTTTTTAGAATATTTTAGGAGCTCAGTTTGTTTAAATTTTACATGTTCTTGGGCAAATGTGAAATACTGAAATGCTTTACAAAATGGGCATTTAGAAGGTGAGAGAATGAAAATATAAGAAATATTTCTCCATAGTTTATCTGATATTAAAAGTGGCATTCCTTACCAATCAGTGAAGGAGGGTTTCCTTTTCTCCACATCCTCTCCAGGATTTGTTTGTAGATTTTTTTGATGATGTCATTCTGACCAATGTGATGTGAAACTTAGTTGTGGGGTGGGAGGTGAGCGGGAGACTCAGAATGAATATATACGATTCACTTTGTCATGTGGGGAACCAACAGAACACAGCACAACAACTGTAAAGCAATTATCCTCCAATGTAAAAAAAAAATTAATTTTTTAAAAAGAATGTAGCATTTCCTAAATCCTCATTTTCAAAAATGACCCAACATCAGCAACGTTCTAGGTGAAAGCCATCCATGACAGAAGTCAGTTTTACAAAAGTCACCTATCTTTGACATAAAGGTGCTTGTCTTTTCTGCTGTTGACATATCCTTCCTTGCTTGGAGGTGGTGAAATAAAATTTTAAGGTGGGACAAGGAAATTGAAACGTAAAATTCTGTGTGTCCATCTGGGCCGCCTCTCTGTGGCCCTAATGAGCACCCACACTAACCAGACCTCCTCAGTAATGGAACTGCCTGGTGGACCGGAAAGATACTGTCTTTTCCTTTCTTCTGATGCAAGCAATGTAACTTCTTAAAAGAACAGCATTCTTCTCAACTCTGCAGGGGGTCATGGTGACTTGCTACTCACTCTGTCCCTACTTACCTGGATTATAGGGCTTCCCAGATGGTTTAGCAGTAAACAATCTGCCAGCCAGTGTAGGAGATGCAGAAGACTTGGGTTCAGTCCCTGGGTCGGGAAGATCCCCTGGAGAAGGAAATGGCAACCCACTTCAGTGTTCTTGCCTGGAGAATCCCAAGGACAGAGGAACCTGGCAGGCTACAGTCTACGGGCTCGCAAAAGAGTCAGACACAATTTAATGACTAAACAACAAAAAACCACCTGGATTCCATGTATCCCTGGTAGACTTGATGTAAAATACCGGTATATCCTTTTGAAGTATAGTCATTTGTCTCGAAAATCTATGCAACTTTATCTTTGACTTGTAAACGGGTGAAACAGTTCTCAGATCTTTCTGAGAATCTGTTTCCTGGGTCATAATCCTCAGCTGGGTCCAAATGAAATTCTCTTTTTCCTTACCTTGATTGTTAATTGAGCTTTCTTCCACAGAGGTGATTTTGCAGGGAATGTATATTATGTTACTGACCATAGATGAGTACTTCACATTTAAATTTATATACATTGCTTAAAAATTTTCCATCTACAGTCATTTTCGGTGAGTTGCTAGGTCGTCAGAGCTTGTGCAATCAAGGAACACTTGTTTAAAGCCAGAACATTGCTGAGTTCTGATCAGTGAACCTCTTAAGATCTGATTGTTCGCAACATCAAGTATGTGCTAACAATGGTACAGCCCACACGGAACTCTCTCACTGCGAAGTCACTGACCAGCTATGAAGTAGCTGACCATGATCGATGTAGGATACACAACAATTGTCCTGTTCTAAATAGTGGATTCTACATATGAAATCCCCAGAGCACAGTACCAGTCTCTGAGAAGAGCAGAAAACAATCTGTACATGCATGCTGCAAGTCTGTGCAGCGTGCACAGGTGTGAATTTCACATTCACTTGAAATAATCATTTTTCTGTTCAGACATTCAGCCAGGAAGGTGTCCATCTGTGATCTAACCTGAGTTCTGAGCACACAGGATGACCTCACTCTAGTTGACCCTATGGCAGAAACACCCCTTTGAATATTCTCCTGTATGGGAAGCAGTAGAGGAAAGAAATGGAGGTTACATGTATAGCTACTGGAGCCTGGATTCTATTCAGAGAAGACAAGGATACTGGCAATTTTCAGTGGTCTTCTGTGACAAAGAAAACCTTTTTCCCCTAAGAATTCATATTATCATATAAATTACATCACTGCTATCCTAATACTGACAACAATAAGAATGAACTTTGAGCACGTTCCTTGCTGCGTACCAAGCATTGTCTATCGCATTGAATCCGCATAACTTTCTATGACATGACTAGGACTGTTATCGCTCGTCTTGCTAGCACAGAAACCAAGCTTCAGCAGGAAGTAATTCGTCTAAGGTCATGTGACCTAAAAGACCTGAGCCAGTTTTGAATCTGGAAACCCTGCTTTAACTCCTGTGGCAAACTTGTATATGTCCCGCCCCACCCAGGAATCTGCACCCCTGGTAGTCACACCCTTCTGTGCTTCTCTTCTAAAAACTGGCCCTCTCTAATGAGAAGGTTGCTCTCCATCACTCTCAGGGAAGGCTCTTCTGAGCCCCTTTTCAACTCAAGCTTCAATCCTGACCTACAAAGGCTTGCACGGAAAGCAGCTCCCGGCCGCATCCTAAGATGACCCTCAGCTTCCTTAAAGTTCTTGCTTAAGAAAACTCAAGAATGCAAAAATGAAAAAACAAAAAAAATTGTTCCAAGTCATCAGCTGAAGACAGGAACTCTGAATCGCTGCCTCTATGAGGAGAGAGCAGCAGCCTAACTTCCACAAGCTTTAGTTAGCAAACCCAGATGCATGTCACATGGGCCAACCACCATTTTCTGTTTTATATAATTTTCCACTTCCCTGACTACTGAGACCCTGCTCATTCCCCTCATTATTCCCTTACTCTCCCTTTAAAAAGTGTTCAGTCACCTCTGTATGAATTGAAGTTGAGTTCAGTTCTCATTGGACTCTGCTCTACTGCAATAGTTACTGTGGATTAAAATCCATTCTCACCCCTGTGGTGGGACAGAGGGAGAGTCGGGAGGGAGGGGGCATATGTACACTTGTGGCTGATTCATGTTGATGTGTGGTACAGGCTAACACAATATTGTAGAGCAATTGTCCCCTGATAGTTGTATTTTGTTCTGTACTTCTCAATATTGTACAGTTATAATCTTTTCAAAAAATCCATTCTTAAACGCCTTTAATTAGTGTCCTGCTTGGATTCAGCAGAAGAGATGCAGAGTAAGATCCAAGGCTGGACCGTGAAGGGCCTTGCAGCTTCTAGCTTCTCTCTAGAACACTCACCCTTACAGATCTGAAACACCAGACTGAGGGAACCACAGAGATGATGCATAGAAGGCCTGAAACAACATGGAGAGATGCTTCTTAGCAACTCAAGTCAGCCCATCTGAGTAGAAATCAGTTGTTCCCTCTGAAAAAAGTAAAACTTTTGGTTGCTCAGTCGTGTCTGACTCTGTGACCCTATGGACTGTAGCCCACCAGGCTCCTCTGTCCATGGAATTCTCCAGGCAAGAATCCTGGAGTGGGTTGCCAGTTCCTTCTCCAGGGGATCGTCCCAACCTAGGGATCAAACCCAAGTCTCCCGCACTGCAGGGAGAGTCTACCATCAGCCACCAGGGAAGCCCTGTTCTCTCTGAGCTCTGTCCAAACTGCAGAATTCTCAGCAGGCTAACCAATTGCTGCATGTTTTAGCCACTTAGCTTGAAGGGGTTTGTTACACAGCAATAGGAAACTGCAGCAGCCACTGCAAAGCACAGCTGTTTTTATTTTCCCGGGATCCCTCTTCTTCTTCATAATTTTCAACTCTGAAGGTCACATTCAGCCCACCCCAACTCACTCACTCACAAATAACACTCACTGGGTTGAATGGAGATGGATATTGGTTGAGCACTAAGTCTAACTCGAGACAGAAAGAGGGTAAAACAAACAAAAGAGAAAAATACCTACTTTCTCAGATGAAATGTTAGTGCTTATATGAAAATCTTTTCTTTCCTCCTTCTAAAAGAATATATGCTTCCTCATATCACACAGCTCAGCTCCGTACCCTGTGATGACCTAGATGGTGGTGGTGGGGGGTTGGGGGGGGTTTGATGGGGGGGGGGTGTTGGGAGAAGTGGGAAGAAGGTTCAAGAGGCATGACATATATATATATGTATGTCTATACAGCTGATTCACTTTGTTGTATAGCTGAAACTAACACAATATTGTAAAGCAGTTATACTCCAGTTAAATATATATATACGCTTCCACTATGTTGTTTAATTTCTGTTTGCTGATGAGAATTTTTTAAAGTAATTTTTGATTTTGAGTTAAATGATACCAGTTTGTTCTGAGTTCTAAAGTATAGAAATCTGTAATGATTTTTTATTTATATTTACATGTATCCAAACATGTTAAAAGGCTTATCTTGTGGCTCAGCAGTAAAGAATCTGCCTACAATGCAGGAGATGCAGGAGAGGGGGTTTCAATCCTGGGGTCTGGCAGATGCCCTGGAGGAGGGCATGGCAACCCACTCCAGTATTCATGCCTGGGAAATCCTATGGACAGAGGAGCCTGGCAGGCTACAGTCTGTGGGGTCACAAAGAGTCAGATATGGCTGAACTGACAGCATATACAAACATGTTAAAAATCAGCTTGCTTGTACCATCACTAGTCTGTCTACACAGGTGATGAGGTTCAATATCAGAGAGACTTTCTTCATCTGGATAAACTTTCTAATATTGTAAACTTGAGTTTATTGGATAAACAGAAATCACATGAATGCCACAAACATCATTGGACTGTTAGTTGCAAAGTAAAACAAATTGAAATGTACTTCTCCTCTGGGCTTCTGAGGGTCATAATCCTGGGAGGAGGAGGAGGCTTTGCTTGCATAAACCGTGACTCCTGAACTTGCTTCAAACGGCGCTTGCAGTCATCAGACCCCTGAGTGTTTACTAGTTTGCATTCTCTTCACTGGAAACTCACTGATGCCTTTAGCAACAGCTTTGGTGCTTTGCTTTGCATTGTGCTTGACAGGGAGCTTGGCTGTTAAGCCACCAATTTTTTTTTTCTTGTGAATCTCATCAGTGCCCACTGTCCTGAGCTGCTGGGTGCATGGTGGGCCTCCAGGATCTGCCTTAGTTTACCTCCTGTGTGAAGTTAGTCCCTTGTTAGTCAGGGACCCTATTATCCATACCATCACACAACCTACCTTAAGGTCCAGTGGGTACAAGTGGAATGTGGAAGGGCTGCTCTGTGACTAAGGCAGAGTTTACAAAACCCCTCAGCAACTTGCAGTCTTTAAAGACCCACCTGTAAGCTTCAAGGGTATCCATTCCAACAAATAGGGTAACATTTTCTCAACACATAGTTAACCACTGGAGGGAAAAGAAGAAGAAAATTCCTTTATTCCTGAAACTTAAACCAAGACTAAGAAAACATTCACATACATAAAAGTCCTGAATTTTTCAGAATGATTTCAAATAATTGCTCTTTGGAGCCCATATCTACCAATATATTCTGAGCAGTCACAAAATGCATGCCAAGTTTTGTTTCAAAAAATACAGCCACCTACACATATGTTAGTATATTATGACATTTTAATTATGAAATGACAGGTTTTTAGTGATTCATAAATGCAGCATCGAAGCCCTAAGTAGTATCTTCTCTGCAAGTATATATGTCCAGTCACTATATGAATTTTCTATGTATGTGTAGATGACACATTTTAATAAAACTTCATTACATTTTTCAACAGCTGTGAAAAAGTGCTGGCAATCCCATCAACAGCTCTCATTAGGAGATCTAAGAATGCAACCACACAGCCTCAGCAAGGCCAGCCCGCCTTGTAAAACTTCAGGAAGAGAAGAGCAGCAAGGAGCCCACATCAGCATCTGCACCAACAATATGTGCACAAAACACCCCCAGGTGAGAGGCCCTGCTTATTGAGAAATACACAGGTCTTCTAACAAGGTGACTTCATTTCCCAAGATAAAAATCCTTTGCTTCTCCCAGCTTGCAGAGAAAAGTAAAAGGAGATAAAGCTAGGATGGAACAAGGTTTAAAACAGTTTAATTGTAGGGAAGGACGGGGTGGGATGAATTAGGAGATTGGGGTTCACATACGTACACTGCTGTGTAAATGGACAACTAGTGAGAACCTGCTCAGGGAGCTCTGCTGGGTGCCCTGTGGTGACCTAAAGGGGAGGGAAGTCTGAAAAAGGGATATATGTATACATGGAGGTGATTCACTTTGCTGTACAACAGAAAATATTAATAACACAACATTGTCAAGCAACTCTATGCCAATAAAAGTTACTGTTTAAAATGTTCTGGAAAAACATTTTAAAAAGTCATTTCCCCAGATGTAAAACAAAGATGGGAATAACAGTACCTACCTTATATAGCAAACAATAAACATTCAATCATTAACTATATATGTGTGTGTGTGTATGTATTTGTAGCGTATTATCCAAAACCCCTGTGATAAAGTAGGCCTGGAGGATGTGAAAACTCCTATAGTTGATCCTCTCTCTAAGAGACACGAATGGGTTTGTAGTCTCACGTGACAGAGTTTCTCCAGTTTTTGTCATTCCCTCCCCGGTGGCTCAGCAGTGAGGAATCTGCCTGCAATGCAGGAGCCACAGGAGACACTGGGTTCGATCCCTAGGTCAGGAAGGTCCCCTCAAGGAGGAAACGGCACCCCACTCCAGTATTCTAGCCTGGAGAATCCCAATGGCCAGAGGAGCCTGGTGGGCGACAGCACATGGGGTCCCAAAGAGCTGGGCACCGCTGAAGTGACTTAGCATGGCACCCCCAACCCCAGGCCCAGGGGCTGATTAGAAAAACAGAGAAAGTGGAAGCAAGACCAGGGCTTTGGTTTCTCAGTTGGCTCAGAGACAAAATTGAGAGCAAAACATTTGAAAATGTATACTCCTGGCTGCAGAATGCCCAGGTATGAATATATTCATACTTCTGATCAAAGATAACCCTTCTCATACAAATAGAACATAATTCTTAAAATACTATCTTTATTTCCATGGCTTGCTTTCTTTTTCTTTAAAACAATTTTTTTTATGTCAACCATTTTTAAAGTCTTCATTGATTTTTTTACATGTTGCTTCTCTTTTATGTTTTGGTTTTTTTGGCCTCGAAGAATATGGAATCTTGGTTTGCAGACCTAGGATTGAACCTGTGCTTCCTACACTGGAAGGTAAAGTCTTACTCATTGGAACAAGGAATTCTCCTATTCCATGGTTTTCCAGAGGAGAAGGAAGAACCAAAGACATGTAAGATGGCCCATGACCTCAACCGCATTAAATAAAAATACAACTCCTTTGTGGTAGGACAATTTCATCACAGCTAAGTCAGCACATTATTATTGCTATCTTCTAAGTAGCAGAAAATACAGCAGACTTATCTGCATTCTAGCCAGTTCCTAGTATAGTCCTACTAATGGTCTCCAAAACATCCCAGATTATTGCAACATCACCTTAATTCCCATTATAAATTTACAAAGGAAAGTTGAAGCTTCCCTAGTTAGCAGTAGAACGCTGGGCCTTTTTCAGTGTTATCTTATTTACTCCTATAGGCAACAAATATTTACCAAATGTTTTCAAGCATGAGACAGTGAGTTAAATAGATATATATGACCATCACCTCACCCTTTAAAAAAAATTAATTTATATTTAACTGCTTTACAATGTTGTGTTACCTTCTGCTGTACAACAAAGTGAATCAGCTATGTGTATACATATATGCCCTCTCTCTTGCACCTCACCCTTTTCAAAACAGATTTTACAAAATGGCTACAAATACCTACTAGATGGACAAACTAATACAAAAACACAAGTAGCCATGCAGACAAGGTCAACTTGTTTTTCCCCCAAAAGACATTCTTGAACTTCCTTTAAATTCAAAAACTTCTATCACACTGAAATATGCAATAACAAAGCAAAAGTTAAACGGTCTGCATGAGATCACATAAAACCTTTGAACTCAAAGGATCCTGCAGAGTACTGATTTAAGTTCTTTGTCTAGAAGGATTAAATTTCCCCAGCCATTTACATTTCTAATCACAGGCTCTTAATGACCAAGGTGAATTAACATAAGTGATTCGTCCTGCTTACAGGAAAGCCAAGGCCTAGACCAGCAGCTCAGGCTCGCAAACCATGACCCAGTTACTGTGCGATTCAGAAAGACTGAAGTTCATGTTTACACATGTCATATCCAGTGCTCTTTTGACCATGACACATGGCTCTTGACTGTACATCCTTTAATGCTTCATGATGCATATCTCATATTCAAAACAGGTGAATTCCATCCCACCAAACCATCTGATCCTCCCTGTGTCCAGTGGCATCTACTATTCACTTTCGTAGTTACTAGCTATTGTCTACTAGCTTTCATCAGGTCTCTGCCCTTAGCCAGAGTAATCTTTTCAAACACCCAGTCTTGCTGCTGTGGAAACCAGCTTTTCCTCAAAAAGTGCATCATAAAACGGCCGTGTCGTCCAGAAGTCCCATTCCTACATGTATACCCTGAGAAACCGAGGGCAGGAACTCAAATCCTCACACAACAAAGTTCAGTGCCACATTATCCACAAAAGCCAAAAGGTAGAAACAACCCAAGTGTCTATCAACACATGAATCAATAAACAAAATGTGGTCTATCCATACAATGAAACATTAATCTGCCATTAAGAAAGGAATAAAATTCTGAAATACACTACAATAGGTGTGAATACTGAAAATATGTGTGCATGCTAAGTTGCTCAGTCGTGTCCCACTCTGTGATCCTGTGGACTGTAGCCCACCAGGCTCCTCTGTCCATGGAATTCTCCAGGCAAGAATACTGCAGTGGATTGCCATTTCCTTCTCCAGGGGATCTTCCCGACCCAGGGATCGAACCTGCGTCTCTTACGTCTCCTGCATTCTTTAACGCTAGCAGCACCTGGGAAGCCCAGAAACATTGGACTAAGTGACAGAAGGTAGACACTTCTGATTTCACTTATATGAAATACCTAGGATAGAAAAATTTTTAAAGAAAGTATATTAGAGGTTACAGGGACTATGGGGAATGGAAAGTGGGGATATCTCACTCAATGTTTAGGGTGATAAAAATTTTGGGAAATAGAAAGTGGTAATTAATGGTTGTGCAACATTGGGAGAATAATGAATGGCTCTGACCTGTACATGTGAAATATTACTGGTTTAAAAAGTAGATTTGGGGGACTTTCCTGGTGGTCCAGAAGCTAAGACTCTGCACTCTCAATGCACGGGGCCTAGGTTTGATCCCTGGTCAGGGAACTATATCCCACATGCCACAACTAGGAGTTCACACGCCACAAACTAAAAGATTTCACGTGTTGCAACTAAGACCCAGCATAGTCAAGTCAATAAATAATAGTAAATAAATATTATTTTTTAAGGTAGCTTTGATACCTTTATACAAAGGAATATCACTCAGGCATAGACAGGAATGAAATTGGGCCATTTGTGATGTGGATGAACCTAGAGACTGTCATACAGAGTGAAGTCAGAAAGACAACAAATGTAGCATATTAACACATTTATATGTGAATCCAGAAAAATGGTTCTGATGAATGAACCTATTTGCCAGGCAAGAACAGAGACACAAACTTAGCGAGTGAACTTGTGGACACTGTGGCGGGGGCGAGGGGTGGGGAGCCAGGAACGAACAGAAAGAGTAGCATTGATATACATACGCTATGATGTGTAAAACAGCTAGCTGGTGGGAAGCTGCTGTTAGCACAGGGAGCTCAGCCCAGTGGTCTGTGATGACCCAGGGAAGTGGGATGGAGCAAAGGTGGGAGGGAAGCTCGAGAGGGGGGAGATACAGGTATGCACTGCCTGATTTCATGTTGTTATACAAGCAAAACCTAACACCATTGTAAAGCAATTATACTCCAGTTTTTTTAAGGTAGCTTTTATAATGTACACTTTAACACAATAAAAACTAATTAATTAAACACCCAAAGATAAAAAAGTTACCAGTCTTACTAGATGATTCCTCTGCTTAAGCCCCTTTCATTGAGGAGATGAGAGTGAAGACCACGATGATTCCATGGCCAGCGGGTCCCCCAGAGTACGGCTTCTCCATCTCCCCTACTTTAGTGAGTTCCACTCCTCTCTCTCCTCTTCATTCCTTACACTCTGGCTTTCTCTTAGTCATTTGAAAGCATTATGCCCCTCATATGGCCCCTAGCAAGCTAGGTCCTCTTCCCATTTCACCCTTCAAATTTCAGCTTATTTCTTCCATTGTTAAGGAAGCCTTTCTCATCCAACAGGTCAGATCCTCCTATTTTGCTCTGGAACCCACTCACACACACAAACACACACGAGTTCTCCTTTACAACGCTTCCTATATTTTAGATTAATTGTTATGTTTGTGTGTGTTTTGTAGCCAGCTCCCAAAACAGCACCCAAGGATCCCCACCTCCTTGGAGGGGCACCCTTGTGTGGTCCCCTCTCCCACCGCTCCAGGGTTAATTTGTGTGACAAACAAAATAAGACAGAAGTCACTTCCGAGACTTGGTTTTCAAAGACTGTCGATTCCGTGTGGGTGTCTCTCTCTGATTCGCATCACTTGCTCCAGGGGGATGCTCCATCATGGGAGCCCTGAGTAGAGGGGACCATGGGGTCGGCATGGCAGCCTGGTGAGTGAGCTTGAACTGCTTGGTTCAGTGCCTGTCACAGCTTCAGAGACTCCAGTGCTTACCAACAACTTGCACACATCCTAAGGGACTCTGAGCCAGAACCACCTGGCTCAGTGTCTTGCTGCTCCCAACCCCCTGATTCTTAGAAACTGAATGAGATAATCCATGTTTGTTGTCTTAAACAGATAATTTTTACATAGAGATAGATATGATTATTTGATGACTATGATTATTATTTGATTAATATTCCCCTTCACATTCAAGGAGAACAAAAACTGTTCCTTACTGTCCTCCCCATTTATATAGCCATTGTCTATCACAGTATCTGACATAAAGTAGACATTCAATAAATGTTTATTTAATGAATGAATGAGTAAACCCCAGTGACTTCGCACATCTACTAAAAGAAGATAGGGATTTTACATGCCTTTGACATTGGACAGCCTGGGTCATTCAGAACCAAGATCTGTTGACACAGCTTTGAATGTAAGCCACAGTTCATTCACAAGCACTCCAGGGAAGACAAATCAGTACTCATGTCTTCAGTTAATAGACCATGCAACTTGGCAACTTGGAAGAAGTCAATTTAGATGCTTTTACATGCAATGGAGAATATTAAAAAGGTACCACTGCAAACAGTGCAGAGCCATTCCTTTATAGAGACTGAAGGCCCTGCCAGGTGTGAGAGGGTTGAAGAAAATGAAAAGGACAAGGTGAAAGCAAGGCAGAGACTTATATGAGAGAAGTACATTTTCTGCCCATCATTGCAATGGACAGTTTTCTTTGGAAAACAGCTCAAATTCAATTAATGCATTTTACTCCCTTAATGCAAAGATAATATTCCAGATCCAGGAATGATAGTTAAATGGGGGGAAAAGGAACAAAAGGTGATCAAATAAAACCTGGAAAACAACTACTTAAGCATGAATCTTGACATTAAGCCATTATAAAAACAAGCCAAATTTAGACACCAAAATTTCTGAGCATCTATTTTCCTTGAAGAATAATATTACCAGCTCAATAGCAGACATGGGTTTGGATAGACTCTGGGTTTTGGTGATGGACAGGGAGGCCTGGCATGCTGCAATTTATGGGGTCACAAAGAGTTGGACATGACTGATGGACTGAACTGAACTGAAAACACTTAAACCTGCTCTTCATCCAAGCAAACAATGCATCTTTCCTGGCCTCCTCCATTTGACTAGTGCACTCCCTGAACATATCTTGGATCAATGGAATTTGAAAGCATAGAATCATAGAGAAAAAGAGAGAGAGAAACATAGAACTTGAGATTACAAACAGCCAAGCAAAATCCCCGAGAGATCATGAAAGCAGGAGTGGGACAGCAAGCATGAAGTTACCAAAGAACTGTCAAAGGGAAGAATTAATGATGCTCACAGTTATTATATTTGTACCCCCTCTCTTTAAACACTAATTTTCGTGGAGTACTTTTTCATATGAATGCAGTAGGTATCAGTTCAGTTCAGTCACTTGGTTGTGTCTGACTCTATGCCACACCATGGACTGCAGCACGCCAGGCTTCCCTGTCCATCACCAACTCCCAGAACTTACTCAAACTCATGTCCATCGAGTTGGTGATGCCATCCAAAATCTCATCCTCTGTCATCCCCTTTTCCTCCAGCCTTCAATCTTTCCCATTATCAGGGTCTTTTCCAATGAGTCATTTCTTCGCATCAGCTGGCCAAAGTACTGGAGCTTCAGCTTCAGAATCAGTACTTCCAATAAATATTCAGGACTGATTTCCTTTAGGATTGACTGGCTGGATCTCCTTGCAGTCCAAGGAACTCTCAAGAGTCTTCTCCAACATCACAGTTCAAAAGCATCAGTGCCTTGATGCTCAGCTTTCTTTAGAGTCCAACTCTCACATCCATACATGACTACTGGAAAAGCCATACCTTTGACTAGATGGACCTTTGTCGGCAAAGTAATGTCTCTGCTTTTTAATATGCTGTCTAGGTTGGTCATAGCTTTTCTTCCAAGGAGCAAGCATCTTAACTTCGTGGCTCTAGTCACCATCTGCAGTGATTTTGGTGCCCAAGAAAATAAGACCGTCACTGTTTCCCTATCTATATGCCATGAAGTGATGGGACCAGATGCCATGATCTTTGTTTTCTGAATGTTGAGTTTTAAGCAAGCTTTTTCACTCTCCTCTTTCACTTTCATTAAGAGGCTGTTTAGTTCTTCACCTTCTGCCATAAGAGTGGTGTCATTTGCATATCTGAGGTTATTGCTGTTTTTCCCAGCAATCTTGATTCCAACTTGTTCTTCATCCAGCCCAGCATTTCTGATGATGTATTCTGTGTTTAAGTTAAATAAGCAGGGTGACAATATACAACCTTGACGTACTCCTTTTCCTATTTGGAACCAGCCCATTGTTCCATGTACAGTTCTAACTGTTGGTTCTTGATCTGCACACAGATTTCTCAGGAGGCAGATCAGGTGATCTGGTATTCTCATCTCTTGAAGAATTTTCCAATTTGTTGTGATCCACACAGTCAAAGGCTTTGCCATAGTCAATAAAGCAGAAATAGATGTTTTTTCTGGAACTCTCTTGCTTTTTTGATGATCCAACAGATGTTGGCAATTTGATCTCTGGTTCCCCTGCCTTTTCTAAATCCAACCTGAACATCTAGAAGTTCATGGTTCGTGTACTATTGAAGCCTGGCTTGGAGAATTTTGAGCATTACTTTGCTAGCATGTGAGTAGAGTGCAATTGTGCAGTAGTTTGAACATTCTTTGGCATTGCCTTTCTTTGGGATTGGAATGAAAATTGACCTTTTCCAGTCCTGTGGCCACTGCTGAGTTTTCCACATTTGCTGGCATATTGAGTAAAGCACTTTCACAGCATCATCTTTCAGGATTTGAAATAGCTCAACTGGAATTCCATCACCTCCACTAGCTTTGTTCATAGTGATGCTTCCTAAGGCCCACTTGACTTCACATTCCAGGAAATCTGACTCTAGATGGGTGAACACACCATTGTATTTATCTGAGTCATGAAGAATTTTTTGTATAGTTCTTCTGTGTATTCTTGCCACCTCTTCTTAATATTGAGAGAGTCCTTTCCTAGGTAGGTTGATAAGAAGTCTAGGGGTCCCCAAGGGGAGAGGGGTCTGGAATTCTCAAGGAGGAAGAAAGGACAAACTTTTTTTCCTCTACACTCCTTAGGATTATATAACAATAATGTATCCTGCCTGAGGACAGTCTCTGGATTAAACCTTCTGGCTAATCCTGTTATCTTAGAATGCAAATTATGGGAGTAGGTCTGGTGAGGTCTTTACAACCTCCAGACATTCTTTGGATTCATTGGAGAGTATATAACTCCATTGCTAACACTAGCAAGGGGGTACTCTTTCTACCCCCTTCTGATGTCTATGTCAGAACCTTTCCCTATCTCCTTTATACTTTAATAAAACTTTTATTACACAAAAGCTCTGAGCGATCAAGCCTCATCTCTGGCCCTGGATTGAATTATCTGCTCTGAAGGCCAAGGATCCCAGCGTCTTTGCATGGTTCGACAACAACCTTTCAATATCTTCTGTTTCTGTTAGGTCCATACCATTTCTGTCCTTTATTGTGCCCATCTTTGCATGAAATGTTCCCGTGGTATCTCTAATTTTCTTGACGAGATCTCCAGTCTTTCCCATTCTACTGTTTTCCTGGTGTGTTTTTTTTTTTTTTTTTTTTTTTAAATTCTTCACTGAAGAAGGTTTTCTTATCTCTCGTTGCTATTTGCTATTTTCTGGAACTCTGCATTCAGATAGGTATATCTTTCCTTTCATCATTTGCCTTTCACTTCTCTTCTTTTTTCAGCTATTTGTATGGCCTCCTCAGACAATCATTTTACCTTTTTGCATTTCATTTTCTTGGGGATGGTCTTGATCACAGCCTCCTGTACAATGTCACAAACCTCTGTCCATAGTTCTTCAGGCACTCTATCAGATCTAATCCCTTGAATCTATTTCTCACTTCCACTGTACAGTCGTAAGGGATTTGATTTAGGTCATACCTGAATGGTCTAGAGGTTTTTCCTACTTTCTTCAATATAAGTCTGATTGTGACAATAAGGAGTTCCTGATCTGAGCCACAGTCAGCTCCCAGTCTTATTTTTGGAGTTTCTCCATCTTTGGCTGCAAAGAATATAATCAGTCTGATTTTGGTATTGACCATCTGGTGATGTCATGTGTAGGCTTCTCTTGTGTCATGGGAAGGGGGTGTTTGCTATGACCAGTGTGTTCTCTTGATAAAACTGTGTTAGCCTTTGCCCTGTTTCATTTTGTACTTCAAGGCCAAATTTGCCTATTACTCCAGGTATCTCTTGACTTCTCACTTTTTCATTCCAGTCCCCTGTGATGAAAAGGGCATCTGGAGGCTCAAAGACTGGTAGCCATATTCATATGGCTCTGTGTGTGTGTGCGTGTGTGTGTGTGCGTGCATGTGTGTGTGTGTGTGTGTGTGTGTACATACACATCTCTACCCCAAGCTGCTATATTCTCAATACATAACAATACGAAAACTCAGGTTGGGACCAGATTTGAAGTATAGAAGTTTAGAGTGGGAAAGAACTTTACATCTTATTTGTTGTTGTTGTTTAGTTGCCAAGTCATGTCTGACTCTTATACAGCCCCATGGACTGTAGTCTCCCAGGCTCCTCTGACCATGGGATTTCCCAGGCAACAATACTGGCGTGGGTTGCCATTTCCTTCTCCAGGGACTCTTCTGACCCAGAAGTTGAACCCTCCAATCCTGCATTGCAGGTGGATTCTTTACAACTGAGTCACCTGGGAAGCCCCTTTATTATTTTTACATTCATAAAATCACTAATTCTAATTCCTAAAATTAGAAATCACTAATTCTCCGGTTGTTTCTCTGGTCCCTCTTCTGATTACTTCCCCTGTCATTTGACTCTTTGCACATGTCTTCCTTCGAGAGAAGGTGTAGACAGCAGGTGGGGCATTAACATGAAAGGCCAGGCTGAGGGATTGAGATACAGACCAGTGGGAACAGAAGTGTTGAGAATGCTGGCAGGAGTGTATCACCTGTGGAGCAGGAAGATTATTCTGACAACAATATGCAAGGTATGCTTTAAAAAACAGTTGGAAAAAAAAAGATTAGAGCAGCTAGGGTTAGAGGGGATGGTAAGCAACAAAAACTGACTAGGAGCAATTCTTTAAAGATGGAAGGGGGGATAAATCATTGGAAGGATATTTAGTAGGTCAAAGAATCCAAAAGAAGGTTGAAGGACTGAACTTTGGAAAATCCGTGATCCAGAGCAACTGAGGAAACTCGGGTAAGTGGGAATTCATAGGTATTTTCTTCTAGGACAGGTCAGTGGAAGAATCAGCATCAGTTATGTTCCTTCTTTGAGTCACTTTTCAGGCATTCAACTCTCATGAAGGCTTGTTGTACCTGTCAACACCCTGGCCAGGAGAGGGAATCCATCCTTATTTGTAGTCCCTTCAAGACTCAAGTGTTTTCCCCTCAACTTTATAAAGAAGATTGGATACTGCCCTTTAAGTTAAAAAGGACGGCTTCCCTGGTGGTCAGTGGTTAAGAATCTGCCTTGCAATGCAGGGGACACCGGATCGATCCCTGGTCCAGGAAAATGCCACATGCTGAGAGGCAGCTAAGCCCATGCACCACAACTACTGAACCAGTCCTTCAGAACCTGTGAGCCTCAACTACCGAAGCCGGAGTGCCCGGAGCACGTGCTCCACATGAGAAGCCACCACCCTGAGAAGGCCCTAGTCAACTAGAGAGGCACTCCCATTCCCTGCAACTAGAGAAAGTCCACATAGCAATGAAGACCCAAGGCAACCGAAAGTAAAAATAAGTAAATTTTTTAAAGTTTTCTTATAAGTTAAAAATGTTACCAGGCAGACAAACACAAGGGCTGTCCATATGTGGTCCAGCAAGGCAGCTACTGTGCACACTCAGCCCTAAAGGAATGAGAAATGATAGGGTACAGACCAAGCCCAGGGTTACTGTCTAGTCTACTTCCTATTGTAAGTCAAGAGCAGCTTTGATGCACCTTTTGATGGAAGGACTGTCCTCAGCATTTGGGACAGGCAGGTACTGTGCATGCTCCTTAACTCCCACTTCGGATGCGTAGATGTCACTCACGTGAACAGCTGAGTCAAACGCATCCAGGTCCACATGTCAGGTGCTGTCGGCTGCCACGCTGCCTCTCTTCCTTATCTCCCCCGAGTGGTGGGATGTGATACTGCTGTGTGTTCCATCTTGTTAGGAATGAGCGTGCCCAGGAACAAGAAAACGGACACTGCAGAGTTGCCACTCGATCCTGTTTTCTCCAAGAACTTTGAAGGACAGACCTGGGAAAATGCCAAAATTACCCATGGAAAATATCATGGAAGAGTGATTATCACTGGATGAGAAAAGAGACAAAATTTCTCAAACACAGGCAACAACACTTCCATAGTCTTAGAACCACAGATCCCCAAAGACCTCAAACACATTTGCCAACTGTGCCATTACTATGTCTTTGCAGCCCTTGGGAAAGTGATTTCAAAAGATCAGGAGAAAAAGCTGAAACTGCCTCAGACAGACTATTATAAAAGGGAATTTCACAGCAAAGCTTCCTTAGTACCTAGAATGACGTTTATTATAAAAAAGAATAAATAAAAAGTGTCCGTGTGCAAAGAGAATAAAAGGAAAGAACAGGGTTTAGGTAAACTTTTTTTTTTTTTCTTCCAGAGAAAGAGAGACACCATGTGGATTTCAGAGAGAGTCAACTTAGCTCTGTTGACTTTCACATGCTATGAAGGAAAAAGGGTTTTGCTTAAGGATCCGGTAGCAAAATAAATCACAGAGATAGATAACAAGGAAGTTAAAGTGACCAGTTCAGATGAATAAAAGTCTAGAGCTTTGTGCTATAGAACAAAAATTCCTCAAGGACTGTTCTCTCTTACAATATGGCAAAATGGGAATCTTGCAGGCGTATGTAATTTGAAAGCAAAAAGATAACAAAGGTCATTGTTCTGGGTAAGATCCACGTTCCTGCTGTTAACCTTGAGATGTTCCTACCAATCAACCTGGAAACAGAAACAGAGAGGAAACATTCCTCCCCCAGGGACTATCCTGGTGTTCCAGTGATTAAGAATCCACTTTCCAAATCCAGCGACATGGGTTTGATCCCTGGCCAGGGAGTTAAGATCTCACAGGCTGCTGGGCAAAGAAGCCCTCAAGTTCTATAGCCCACTGGCCACAACTAGAGAAAGGTCTGCGTGCCATGACTAAGACCCAATGCAGCCAAATAAACAAATAAATATTTTAAAAAAATACACACATTAAAACCCAAAGATTCCTCATGGAAAGCAATTCTGATGCATCAGCTCTCCTTCTCTCCCTGCCTTGGGACTGGATGGTAGGACTATCAGGGGACACAGCTAAGTACATCTACTCCCAGTCACCTCCCACAGAATGAGTATTGTGATTTGATTTGAATGGGCTCTGCAAAGAATAGATTTTTAATCTGATCTTACCAGCCATGCGCAGAGATGCTCAGGAGAAAGCAGTTTGGTCTGCAGCTTCCTCTACTGCGCCTGGGAAAGAGCTGCAGTGGGGGTGGAGGGGTGGGGGTGGTGTGGAGCTCAGAGCCCCAAGGTGGAGCTGGGGTGGGCAGGGAAGGGAAACACTGTATTCCTCATGGAGCGCTTCTGAAAATGAGCCACTGTGCTCCCAGTGGAACCCATTCTGGAACCTCATCTGCAGCGACCAGAGGCCCTGAACGCTTGGTGATTTAAACACTGCCCCTGAAGACTTGCAAATAAGGAAATGTGCATACTCACTCTGTGCTCCCTGCCTCTGTTTTCCCAGTGCACTCACAGCCAGGCTGGTCAGTTTCTCCTTTGCTCCCCGCTTAAGACTTTCTTTCTGGACCTAGACATCTGTTTGTAAATACAAGCATGATTGTGTGCGCTTTTTGCGACCTCATGGACTGTAGCCCTCCAGGCTCCTCTGTCCATGGGATTCTCCAGGCGAGAATACTGGAGTGGGTTGCCATGCCCTTCTCCAGGGCATCTTCCCAACCCAGGGGTCGAACCCAGATCTCCCACATTGCAGGCAGATTCTTTACCTTCTGAGCCACAAGGAAAGCCCTAGAGACAAATGAGGTGTCACAGAAATTGGATATCTGATACAGACAGCCCAATGACTCCTAAAACCAATTTAAACACAGGAAACCAAAGTGGATCAGAGTTGACGTGGCCGTGCTAAAGCCGGACAGCAAGAAATGTAATGCAGGTCTCTTTCCTGAGTCTAATACAGTTTCCATTACAAAGTATGACATGCCATTCCATACTCAGATACAGAAAGGCATTTTCTAAAGCAAATATCAGACAAAAGCCCTAGGTGTCTTTAACTGCGCTTGCTGCATGTGAAAAACTGTGCCAATTCCTTTTTTTATTTATTAAAAAAAGAAAAGCTTTCTCAGGTGTAGAAGAATTTATAGATCTTACATATCTGAAGAGGCTCACTCTTTCAGTGGTCCTTCTAGAAAGTTGGTAGAGTTGCTCTAATTCACATTTTGGAAATTTCACTCTAGATAGAGTATGGCCTGGTAAAGAATTCTTCCCAGATGGTTCAAGTGAAAAGATTATAGGGATGAGATAACTTAGGTGAGGGCAGGTCTCAGCAAGATGAGGTTCCCAGGACTAGCAACATTTCCAGCGCTGATTCGCAGAAGCCACTGGGTAACAGCACAGAGGGGGAAAGGGTGTTCCTCAAGTCCAGGGAGACGCCATACTTGAGGCAGACCACAGCCTTGGAAGGTCTTGTCTCCTGACAGAGATGTCCTGCTAAACCGCACACCCCAGACTCTCTCCTCCTGCCCTCCCTTTATCCAGTCTCTGCCAGTACCTCACACTGGAAGCCAACTGGCAAGGAAGCTCTAAAAATGCGTTAAAAAGTGAGTTGATTATCTACTTTTCCTACCATCCAAAATTACTGCTGCTTCCAAAAACTACACCCACTCAAATTTGTATAGATCAAATATCCATGAATTTAGCTGTTTTGGTTTTAATTCTTTATGTACATTAATCCATATGGTGGATAAACTGAAAATATTCTGATGACTTATGGTTGCAGTTCCAAATAAATGATCCATTTCTCATTTCTAAATGCACTCACTGTAAGTACTGTATATAAGGTGCATGTATAATAATTCATAAGTGCTCTTCTACTTGGGTTTTTACTGCAGGTCATTGTTCTTAACATTCAAAAAACTAAGATCATTGCATCTGGTCCCATCACTTCATGGCAAATGGATGAGGAAACAATGGAAACAGTAACAGACTTTATTTTCTTGGGCTCCAAAATCACTGTGGATGGTGACTGTAGCCATGAAATTAAAAGATGCTTGTTCCTTTGAAGAAAAGCTATGACAAACCTAGACAGCATATTAAAAAGCAGAGACATTACTTTGCCAACAAAAGTCTGTATGGTCAAAGCTATGGTTTTTCCAGTAGTCATGTATGGATATGAGAGTTGGACCATGAAGAAGGCTGAGAACCAATGAATTGATGCTTTCAATCTGTGGTGTTAGAGAAGACTCTTGAGAGTCCCTTGGACTGCCAGGAGATCCAACCAGTCCATCCTAAAGGAAATCAGTCCTGAATATTCATTGGAAGGACTGATGCTGAAGCTAAAGTTCCATCACTTTGGCCACCTGATGTGAAGAGCCGGCTTACTAGAAAAGACCCTGATGCTGGGGAAGATAGAAGGCAGGAGGAGAAGAGGACAAGCTGGTTGGATGACATCAATGACTCGATGGACATGAGTTTGGGCAAGCTGCAGGAGATGGTGAAGGACAGGGAAGCGTGACGTGCTGCTGTCCATGGGGTTTCAAAGAGTCCGACATGACTGAGCGACTGAAGAATAACAACAAATTGTTCGTAAATAAATCATTTCAAGCAAAATGAATTAGCACAGCCTGGTCTGCAGGGCCCTTTTCAACCTATCTAGGCATCATCTCTGGCAAGTCATCACTGCTGGTCTGTGTGGTATCTTGGAATTACACTGCATCACCAGTTTCTGCAGTGCTGAAGAAGTCCACCGTCTTGGATAAAGCCCTTCCAGGCGTTCATCATCACAGACAAGGCATGTTCTTGCCCACATCCATGTGTGATGGAGCAAGCAGCAATGACATACCAAGGAGTCAGGGCCTTGGTTCTCATTCTAGCTCAGTTGGATCTTAGTCAAGCCACTTACATTCTCAAGGCCTCAGACTCCTCATCTCAAAAGCAAGCAAACTGAAAAGACTTGTGAATTTCAAACTTTGTTGTTGCAGTAGAAGCATGTTTTTATATAAAATATTATAGGGACACTTTTGCACTGCTGGTGGGGATATAAACTGATACAGCCACTATGGACTATAGTATCAGTTCAGTTTAGTCACTCAGTCATGTCCGACTCTTTGCGACCCCATGAATCGCAGCACGCCAGGCCTCCCTGTCCATCACCAACTCCCAGAGTTCACTCAGACTCACGTCCATCGAGTCAGTGATGCCATTCAGCCGTCTCATCCTCTGTTGTCCCCTTCTCCTCCTGCCCACAATCCCTCCCAGCATCAGAGTCTTTTCCAAAGAGTCAACTCTTCGCATGAGGTGGCCAAAGTACTGGAGCTTCAGCTTTAGCATAAGTCCCTCCAAAGAATTCCCAGGGCTGATCTTCTTCAGAATGGACTGATTGGATCTCCTTGCAGTCCAAGGGACTCTCAAGAGTCTTCTCCAACACCACAGTTCAAAAGCATCAATTCTTCAGCACTCAGCTTTCTTCACAGTCCAACTCTCACATCCATACATGACCACAGGAAAAACCATAGTCTTGACTAGATGGACCTTTGTTGGCAAAGTAATGTCTTTGCTTTTCAATATGCTATCTAGGTTGGTCATAACTTTCAAGGAGTAAGCGTCTTTTAATTTCATGGCTGTATGGAGGTTCCTTACAAAACTGAAAATAGAGCTACCATATTACCAGCAATCCCACCATTGGGCAAATACAAATACCCTGAGAAAACCATAATTTAAAATAACCTATGCACTCCAGTGTTCACTGTAGCACAGGAAGCAGGACATGGAAGCAGCCTAAATGTCTATAGACAGAAGAATGGATAAGGAAGAGGTGGTACGTATCTACCACAGAGTAACACCCAGACATAAAAGAGAACAAAACTGGGTCATTTATGGTGATGCGGACGGATCTTCAGTCTGTCCTACAGAGTAAAGTAAGTCAGAAAGAGGAAAACAAATATCATATACTAATGCATATATGTAGAATCTAGACAAAAGGTACAGATGAACCTATTTGCAAGGCAGGAATACAGACACAGAGGTAGAAAATGGTTGTGTGGACAGGGGGAGGAAGGGGAGAGTGGGATAAACTGGGTGATTAGGATTAACCTATATACACCACCATGTGTCAAGTAGATAGCTAGTGGGACAGTGCTGGACAGCACACGGAGCTCAGCTCAGTGCTCTGCGATGACCTAGAGGGGTAGGATGGGGGTGGGAGCGAGGCTCAAGAGAGAGGGAATATATGTACCATATAGCTGATTCACGCTGTTGCATAGCAGAAACCAACACAACATTGTAAAGCAATTATCCTCCAATTAAAAAATAGTGATAAATATTACAGGACAGCCTATTTTCAAAAGAGATAGAGGTAGCATTACTCTGGGTTGTAAATCAAACAGAATCTCCTCACTCAAAATCTCCAAGCAACACAACAGAAAATTCCCAAAAGGAGATGACCACTGAAGGCCCATTTCTAGTCTGATTTCTTCAAATATTAGTTTCCCCCAATTTTATGGGATATAAGAGGGGAAATGCTTCATTTTGTTCTCATAAATGCATAAAATGCAGCAGCAAACTTTTACAGGTTACAGCGCCAATGGTATAACAAGTTCATTGTCCCGTAGTGGCTGTTACATAATTGTGTTCATTCCCTTTGTGTATTTTGGTAACGAGAGTATAATTGTCAGTGCTGATAATACATATAATCTCATTACTGTCGCTCCCATTAGTATGCTTTCACCTCAGCCTATCCGTGGTAGGTTCCACTTTCTCGCTCATTGAAAGACATAAAGAAATCTCCTTTCCTGCATCCAGATTTCAGTTTAATTCCTGGCAGTTGCCATGGCTAATCACTGTGACAATGCTGTCTCCTTGTTTTCAATATATTTAATCTACCATTTTGATGCAATGCCAAGAAGTCAGCATTATACTGGAGTGGAATTTCCATGACCGCATCCTTGCCTCCCTGCTAGAATGGCTCAGACTTGTATTTTGAGTAGAAGCTAACTTGGACATGCAGATGACTGCATTCCTGACAGTGGCTGTGCTTGGAGAACTGCAAGATTAGGCGCAATTATGTCATGCCTCCATTTTCTCATCCGTCAGTGGACAGATCTGACCTCTGCTATCCTCTAGCATGCCTTCCTTTTTAAATAGTTCTTATTATCTTTAAAAGATTCACATCAGGAAAACATCATAAACTTCTCTTTAACTCAATTAATTTCTTAAAATAATATATGCACAGAATTTTAAAAATCAGACAGTGTGTGGTTTAGTCACTAAGTTTTGTCTGACCCTTTTGTGACCCAATGGGCTGTAGCCCACCAGGCTCCTCTGTCCATGGGATTGTCCAGGCAAGAATACTGGAGTGGGTAGCCATTTCCTTCTCTAGGGGATCTTCCCAGCCCAGGGAATGAACCTGTGTCTCCTGCATTGCAGGCAGATTCTATACCGCCTGAGCCACTGGGGAAACCCCATCAGACAGCATAGATTTATAAGAAATATCCCTCCTCAGATGCAGTACCTTTAGATTTCCTTAGTTCTTCTGAAACTTTTACATCTTATTTCTATTTATCACTAAATGAACGCTTTACATTTATGCATTTTAGGCATCGTCTCTGGATGTCCTTCCTACTTGGTAGTTGAAACCATAGCTCTCTTCTATTACTCTTCTGCTTCTCCTTCCCGAAATTCCAATTATTATGATATTTCAACTTTCATTGAATAGGGAGGCTGCTACCCATGTAATAGTGCTCTCAGTTTTCCCTTCATGATCTTAGCATCTTACTTTCTCAAGTCCACTTAGGCAATTACTTCTTTCTAATCAATCTGCCTTCCACTTTCCAAAATATTACGGATTTACAATTTATTTTTAAAATATCTTTATGATAGCTTTTTACTGTATTTTAGGGAGTAAAATTAGATATGTATGTTCGATATGCCATCTTAACATGGAAATTCTCTAAATTTCCTTGTTTGTTCATACTACCATAACACACATCAGTCATTGCATACTGTTGATATACCTTTTAAAATCCAGCCTCTCTTCCCCATATCTCTACTGACTCTATCGTTCAGTTTTTATCCCCTAGAAAGTTAAAACACTTCAGTGGTATGAGAACATGGGGAGCTTCCCAGACGGATCCATGGTAAAGAATCTGCCTGCTATCGCAGGAGACCGCGGTTCAATCCCTACATTCGGATGATCCCCTGGAGGAAGAAATAGCAACCCACTTCACTATTCTTGCCAAAATTCCCTGGACAGAGGTGCCTGGTGGGTGGGCTATGGCCCATGAGGTCACAAAGAGCTGGATATAACTGAGTGACTGAGCACAAAAGCTTAGAGACCTGGACTTTGTATTAGGTTCACCCAAATCTAAGTGAAATAAGCCACCGTCCTCTGTCTGGGATAGGTAGGGTGTGGAAGGAATGATGCTGAAGCTGAAACTCCAGTACTTTGGCCACCTCATGCGAAGAGCTGACTCATTGGAAAAGACTGATGCTGGGAGGAACTGGGGGCAGGAGGAGAAGGGGATGACCCAGGATGAGATGGCTGGACGGCATCACGGACTTGATGGACGTGAGTCTGAGTGAACTCCAGGAGATGGTGATAGACAGGGAGGCCTGGCGTGCTGCGATTCATGGGGTCACAAAGAGTCAGACAAGACTGAGTGACTGAACTGAACTGAAGAGGATCCTGGGTGTCATTCATAGGGAGTAAATTCCATCAAAAGTGAGCTAGATCTAGCATTCACTCCCACTAGACAATTAATAAACTGTATGTGTGTGTGCATATATATATAGAAATATAAATATATATATAAATTTATATATTTATATATAAATAATGGTCTCAAAGACTATTTTTCCCAATTAAATATCACCAGGAAACTCACTACTTCCTGTGCCATTTGTAAATATATAAATTTATATTTATAATATACAAATGCATTATATAATTTTAAATATATATATTTATTAAATACATTAATATACTTATAAATGGCACAGGGAGTAGCAAGTTTCCCACACCTACAGATATTTAATTGGAAAAGATAAATAATAGTCTTTCACATGCCATCTTTTTATTATATGAAGGGCTGAATTAAAGAGGCCTTAAATACCTATGATTTTTAAAATCTCTTGAGACCCCATGCTTCTACGAGAATAACTATTCAAAGGTTAGGTTCTTCTCATCTTTTGTCATCTTAATTTGATTCTGTTCATTCTGAAAGAAGAAAACCATTTCCAAAGATAGATATAGACTTTCTAAGAGTCTTTAATTTGCAAGATCAGGAGAGGTAAGGCTGAGTTCCTGAAAGAGGTGTTCAAAGACAAGAGAAATGCTTGATGGTAAAGAAAAGAGAAAAGAAGTGATGTAAAAGAGGAAACAGCTGGAATAATGATCAAGGGAGTCTTAAGAGATTAAAGCAGGATGGGAGGGAACATTATTGGGAAAATGACATCAGCTTGGAACCTTGGGTAGATTGTTTACTCAAAGACATTATGAAAAAGGGAGAAGATGAAATTGAATAACAAACAGGAGAACATCAACATAGACTATTCAATGCAACAGTAACTATGGCAATACTGTGCTTAAGAAATGTCATTCTAAATTACCTGAAAATTGTATGGGACATGTGACAGAAGAAAAAGAGTTCAGCCTGAATTCTGTGCACTAATATGTTTGTGTTTTAATGATGGGCTGTTTGAGAGGCACTGAGGTGGAAATCCAAAATCTTGAGAGTAATTGTAGACACCATTCTCCTATATCAACCTGCAAATTTGTTTTCTTGTTCTTCTCTTTTACTTGCTAAATATCTCTCCTGAATTAATTCCTTTCTTTCTAAACCCACCACCAACACTGTGATCCTTTTGAAACTTGTTTCCAGTCTGAATGAGCTAAATAAACTCCTCACAGCTCTTCCTAAACTTATCTTCATAATTTATTTAAGATTGTTTAATGTCCCTCAACCATAAACACTCCTTGAGGACAGAAACTTTCTCTCTCTTCATCACTGTTGTCCTTCCATTTTCAAGAGTCAGCCTCTGGGATGCGGCAAGTATTTAATAATTATTTTTTTGATTGAGACTGATTTAAATGTTCTTCCTTCCCCTCTTCACCTACCTAATCCTTCTATTTTTCTATCAAAGCATCATGTTCATCTCATTCTCCGAACTTAACTGCATTTGTGATTTTTATTCTTTTGTGCAGACTTTTATCTGAAAGCAATATCATATGGACATAAAAGCAGCAAAATAACTGAATCATCTCCCATATAACCCTCGCAGACTATTCACTTGCTAAAGCTCTCCACACCTGCTTATCATTTTCTCTATGCATACACATATATTACTTTTTCTTGTTATAAGCCATTTATGTTGCAAACATAATGTCACTTTCCCCCTAAATACTCGTGAGCTTCCTACCAAGACATGTTCTTCTGTAACACAGTTAAATGTTAGTTGTGAAGTTGACATTAACATAATACCATTGTTGTTGTTGTTCAGTTGCTAAGTCCTGTGTGACTCTTCGCGACCCCATGGACTGTAGCCCACCAGGCCCCTTTGTCCATGTGACTTCCCAGGCAAGCATACTGGAGTGGGTTGTCATTTCCTTCTCCAATAATATCATTTTCTATAAACTATTTATACATCGCCAATCCAGTTTCCCCAAAATTTCCTCTGCTGAAAAAAACAAAATTCTGCTTCAAGGTCCAACCCAGGAACATACATTGTACTTAGTTGTTACATTTCTTTGTCTTCTTTGATTTGGAATAATCACTCAGTTTTTCTTTGCCTGTTGTGACCTTGATTTTTTTTTTTAACCAACAAGGACCTGCTGTACAGCACAGGGAACTCTGCTTAATGTTATGTGGCAGCCTGGATGAGAGGAGAGTTTGGGGGAGAATGGATACATGTCAATATATGGCTGAGCCCCTTTGCTATTCATCTGAAACTATCACAACACTGTTAACTGGCTACATCCCAATTAAAACAAAATGTTAAAAAAAAATAAAGAAACAGTTATTCTGTAAAATAACCCTTGGTTTGAGTTTGTCTGATATTCCTTATGGTCACATTTCAGTTACTTAATTTGCTGAAATATCAAAGAACTGATGTTTTTTCATCTCAGTGTACTGTATCAGGAGACATATGATATTGACTTGTTCAATTATTAGTGACATTAACTTTGATCATTTGGTTAAGATGGTAGAGTTGCAATTGGTAATTTGTTTGTGTGATTAATCTGCTAATGTATGTGTCACCCACTAGACTGTACCCAGTGACTCACAGACAATAGCTATTTGTGCTTACCATTCTATAGTCAAAGCTATGGCTTTTCCAGTAGTCATGTATGGATGTGAGAGTTGGACCATAAAGAAAGCTGAGCATCGAAGAATTGATGCTTTTGAACTGTGGTGTTGGAGAAGACTCTTTAAAGGGTTCATTGGATTGCAAGGAAATCAAGCCAGTCCATCCTAAAGGAACTCAGTCCTGAATATCCATTAGAAGGACTGATGCTGAAGCTGAAACTCCAATACTTTGGCCACCTGATTCAAACAACTGACTCACTGGAAAAGACCCTGATGCTGGGTAAGATTGAAGGCAGGAGAAGGGGATGACAGAGGATGAGATGGTTGGATGGCATCATGGACTCGATGGACATGAATTTGAGCAAGCTCCAGGAATTGGTGATGGACAGGGAAGCCTGACATGCTGCAGTCCATGGGGTCGCAAAGAGTCAGACACAACTGAGGGACTGAACTGAATTGATTTTATGCCATAACTGAGGACAGTATCCTCTCATATTAACAATTTAACACTCAGACAATAAAAAGGAAAATTAGCAAGTTTGCCAGAAGGTGGATATTGGATATATGAGAGAAAAGCAAGTGCTATTTGCCGAAATGATGTGAAAACTTAAGTCCACGAAGATCCTGCACACAAAATTGCTTAGAAAAGCTTATTCACAATCACCACAAACTGTAAATAAGCAGAAGTCCTCAAACAGGTGAATGGATAAACAAACTCAGGTACATTGATACAATGTAATATTTTTCAGCAATAAAAAGGAATGAGCTATCATGCCATGAAAAGAAGATCAATCTTAAATGCATAAGTGGAGCAAAGCAGTCCATGAAGGCTGTATCATTTCCACACATGACATTCCCAAAAGGCAAAGCTATAGAGAAAATCAGATCAATGGTTGCCAAGATGTTGGATGGAGGACAGGAAGGGTTAAATAGGTTAAGCACAGTTGATCTTTTACAGCAATAAAGATTTGATACTCTAATTGTATATACATGACATCTTGCATTTGTCAATACCTATAGAATTTTACAACACAAAGCATGACCTTTAATATCTTCAAATTTTAAAATGTCATTTAGGAGATTGGGGAACTCCTAAGGTGGAATAAGTGAATTGTATTTCAAATATACGACACAACTTTGATGAAGGAAGTGGAAGAAAAAGTGATGGCCTAATTAACTTTGGAAATGAGTAAGCTCTGTAAAACTTAATGCACAAGAAACTGTTCAGAAGCACTGTACTCTAGATATAAATTGATAGCACAAGTGGGTATGAGATTACAATCCTGAAACTTCTATATATGTAAATTGGAATTAAATATTATGTAAATGCATGGCAGATGGTGGGAGACAGGTTTATCACTATTGGGGTGGGGATTTAAAGATAAGTAGGGGAAGAGACAAGAATGATTTATGTGGTAATAGATTAGAATTGGAGATATCAGTATGAATGCATATTTAGTTTCATATAGATAGAGATGATTACAAGAAGATATATATATATAAATAGATAGATAGATAGATATAGTTATAAGCACATGGGGCTTCCTAAGTGAGTAAGTGGTAAAGAATCCGCCTGCCAAAGCAGGAGAGGCAGTAGACTCGGGTTCAGTCCCTGGGTTGAGAAGATTCCCTGGAGGAAGAAATGGTAACCCACTCCAGTATTCTTGCCTGGAAAATCCCATGGACAAAGGACCCTGGTGGGCTACAGTCCACGGGGTCGCAAAAGAGTTGGACAAAATTAAGCAACTGAGCATTCATGCATGTAGATAGATGGATGGATAGCCAGAGATTTATATAATTAGGATGTACACATATATTCCCCTGCTTTGTCATCTGTGAGGGTCAAAGGCACATCTTACTCCCAGGTCTTCATTTCTAATACCATTCTCCAACAGAAAATATGACTTGCCACATGGGCTTTAATTCATATGCCAACATTAGCCCACTAATGATAAGAACAGCATACCTAGGGGAAGCGGAATATGGGATTTATGGGAACACTGAACTGTCTTCATATTTTTCTATAAATCTATAATTGCTCTAAACACTAAAGTTTATTTAAAGAATAAAATAACCAGACACAAAAAGTGATAGTTGTATAAAATCTCATGTTGAGGAAAACCCCATTATCTTGAATTGAAAACAAAGCACAAATGTGATCAAGTCTCATATATGCATCTGAAGAACCACTGTCTATGCAGATGGTCTGCCAATGCTACCTGGTTATCTGGCCTAATCCTGAAATGAGCCCATTCTTAAATTACTCAATCTTGGGAACAAAACTGTCTATAATAACACTGTCTCTGGAAAATAGCAGAAGACAAACTATCCCCTCAAGAGAGCCTTAAGAACTTTATATATTTCAGCCTGGGCCAAAATTAAAATGTATATAGCACATGTCCAGTCATCAAGCTTTATGCAGTTTGAAAGAGAGCAGATTTAAGGGCAGGTTTCAGAATTGATGCTACAATTGAAACCCTGTTCCTTAAGCTACTTTCTTACCATGCAAGTTTCTACACAAGGAGATGGTCTCTAATTTATTCCTCTTTTTGACCAGATCACCATCAATTTTCACAATAAGAGATACATACCAGCTCACCAAATATAGAGTACAGGCATGTGCTGGCCCTGTTAACATAGAATAATCCTTGATCTCAACTGGCTAGAATCCCTTCAGGTGATTTCTCTACATGTTCAAGGAGACAGAAGATAAGAACCCAAGCTTTGGGAGCTGAAATGACTTTGTAAGTATCTTGGGAATAGTGTTTCTAGAAGTCTTGAAGCTTCAAATAAAATATGGAGAGATGACTACTTGCTCCAAAGCTGCAGGTTACAGAGTGTGAAGACACAGTGGGCATTTCAGTGCCCCTGCCCCATGCCCAGGCTCCCTTCTCTGACAGCATTCTAAAATTATCAGGCCATGAATGCAAAAGGATTATCCCATAAATTGTAAATTCCATTTTTAAAACTGGAAAATCTTCTGTAATCTCTCTTTAAATTAGGAGAAACAGCTATTAATGGGGGAAAAAAAAGAAAAAAAACTTACGGAGGACTGCTACAATGTCAGTAGTCTAAACCTGCTTCATCAACAATGTATCTGGATTACCAGAGACTGGGAAAACTTGAGATCTGTCCACTTTAAAGATTTGCTGTAAAATCTCTCACCATGTTGATTTCAAATTAAAATTTACAAAGATCCCATTGGATACTGCATAGGAAATGAATTCCGATTACACATTAGGGTTACTTGGGGAATTTTAAAAAACCTTGTTTTTGTCAAAATGTACTGAATTGGATACTAAAGATTTTCAAATTTCATAATATGCACATTTTATCTAAGGAAAAGAACCACAAACAAATAGTAAACTATACAGTTGGTAACTTTTCTTTTCATTTTGTTGTTCAGTCATGCCCAACTCTTTGTAACCCCGTGGACTGCCGCACACCGGGCTTCCCTGTCTTTCACCATCTTTCAGAGTTTCCTCAAACTCATGTCCATTGAATTGGTGACGCCAACCAATCTCATCTTCTGCCATCCCCTTCTCCTCCTGCCTTCAGTCTTTCCCGGCATCAGGGTCTTTTCCAATGAGTCAGCTCTTCGCATCAGGCAGCCAAAGTATTGGAGCTTCAGCTTCAGCATCAGTCCTTCTAATGAATATTCAGGATTGATAACATTTAGGGTTGACTGGTTTGATCTCCTTGCTGTTCAAGGGACTCTCAAGGGTCTTCTCCAACACCACAGTTCAAAAGCATCAATTCTTCGGGGCTCAGCCTTCTTTATGGTCCAACTCTCACATCCATACATGACTACTGGAAAAACCATAGCTTTAACTAGATGGACCTTTATTGGCAAAGTGATGTCTTTGCTTTCTAATACGCTGTCTAAGTTTGTCACAGCTTTTCTTCCAAGGAGCAAGCATCTTTTAATTTCATGCTGCAGTCTCTGTCCACAGTAAGTTTTCTTTTTATAGTGATATGATATTCAGAGATCCTGAAACTATTTATGCTTTCAGTGTCCTCTGGGCTTAAAAAAATGTGTGCCCTATAGAAATGAGCTAGATTTTGAAATACTGTATTAACTCATATTTTTAATATAAATAGTATAGACATTTAGTATAGTATAGTATGGACAGTTTGATAGATGTGTAAATAAATAAAAAATATATAAATAAGTAAATACAAGGGCTTCCCAGGTGGTGCTAGTGGTGAAGAATCCGCCTGCCAATGCAGGAGATGCAAATTCTATCCCTGGGTCGGGAAGATCCCCTGGAGAAGGAAATGTCATCCCACTCCAGTATTCTTGCCTAGAGAATTCCATGGACAGAGGAGCCTGACAGGCTACATACAGTCCATGAGGCTGCAAAAAGTTGGACATGACTGAGCAACTGATCAAGTAAATAAATAAATATATGTGTGTGTGTAGATGGATACACACATGTATATATTTCCTAGAGCCTAGAAGCAATGTCAGAGAAGGCAATGGCACCCCACTCCAGTACTCTTGCCTGGAAAATCCCATGGATGGAGGAGCCTGGTAGGTTGCAGTCCATGGGGTTGCTAAGAGTCAGACACGACTGAGCGACTTCACTTTCACTTTTCATTTTCATGCATTGGAGAAGGAAATGGCAACCCACTCTAGTGTTCTTGCCTGGAGAATCCCAGGGACAGGGGAGCCTGGTGGGCTGCCATCTATGGGGTCACACAGAGTCGGACACGACTGAAGCGACTTAGCAGCAGCAGCAGCAGAAGCAATGTCAGACCAGTAGCAATAATATATAGAACTGAGATGTCTACTTCAAAGTGTTCTCCACTTGATGGAAACAGGGATTCATGAAGAAACATTTGACGCCTGGGCCATCACCGCAAAGGCAAAAACATGGATACATGTTAAAAGGACAGAGAGGCCAGCCTGAATGAACTCAGGCTACCTAATCAGGGAAAATTTGATGCTAAAAAAAAAGTAACAAAACATTTCATTACAGAATAACGCCAGTTTAGAAATAAATAAGGGAAGAAAGGGAAAAAGTCATCATTTTACAACCACCAGTATTATAAAACATTGAGGTAGGAACTGTCAGTGGATAAGCATCCACTGGGTGAAAGATGGAGTGGAGGAAATTTCTGTACATTATCACCTTTACGGACCAACTATCACCTCATACAAATTTACAAAAACGACTATCAAGTCTCAACTCATCTCAGGTGCTGAGAGAATGAAAGTGTCATCTACTCTATCTGATCAGTACAGACAAGACAAATCTTTTCTGTAACAATTTTTCATATGGTGTCTTCACAACTGCTTTTGTTAAAATGAAAAGCATTTAATCAAAAGTTGCTATGAACGTCAAAATATTTTAAAAAATAAAATTGTGGGAAGTTACATAATGATATAGAAAATTAAACCAAGGGAATGGAGTTTTAAAAATAAAATTCTAGACTTAAAAAAATATGTGGAAAATTATTATTTCAACAGACCTAGTGGTGGATTTAGATGTTAAACAGGAAATGATCTACAGAATATAGAAATGTCAGTAGAATATATATAAGTGGAAGAAAGAGAAACACAATATGGAAAATACAGATAATACAAGAGAAATCAGCGATAGGAGGAAAATGAGAAACATGTTTAAGTGGAGAGGAGACAGAGAAGAGGACAGAAGTAAAATCTGAAGATATAGCTGGCTGGCTATGAATTTTCTAAACCGTTAAAAGATAGAAAGCCCACAAACTCAAGATATTCTAGAAAACCCAAGCAAGTAAAATACAAATAAAAACAAATATAACCACATCACAGTTAAGCTACTGAAAATCTGTAACAAGGAGAAAATCTTAAAAACAGAGGAAAAAGAACACACTACCTTCAAAGGATGAACTAGAATATCTGAGAGCTTACTTCTCCAAAGAAACAGAAGAGTCGAGGAGATTACTCATGGAATATTTAATGTGCTAAAATATCGTAAATTCCAACCTAAAGTTCTAGACCTGACTAAATATACCTCAAAAATTTTTAAAACATATGTTCAGAAAATAAGAATAAAAAATTCACTATCACACCTGCATTAAAATGAATACTAAAATTAGTTCCTTAGATTAAATGAGTCCAGATAAAAACACATAGTTCCAGGAAATACTAAATAGCAGGAAAATAAATAAATGAATGGGTGAACAGTCACGAAAATTGATTATACAAACAATAATGGTAATGTTTTGTGGAATTTATATGTGTGTGTGTGTGTGTGTGTGTATATATATAATTTAATTGCATGTCCTCAATAATCCAAAAGTTTAGAGTAGGCAAGCCCCAGAAAATAAAGAATTGAGATTTGTCACAATCTTTCCTCTAAGTGCAGTGAAATTAAGCTAGAAATCAATAAGAAAAATATAACTAGAAAATCTCCAACTGCTTGGCAATTAAGCAATATGCTTCTAAATTAGCCCATGGATTAAAGAAATCAAAATGAAAATTGGAAAATGCTTTTTGCTGAATGATAATAAAATACAAAAACATCAATAATACATCTAACTTAACAACTTTAAATGCATATATTAGAATAGAAAAATCCACCCCACACACACACCCAAAAAACAAGTCAAGAAGCTAGAGAGGAATAAAGCAAATGAAAACTATCCCACTGATTGTCTTAGTCCATTTCCGCTGCTACAACAGAATGCCAAGACTGTTGAGCTGATAAACAGCATAGATTTCTTTTTTCTTTGTCACAGTTCTGGGGGTTGGCAAGCCCAAGATCATGGTGCCTTGAGGTTTGGTGTCTGGTGAGAGGTTCTCAGTTCATAGAGAGCGGTCTTTTCACTGTGTTTTCACCTGGTTAAAGAGACAAGGGAGCTCTGCCTTCTTTTATGGGGGCACCTAATCACCTCACAAAGGCTCCTAATTTCTAATACTATCACCTTAGGGATTAGGATCTCAACATATAAATGTGAGAGTACACAAACATTCCGATGACAGTAACTGCTATTTACAAAGATAAAAGTTTCCTTCACAGTGGAAACGGTTGGTAGATAATAGCTGAAGCAAATGACAGAACTAGCATCACTACTAATAGCAAGAACCGATACTGTATGACCCTAATGTGATCAGAGAAAAGTGTACATCACTGATCGCAGCTCTTGCCAAAATGTTTGCTTTGAATCTCTAAATGAGAAAGCAGTTCCAGACTGTAGGGGATTCAGCTACAAAGCTAGATTGAATTCTTTAAAATATCTGAGGCATGAAAAAATTTCTTGCAAGTGAGTGGAATGCTCTACATCAGGGTCAAAAACTTCTGTAGAAGTCCAGGTAGTAGTAAATATTTCAGGCTTTGCCACGTGATCTCTGTCATAGCTATTCAGTTTTGCTCTTGCAGCCCTAGAAGTATTCATGGACAATACATAAACGTATGAATGTAGCCAAATCATTACCACTTTATAGACAGACACTGAAATGTGATTTTCAATAATTCACAGAGTATTGTTTCCATTTTTTTTCCTGCCATGTAAAACTGCAAATTCCATTCTTACCTTGCACATCACAGACAACCAATAATGAAACAGATTAGGACCATGGGCTGTAGTTTGCTAACCTGTATTCTTGAGTAATGGGACTGAAGATTCATGCAAATAAAATGGAACGTATAATTTTAAGCTGAATCTTGATTTTTTTTAAAAAAAGAAATAAGGTGCATTTTTGAAACAGTTAGAGAAATGTATAAATAGACAATATGTAATACACAAAATAAGTATATTATTTATCCGTATATGTTGGGTCTAAAAATGATATTGTGGTTATGGAGGAGAATATCCTTTTTTTAGTTAAGAGCATGTTGCAGATTTAAGAGTGAAGTGATTTGGGGGACTTCCCTGGTGGTCCAGTAGCTAAGACTCTATGCTCCCAATTCAGGAGGCCCAGGTTTGATCCTTTGTCAGGGAACTAGATCCCACACACTGCAACTAAGAGTTAGCAAGCCACAGCTAAAGATCCTGTGTGCCAAAACTAAGACCTGGTAGCTAAATAAATTTTTTTTTTAAATAATAAAGTTACATGATGTTCATCACTTACTTTCAAAGGAACTAGGGAAATAAAATAGATAAATAAGTATATGTTTATGTGTTTGTGTGTGTGTATATATATCTACATATATATATGCAAGAGAGATGATGGAAGGCAGTTAGGAATGGAGATTAAGTAAATAAGGCAAAATATTAATAATTGAGAGCTTTAGGTGAAGGGAAGGGTATTTATTGTGCTATGGTTTCACAGTGACTGGCGGTTTGAAATTTTCAAAATAAAAAGTTAGGGAAAAATAAAATAAAGATATCATATCCAGACCCCACCCCAGAATTTGAGATCAACGGGTCTATTTTGAGACTGCAGGCCATGGTGTTTTCAACAGTTTCTAGTACGCAGCATGGGCTGAGAACCACTAAAACAGGAGAAAGAGGTCTATTGAGGTCGGAGAGATTCAAGTTTTGTCTGTCATCCACCTTCTGCAACTTCTTTCAAGTTATTTATTTCACTAAGCCTTAGTTTCCACGTCTATCAAATATGAACAAGTGGCTTAGAGGGTAAAGCGTCTGCCTGCAATGCAGGAGACCTGGGTTTGATTCCTCAGTCAGGAAGATCCCCTGGAGAAGGAAATGGCAACCCACTCCAGTAGCCTTGCCTGGAAAATCCCATGGACGGAGAAGCCTGGTAGGCTACAGTCTATGGGGTCACAAAGAGTCGGACACGAGTGGGTGACTTCACTTCACTAACAGCACAGAGTTGTTATTATTGTGAAGCTAGTTATTGTAGAACGCAAGGCATTGCTTCCTTCTTTTGCCCATGCCTTGTGGCACGTGGAATCTTAGTTCCCTGACTGGTGATTAAACCCCCTGACCGCCCCTCACAATGGAAGTGTGGAGTCCTAACCGCTGGATGGCCAGGGAAGTCCCAAGATACTGCTTTTTCTAACACTGCCCCCTACTTAGCTGAGTAGGCTTCTGAGAAAACAGGACATCAAATAGGAGTGAGCAATGGACCGAGAGCAATGCAATGACCAAGGATGAACCACAGCTTGTGTTGCAACAAGAAGGAAAGACCTGGCGACTCAGGAGAGCAACAACTTCTGTTGTAAGCACATTGCAGCAGCAGTTAGAACCATGGGTAACAAAAGTGTAGGACACGGCTTTTTTTTTTTTTTTTTTTTTTGCCTTATCTACATAGCCTATGTACTATTAATTTCCAATTTCTTTTCTTTAATTTGTATTTTCAAAACTTACTCTGATATATGCTCTAGTTTAATCCTGATAAAATTAAAATGTATAACACTTAAAACTAAAAACACTCCATGCATCTAAACACATCTCACAAACTCTAGCAAAGAATGTGTAATACCTTGGAAAACATGATTATTCGTGTCCTGTTAAGAAACTTAAAGGGCTTCCCTGGTAGCTCAGATGGCAAATAATCCACTTGAAATGCAGTTCAACTGCAGACCCCAGTTCAATTCCTGGGTTGGGGAGATCTCTAGAGAAGGGAGAGGCTGCCCACTCCAGTGTTCTTAGGCTTAGATGGCAAAGAATCCCCCCATAATGTGGGAGACCTGGGTTCTATCCCTGAGTTGGGAAGATCCCCTGAAGGAGGGCATAGCAATCCACTCTAGTATTTTTGCCTGGCGAATCCTCATGAACAGAGGAGCCTAGCAGGCTCCACGGGGTTGCAAATAGTTGGGCATGATTCAGCAACTAAACACAAGAAACTAAAAAATATATAAAGCAGAAAGCAATCTCTTAATGGTGTGAATTAAAAAAAAAAAAACAGGTTTGGAAATGACAAATGTCACATTCCTTCAAAATTGCTGAGCAGAGTCAACGGGTATAGAGGGACAGACAGCATGCAGAGCTAGCCAGTGTTTACTAGGTGATCACAATATATCTGGCTCTATGTTAATTTTATAAACAAAACATATTCTTACTGTTTTTAAACATTTTTTAATGTTAACTGCACAAATACTATTTCATTTAATGCTCACAGCATCCCTAAGAAGTAATTATCTTTATATCAAAGGTGTGAAGCTTAGGTAGGTGAGATCCCTGAGACCATGTAGATGGTGCCCAGTAGGATGTGATCTGTTTGTTCATGTAATTTTGGGGCTCAAGATATTAGTCACCATGATGTGCTACTTCAGTAAGTAGGAAATCTTAAGTCCTTTTGATTCTGTTCATTCACAATGAGTCAATCTTCTGGGCGGTTGCTGCTGCTAAGTCGCTTCAGTTGTGTCCAACTCTGTGCGACCCCACAGATGGCAGCCCACCAGGCTCCACCATCCCTGGGATTCTTCAGGCAAGAACACTGGAGTGGGTTGCCATTTCCTTCTCCAAGGCAGGAAAGTGAAAAGTGAAAGTGAAGTCACTCAGTAAGTATCCAACTCTTCGTGACCCCATGGACTACAGCCTACCAGGCTCTTCCGTCCATGGGATTTTCCAGGCAAGAGTACTGGAGTGGGGTGCCATTGCCTTCTCCATTCTGGGCAGTAGTTAGTCTCTAAAACTACATTCTTGAATTGTCACCAGTTAGATCATAGATTACTCTTTTATAAGTGATAGATGCATGCTCCATAGGAGATCAGGAGACATGCACCCCACATGCATGAGGATTAATCTGCAGGAAAATATCTCACTCCTATAGTTTTGGAGAAGTCAATCAGCTTACACCAGAAATTAGATTCTCCATCTTCAGGTTTATACAAATGGAGAAACAACATAAGCTTTGATAATATCATTCACCCATCTACTCATTCACTGATACACTTTTACATATCCATGTATTTTTTCATTCATCCATCCAGTCATTCATTCATATATTTATCTATTTATTCATCAGCCCATTAATAGTTCCAATAACATATTCAATATTCCAGTCAAACAAATATTTATTGAGCCCTTATTATGTGCCAAGTACCTTCCTCGTAGCTGTGTTACAGAATTAAACAAAACAGAACATCTCTGCCTTCAAGGAGCATAGCTCTACAGGGAAAGACAATAAAAAACAATAAAAAGCATGTAAAATATATAGCAAAATAATCTGTAGTTAGTGTTAAGAAGAAAAAAAGAGAAATAAAGAGGCTGTGGAATAGCCAGTGGTGGGTAGAATGAAGGTGGTAGAAGTTTAGACAGATGGCTAGAGAAGCCATAATTGGAAAGGTGATTTCTAAGGTGACTTTTCAAAATCAACGACTTAACAGGAACAAAGAAAGCAAGTGAAAAATACTCAGACACATGCGTGTTTACATACATATATATGCCTATGAACATACACGCATACACATACATGTATGAATATATATATACGCAAGTAAGTATATATGTACTGTGTGTATACATATATATGGCACTGCATTCCCCCTTCATTGAGAAGGTTGGGGATATCCATATACAGTAAATATACATATATGTATAAATGCATACACATATATATCTGCTTCAGCTGAACTAAATAGTGCTTAGTGACACTGTTGATTTTATTCTGGGATAGGCACAGGATCAGCAAGAGCTTATGAAGTCGTAATGACCACCCTTAAAGCAGCACTGCCTTCTGGCAGTGGAGGTCCAAGTAAAGTTTTTGAGTACCAGATTTGGATCAGAGAGTGACATGATCTAACTCATCTCTTAAAAATTTTACTTTTGCTTCAAGGATGCAGATACCCTCAGATGCACAGAATAAGGGTCTTCCACGCCATTCCCATCTCTTCCTGGAATCTCGTATTAGCTGGAGACACTGATCTCTATACTTATGAGATACACAACCCTGAGCAAGATGTTGTATTTCAAAGCCTTGTGTGCTGCTGTATAGACATGTCTGGTTAAGAAACTGAAAAATAATTGAATCAGCTCGAATCCCTAGCACCCAATTGTCACCTGGATTAAATTCTCTGCCTTTCCCAGTGACACTATTCCTGCATCTAATTTCCATTTGCTCTGTTCTGTTAGCTAGGAACTGCACTTGAAACCAACAATGGGCATCTCTGGCTTTGAAAACTAGCCTGCCATTGAGAAAAGTGGAGTTAATTACTTACATGAAGTGACTGAATAACCGAGGGAATGGTGCTAATACATTGGCTTTGTAGTAAAAGGGTTTTGTTAGTCCCTTGATGAGACACTGTATAATACACAAAAGGCAAATTTGGAGTTTAGAAATGTCAAAATATCAGCCCACCAAAGGAGTTATGACATCTTAATGAGCTATTTCAGGAAGCGCAATGCTCTAGCAGTACAATGGACTACATTTTTATTCAATGTTTAGTTCTTGGAGCTCCAAAAAAAGAGAGATTTGACTAGACTGCCATCTTTTTTGTACCCGAAAACAAAACAAAAACCTTACATGTTTTCATGTGGCTTGCCTCTATTTTTCCTCTTATTCCCCAGCCAGGCAACAGTAACAGTGCTTTCTGCGGAACCATGTTATGGCTACTCACCAAGCCAGGAAAGCAGTGAAATTATCCATTATCTTTGATAAGTATGGTCACTGAGGGACAGAGAGTCATTTCCAGTACTTCCTTCTCCTAGTCCTCATCTCCTGGAATTAGCTATCCATAAAAATAAGTCCTTGGAGAAACTAACAGTTTGAAGCTTCCCTGGATTTTAGGAGAAAATGAAGTTCCTTTCAAGTGGTCCACTGTAGACAGAATAATAACCCTCTTCACCTCCCCCATCGACCCCAAGATTTTCACGTCCCCATCCTCAGAACGTGAGAATATGTTGTACATATTCAAAAAGGGCCTTTGTAACTGAAACTAAGGTTACAGATTTTAGATTCAGGAGATCAGCCAGATTATCCAGATGGATCTAATCACATGGGTCCTTTAAAGAAAACGATAAAGGCAGAAAAGTCAGTGAGAGAAATGATACAAGAAGCAGGAGAGACTGGAAACGTAAGAAGGACTTAGCCTGCTTGGGCTTTGAGGATGGAGAAAGGGTCCATGAGCCAATGCATCAGAGAAGCCTCTAAAAATTGAGATCAACCCAGCTGATCTCAATTGACGGGGGCTGACAGAGGCTTCCCAGGTGGCATTAGCGGTAAAGAACCCGCCTGCCAATGCAGGAGACATAAGGGATGCAGGTTTGATTCCTGAGTTGGGAAGATCCCCTGGAGGAGGGAATGGCAACCCACTCCAGTATTCTTGGCTGAAGAATCCCACGGACAGAGCAGCCTGGCAGGCAAAGAGTCAGACACGACTGAAGTGACTTAGCATGCATGCACAGTTAACAGCACAGAAATGGAGATCTCAGTCCCAGAACAATAAGGAACCGAATTTTGCCAACAACTTGAATGAGCAGAAAATGACTTTGCCCTTCAGCCTCAGAAACAAAGGTTCCTGGGGACCTTTTAACCCAGTGATGCCTATGTCGGACTTCTGACCGATAGAACTGCAGTATAAGAAACCTGGGGTGGGGGAAGAAATTTGTGTTGCTTTAAGTCACTAACTTTGTAGCAATATGTTATGGAAGAAAGAGAAAGAGAAAACTAATCAACCCCTTGTTTATAAGAGACAGATCCTTAGATGGCACTCTGTGAGGTTTAGAAAAGTATCAGTGAAAAAGTAAGCATGTGCCATGGGGTTACACCCTCTATCCATTTCCTTTTGCCAATTTAGTTATGTCATTATACAAGCATGGGAGTTAGAGGAAGGCAGGAGAGAAGGGGAGAGACAGAGAGAAAGGTGAGACAGAGGCAGAAAGAAAGAACAGTTTCTACAAGTGTCAGGATCTTGGGACACCAGCGTTCTACTCAACGAGCATGAACCTCAGCGTGAGCCTAAATCTGATGTTCTCCAGTGAGTCTCAGATCCTATATCGTTCAGTGGCTCACTTGTGTCTGACTCTTTGCAACCCTGTGGACTGCAGCATGCCAGGCTTCCCTGCTTTCACCATCTCCCGGAGCTTGCTCTAGGTAGCTCTCATAATATGAGCATCTTGTTACACTGAGTACCAAGTGTGACCCTTGCCTTTAATGAAACATTTTTCAGGGAAACAATAGCCCTCAAGTACAAACCATCAGCTGGCCGCCAGTTAAACAAAATATCATTCATTTCAATACCTCTGGAAAACCTGGCTGTTCTCCACTATGATTGCTTACACTGTTCTCTCACTGGGCAGCTAACAATTAAGGGGTAATTGTTGAACACATTTTTGCCTTACAACCTAACCTCTAGCAAAAGGATGCTAATCTCAGCATAAAGGATGAGGTGGAAAATTACCTCATATTCACATTAAATCCTCAACAATGAACTTGAGTTTGAACAAAAATTCAATTATTCCTGCTGGTCAGAGTTAAATAGAGATACAACTTAGAGTTTCACCAGGTTCCAAGGGTGAATCTTGACCCAGAGGTCTCCTTTCAAATGTACTCACAGCAAACTCTGACCCTCCAGGCCAGTAGGCTGCCTGTAAATTGCTCCTCCCCAGGGCTCTGTAACACTTCCCATTCTTGCCCCATCCTCTGTTCAGTCCTCTCAGACACATTTTCCTAATACCTGACTGCACAAGTTCCATACACAGTCTCAGTAACGTGTGAACTAACAACAACTTAAAATGACTATTTACTAGAAAAATTTCAAGGAACCCAGGGCTCTAAAATGTGAAGGAGCGTTCCTTTCCAACTGAGAAATACAGCCACTCTGAAACACAGCAGAAGATAGTTTAGAACGCTCTACAAATCTATCATGTAATCATGATGCTACAAAATCACATTGATCATAGAAAAGATCTCAAAGAGAGTGAAAAGGTATGTTGATCTAACCCCTTTAATTTGCTACTGGGGAAACACAGGCTAGAAGATGTTCAGATGAATCAGCAATAATGGAGTTACTGGTTTTTCCTTCAGCTCTCCTATGATTTGCAGGCTTTTCTTCATTCAGCCTTCATTCACCCAACAAATACTGAGTTTGTTGAGCACCTGCCAAACACAGGTTTAGCCCCAGGGGATTTAGTCATAACAAAGTATAGTGTTGTGAAAATATTTTGGACTAGAAATCAGTCTTCTGCTTCTCCAATGTTCTTTTTAACATACCTATAATTACCTATTTCTCCATTGATCTGTGTATATACCTTAACTATACTTTTTCCAACATTCTCTTTCTCGTGGCAGGTGGAGGGGTGGGGGTCACAATTAAGATCATCCCATCTAGAAGTTTTTGTACTAGTCTAGTTTTTATAACCTGGTATAAGTAGCCAAGGGCTTCCCTGGTGACTCGGACGGTAAAGAATCTGCCTGCAATGCAGGAGACACGAGTTCAATTCCTGTGTCAGGAGAGAGCCCCTGGAAAAAGGAATGGCTACCCACTCCAGTATTCTTGCCTGAAGAATTCCATGGACAGAGAAGACTGGCAGGCTACAGTCTATGGGGTCGCAAAGAGTTGGACATGACTTAGTGACTAACACTTAAATAGCCAAAGAATACACATTATGTCAAAGCAGCAAACAAAAATCAACAAAATAGTACTGTAAGCAGCTTTTTGCAGGAAATCCCTTTCATTTTGATCAATTTAGCAAAGCTACATTGCAACTAACTTTTAAATCAGGCATAGCCCATGCTCTACTCATTTCTGGCCCTAGCACTCCTTTCAAATCTTTTGATCACACACTACCTTGTTACTGGTTATTTCTGAAGATGAAAGAAGTAGAAATGAAGAGTAAGTAATTAATGAATGACCAGCTCTCCTTTCCTTCAGTAATCTCATGAAGAAACTGTGTGAACAAGATATCATCTAAAGATCATAAGAAGTTGCCAAGCCTGCACAGAGTGGGGATGGCCAAGACTGACCACCCCCTATCTCAATGATTAATTGATATTATTTCCGTTTTTTCACTTTACAAATTTTCATGGCCCAGTAGAAACTTTAGACTTGGTTTCTGTGGACATGGAGTCCACCACCTTCCCAGACTGCCAGAATTCTGCTGAAAAGCATCTTTCCTTTCTACCAACATCTGCCTCTCTCTCATTTGGATTTTTGAGTGGTGAGCAGCCCTAGACACGAGTTAGGTAACATTGTGGTGTACTTACCACATAAGAGCATCAATCTAAGAGCCCATGGTCATACAACAAAGTATAAGACAGAGTCCCTTTGATCAGGAAGTTAGAGTCTGCTTAGGGGTGTAAAATAAGCATCTTGAGACGGAACACAGGAAGATAAGTGAACAGTTACAGCCAAGCAAGAAAGTACAGGACCTGTGCAAAATAAATTCTAGTTCAAAGGTTTCCCAGAGAGGGTCTATGACCTAGATTTTCAAAATGGTTAGAATACAGTTGCTAGGAATGTATATATAACAAATTTCTTTTTTTTCCCTTAAATCTTAACACACAAAAAACTTCTGACTGCACTTTACAGCTTGTGGGGTCTTAATTCCCCAATTGGGTATTAAACCTGGGCTCTCAGCAGTGAGAGTGTGGAGTCCTAATCACTGGATCACCAGGAAATTCCAAATATGTAAGGATTTTCAGTGGAGAAGAGTAGTATGAGAAAAATTACTGGGGAAGTAGAAAAGCCTAAGATGCTATCTGGGAATAACAAATAGATGGATTTGGCTCTGTAAGGGACAGAGCTATGTTATGGGGTATGGGGAGGAAGGGGGGATAAAAGTATTCAAATATGAGTAGGAAATCTTCCCTATCTTAGAAGCGTTAGCTAGAAAGCAAACTCTTGAATCTTGCCTCCTTCTCTTGGATTCCTGCTGCCCTCTTCACAGCTTGTCTACAGGTGAGCTTGTCCCCATGAACAAAATTTCCTCCCTCAATTTGAATGCTTTTGCCTTAGCCATAAGGGCTACTTCAAGCCATACGAACAATACAAACTTCCTGTAGATCTAATGAATACCACTTACATGAACATTATCTCAGATGTATGCAAATACTTTATGTTTGACTGTTGGAATTCATAGCATCCCTTTTCATTATTTTTTCTCAACCAAAGGAACTCTGACTAGGACAGCAGCATAGGGATGCTGAGAGACCCTTCTAAATAGGGAAGGTCTTCATTGCTCTATCACCACAACCGGTAGCTGTTGGTTTCACGATCTACCAAGGAGTCATTGCAGTCTCTCTGGATTTAGAAATAGTTACATTTGTCCTCCCTCTTGGAAAAAAAAAAAAAAACACCACATTCAATTTATTCAAAAATTACTGAACAAACTTCCTCAGATCCTGAGGATCAGTGGTCCTCAAGTTAAAAAGGACCCCCAACCCATGGGCAGCCCATACCTGTGAATGTATGTTCTTAAACCTGACAAACACTGAAGTCTAGAATGATATTGAGCCTTGCATTATGTGCATGAATAATCTTATTGCTGCATCCCACCAGCAGAAGATGCTGTAGCTGAAAGTCTACCATAAGCACTAAAAGTTTGCTGTAAAACATAGCATCTTATATCTTTATCAATAACTGATCACCCCAAATGACACTCATCAAGTTAATCTTCTAGATCTCACTTTTCATACCTTTGTTAGTAGAATAATGGTAGGTCTTTATGAGACAAAAACATATAAGCGCCTCAGGTTTCCATGAGGCTGAGCACAAAAGATATTACCCATGAAACTGAGCCTAAGAGGGTTTAAGCTAGTTTATGTTGGTTCCATCTGGTCAGTGTGAAAAAATGACTAGTTCTGAAAAAAAGATTACCTTTTTATTTTTTTTTCCAGAAAGATAATCACACTAAGTGATTGGGAACAGCTCTTTCAGTAATGTCTCATTTGGTTCAATTTCTCCAGGTAAGCCTGAGGCAGGAGGGAGATAGGACCCCCAGGGTGAAGCAACAGGAGATTCATTTCCTGTGGACTGATACACTGAGACAAGAACAGCAGGACATACGGATGGCTAACAAACACATGAAAAGATGCTCAACATCACTCATTATTAGAGAAATGCAAATCAAAACCACAATGAGGTACCACTTCACACCAGTCAGAATGGCTGCGATCCAAAAATCTGCAAGCAATAAATGCTGGAGAGGGTGTGGAGAAAAGGGAACCCTCCTACACTGTTGGTGGGAATGCAAACTAGTACAGCCACTATGGAGAACAGTGTGGAGATTCCTTAAAAAATTGCAAATAGAACTACCTTATGACCCAGCAATCCCACTTCTGGGCATACACACCGAGGAAACCAGAATTGAAAGAGACACATGTACCCCAATGTTCATCGCAGCACTGTTTATAATAGCCAGGACATGGAAACAACCTAGATGTCCATCAGCAGATGAATGGATAAGAAAGCTGTGGTACATATACACAATGGAGTATTACTCAGCCGTTAAAAAGAATTCATTTGAATCAGTTCTGATGAGATGGATGAAACTGGAGCCGATTATACAGAGTGAAGTAAGCCAGAAAGAAAAACACCAATACAGTATACTAACACATATATATGGAATTTAGGAAGATGGCAGTGACGACCCTGTATGCAAGACAGGGAAAAAGACACAGATGTGTATAACGGACTTTTGGACTCAGAGGGAGAGGGAGAGGGTGGGATGATTTGGGAGAATGACATTCTAACATGTATACTATCATGTGAATTGAATCGCCAGTCTATGTCTGACGCAGGATGCAGCATGCTTGGGGCTGGTGCATGGGGATGACCCAGAAAGATGTTATGGAGAGGGAGGTGGGAGGGGGGTTCATGTTTGGGAATGCATGTAAGAATTAAAGATTTTAAAATTTAAAAAATAAAAAACTAAAAATAAAAAATATATATATATATATATATATAAATGAGAAGTAAATATAAACTTGGTTGTCATTCCCAAAAAAAAAAAAAAAAGAACAGCAGGACAATGAAGTGGGAGGCGGGGCCCTACCCGACCACACATTCCTCATTCTCGAAGTCAGGCGACCGCCCAGCCACAAAGGTGGAGAAAGGCTCCTGGGAGGTCAAAGGGGAGTGATGCCAAGGATGCTCTACCCACAGGCCTCTTGGCTAAAATTCACCTTGGCTAAGAGAGGTGCAGACACACCTGGGGGGACCCCGAGATTTACAAAATAGAGCCTTAGAGCCAGGTAAAGCAAGATGACTGGTCAAAGGAAACTTGGAAGAAATGCCGCATAAAAGGAATTCAAACTGTCAAGAGGGTGTGCAACTCAGGGACTCTTTCTCTGAGTCTGCCTATATGTCTCCACATGTATTGAACTCTTTTCCTCCTAATAAACACTTCACTTGCTTCACTATTTGCTATCTTTGTGGGAATTCTCAGTAGCCAAAAAGCCAAGGCCCATTACTACCCTTGTCTAAAGACCAGGATTCTGTGCTTTCACCACCAGGACCCAACCTCAGTCTCTGGCCTGGGAGTGAAGCCTGCTTCAAGCTGCTGTAAGCCAATCCCACCCGAGATCAAGCCTCGTTCAGGAATCATACTGACCAGAAGGGAATAGCAAATCCTAATTCCCAAGGGAAGAGGTTTCTACAAATTTAGATTTCCTCCCTGGCTTGGATGGGAAGTCTTCTCTTCAAGCTCTTTACAGGTTAGGCAGCTTCCTGGACGTGCACAGGGCTCTGTGCTCAGGAGGATCCCTCACAGAGCTTAATATTCTACTGCCTCTGTCTTGAAAGTTAATAACTTTTTAATACGAAGCCCTAATTTCATTTTGCATTGAGCCCCACAAATTCTGTAGCCAGTTCTACCCATAGAAATGTTATATCAGAATACTTTTGGCTGCAAATAAGATGTTCAAGCTGGATTTAGAAAAGGCAGAGGAATGAGATATCAAATTGCCAACATTCATAGGGTCATAGAAAAAGAAAGAGGATTCCAAAAAAACATCTGTATCTGCTTCATTGACTATGCCGAAGCCTTTGACTGTGTGGATCAGAACAAACTGTGGAAATTCTTAAAGAGATGGGAATACCTGACCACCCTACCTGCCTCCGGAGAAATCTGTATGCAGGTCAAGAGGCAACAGTTAGAACCAGAAATGGAAAAAGAACTTGTGCATAACTGGGAAAGGAGCAGATCAAGGCTGGATACTGTCACCCTGCTTATTTAACTTACATAGGGCACATCATGTGAAATGCCACATGAAGCACAAGCTGGGATCAAGATTGCCAGGGGAAATAGCAGTAACTTCAGATATGAAGATGACACCACCCTTATGGCAGAAAGCAAAGAAGAACTAAAAAGCCTCTCGATGAAAGTGGAAGAGGAGCTGAAAAGAGATGGCTGAAAACTCAACATTCAAAAAATGAAGATTCAAAAAATGATGGCACCTAGTCCCATCACTTCATGGTAAATAATGGGGAAACAATGGAAACAGTGAGAGACTTTATTTTGAGGGGGGGGGTGGTCCAAAATCACTGCAGATGGTGACTGCAGCCATGAAATTAAAAGAAGCTTGCTCCTTGGAAGAAAAACTATGAGAAACCTAGACAGCATATTAAAGAGACATTACCCAACAAAGGTCCGTATAGTCAAAGCTACAGTTTTTCCAGTAGTCATGTATGGACGTGAGAGTTGGACCATAAAAAAAAGTTGAGCACTGAAGAATTGATGCTTTTGAACTGTGGTGCTGGAGAAGACTCTTGAGAGTTCCTTGGACTGCAAAGAGATCAAACCAGTCAATCCTAAAGGATTTCAGTCCTGAATATTCATTGGAAGGACTGATGCTGATGTTCCAATATTTTGGCTACCTGATGCGAAGAACTGACTCATTGGAAAAAACCGTGATGCTCAGACGATAGAGAATGGCTACCCACTCCAGTATTCTGGCCTGGATAATTCCACAGGGTCGCAAAGAGTCGGACATGACTGCACGTAAGGTCTGATGCTGGGAAAGATTGAAGGAGGAGGAGAAGGGGACAATAAAGAATGAGATGGTTGGATGGCATCACCAACTCAGTTGACATGAGTTTGACCAAGCTCTGGGAGCTGGTGATGGACAGGGCAGCCTGGCATGAAGTAGTCCACAGGGTCGCAAAGAGTCAGACATGACTGAGCAACTGAACTGAACTGAAACCCAACCAAAATCAGCTGAACCCATAAGAAAAACGTCTCTCAAATTATAATAAATCACGAAATAGGTTAGCCCAGGACTTCCATAACCCAGTGATATCACCAACCAGGCACAAAAACTGCTACAAAAGCTTTTATGTCCCTATGTCCTTTTTTCAGACATTCAGTAAGAATCTCATGTGAACATTGCTCTCCAAGGTGTTAGATGCTACAGTATTTTGAAGGCATGACCAACCAGACTTGCAGTCAAATCAGATAACACAGTTTTTTATGATGTTGGTGATGCGATATAGAACAAACCAAGCTCTAGATCTTGAGTAAATTACAAGGTTGTTAGTCGTCTGGACTAGCTAGATTCCTCACCTTGTTCATACAACAGTGAAGGAAAGTGTAAAATCTTTCTAGTGGACTACATGCACCAATCATCAATGAAAATTATATCCAAAATTTCCTCTATTAGCTAGAAACCCTTTTTGCATTCATTTTGGTAACAATGTTTGAAACCATTTTATAATTCCCACAAATACCATGGATTTCTTTTAGAGAATGTCAAATGTTGTTTTTGCTGTTTAGTCACTCAGTTGTGTCTGACTCTTTGCCACCCTGTGGACTGCAGCCCGCCAGGCTCCTCTGTCCATGGAATTTCCAGGCAAGAATACTGGACTGGGGTGCCATTTTCTCCTCCAGGGGATCTTCCCAACCCAGGGATCGAACCCGTGTCTCCTGGATCTCCTCCACTGGCAGGTAGATTCTTTACCAATGAGCCACCTGCGAAGCTCTAATACATTCATATAATCCATACAACATAACCCAATCCTTCTAAAAGTAAGGAAAAGCAATTCAGCTTTTTTCATATATCATTATCCAATATTTGAATACCTTTCCCTTACCTAGCCAGTAACTGACAAGACTCACTCAGAAACCAGAACAAAGGTCAGACTCTCCAAAGGATCTACCCAATGAGAGGTAAACAAAATCAAAGTTCAGGAAGGAAAGAGGTGGGCTATCAATGGTTGTAGGAATTGTAACCCATAGTAACCACTGTGTTCTGATCTTGTCCCTTATGGAAGATTGTCTTACCAAAGTTAATTCAATTCTAAATGCTCTTGCTCTACACAAACTTGCCTGAATCAGAGTAAGTCCATATGCCTCCAAAGGTCAATTATCTCACACGTCGTAGCAGGGGGAACATGTAAAGACGCTCTGAGCAGTAAGATAGGGAAGATGGGTTCAAGACAGACCAGCTTGGGTGCCAGTCTTCACACTTCAGGTAATCACACTGTAGCCAAATGGCAGCAGGTTTGAAAGTGGGATTCCTGACTCTGCTTCCTATCAGTTGTCAAGCCCTGAACATGTCCTGTGAGTCTCAGATTATCAGTTTTCTTACCTGCAAAGCAGATGTCACAAAAGTAGCTGCCAGCACAAGATGCATGTGACCACAGAATGAACATACCATTCTAACCACTGTGTCTGACACCCTGGCAAACATTCATTTAATGTGCCTCTACTTACGTAAATGTCAATAGTTCTAAAAACAGCCATTAGCACTGGGCGGAGAAAACCTCAGTGCAAAGATATGTTTGTGATAGCTTGTAATAGATGATCTGAAGTTAGAACTGGCTGTCATCTCAGCAGAAATGCTCATGTGGAGACCAGGCTGAAGTTATCCTGGAAGGGGAGCATGTATGTGTGTGTGCTGCTGAAGAAGGAATTCATAGGGCCTGGACTCCATCTTAGGCCTGTTCATGCTGATCATGCTCGGCCACCTTTCCAATGGACTCTGAACTCTGTGCTTAGTGCCTATAAAAACAACAACAGAAGGATAAGATCCCCTCCAGACAGGGTAACCTTGAAGATCGTATCTCGGTTACTCATCGCCTAAGAGAAAACATACATTAATCACCCCTTCCTCCAGACAGGCCATAAATTTTTCTGTATCAATTGGAGGGTAACCTTGGGTTTATTGATTATTGACTAATTGTTTGACTGTTTGAGCACATAGCACATGAATGATGGGGCTTTGGGATTGTATTTTCCTTGATTTATGTAAGTCTCAAGGAATTTGGAGTGGTGGGTTCAGATACGTACACGTGGGGTATAAGAGATTTTCAGAAATGCTGGTTGGGGTCCTTGGCTAAGAGGAGACTCTGCCTTGGGCCTGCTGGTGTAATAAACTGCATTCCGCTATCTGCATTGTCATGCATGGCTACAACAGTGGGTGTGTGTGGGTGTGTGTGGGTGTGTGGGTGTGGGTGTGTGTGTGTGATGTGCTCCTCTGTGGATATATGGGTGGGAAGGGAAAGTGAAGAGTGGGTGGTGACCAGCCATTCTTGTTAATCCTTGAGAACAGTATAGTGAATTGCAAACTAAACTGTCATTTTCAAATTGTTTCCAACATAGCAGTACAGATTAATGGGCTGAAAACTGCCCACTTCAAATACTTGACTTATATGCAGAAAATACTAGCTTAGTATCTGAAATTGGAATTTCTCCATAAATGGAGTAATAAAAGAGTTCAACAAATTATATATTAGTTTTTTTTTCCCATCATCTTGGCCTTTGTTCCTTTAATGCCTTAGACTTCAAAGTCTGCAAAGGCCAAAGATTTTTTTCCATTCAAAAATCTACTAAATAGAGATCTATCCCTGAAAAAACAAAGCAATCTTAATTATAATTTTTCAAACAAGGCTACAGTAATTCTCTATTTAGCTCAACAAGAAAAATGCTCAGAAGACAATCAATAAATCATGTTTTCCTCTTAGCAAATTCTAGACAACTCACTAATGCTTTCCAATAAACTATTTGGAAGGCAGTTTGTGACTTGGGCAAATCAGACAATCTTCTAATATAATTTCAGACAAGACTGAACTGCAAATTGCACACTTAGAAAGCGTCTGGGGTCAGTGCACTAGAATGTTGGTAGAACACTACAAAATAAGTCCTCTGGGACAAAGCAGTTGGCTCCACAACAGTTCAACAAGCCACACAAAATTGAAATTAAACAGCTTATGACTCTTTGTTGAATCGCTTTTGTCTTTTGTTCTCTGTCCAGTATAAGGAGAATCAATTATCTGATTTGCCAGCACGGCCAAATAAAGAATAAATGATCAAAGATTACAGATATACATCAGTGTTTACACACACAGATACATATACATTTGGCCAAATATTTCTTCAGGTTTTCCCATACCATCTAAGGGAAAATGTCAAATGAACATTTTGGCCAACCCCAAATAAACATATTCTAAAAACATAAAAATGGGATTTTTTTCTGAAATATTAACTGGTGGTGCTTTTTCATCTTGTGTTATCTTGTGCCCAGGAGCCCTTGTCTCATTCAGCTAGACCAGGTCAGCCTCACTCCTCCTTACTTCAAGAAAGAGAAGGAAGCACAAGCTGAGAAATATTTCTTTCTAGCTTTGCTTTTCAAGAGTTTAGGTCCTGTGGGGAAAGAGCTAAGTCCTAGTGGCGATTATGGATTTGGGAACAATGATATGTAATGAGTCAGATCAAGGTTCCCAGATAAATGATCATTTTCTAGGTAGAGGGGATGGAAGAGATGGCATAAGGAAGGGAAGATAGTTAACAACCAAAGGGGGTCTGTGACATCTAACCTGATGTCACAGGGACAGCAACAAGATACTCCTAGCATGTACAACTGGATATATCATATATAACAAAATATCGAGTTTGCCCAAAATTTTGGTTTCCATACAATGTTGTAGAAAAATCCAAATGATCTTTATGGCCACCTTAAAAATTTACCACCTTTAGGTTCATCTAGTCAAAGCTATGATTTTTCCAGTGGTCGTGTATGGATGTGAAAGGAAAGCTGAATGCCATAAGAAAAGCTGAGCGCCGAAGAATTGATGCTTTTGAACTGTGGTGCTGGAGAAGACTCTTGAGAGTTCCTTGGACTGCAAGGATATCAAATCAGTCAGTCCTAAAGGAAATCAGTCCTGAATACTCATTGGAAGGACTGATGATGAAGCTGAAACTCCAATCCTTTGGCCACCTGATGTGAAGAACTGGCTCATTGCAAAAGACCCTGATGCTGGGAAAGATTGAAGGCAGGAGGAGAAGGGGATGACAGAGGATGAGATGGTTGGATGGCATCACCGACACAATGGACATGAGTTTGAGCAGGCTCCAGGAGTTGGTGATGGACAGGGAAGCCTGGTGTGCTGTAGTCTGTGGGGTTGCAAAGAGTTGGACACGACTGAGTTAACCTGAGTGAAAACCTGTGCTTAAACCTATACCTATACCTAAGCATAAACAACCCATTTTGGAGAATATGTGATTTGAAAGCCAATTGTTTTAAAACTTTATATTGGAGTAGAGTTGATTGACACTGTTATGTTAGTTTTGTGTATAGCACAGTGATTCAGTTATATATCTACATTTTCTATAGCCTTGAAACTGGATGGAATGTCACTGGGTATGAAGGACTGGGAGAGAGAGAAAAGAAAAAGGTGACTGAGACATCAAAGTGTTCCCAAGATAGTTGCTGCCTTGTCTCCCAAGAGTGAGTCCCATCTGTCTTTGACCAGTCCAGCTAAAGATGACAAATTAGTGAACAGGTGTTTCCTTAGTTAGACAGTTGGACTGACAGGTGAATAAATTAATGAATCAGTTCTTTTCAGTACTTCCTTCAGTTTTTTTATATTTGGGAGACTCTACAAAACAATGGTTGTATGTCTGAAATTCCGGGTTAGTTCTGAGTTTAAATTGATCACCTTCTGCTGATTAACTATGTGAAAAGAGAAGTGAAAGTGGTGGTTGCTCAGTCACGTCTCACTCTTTGCAACCCCAAAGACTGCAGCCTGTCAGGCTCCCCTGTCCGTCGGATTCTCAGGCAAGAATACTGGAGTCAGTTGCCATTCCCTTCTCCAGGGGATCTTCCCGACCCAGGGCCAAACCCGAGTCTCTCACATTGCAGGCAGATTCTTAACTGTCTGAGCCACCAGGAAAACCCCAATTAACTCTGTGATCTTACGTAATTAGTTAATTATTCAGATTCCTACTCTATAAAATGGTGACACAACTTTTGCTGTGAGGATTATATGAAAGACTATCTTAGTGCACTGTGCCAGGCACACAAGTCTTTACTAAAAACTGGGAGTTTATTCATCAACTTTGGTAACTGTAGTTCTTATTCTTTTCAAATTACATTAGAATCAACACAATTGTAAATCAGTTAAGTCAGAGCAGAAGACCCAGCTAAAAAAGTAGAAGTTGAATAACCCAAATCACTAGTCCCTGACCTAAAAGTTAAATTCAGCTTCAAATTCAATTTTTGCAGGCTCATTTGTTCTGGGCAATGTGGCAAGAAGAGAAGATAAATAAATCCTGAGGTCTGTCCTCAGGAGTTCACACTGCCGTGGGAAGGTGAGACGCCCACAGAGAACACTGAAATAGCTTTGTGTGTGTCTGCATCAAAGGGAATGCAATTAAAATAATAATAAGTGAGCTGGGAGCTGAGAGGAAGACTGTACCATTGTCAGCTAGTGTATTTGGAGAAGACAGAGAAGATGGTAGAATATGTTGCAGACATTTTCCACGTGCAGACCAGGGGTAAGACTGACCTTAGCAAATTTCTGGGGCACTAGCTGAGAAACTGGGTGAAAATGCACATTCCAGGCATACATTAGCAGGATGACTCTCAACTTCCAACCCCTGTGGTTTTGAGCCTGGGAAATTTTCTGGCTATCAGTGCAGGCAGAAGTGTTGGAAGATTAATTCTCACCTGCAAGAAGCTCTCAGTATATCCCAGCTGTTGAATTGGTAACCCAACCCCCTTGCGCCTCTGCCTCCCAAGATGGCCCTGGTAGGACTGAGTTCCAGTTGCCCACAGTGGTAAGCGTGCTGAAGAATAAAACACCTTTTATTGGCTTCCTCTCCAGCTCTGTCCTCCTTCTCCACTTTCCTACCATTGTTACTCAGGATCATTTCCCCAAGAAGCTACTTAAAATTGAGCCCTTGCATCATGTTAAAGCAAATTTGGGAGGATAATGGCATTCCACTCAGATCAACAGAGATTTCTTAAGCACTTTGTGTCTGCACTAGGCTGCCCACTGTGGATTCCCAAGATAGATTAAAGGCACTACTTGACTGTAATTCTGTTGGGTCATAGAAAAAGCAAAAGAGTTCCAGAAAAACATCTACTGCTGCTTAATGACTACACCAAAGCCTTTGACTGTGCGGATCACAATTTGTTCAGTTCAGTCACTCAGTCGTGTCCGACCCTTTGCGACCCCATGAATCGCAGCACGCCAAGCCTCCCTGTCCATCACCAACTCCCGGAGTTCACTCAGACTCGCATTCATCAAGTCAGTGATGCCATCCAGCCACCTCATCCTTGGTTGTCCCCTTCTTCTCCTGCCCCCAATCCCTCCCAGCATCAAAGTCTTTTCCAATGAGTCAACTCTTCGCATGAGGTGGCCAAAGTACTGGAGTTTCAGCTTTAGCATCACTCCTTCCAAAGAAATCCCAGGGCTGATCTCCTTCAGAATGGACTGGTTGGATCTCCTTGCAGTCCAAGGAACTCTCAAGAGTCTTCTCCAACGCCACAGTTCAAAAGCATCAATTCTTCGGCGCTCAGCTTTCTTCACAGTCCAACTCTCACATCCATACATGACTACTGGATCACAATGAACTGTGAAAAATTCTTCAAGAGATGAGAATACCAGACCACCTGACCTGCCTCCTGAGAAATCTGTATGAAGGTCAAGAAGCAACAGTTAGAACTGGACATGGAACAACAGACTGGTTCAAAATCAGGAAAGGAATACATACATCAAGGCTGTATATTGTCATCTGGCTTATTTAACTTATATGCAGAGTACATCATGTGAACTGCCAGGTTGGAAGAAGCACAAGCTGGAATCAAGAGTGCCAGGAGAAATATCAATAATCTCAGATATGCAGATGACATCACCCTTATGGCAGAAAGTGAAGAAGAACTAAAGAGCCCCTTGATGAAAGTGAAAGAGGAGAGTGAAAAAGTTGGCTTAAAGCTCAACATTCAGAAAACTAAGATCATGGCATCCGGTCCCATCACTTCATGGAAAATAGATGGGGAAACAATGGAAACAATGAGTTTATTTTCTTAGGCTCCAAAATCATTGAGGATGGTGACTGCAACCATGAAATTAAAAGACACTTGCTCTTTGGAAGAAAAGTTATGACCAACCTAGACAGCATATTAAAAAGCAGAGACATTACTTTGCTTACAAAGGTCCATCTAGTCAAAGGTATGGTTTTTCCAGTGGTCATGTATGGATGTGAGAATTGGACTATAAAGAAAGCTGAGCACCGAAGAATTGATGCTTTTGAACTGTGGTGTTGGAGAAGACTCTTGAGAGTCCCTTGGACTGCAAGGAGATCCAACCAGTCAATCCTAAAGGAAATCAGTCCTGAATATTCATTGGAAGGACTGATGCTGAAGCTGAAACTCCAATACTTTGGCCACCTGATCATGGAGAACTGACTCACTGGAAAAGACCCTGATACTGGGGAAGACTGAAGGTGGGAGAAGGGGATGACAGAGGATAAGCTGGTTGGATGGCATCACTGACACAATGGACATGAGTTTGAGCAAGCTCCAGGAGTTGGTGATGGACAGGGAAGCCTGGCATGCTACAGTCCATGGGGTTGCAAAGAGTCAGACATGACTGAGCAACTGAACTGAACTGACTGTACAAAGTTTACACTCTGGTTGGAAATAGGAAGTGAAAGGGAAGTGAGCTGTGTTGCCATCAACTAGGTCATAAACTATTTGGGGATGAGGATGGTATCTGTCTCGTTATTGGAGTTCCCTCAGTAATTGGTCGGAGAAGGCAATGGCACCCCATTCCAGTACTCTTGCCTGGAAAATCCCATGCACGGAGGAGCCTGGTGGGCTGCAGTCCATGGGGTCGCTAGGATTTGGACACTACTGAGCGACTTCACTTTCACTTTTCACTTTCATGCATTGGAGAAGGAAATGGCAACCCACTCCAGTGTTCTTGCCTGGAGAATCCAGGGATGGGGGAGCCTGGTGGGCTGCCATCTATGGGGTCGCACAGATTCGAACACGACTGAAGCAACTTAGCAGCAGCAGCAGTAATTGGTACAATTCCCAGCACATGACAGGGGCTCAACTATAATATTTATTGAATTAAAAAATGTGGTAATAACAATACAACATCTTTAGAATGTTCTATAAGCCGTCACATGTGCTTTACAAAAATAATGTCATTGAATCCTCCCTGAAATCCTACAATAGAAATAGGGATGGCTATTGAACAGATGAAGAAACTGAAGCTCAGAAAAGCTGTAGCATCGGCTGTTAGCTCACCAAGCTAGGACTTGACTTCCCTCAAAAGCTATACCATTCTGGTATCCCTACCTCACATGGGGTCACATATGCAGGTTATAATAAGGGAGAAATACAAGGAGAGACATCTGCCTTTATGTTACCAGCAGCTGGGCCTGTGAAGCAACAAAAATGTGGCTACTAATTTCCTTCAACCATTTCCTGGACTTACCAGTCAGAATACAGGCTTTGTTGCTCATGATCCTAACTTTCCTCAGAGAAATGCAGCTCTAAGGAAAGGAAGGACTCATTCTCAACCTGACGATAGAAAACCAGAACCCCAGCCATTGTGTCGTATGTACACTTCCATAATCGCAGTTCAACGGTGACAGAGAGGGCCTAGAGAGGTCACACACCTTGGTCAAGCTCGCAATTATTCTTTTTCTACCAGTCACCTCTAACAAGCTAAGATAGGCAACTCCTTCAGGTGAGAAAGGCACAGGCCAGCACGTTGGCCCTCAGTAGCTAAAAAGGAGGCAAGAAGAGAATCTGGCCTCATGCATTACCCTGGGCAGTACATCTTCAGCTAGCTAGAGGGAAGGACCAACAGAATTCTCTTTAATTCCCGATGCTCTGTAGACCAATACAGCTATAAAATATTGTGTTGGCTAAAAAGTTCATTTGAGTTTTCTGTAACATCTTATGGAAAAACCCAAATGAACTTCTTGGCCAATCCTATACAATTAATATGAATTACTAGATGCTTTTCAGCAACATCAAATGGCTCTAACCATTTCTAAATGTACTCTCAGTTTCTATACTGGGGACTTCGCTGGTGGCACCGTAGATAAGAATCTGCCTGCCAATGCAGGGGACACAAGTTCAATCCCTGGTCCGGGAAGACTCCACAAGCCACAAGGGCAACTAAGCCCATGGACCATAACTAGTAGAACCCAGGAGCCACAGAGAAACTGCTGCAATGAGAAACCCACACACCACAGCTAGAGAGCAGCCTTCACTAGGTTCGACTAGAGGGAGCCAACATACAGCAACAAAGACCTAGCACAACCAGAAATGAACAGAAATATCAAGGGAAGCAAGTAAAAGATCATTTTAAAAAAATTCTATGCTGATCTTGTCACTGGCCAGTAATAGTTTGTGGTTTGGGAATCTGACCACACATACTTTGAGCAGCACTTTACAGGACACAGGAAAGACAGAAAGGGTGCACGTTAAGAGCATTCAGGGCTGACCCAAGCTCAGTTTTGCAAGAAGTGGCTTGGTGTCGCTCCCTTGTCCTTCAAGTCCAATGTCTCTATCATCAGTGCTTCCCTGTACCTCCTTTGACACCTCAGCCACCTCACCTGGGCCCATCAGCTGTTTGCTGCACACCCAGACCTTCTACCCCAAAGTCTCCTACACCTGCAATTCCCCTGACAATCCCACTATCAAACTGTTCCTGTAGCTTATCTAAGCTAGGCAAAGCTATTGGCTGCTGGTCTAGGTCAAAGGCAATCCTGGATGAACATTTAATGTCCTGCAAACTATACCATAGTTTCCCAAGTGGAGTACTTACACCCTGCAGTGTGTGTAGGATGATGCACCATGAAACAACAGCAAGCAAATGCAGCTTCTGTTTATATTGATCTTTTATCTTTTCAAATGTCTACCTTATGGTATCCTTTACAATGCACTTTGGGTTTCTCTGGTGTCTCAGAAAGTAAAGAAACTGCCTGCAATGCAGGAGACCCAGATTTGATCCTTGGGTTGGGAAGATCACCTGGAGAAGGAAATGGCAACACACTCCAGTATTCTTGCCCAGAGAATCCCATGGACAGAAGAGCCTCGCAGGTTACAGTCCATGGGGTTGCAGAAAGTTGGACACGACTGAGCGACCAACAGTATAATGCACTTATTATATCACTATAGTACATATGATAAGCAAAACAAAACATACAAATATATATATTTAATCACTTTATATATATATATATAATATATACTATATATATATAGTGTATATATAGAGTGATATATAGTCTGTATATATATACTATATATATATATGGGGGTGCCAGCTCTTTTTTTCCAGATAACAGAGCTTAGTGAAAAAGTCTTTTTAACACATATAAGATCCATTACAATACCTTGTTTCAAATGTAAATTCCAAGGTCTGGTTTACTGGGTCTGTGGTGGAACCCTGGAATATGGATTTTTAAGAATCACCCTTCAATTCAAGTGATTTTAATGCAATTGTCCCAGAATCAGCCTGAAACATCCCCCACACAGAACAAGAGAGGGCATTTGCTAGAAGAAACTGATACAGTTTTTGTGCAATTTTAGTTAACAGTAATTCATGAGTAAGAGCTGAGAGCTGGTATTCTTTTAACAGTGACATTTTAAAGTAATTAATTCCCACACTTGAAAACAAGGTCACTATCTCTAAAACTCAGTGCTTGTTAAGATTCCAAAAGTAGAAATTAAAGGAGAGAAAGTCATTTATTCTGGAAAATGCAAACATAAAAGAGAACATGCTGTTCTTTTCAGATGAGTCCAGATGAGTGTCATGCTGACCTGCAGAGAAACTGTTCCAACATGGTACAAGTAAAGGGTGCAGAGCATGTTTTGACCAACGTGGAGCTCAGCTGACAGAAAACCAGGCCATTCTCGACAGCACCAGGACTTGGAGAGGGGATTTCTTTTCCAGAATGGGCCATGTGTTTGAAAGCCTCAACTCTGGCAATGAAAAGTAGAGGAAATCTATGTGAAATCTAGAAAAAAATGGTACAGAGGAACCTAACTGCAGGGCAGGAATAGAGACACAGATATAGAATGAATGTGTGGACACGGAGGAGGCAGGGGGATGGCATGGACTGGGAGGGTAGCATTGACGTATACAGGTTACCATGTGTGAGATAGATAGCTAATGGGAAGGTGCGCTATAGCACAGGGACCTCAGCTCCGTGCTCCGTGATGACCCAGAAGGTTGGGACGGGTCGGGAAGGAAAGTCCAAGAGGGAGGTGATACATGATACCTATAGCTGATTCACAGTGTCGTACAGGAGAAACTAATACAACATTGTAAAGCAATTATCTTTCAATAAAAATTATAGAGGAAATCTAGCTAATGGAACTGGTGTGGCATCCTGAGATATGGCAGGGGAGAGATCCAGTTGGGGTTCATAAAAAGAAGGTCTAGGAAGAGGTAACAGAGAGGCTGATCAAGCAAAAAGGCTCCTACAACAGAGAGCAGGGATCCCATCGCTGGGCTGAGGCGTCAGGACATGGGTGGAGTCCTGGTGGCACAGGTGGGGAGAAAGCAGCTTCTCCACACTGAGTATATGAGATCCAGGGAGACTATCAAACACACGGCTCTAGGACAGCAGAGAAAGCCTATAGACAGACTGATTACAAACCAGGCAACATCTCATCTCAGTTGCCTCATCTGGAAAATCCAGTCAGGACAAAAAGAAAGTTGACTCAATGCAAATGAACCAGGAGTCCCTGGAATACCTTTTAGGAAAAGCTAAGTCCTATATCCCACGATGGCCGTGGATTCTCTATGGGGGTCAATGCCATTGTTTTATCAGACTGGATATATATATATACACACATATACGTGTGTGTGTGTCTAATAAATTAACGGGTGGATAGATAGAAGATAGATACCCAGCTATTCAGATATTACCAAGGGGAAGATCCTATTCCTGGCTCAAGTAAAATACAAATGGTTGCATTATCCAAAAATCTCAGGGCAACTCCAAAACTGTTTTGTCAGAAAAAGACTTCTGAAAACTTTTTGCAGAATGAGTTGAAATTCTTAATGAAAAATCATCAGAAGGCTTGAGATTCTGGATTGCACTAAAGGAAGTCTTTCATACGTGTAATAAGTGAGCAAGGTACAGAGCCAAGAGATAGAGAAATTTTCGTATGGATCTCACATTTAAAAGGGAAGAGATGACAACCAACCAATGAAGAGGTGCAGTGGTAGACAAACATAGGTTTAGTGTGGTGATTTCTATTTGTCCTAAATTTTCTCCTCTATTAAGTCAATAGTAACACATTGTCACCCTGCCCCCCTGGGTTAGTCCAAGGTGATGCTCCTAAAGGCATCCTGAAGCAAAGTCCCCTCATTGACTCTCTGCCTCAAGAAGACACAAAATAAAGGAATGATTCATTATTGGACAAATCTAAAACTTTTAAGTTTCTGAAAAGATAACCAAATCCATAAATGATGTACGAGTTTTGAAAAGAAAGCTTCATGCTCCCTTCCTCGTACATCCACCCAACAAATGGTTATGTGAGATGGGCAATGTGTCAAGACGTGGGTGACAAGGCCAGGCCCCCATGGACACAAAGTGAAAGGAGATATGTGAATCATTGACAAATGAGGAATTCAGCCATAGATGCAAATCCCTTGAGGATAAATCCATGGGACTTTTCCTAAAGGGCAAATCTGTCACGTTATGATTTGGTATAATTGACTGAGCCTCCCCATCACAGTGGAGGTACCACGTTTAAGTCAAAAACATAAGTTATGATGACACACAGATAGATAATAAGAAGGTACATTGATCAACACCTCTTGAGTCACCCGCTTGTTCATTTATTTCCTGAAAATGTATTAATAGTACCTATTTTAGATGCCAATCACTGAATGACACACAAGGATGAGTTTGGAACAGAACAGTCATTGTTGGGAGGGGGAAGAACCCCAGAGATTCAGTAAACCATCTCATAAATAATTAAATGACTACCATGATGTCAGACTCTATGTGGGAACAGTGAAGGGGGTGCTAACAGAACAGAGCAAGGGCCTGGATTGGAAGGGCGGGGAAATAGAAGGATGAGGAAGAAGAAGAGGATGGAGAAGGGAAAACAGATCATGCACAGAGATCCTATAAGAGAAAGGGTTTGAAGAGGGAGAAGGTCCCGAAGGTGACTCAGAGTCAGTGAATCATAGTCATCAAGATGAGGACAGTCATTAGGCGAAGCTACAGAGAAAAATAGAAGCTGGAGGATAAGCCTTGCAGAGAGGGCTAGTGACTTGAAACTTGTCAGGAGAGCAAAGGAGAGGTAACAAAGGGCTTAAATAATTTCAAAATACTATTTAAATATTTCTAGCTGGTCTCCAGTAAAAGTTCATTTAAAAAAAAAGCAAAAGGGAACATTTGAGATGTTCTAATTTGAGCAAATTATTAAATGAAACTATATAAGTAATTATATTCTCTAATTTACTTATGGAAAAATACATCAGAAATGGAATTAGATGCTTTGTCATTTGCTTTTTATCACCCTGCTCCAATGACTCCTACAAATGCAGGGTTGGAGGGTCAACTCAACAGTTTGAACAGCCCTGTTGGTAGAAGAGACTTCAAGCTCATCTGTATCAAATCTGTGCCTTTGGAGGACATGGAGTAGAGTGTTTCTGAAAATGAATAAATAGCTAGATAAATAGCAGTTACATCTTTCTCCAGGTTTAAAAAAAAAAAAAAAGTGGAAAGTGCCTCCCTGCAAATTCTACCCAGCAAAGTGAAAACAATTATATTTCTAAGTATACCATTTTCTTCCTAACAATTAGGTTTTTCTAATAGAGAACAGATTTTGGAAGAGTAAACACTGTGGTCTATCAGGCAAACTTTTCCCCCTTCAGATGGATACATATTTTAGTCCTAGCAAAAATACTTTAAAAGTTTAAAGTTGTCGCTATTGGGAATGGATCTCCTTTATTTACATTAATGGGACAAAATTTGCACTCACTTTTGATAGAGACCATTTAAACCTTTTTAGTTAGCCAAAGAAAGAAAATAATTTTATTTTCCATTAAGCTTGTTTGTGAGAAAATAGCAAACTCTTGGCCTCAGAATTGCTTTTCATTTCTACCAAAAAACGTTACCTTTGCCAAACTGTTTTACAATAATTGCAGTTTTTCAAGTAGTTTTTCAACAACACTCAGAGATCCATTTTCCTATGAGCACTCATAGCACGAGAGCTGAAAAACAATGTTTAAGTTTGGAATGGATCTAAATACAAACAAACCCATGGAGTCGAAACAGCATTTAATTTTTGCCAATTCCCAGAAGGCAGACAGCCATCTTTATGAAATTCTTAAATGCACAGTTTCTAAGTTTTCTGGATTAGGATCCTTATACCATAATAAACATGCTCTCCATGTCCACTGCTATAGAATTAGAAAGCACCTTCTCTCAGCCTCACAACCACCATGTAATTTTTAGCTGAAGCTGTTGATACCTAGCTCCCATCTCCTTGGCTCTTACCCTTCTCCAACTTGTTATTCAGTTGCTAAGTCATGCCCAACTCTTTGTGACCCCATGGACTGCAGCACACCAGGCTTCCCTGTCCTTTACTATCTCCTGGAGTTTCCTCAAACTCATGTCCACTGAATTGGTGATGCTATGCAACCATCTCATCCTTTGCCATTCCCTTCTCCTTTTGCCTTCAATCTTTCTCAGCATCAGAGTCTTTTCCGATGAGTCAGCAATTGCATCAGGTGGTCAAAATATTGGAACTTCAGCATTAGTCCTTCCAATGCATCTTACGGACAGCTTCTAAATCCATGTGGCCATAACTCTAAGCCTGAAGACTCTCTGTGACTGTAGAAGGATGCTCATCCCTCACATGGGACAGACAGAAGATCTGAGAAGCACATGATCCCAGGAAAGACCTTCAATCTATGACCCATGAGAGCTGATGATGTCCTTTCCTTTCACATGGGTCAGCTTTGAGACATGATCTACACAGCAAACCACCAGCTCATTAACCTCAAACGAGTTTCTTTCCCATACCTGCCACTATTTCCCCTATCCACTCCTGGTACAACCTGGGTCACCTTACAGTTAAACTATTTATGATCACACTATTGTTTCCAGTCCTAAAGTTTTAGGGAATCCACCCAAGGAAAAGTCATTTTCCATTAGTGTCATTTTTACTCCCAAACTATGCTTAATGTCTGTGCAAAAAATAAATAAATAAATAAATAATGGTCTTTAACTTTTTGCAAATGATGACATCAAAGACAGTAAATGACAAAATCCTGGATGTCAAAAATGCATGCCTGGTACTTGGGGTAAAAATGGGGTACAAGGTACCCAGCCACTGTTTTCATTGAGATTACAGTCTCAACTCCATAGGGATAAATCTCAGATTTCTACTCTGAGGGTTTCAGAAATGAGGAAATGTTGTGCATTTTCACCTGTTAAAATTCCACTTTAAAATCCCATGAGATTCTAAATCAGTGGTGACTACCCTTGTTTTCTATCACAAACTGATAGAAATCTAATGATATTCTTTCAGAAAAACACACATATGCAGGTACTTCTGGCATGGTGCATGAAACTTCAAAGATCTCCCAGTCTCTGAAAACCCTATACATGAATTCCTTTACAGTTTCTGGACCCAGGGGAAAATCCATGTTTTAGATCAGGGCGACCCAATGGAAATATAACATAGACCCATATATAATTTCAAAATCTCTAGTACTCACCTTTTACTAATAAAGAAGCCAAAAAGAAACAAATGAAATGAAGCCTAATACTGTGTTTTATTGACCCCAAACTATCCAAACTACTATAATTTCAACATGCAATCAATATAAGATTATAAATAAACTACTTTTATATTATTCTTTCATCCTGAGTCTTGAAGTTCCAGTGGGTATTTGACACTTATAGCATATATCAATTCAGACCAGCAAAATTTCAGGTGCTCAGTAACCATATATGCCTAGTAGACCCAAATTCTCTAAATATTAAGTACTCTCTACATAATACTTCTTTAAAACCAGAAGACTGTGGGCAACAATCCCTTAGAAGAAATGGAGTAGCACCGTTTAATTTTTTTTTAATTCTATTTTATGTTGGAGTATGGCCAATTAAGCTTCCCTGGTGGCTCAACGGTGAAGAATCCTCCTGCCAATCAATACAGGATATGCAGGTTCAACTACTGGGCCAGGAAGATCACATGGGGAAGGAAATGTCAACCCACACCAGTATTCTTGTGGAAAATCTCATGGACAGAGGAGCCCAGCTGGCTGCAGTCCATGAGGTTGCAAAGAGTCGGACATGACTTAGTAACTAAGCGCTGCCACCTCTTAGCCAGTAAAGAGTGTTTTGACAGTTTCAGGTGGACAGCAGAGAGACTCAGCCATACATATACATGTCCCTATGCTCCCCCAAACTCCCCTCCCATCCAGGCTGCCAGTAACTTTGAGCTGAATTCCCTGTGCTATATAGTAGGTCCTTGTTAGCTATCCATTTTAAATATAGGGGCTGTATATGTCAATCCAAAACTCTATAACTATCCCTTCTCCCCCTCTGTCCTTATGAGAACCACAGATTCATTTTCTGAGTCTGTGAATCAAGACAATTTTTGACTTGAAGTTAGGAAGTACACCACAATGAGATGATCGCTCCCAGGGCAGTGGGGCACTGTAAGGAGAAAAGAGGAAGGTCCGGGAAGCAGGCTTTTATTGTAATTTAACTTTTATTTTATATTGGAGTAGAATTTATTTACAATGCTATGGTAGTTTCAGGCATACAGCAAGCTGATTCAGCTATGCATATATTTTTCTTTTCATTCTTTTTCAGATTCTTTTCCCATATATGTTATTTCAGAGTATTGGGTAGAATTCCCTGTGCTATACAGTAGGTCCTTGTTGATTAACTGGTTTATATACAGTAGTGTGTATATGTTAATCCCAAACTCCTAATTTATCCCTTCCCTACCACACGTCCCCTATGGTAACCATAAATTTGTTTTCTATGTCTGTGAGTCTGTTTCTGTATCACAAATAAGTTCATTTGCATCATTTTTTAAAGATTCCACATATAAGTGATATCGTATGATACTGGTCTTTTTCTATCTGTCTTACTTCACTTAGTATGATACTATAATCTCTAGGTTCATCCGTGTTGCTGCAAATGCATTATTTCATTCCTTTTTAAGACTGAGTAATGTTCTACTGTATATTGGTACCATATCTTCTTTATTAATTCCTCCATCCATGAACATTTATGTTGCTTCCATGTTTTGGCTGTTATAAACAGTGCTCCAGTAAATATTGGAGTACATGTAACTTTTTTTTTCTTTTTTAATATAAATTTATTTATTTTAATTGGAAGTTAATTACTTTTCTGGATATGTTCCCAGGATTGGTAATACTGGATCAAATGGCTGTTCTTTTTTTTTTTTTTTTTAAAGAGCCTCCATACTGTTCTCCACAGTGGTTGTACCAATTTATATTCCCACCAACCATGCTGGAGGGTTACCTTTTAACATTCTCTCTAACATTTATTGTTTATAGACTTTTTGTTGGCCATTCTTTTTTCCCACTGTTGTTCAACCACTCAGTACTGTCCAACTTTTTGCTACCCCATGGGCTGCAGCACACCAAGCTTCCCTGTCCTTCACCATCTCCCAGAGCTTGCTCAAACTCATTTCCATTGAGTCGGTAATGCCATCCAACTATCTCATCCTTTGTCGTCCCCTTCTCCTGCCTTCAGTCTTTCCCAGCATCAGGGTCTTTTCTAATGAGGCAGCTCTTCACATCAGGCGGCCAAAGCATTGGAGCTTCAGCTTCAGCATCAGTCCTTCCAATGAATATTCAACATTGATTTCCTTTAGGATGGACTGATTTGGTCTCTTTGCACTCCAAGGGACTCTCAAGAGTCTTCTCCAACACCACAGTTTAAAAGCATCAGTTCTTCGGTGCTCAACTTTTTCTATGGTCCAACTCTCACATTCATACATTACTACTGGAAAAACCATAGTTTTGACCATATGGACCTTTGTCAGCAAAGTAATGTCTCTGTTTTTTAATATGCTGTTTAGGTTGGTCATAGCTTTTCTTCCAAGGTGCAAACATCTTTTAATTCCATTGCTGAAGTCACCATCCTCAGTGATTTGGAGCTGAAGGAAAATAGTCTGTTACTGTTTCCATTGTTTACCTCTCTATTTGCCATGAAAAGACATGACTGGATGCCATGATCCTCATCCTTTGAATGTTGAGTTTTAAACTTGGTTTTTCACTCTCCTCTTTCACCTTTATCAAGACCTCTTCAATTCCTCTTAGCTTTCTGCCTTAAGGTTGATGTCATCTGCATATCTGAGGTTATTGATATTTCTCCCTGCAATCTTGATTCTAGTTTGTGATTCTCTCAGCCCAGTATTTTGTGTGATGTACTCTGTGTTTAAGTTAAATAAGCAGGGTGACAATACACAGCCTTGATGAACTCCTCTCCCAATTTTGAATCAGTCAGTTGTTCCATGTCCAGTTCTAACTGTTGCTTCTTGACTGCATACAGGCTTCACAGAAGGCAGGTATGGTAGTCTGGTATTCCCATCTCTTAAGAATTTTCCACAATGTATTGTGATCCACACAATCAAAGCATAGTCAATGAAGCAGAAGTAAATGTTTTTCCTGAATTCTCTAGCTTTTTCTATGATCCAATGGATGTTGCCAATTTGATCTCTGGTTTCTCTGCTTTTTCTAAACCCAACTTAAACATCTGGAAGTTCTCAGTTCACATACTGTTGAAGCCTAGCTTGGAGAATTTCGAGTATTACTTTGCTAGCATGCGCAATGAGTGCAGTTGTGCAGAAGTCTTGAACATTCTTTGTCACTGCCTTTCTTTGGGATTGGAATGAAAACTGACTTTTCCAGTCCCGTGGCCACTGCTGAGTTTTCCAAATTTGCTGGCATATTGAGTGCAGCACTTTCACAGCATCATCTTTTAGGATTTGAAATAGCTCAGTTGGAATTCCATCACCTCCACTATCTTTGTTTGCAGTGATGCTTCCTAAGGCCCACTTGACTTCATACTGCAGGATATCTGCTTCTAGGTGGGTGATCACACTGTCATGGTTATCTGGGTCATGAAGATCTTTTTTCTATAGTTCTTCTGTGTATTTTTGCCACCTCTTTTAATATCTTCTGCTTCTGTTAGGTCCATACCTTTTCTGTCCTTTATTGTGCCCATCTTTGCATGAAATGTTCTCTTGGTGTCTCTAATTTTCTTGAAGAGATCTCTAGTCTTTGCTATTCTATTGTTTTCCTCTATTTCTTTGCATTGTTAACTTAAGGTTTTCTTACTTCTCCTTGCTGTCCTTTGGAACTCTGCATTCAGATGGGTATATCTTTCCTTTTCTCCTTTGCCCTCACTTCTCTTTTCTCAGCTATTTGTAAGGCCTCCTCAGACAACCATTCTGCCTTTTTGCATTTATTTGTAGGGTTGTCTCTTGCATTGTTGCAAGAGCATGTTTGCTATGACCAGTGCATTCTCTGACAAAATTCTGTTAGCCTTCGCCCTGCTTCATTGTGTACTCCAAGGCCAAACTTGCCTGTTATTCCAAGTCTCTCTTGACTTCCTACTTTTGTATTCCAGTCCCCTATGATGAAAAGGACATCTTTTTTTGGTGTTAGCTCTAGAAGGTCTTATAGGTCTTAGTAGAACCATTCAATTTCAGCTTCTTCAGCATTAATAGTTGGAGCATAGAATTGGATTACTGTGATATTGAATGGTTTGTCTTGGAAATGAACAGAGATCACTGTCCTTTTTCAGATCACATCCAAGTAATACATTTCAGACTCTTTTGTTTACAGGAAGAGCCTGTGTGTGTTTCTATGTTAACTTTGCATGGCTTGAAGGAGTCCTAGAAGATACAAGCATAAACTACTTTTGTGAGCACTTACTATATGTGAGATATTGAATTAGGCACTTCATATATTTTAGTTTGGGCTTCCCAGGTAGCTCAGTGGTAAAGAATTCACCTATCAGTGCAGGAGACTCAAGTTCGATCCCTGAGTCGGGAAGATCCCCTGCAGAAGGAAATGGTAATCCTCTCAGTATTCTTACCTGGGAAATCCTATGGACAGAGGAGCCTGGCAGGCTACAGACCATGGACTAGTAAAAGAGTTGCACAGGATTTAGTGACTAAGCAACAATAACAACAATTATTTTAGTTCAATGTCTTTCTACAGCTCTACAGGGTATGGTTGTTATCCTTACTTAAAAAAGAGTTAGGTGAGGAGCTTTTGCTCTAGGGCACACAGCTATGAGTGACAGAGCTGATATTTGAAGTGAGATCTGTTGGAGTCCAAAGCCTGGGCTCTTTTCTTGTCCCGAATTGTCAAAGCTATGGTTTTTCCGGTTGTCATGTGTGGATGTGAGAGTTGGACCATTAAGAAGGTTGAGCACTGAAGAACTGATGCTTTCAAATTGGCGTGCTGGAGAAGACTCTTGAGAGTCTGCAAGGAGATCAAACCAGGCAAACCTAAAGGAGATCAACCCTGAATATTCATTGGAAGGACTGATGCTGTGAAGCTGAAGCTCCAATATTTTGGCCACCTGATGCTAAACCAATATGTTAGAAAAGACCCTGATGCTAGGAAAGATTGAGGGGAGGAAAAGAAGGGGTTGTTGATAGAGGATGAGATGGTTGAATGGCATCACTGATTCAATTATCTTGTCTTTCCCCTTCCTGCCATAAAATCCTCCTAGCTAGCTCTCCTCAACAGGGATGTAAAAATTCATTCATGCTTTCATGCTAAGGGTTGACAGGTTTAGAATAGGCACTGCAAACATTCTTCTATTCAAATACCAACTGTGACTATTGTCTTGTTTCCAGTGTGGAGGAAGGCTCTGAGACTCCCTTGTGGACTCAGTATCAAGGAATGTTTTGATGAATTAGTCATGTTGTCCATTGGTATACAAGTGAGTGGCTAGTGGATGAGTTATACATTTCCTGTTAAAGAAGACTCATAGTTTATAAAATGTGTCTTAAATAACTCAAAGAATGTAGTCCTTATTGCAGAAATTTCAGGCACATACACTTGGTAATTAATGATCTATACTTCACTTTCTATGTTCTATGTTTTAAGAAATTTGTAGACTATGCACATGAATCCACCTGCCAAGGAGGAGATACAAGTTCGATTCTTGGGTCAGGAAGATCAACTGGAGAAGCAAATGGCAATGCACTTCGGTATTCTTGCCTGGGAAATGCTGTGGATAGGGGATCCTGGTAGGCTGCAGTCCATGTGGTCGAAAAGAGTCGGACATGACTGAGCAACTTAACACTGCAAATGTTACGATGCGTCAATGTGGATATAGATGTAGGTGTAGACAAAGACAGGCATATAGATGGAGATACAGTTTCTCCAGAAGGAAGCCAACCTTGTTTATGACACAGATGAGAACACAATTGGGGGAGGGAAAAAAAAAAAAAACCTAAACAAAGTTCTACGGCCAAGTTTTCACGCTAGCAAGGATCAGCATTACCACTGGAAACTAGCCTCTATCACTGCCTTTGGGAAATTATCAAATTCTTTTATTTGATTCTCATGAGAACTTTAGGTTGGAGAATGGAGAGAAAACTTTGCCCAGTAGCCAGATAAAGACCCTGTGGCATGGGAAAGTGATGAATAATCCTAAGAGTGTTCATGACCTCTTTCCACTAGGTTCCAACAACACATCTATTGTAGTCGCTCTTACAGAGTAACACACTGACTGCATATGGGGAGTTATCCTTCCCACCTTGCTTTATAAGTATTTAGAGTTAGAAACCCTACAAATGGCCTTTTGTTCTCAAGAGCATAATTAGCTACTTAATTGGTTCTAATCATGGTAATTAAATTCACTCATTTTCTCCCTTGCATGTGAAAGGGGATATTTCAATGTGCCCTTCTCCCCTGCCCTACAGACTATCAATAAATGATTTTTCTTTCTCACCCTATTTTTAGCCCCTTCCTAAGGCTGTACCAATCCACAAAGGTAGAAAGAAAGACTTTGAGGTTAAAGGACTAGAAATATTTGCTTCCTGCAGAGCTAACTACAGACCATTCAGGATAACAGAAAAACAAGCAGAACCCAGATATCAGCTGGGTTCACCAAGGCCTCTACAATTATAACTGGTTAGTGCTCCACCTAATAAATAATGCAACACCTGTCTGCTGTCCAGAATGCTCAGGGAATTTGGGAGGTGGTGTGTTTATTTCTTCGAATCACCTGTGGTTTCACATTTCTGATTCTAATGAGTTAGTTCACTCTATAAATCTAATTTTACAGTACTTTTACTCCAGGATTTGCCATAATGGATACCATCTCCTATCTTCTTTGCTCCCCTCAATTTCACTTGCACAGGGCTGTAACAGACAAAGGGGTGGCTGTAGGAACAAGGAAGCAAGAGGAAGAAGAAAAGATTTACAAATAGGCAACTGAATGAGAAGGACTGCCCTGGTGGCTCAGTGGTTTAGAATCTGACTGCCAATGCAAAGGACACCGGTTCAATCCCTGGCCCAGGAACCAAGATTCACATGCCACAGAGCAACTAAGTCCATGTGCTACAACTGCTGAAGCCCATGCATCCTAGAGTTCCACAACAAGAGAAGGCACCACGAGAAGCCTGCGCACTCCAACTAGAGAGTGGATCCTGCTCACTGCAACCAGAGAATGCCCGCATTCAGCAATGAAGAGTCTGTGCACAGCAACAAAGACCCAGCATAGCCATTAATATACGAATAAATAAACCAAAGAACTAAGTGAGAGCCATCCCACTTTGGAGTCATATGGGATAGAACTTCAGCAGGAAGTTTGTTTGAGCCTCTGTGTTGCTTGGTTTCACCTCTCTTTTCTCCCCTTAACTCACCTGATAAAGAATTCCTGCAGTGTTGGAGACCTGGGTTCAATCCCTGGATTGGGCAGATCCCCTGGAGAAGGGAAGAGCTAGCCACTCCAGTATTCTGGCCTGGAAAATTCCATGGACTGTATAGTCCATGGGGTCACCAAGAGTCAGACATGACTGAGCAATTTTCACTCTTTTCTCCATCTTCCTGATTTCTTTTCTCTTTTTGTGTGCCCCATTGAGCAAGTTCCCATAAATTTATTATGTGAGACAAGAACTACTTCTTTACTCCAAGATCTCCTTAACTGAACTCATACTAGACTTTCATGGTTCCACCAAAACAGCTTATCACTGTATCATTTATCAGTCTCTAAAAACTGAAGCTCTCTCCTGGTGTCAACTGCTTACATCACAGAAAACCGTATTTGTTTGCACATTGTCTTGGATCAGGTTCCCCAGAAGCAGATCCTTGTTAAATATCGGTGTGCAAGTAATTTATTAAGAAGGAGTTTCCAGGGGAGACTGGTAAGCCTGACAGGGAAGCAGCAGCAGCCAAACAAAAGTGAGATCTCATCCAAACTCTGCGACAGGTCATGTTTAGCCATACCCCACAGGGAACTCCAGACTGTAGGCTGTGCCTCAGACTTGTCCTCACCAGGGAGCACCCATGAGTCATTGGCTAAGAGTTCTCCAGGCACCTCCTGGGCATTTGTGAGAATACAGTGACTCCAGCAGCCCAGCGGAATCCTTCCAAACATATGCTGTGGGGATTGATTGACAGAATCAAAATCATGCAGGAAAGCACTGCACAAAAATGTGAAAAAGGCATCAGATGGGATCTCAATGGAGCATCAACATTGTCCAAGGCACCCTGCTTCAGAAGGGACATTTAAGCAGCTGGAATGTTTTTGGCATATTTTTCCTCCATGTTTTCAACACACACACCCAGGTGCCAAAGTACCCAGACCTGTCCTGTTTCCCACCCCCAGTACTTCGTCCTCTAGAAAAATCTACCTGTCCAATATCATGTAACCTCAGTAGCTTGATATGGGGCTTTCCTGGTGGCTCAGTGGTAAAGAATCTGCCTCCCAGTGCACGAGAGGTACGTTCTATCCCTGGTCCTGGAAGATCCCCTGAAGAAGGAAATGGCAACCCACTCCAGTATTCTTACCTGGAAAACCCCATGGACAGAGGAGAGTTACAGTCCAGTGGGTTGCAAGAGAGTCAGATATGACTTAGTGACTAAACAACAACGTAAATTGTATTCTAAGTAAATAACCATCAAAATGTGTCAAATGACAGACAACACAGTGCAAAACAGGAGAAATAGTTTTGAGAAGGTGGACTTCTCTGATGGTTTCTTTGAAACAATCAAGTCCTTTTCCCCCATAGCTAATACCTTAGTAGAGGCAGAAAAATTAGTGACAGCCATTTATCAGGGCTCACTAAATGCCAAGCAAGCATGATGCTAAGATAATTGTATCTCACTCAATCCTCACAATGACCCTATAAGTATTGCTAGCCCCATGTTATTGATATTGAAGAAGGCTGTGGCTTAGAAAGTTGAAAGACCTTGCCAAACAGTAAGAGCTAAAAAGTTGCAGACTTGGTGTTGGAACCTTGACAAGTGTGAAAGGAGAGCTCTTATTCTCTGCAATGCTACCTCATCCCTGACAGAGAGCTCACACATCTCTCAAAACCACAGAACAAATCAAAAGCCTGATATAAGGGGTAATGGAAGAAGCGAGAGACTGTCACTGTAAGGTGTTCATGGAAACTGTAATGGACAACTCAGATTTCAGCTTTTTAATTAAATATAACCATGCGTCTGTGTTGTGCAAGGCCCGTTCTCTCTCTCTCTCTCTCTCTTCCTCTTTCCCTCTCTTTCTCACACACATACACATCCTACTCTTCACCCTCATCTCATAGAAATACCAGATAAACTAGAATAGGAAAGGGAGGTTCAAACAAGCTTTCTAAGAACATTTCTTCAGCCCATAGTCCAAGTCGACCAAGATAAATTGAAGAAAATGATATAGCAATATTTAAATTCTCCATCTTTTGTTAAATTCTGAATCAAAGAAGAATTTACTCTTTACAACTTACAAAAAAACTATGTGTGCCCTTGTAATTATTTGTCCATTCTGGAGCTTGCCATACTGAGTGAAGTAAGTCAAATGGAAATATCGTATGATAGAAATTTTATGCACAATCTGAAAAGAAATGATACAAATGAACTTATTTGTAAGACAGAAACAGACTCACATATTTAGAGAATGAACTTATGGTTGCCATGGAGAAAGGATGAGGAGCAAGGGATAGTTAGCGAGTTTAGAATAGACAGGTACGCACTGCTATATTTAAAATGGATACACAACAAGGACCTACTGTATAGCACAAGGCACTCTGCTCAGTGTTATGTGTCAGCCTGGATGGAAAGGGAGTTCAGGGGAGAGTGAACACGTGCATATGTATGGCTGAGTCCCTTTGCTACCATCCCCCCAAAACTATCACAACATTGTTAATCAGCTATACTCTAACACAAAAGTTTCAAAAAAAGCCAAATAAGAAAAAAAAAAAAAACCTATTTGTCCTCTGTGTAAAATTTCAGCACATAAGATTTTAGAAAAATATGTTCATAAAATATTATAAAACACAGAAGAATTGCTATATAATGTTTGTGGTTGCAGGACAACGGAGAGCTGCAAAAGGATAAGTGGAAAATGAAAAATGATTTCCAGCGCCCTCTTAAATGACAGCCCTGTGACAAATGTTTCATAAAACTCACATCAGTTTTAAAGAAAATGATTATTAGCTGACCTTCTACCTCAAACGCTACTATTTTTAATAATGTTTAAAACATTCCAAAGGGAATGCTACAATATATTTGATTTTATGGCCTCTAACTCTTTTCATGAAAAACTTTCATTTTGATGAATGGCAAAAGGAGAAAACATAGAACACAATTCAGGGTATTTTAATGATACCCCTATCCCCATGAACTGTGAGCCCCAGGTGACAGTGTTACGTGGTTGGAGGTGGTTGCTCGTCTATTCAAGAGTCTTACAGGGAAAGAGAGACAAAGACATACCATGAAATGAGACGTCATGGTTGGTGAGATCTGGAATCAGTTGTGAAAACTCAGCTTCTTCTCTATGAGCAAAATCTTTCCATTTCTTAAGTCAGATCAGGTCCTTGATAGTATTATTTGCTTTCTAGAAGGAAAAGATAACCCAGTTTTCAAAACACCAAGAGGGACACTATTCCTTAATCTTAGATACAACCTGAAAACCACAAAGTTCTAAATGGGTGTGTGTGTCTTAGGCGATGAGAAATAGGGAGTAGACAGGGGAGGTTTAGGCCTTCTGGTATTTTAATAAACATAAGCTTGGACATTTTCAAAAACTGTGTTCATCTGTGTTTTAAGTACTCTGAGTGCATAACAAATTACTCTCCAGCCTCACTATGTGACACACCAAATACTTACTCTACTCATGAGTTCTGCAGACTAGGAATTCAGGGAGGTTGGACCCTGATCCAGATGTGTGGGGCTTTGAAGCTGAGAGGCAGAATCACCAAATTTTTCTGTAGTGAGCCAGCTAGTGTTTTCAGCTTTGGGAGCTGTAAATACCGTCTCCATCAGGACTCCTCAGTCTTGCTGGTCCAGAGCAGAAGCAGCAATTAAGAGCGCATCAATGAATGCATGAGGCTGAGGCCCCATCAAAGTTTATTTACGCAAACAGGCAGCTGCTGGATTTGGCTCCTGGGACCCCTGAAGGCTCCTGCCTTGCCTGTCAGGGGGTTGACGAGAGCTGCCAAGCAGGGAGATCTCAGTTCTTCTGCATGTGGATCAGTGCATACCATTTTCTCCATCTGGGTAATCTGGTTTCCTCTCAGCATGGGTGCTGAGACCCAAGGACATGAATCCTGAGAGGAAGAGAGTGAGGAGGAGGGGTAGGAGGGAGAAGGATAGACCGGGAGAGAAGGAGGCACCCCAGGGAGGCCCTGTGTCAACATCATGAGGCATGATTTCCAGCCCACGCTGTTAGTTGGGGCAGTCACCAAGTCCAACCTAGTCTCAAGGAGAAGGGGAGGAACAGATCCTCCTCTTGATGGGATGTGATGTCGCATACCCTTTTGAGAAGGGTATCTGAGACTGGAAATGTTTGGCCATTTTCAGCAAATATACTCTTCCACTGCCTCATTTACTTTCCTCATAGATAAGTCCATAAAGAATCTTCTTGCAATTCAGGAGACCCAGGGTTTATTCCTGAGTTAGGAAGATTCCCTGGAAGAGGAAATGGCAACCTACTCCAGTAGGCTTGCCTGGAGAATCCTATGGACAGAGGAGCCTGGCAGGCTGCAATCTATAGGGTCACAAGAGTTGGACATGGCTTAGTAACTAATTGCCAGGAGAAATACTGATCACCTCAGATATGCAAATGACACCGCCCTTAAGGCAGAAAGCTAAGAGGAACTAAAGAGCCTCTTGATGAAGGTGAAAGAGGACAGAGGAAAAGTTGGCTTAAAGCTCAACATTCAAAAAATGAAGATCATGGCATCCAGTCCCATCATTTCATGGAAAATAGATGGGGAAACAATGGAAACAGTGACAGACTTTATTTTCTTGGGTGCCAAGTCACTGCAGATGGTGACTGCAGCCATGAAATTAAAAGAGGCTTGCTCCTTGGAAGAAAAGCTATGAGAAAGCTAGATAGCATATTACAAAGCAGAAAAATTACTTTGCCAACAAACATTCATATAGCATAAGCTATGGATTCTTTAGCAGTCATGTATGGAGGTGAGAGCTGGACCATAAAGAAGGCTGAGCACCAAAGAATGGATGCTTTTGAACTGTGGCATTGAAGAAGACTCTTGAGAGTCCCTTGGATGACAAGGAGATCAAATCAATCAATCCTAAAGGAAATTAGTCCTAAATATTCATTGGAATGACTGATACTGAAGCTGAAACTCCAGCACTTTGGCCACCTGATGCAAGAACTGACTCATTAGAAAAGACCCTGATTCTGGGAAAGATTGAAGGCAGAAGGAGATGGGGATGACAGAGGATGAGATGGTTGGATGGCCTCACCAACTCAACAGATAAGACTTGGAGCAAGCTCTGGGAGACGGTGAAGGACAGGAAAGCCTGGCATGCTGCAGCCCATAGGGTCGCAGAAAGTTGGACACGACTGAGTGACTGAACAACAAACAACTGTCTGATTCAACACATCAATCAATTTTCACGAGATACCTGCAAATCCTGTCCTGGACAACTGGTAAATGAAAGTCAGTATGTATTGATACCATTGATGAGACCACAACAGGGTAAAAAGTATATTGAGTTGGCCAAAAGTTTCATTCAAATAACACAGAAAGACCCAAATGAACTTTTGGACCAACCCAATACCTTTTCAGAGAAAGAGATCCATAAAGATAATATTATACTAAATGATATGCCTGAAATATGATCCAAAAACAAAACATGAGGGGACTACCTAAAAACTGCTCCCAGTATATCCTTACAGGTTCCTCTGAGTCTAGGACAGGAGACAGCAAACTATAGCCCATATGCCAAATCTGCTCTGTTGTCCTTTTTGCTTTTAACAAAGATTCATTGGTATACAGTGGCTTCCCAGGTGGTGCTAGTGGTAAAGAGCCCACCTGCCAATGCAGGAGATGTAAGAGACACGGGTTCGATCCCTGGGTCAGGAAGATCCTATTGAGGAGGGCACAGAAACCCACTCCAGTATTCTTGCCTTGAGAATCCCATGGACAGAGGAACCTGGTGGGCTGCAGTACATGGGGTCTCAAAGAGTTGGACACGATGGAAGCGACTTAGTAGCAGCATCTGTACACAGACATCCTCCTTCACTGATACATGATCTATGGCAGCTATCTGGCCCATTACAGAAAAAAAGGTTTGCCAACCACTAACATAGAGAAGAAGTTTGCCAGAAGATAGAGGGGAAGGAAGGCGGGAAAAGCAAGTACAAAGGAATGTCTTGCAAAAGTCTGGACCCCACTCACATGGCTTGCTAACTACATCAGCCAAGAACTGTGCACTTTCCACTTCTTCAGCACAACATCCAGGCATTTTATTCATACCAGGTATGATGAGCATTTATCTTTTGGGAGGATACATTACATTTCTGTGAGCAGAAGGATTCAGAGATTCATAGAAACTAAGAAAGAAATGTTTAATAATATCTGCCAGAGATAGAGAAATACAGGGAAAAAAACCACTGCTAGATACTTGCCATCTTGGAAGCACAGCATCTAAAAGGCTAGTTGATTTCAGGCAAGAAACAAATTATACTTCCTCCTAGTCATCCTCCTAGTTTCTTGATATCCCCCTGCCCTGGCCAATAGCCTGAGTTCTGGAATCAGAATACACATTTAACGTCTAGTTCCACTATGCGCCACAGTATTACCTCAGGCAGTTTACTAATATCTCAATAGATGAATGAATGAAGCTGTGGCGTACACGCACACACACATACACACAATGGAATACTACTCAACCATAAAAAAGATGGAAACAGTGCCATCTGTAGTGACACGGGTGGGCCTAGAGCTTACGGGAGGAAGTAAGCCAGAAAGAGAAAGACAAATACCATGTGGTATTGCTTATATGTGGAATCTTTAAAAAAAAGGATAAAACAGAACTTATTTAGCAAACAGAAAGAGACCCAGAGATATGGAAGGCAAATTTATGGTTACAAGAGGGGAAAGAGAGGAGGAAGAATAATTTGGAATTTGAGATTAACAGATATACATTGCTATATACAAAATAGGGCTTCCCTCATAGCTCAGCTGGTAAAGAATCCGCCTGCAGGGCAGGAGACCCCGGTTTGATTCCTGGGCTGGGAAGGTCCACTGGAGAAGGGATAGGCTACCCACTCCAGTATTCTTCGGCTTCCCTGGTGGCTCATCTGGTAAAGAAACCACCTGCAATGTGGGAAACCTGGATTCGATCCCTGGGTTGGGAAGATCCGCTGGAGAAGGGAAAGGCCACCCACTCTAGTATTCTGTGTATATATATATACAAAATAGATAACCAACCATGACCTACTGTATAGCACAGGGAAAAATATTCAATATTTTATAACCTATAAGGGAAAAGAATCTGAAAAAGATATATATATATATATATATATATGTATGTGTGTGTGTGTGTGTGTGTAACTGAATCATTTTGCTGTAAATATGAAACCAACACATTATAAAACAACTATACTCAATTAAAACAGAAATGAATGCTAAAATAAATAAATCTATGTAGGCCTCCATTTTTTCCTCTCTAATTGGGAATGTGCTTAGTCACTCAATCATGTCCAGCTCTTTGCCACCCCATGGACTATAGCCCGCCAGGCTCCTGTATCCATGGAATTCTCCAGGCAAGGATACTGGAGTGGGTTGGCATGCCCTCCTTCAGGGAGTCTTCCCAACCCAGGGACTGAACCCAGGTCTCCTGCATTACAGGCCAATTCTTTACCATCTGAGCCATTTAGCAGCATATTCTTTGGGTATGCAGTATTCTAGTTGTAGTGCCTGGCTTTACACACACAAATTAAATGCAGTTTTTTGCCCCTCTGTACTCCATAACCTGCTCCCTATCAATGACACAAAGTTGAAGTAGAGGAATCTTTTTTCTTTCCATCAGGAAATTCCTCTGGCAATCTGGTTATTAACTCTACAAATTTCTCCCTCACTCCTTTACTAAAACACGAAAACTCTCTCTACTGTTTCATCAGTTTACAGCCTGCACTGTCCACTCAGGTTATGAATGGTGGTAATACCTCTGCTCTCTGAAAACACAAAGTGTTCCAATACCAACTAAGGCGCTTGCCTTTCCTCGGACCCCACCTCCTACCACCACCCACCTTGACGCTTCACTCCATGCCACCCGCCTTCCCTGGGTTCCTCCATCTTCCACTTGACCCTCTGCTCCATCCTCTCCATGGGGTTTACCTCCCTGACTTCCAAACTCACCCTTCAGGTCTCAGTGGCAATGACTTCTTCAAAGCTGCCTTCCTTGACCTTCTTTGCCAAACTCAGTAAGATCCGCTCTTGACTTCCCTCACAGAACTTGTGCTTGTTCTCTATTTTACTGAACAAAATGTAATTTTGTCTTGTACTTCTGTGTTTTATTAATGCGTGTCTCTCTCGCTTGACCAGCAGTTGACAGACTTCAGCCTGCAGCTAAATTTGGCAAAAACCTGGCTCTAGTATAGCACAGTAGCTAATACTGTCAAAGCTGAGCAGTTCTGTAAGTACCCACATGATGTCCTTGATTTTCCTCCTGAACTACACAAATCTAACATATTCACTCTCTGGTCCTTCACAGAAAAAAGTTGGTTGACCCTGCACTAGACCCTACACCCTTTTAAATTGCTATCTCAGGCACCTGGAACAGTGCCTATCACAGAATAAAAATAGATAAAATAGATAAATGAGTAAATAACAAATACTGGATAATTGAAAAGCTCTCATTTTGAGCATATTCTATGTGCAGAGCATAATTTGTTGACTGAATGTTGATTATATGAAGAACAGTTTTAAACTGCAGCATTGCTGACTGGTACCATCTCTAAAGGAACGCAGCATGCGTTCAGATCTTTTAAGACCATGGTCTTCAAAGTAGAATCTCAGGATCATCATGATCATTATGTGAGACATTGTCAGAAGTACAGAAGCTAGGGTCTCCATTCCAATCTGACCAAATTCGAGATTCTGGGGTGGGGGGAGGTGGGAGCAGTAGGTGGGACAGCAATCTACAATATAACAAGCTCTGCAAGTGACTCTACTTTCAGGTATTGGCTTTCAATCTTGAAAGTGAAAGTCGCTCAGTCATGTCCAACTCTTTGCTACCCCATGGACTATACAGTCCATGGAATTCTCTAGGCCAGAATACTGGAGTGGGTAGCCTTTCCCTTTTCCAGAGGATCTTCCCAACCCAGGAATCCAATCCTGGTCTGCTTCATATAATCACCTTGAACACTTTGAAAACGTATCTATGCCCAAGCCCCATCCCATAAAAGAATCTGATTTAATAGAATTAGGCCAACTATTATTATTATTATAGTTATTGTTGTATAAATAGATAGATAGATCCTACCCATCCACCCACATGTCATTCTGATGAAGAATGTTTGGCAACTTCCTACACAGTGTTGGATCTCCTGAATATCATAAAATAGATAACTTTATAGGATAAAAAAGATAACTAATGTGAATATATTGCAGAACATAGAGAACTCTACTTAATATTAGCTCTGCGGTGACCTGAATGGGAAAGAAGTCCAAAAGGGAGGGGATGTATGTATGTGTATGGCTGATTCGTTTTGCTTTACGGTAGAAACTAACACAACTTTGTTAAGCAATGATGCTCCAGTGAAAATTAATTAAAAAAAAACTCTAACTATATAGGGAAACTTCTTGAAAACAAAACCCATGTCACTGAAGTTTTAGTCAAAGAATGCCTAATCTGGGGTCAACTTTAACAATCCAAGGATGGCTCACTGGTAAAGAATCTGCTTGCCAGTGTCAGAGACATGGGTTTGATCCCTGGTGCAGGAAGATCCCACATGCCGTGAAGCAACTAATCCCGTGTACTACAGCTATCGAGCCTTTGCTCTGAAACAAGAGAAGCCACCACACTGAGAAGCCTGTGTACCCCAACTAGAGAGTAGCCCCTGCTCTCCTCAACTAGATAAAAGCCCACAAGGCCAAGAAGACCCAGCACAGGAAAAAATTATAAGATAAATAAAATTACGAAAACCAAACATTTTTCTCCACAATGAATTTACCAGACTCATAAGCATGTAGATTCCCAAGGGGAATGATTTATCCTCCAATTCAGTAAATATTTTCTCTAATGCTATCCACAGCAAGTCCTGAAACCCAAGTGCCAATGCTAATGCCTAGTATATATAGTGCAGTATGGTACTACATATACATATAGTATAATACAAATATCCTTACCAAAATGCCACTTTTCTGAACAGTCACTATTCACAACGTAGTAGCTACTACGAGCATGCAAAGATGATGAAACATATTCTCTTTTTTGAAGGAGGTAACAAAATTTGTATTAATCGAGGTTCCTAAGAGAGGTTGAACAAACAGGATGTGTGTGTGTATGTGTGTGTATAAGACTATGTGTATATATATGTCTATGTCTGTGTGTGTGTCTATAAAGAGAGACAGAGAGAGAAAAAGAAAGAGATTGAGATTTATTTTAAGGAATTGGCTCATGTGATTGGGCGGGCTGGCAAGTCCAAAATCTACAGGGTGGGCTGATAGGCTGGAGCCTCAGGGAAGAACAATGATACAGCTCAAATCTGAAAGCTGTTCACTAGAATTTCCTTTTGCGCAAGGGAAGGTCAGATTTTTGTTCTGTTCAGGTTCTCAACTGACTGGACAAAGCCGACACAAATAACAGAGGGCAATATGCCTTACTCCAGATCCACTTGTTAAAATGATCCTCTCACCCAAAAACACCCTCACAGAAACTCTGAGAATATTTGACCAAATATCTGAGGACTGGGGCCCAATCAAGTTGACACATGAGATTGACCATCACAATATCCTAATTAGAGCCATAATTCATGTGCACAGAAGACAGTAAAGGACAGGAGAAAGAACTAAGGGCCAATGAATGGAACAAACTCTTTACGACTTCCTCCCACTGCTCTTAGGATACAGAACTAATTCTTAACATGACCTTTAAAGTTTTGCATCATCTGGGGCCCAGTTCCCTATCATGTCATGTCTAACATCACTCTATCCCTTCCTTTCAGAGCTCCAGCTATTGCCAATGTTCAAGGCCTCAATCATTCCATGTCCTCTCAAGTCACAGGGCTTAAATCCTGTGTACCTACTTCCAAACATCCTTTACTTCTCACCTCCTACTCACCCTACACTCTCAACTCAAACTGTATTTCCTCAAAGAATCTTCTTTGACTCTGAGCCCAAGGCTGTAGTCTATGTCAGGATAGTTTACTATACCTTCTCACTAACTATGATCTTCTTTGTGGTGCTACACCAACTTACAATTATAGATTTATTATTGCAATTAGTCAATGACTTCCAGCTTCCCTCCACTAGATTGCAAGCTCCATGGGAACTAGGAGTCTCCTATCATTGTAGCCTCGGTGCTCAGCTCACCGTTTTGTTCCCTGAAAACCAGGCATCCAACAAGTATGTGTTGAGTGAGTTAGTGAATAAACTCCAGAAACAAAATACAAAATGCTGCACAGATTTTCATAGCTATTCAGAATGAAAGAAAAGGGAAGGAGAAAGTGAGAAGTGTTAGAAAAAAACATGGAATGAGTTTCCTCAAAAAATTAAAAATAGGACTACCATATAATCCGGCAACTCTATTTCTGGGTAAACATCCAAAGGAGATGAAAATAGGATATCAGAAACATAGCTGAACTCCCATGTCTATTGCAATGTTACTCACAAGAGCAGAGATATGGAAACAACCAAAGTGCTCATCAAAGAATGAATGAAGTATGATGCAGATAGATACAGTTCAGCCATGAGAAGGAAGGAAAGCCTACCATTTATGACAACACGGATGGATCTTGATGGCATTAAGCAAAGTGATATGTCTAACAGCGAAAGACAGATACCATACAACCTCACTTCTAAGGGAATCTAAATAACCAAACTCACAGAAAAATAGAGACTAGGGTGGTGGCTACCAGGGACTGAGGAGTGGGAAAGTTGAGATGCTAGCCAAAGGTACACACGTGCAACCAGAAAATAAGTAAGATCTGGGAATCTAGTGCAGAACGCTGTAATTATAGTCAACAATACTGCATAGACCATAACACTTCAAAGCTGCCAAGAGATTCGGCCTTAGATGGTCTCTCCACAGAAAAGAAATGATAATTATCTGACATGACCGAGGTAACTAATGCTATGGCAGTAATCATATTGCAACATTTAAGCAAATCAACTCAACAAGTTGTACCGCTTTGTTATATGTCAGTTGTATCTCAATAAAAAAATAAACAAATAAATATCCAAACTGTATCAGTAGGGGTACTTTCTCATTGATCAGTAATATTCTATCATGAAAAGACGACCAGAGGTAAACTAGTTTTCTTACATTATGGTAGAGTAAGTCTCCTAGAATGACTTCCTTCCTATCTCTTCCCCTTTCTCACACCAATATTAGGTCATAAAATTTCTTCAAAATCACTTGGCTTTGGTTTATTTATACTTCTAATTACCTTGTTGGCATTGTGTTAACTTTTTAAAAAATATGAATGCTCATTAATTTTTGAGATTAGAGATATAAATCTGAAAGGTAACTGTGTAATAACACATCCACCCAATAAAATACACAATACAATTTAGTCATATTAATAGCACACTAAAAATATCAGCGATTGCACATGTATGTTAAAAGATGACAAGGATAATAAAGCTCAAAAAGCATTGTTCAGGAATAACACACTGAGAAGCTCAAATGAGGTATCTTTAAATAAACTGCTTTCAGAATAAGGACCTGTTGTTGCAAATTACAATATCGAGGAGGCAGTAAAAGAAACGGAATGCTCTAAAGGTTTGTAAATTAAAGGAAAAATGAGAACTTTAAGTAGCATTCATTATTCTGATTTAGCAGAGGAGATATAGAAAGTCAGTCATAATTACTAAGCTAAGTTGCAGGAAAATACCAGCAGAATCAGACTCCACAAAGAAGTTACTGCTGATGGGGAAAAAAATCTCCATCAAAGGCACCCAGAAAGTTTCCTCTGTCTTTGTTTTCCTTAAGTCTAGATGGCAGATAATTTTATCTTCTTTTGGAGACTCTTCTGCATTCTCATTTTTCTCAATTTGAAAAAATAAATGTGCAAAAACAACCCAGAAGTAATTTAGGTACCAAAAGATACAATATATTTAAAGTTGTGAAAAGTTTTGAAGTCAATACTTTTCCAGACAAAGAACACTTGGTATTCATTTTCATTTCTTCATTTGCTTATCTCAAGTATCATTTCTGAGAATGTATCACTTCCGGGATACTGTCCTAGGTCCTAGGAATACAAACATGCTCCCGTCTCCTCCTATATTTTCCCTCTGGGGCAGGAGAGGGACACTACCAATAATTGAAGGAGTCAGCCTTGTTATTTCATCCTTATGTCACTGCCCAGAAAATTAATCAGACACAATCTCTATTAAACATACATTGTACCTATGTATTCAGTAAACACTTCTTTTGTTACTGATAATGAACTCTGTGTTGAGCACCATGGGGATAACAAGGATGGAAACAGACTTTGCCTACAAGAAAATCACTAGCACAGCCTACAGATCAAATGTAGAAACCTACAACATTTTTCAAAGTTGTGTCCCCTTCTTGGAGCAGTATTTTTGTGACTCTGTTGGGTATTTGTTTCATGATCACCCTGAATGAACTATTCCAATTCCTGAATGTGCAGTGTATCAGTTAGCTCTCCATTTGCCTGAATGCAGCAGAAAGTCCAGATACTGTGGCTTACCCACTTGAGGTTTATTTTTCTCACAAGAAAAAAAAGAAAAAAAGTAGTTGGTTCAAAATGCTGTCAGGCTCCCTCTACCTTTCCATTTTTCCATGAATTGTTACCTTCACAGGTGGAATTTCTACATGAGAAGGTGGTATCCAGAAATATGGTTGACTAAATGGCACCCTACTCCAGTACTCTTGCCTGGAGGATCCCGTGGATGGGGGAGCCTGGTGGGCTGCAGTCCATGGGGTTGCTACTAGTTGGACATGACTGAGCGACTTCACTTTCACTTTTCACTTTCATGCATTGGAGAAGGACATGGCAACCCACTCCAGTCTTCTTGCCTGGAGAATCCCAGGGACAGGGGAGCCTGGTGGGCTGCCGTCCATGGGGTCGCACAGAGTCGGACACGACTGAAGCGACTTAGCAGCAGCAGCGGCAAACAAATGTAAAAATAGAGTAGTCATATCCTAGTTAATGTCAACTGATAAGAAACAGAAAAGAAATATATGAAAGCATAACATTCATAATACAGATGTCAAAAACTGAAAAGAATAATTCTTTATACAGGATAGAGGAAAATGAATCTGGATAATGTTAGTGGTACCTGAAAAGACAAAATGAATTACTGAGTTATTCCTGTCTGGGTAGGCACTGTAGATTATACACGTGACAATTCAGGTCAAATACCACAAAGCAGCAGTAATGTTAAAGTCTCTGGGCACTACCTCACTGGTAGCACCCTACCAAGTGCTTTCTGCATTTCTTCATTTATCTTTTCACAATTTTATCAGTCAGGAGCCCAGCATGAAACAGATGGCACAGTCCAAAGGGCTTTCATAGAGATTCTATTTACAGAAGAGGCAGCAAGATTAAAGGAAATGAACAAGGAACAGTGCAAACTTTCACCATCTCTAGTCAGAGAGGTCAAGGGTTGAGTGATATTCCAAGAACCCAGAGGTAGCAGGTCTGAGTTTAAAAGAGTGCTAGCCAGCAAGATGTGTTCTTCCTGGGAGGACCACAGCCAGCCTGCAGTGACCCCGCAGGGCATGAGCTGGAGAATTTGTTATTGTTTTAGTCACTAAATTGCGTCAAACTCTTCATGACCCAATGGCAATGGAGTAGCCCTCCAGGCTCCTCTGTCCATGGGATTTTCTAGGCAAGAATACTGAAGTGGGATACCATTTCCTTCTCCAGAGGATCATTCTGACCCAGGGAATGAACTAATGGCTGCTGCACTGGCAGGCGGATGCTTTACCACTGAGCCACCAGGGAAGTCCAAGCTGGAGAATGCAACTGCTTTATTTCACTCACCATCAGCACTTAGATCTCCGCATCACATGAACCCACTGGGAAACCAGAGGGCAAGAGGGCAAGTCAGATTCCTGGGACACAGCGCAAAATGGAGACGCGAAGAAAATGGGATTAGAGAGACAAAAGACTGCCAGCACAAACCCTACAGACAGGCATTTTCATTTTTGCTGGCTTACAGATGTAGAAACAGGCTCCAGCATATCAGCTCACTCACCTGAAGAGTGAATTCAAAACCAGTTCTGACTACAGAGCCCCAGCACTCAGCCATCAAATTAAAATGGCCAAATGGAGTCATATGACTGAATTTATCCCTAGTCCTTGATATCTAAGAGATGAGATGTAAGATGGGCTAGTTTTGTACAGTTCATTCCAGAATTAAAACTGCATTAGGAAACTGTCTCCAAGTCATCTTATCAGCTAAGCTACAGACCAGTGATTCTTAAAATCTGGTGCCCAGACTTGCACCATCAATGTGGCAAATGGGTGCTGTGTCATGTCATACACTCATTGCCAACTCCCAATCTACTGATGCAGAAACTCTGAGAGGAAGCCTAGCATTTGTATTTCACTTTCTCTCCAAGTGACTTTGACAAATGCTCAAGTTCGACAGCCACTGCAATAGTTGCTCCACTTTGAAATAGAAGAGAAAGTCGACAATACTTTGAGTAGCACTCCTCTTTACTTCCTTAGCATCAGCAACCAAACCCAGGAAGGCCCCTCCGCTTAACACACGGCAGCATGCCCCATCCACCTGTCAAAGGAGACGTCACCAGGCTCTGAATCCAGATAAGCAGGCGACACACACTACTGTGGTGCTGGCTGATGCCGTTCTGCAGTTAACCTGAAGTGGCCTGATTCATGAGAGAATGTGAATCATGAGACAAGAGTGGTCACAGCTGCCGTAGAAAGGAAAATAGGGAGTGAGCCATATGCATCCCTCATCCTCTTCCCAACAAACTGTTCTGTCATAGGTCCGGAACAACTGTTCCCTGCCCCCCAAGGATAAACCAGAACACCCCAATCCCTGAGGGTCAACCAGGACATGCCACGATGGACACAAATATGATCTTTCTGAATGGAGCTTCCACTTTTAAATTCCTGGTAATTGACAGACTGCTGTGGATTAAAGAGTCACCTCAAAACTGTGCTTTTTCTACCATTTTCTACAACGTGAAACACTTCTAATGCTTCAGAGCACACAACTACCCCCTCAGGTGCTTGTTAAACTGCACAGCCCCCTTTCCAGGCCTCACTTCCAAGACCGATGTCATATGCCAGGGATAGAGACAGGGCATCTGCATATTTACCAAGCTCCCTTTGTGCCTCTCGAAAATCTGTTGCAGAGACCACACTGATCACACTAAGTGGTTAGAGATACTGGCTCAGGACTTGGACCAAAACCAACCTGGGTCTATATTCCAGCTCCCCTTTGGCATTCATTGGCTTGGGTAAGTGATTCACCTCTTTGTAGCTCTGATTCCTCCTTTGTAATCTTGGGATAAACTGAAGTACCTGTATTATAGACTTGCTAGTAAAACCTAAAAAGAGAGTCCAGGAATGGCCCTTAGCATAGCACAATCACTTGTTAAATAGAAAATCTCAGCCACTATTTCTATACTTATAATGAGGACCATCACCATTGCCTAAATTACATGGGTCAGAAAAGAAGGAAGACGATACAACTGTGCCTCCTTCTTCTGATAATTCCCTTCTCATGTACCTGAATTATAACCTACTGGCTCTTTGTAATGAGTTTCCTATAAAATGAAATTGAATTTAAAAATGTCACACGCCCCCTGATACGTGGGCAGGGGACATAACAAAATAGCTTATGAGGTGGCAGCTGATTACTTGAATTCTCCTGCGCCTGCAATATCTGGGGCATTTTCCCAAGTAATCAGGCCCAACAAATTTCATTCAGGAGGAACCAGCAAATGACTCAACAAGCCCTTGAAGTCATCATGCCATGTGACGTCTACACAGATCTCACTGTCAATGGGACACTCCATGGACACAGCCAAAGAGACAAGTGTATCATGCTTATTTCAACACTCACTTCCTTTAATGAGCAGGAGGGAAGGTGAGGACTAGCTAGTACATTTCAGCCAAGCAGACACTTGCCCATGCCCTTGGTGGGAAACCATACCATCCCCCTGAAGCTGTGGAGAACAGGAGTTGGGGGCAACTCACTGGAGTTTCTTCCTGAGGCAACCATATGCACGGAACAGGTTCTGCCATTGGAACACTTGGATTCTCTAGAACTCATTCTCTCTGAAGACTCCTACGCTTCCTTTGGACCTCTCTTAATCCACTGTCATTTGACATTTTGTTTATCTGCACTGGGGTCACTGTCTAGATTCCAAAAAAAAAAAAAAAACCCAACACAGGAGTGCAAAAAGCATATTAATGACCTTATTATTAGGCACAGTGTTTTGAATTTTGCTATGAGCACCACATGCCATAAATAAGCCATGTGAATTATTTGATATTCAACCATTCCTGACCTTTCAAAGCAGCAATTCCATATGGTTCAAGTTAACACATGCTGTCTCCTCTGCCTGGAAGCGTCTTCTCCAGGCTTCTTTGCCAATAATGCCTACTCTTGCCAGTTTAACTCATCATTCCCAAGACCTGTCTTTCCTAAGGATGTCAACTCCCTCCATGATAGTCTTGTGTGATCCCAACCATTGCTTGGCCACAGCTCTGATCTTATTTATAATGTCCTGTTTTTGACTAATTATTTCAATGACGCTGCTCCCTCTTGCAAGGTGAGAAAGTCCAGGAGATAAGACTGTGCTCTCTGGGTCACTCTTGTTTCTCGAGTGATCAGGTGGTGCTGGTGATAAAGAACCTGCTGACCAATGCAGGAGATGTAAAGGACGTCGGTTCAATCCGTGGGTAGGGAAGACCCCCTAGAGGAGAGCATGGCACCCCACTCCAGTATTCGTAAGAATTCTATGGACAGAGGAGCCTGACAGGTTACAGTGCATGGGGCTGCAGAGTCAGACATGACTGAAGCAACTTAACCACACACATTTCTCTAGTACAATGCCTGGTATTTCCTATGTGTGTGCTCACTCACTCAGTTGTGTCCATATCATTAAGGCTATGGTCTTTCAAGTAGTCATATATGGGATGTAAAAGCTGGGCCATAAAGAAGGCAGAGCATCAAAGAATTGATGCTTTCCTACTAAGGTGCTAGAGAAGACTCTTGAGAGTCCCTTGGACTGCAAGGAGGTCAAACCAGTCAACCCTAAAGGAAATCAACTGTGAATATTCTTTGGAAGGATTGATGCTGAAGCTCCAGTACTTTGGCTACCTGATGCGAAAAGCCAACTCACTGGAAAAGACTCTGATGCTGGGACAGATTGAAGGCAGGGGAAGAGGGGCGACAGAGGATGAGATGGTTGGATGGCATCACTGATTCAATGGACACGAACTTGGGCAAACTCTGGGAGATGGTGAGGGACAGGGAAGCCTAGTGTGCTGCAGTCCATGGGGTCGCAAAGAGTTGGATATGACATGGTGACTGAACAGCAAGTATAATAAATTTTATTCCATCTCTTACAGCTGAACAACATGAACCTGGTGTGGCAGAATATCTCCACGATATGCAAGATGCGAGCTATTCAACTCTCCAGCTATTCCCTCAAATCATGGAGCTGGTTAAAGGGAAGATGAGCTATGTGATTTTTCTTGACCCCATACTGGCTTGTTTTTAGCTTCCACCAGTAGCTTCTGTCCCAATTTTAGGCACTAAGATCAATTTCCTTCTGAGCTGGGGAAGATTTAAGTTCTTAACCTCAAATTCTTTGAGCATTAATAAATCTGGTTGCTAAGCCTCTGATTCACCCACAGTTCTGATAAATTGCCGTAATCCTTTTTTAGTCCAATCCTGCCAGCTGTCTTGGTCTTAGAGTCTAGATCTCTGTGTTATTCTGGTCCTGTTGCTTCAAAACCTTTCCTTTGCTCTTATCTGCATGCAAGGCATCGTTGACTGCTTGCTTGCCAACCGCATCTTTGTTTTGACACGAGAATGTCCCACTAGACCCCCTGTCCAAGGGTAAAAATAAGATACCATATGGATTCATCCCACATATTTAGGAGAGTTTCAAGGAAGGGTAAGAGAGAAACTCACAAACATGGAATGAAAATTCTTAGCACAGTTCACTGAATTCAGAGAGAATGAGTTCTAAAGCCTAACTTGCCCCTTGGTAATCCTAGGTCATTCTTCAAATTTTTAAATAAGAATATATTTATGTCATTAAGTTGCTGGGGAGATTACATAAGAAAACATCTGCATGTCTAGCACAATGCCTGGCAATATCAAAAGCACAGACTACATTGTAACTATAGTTATTTCTCACTAACAAAAAGAGACTGTAACTGTTTAAATTATACTTTCTCCCCCATGCCAGAATAAAAAGGAAATTGCTTTCATTCCAAAATCTTTATTGCATCTTTCTTGGTCCACAGTAACCTGTAACTGACTGGACCGGGTCAATTAAGAAGCAAGTGGTCATTAAAGATACTGGTAGCTAAGATTCTTGCTGTTCACTAAAACCAAATAACTATTTTTGCTTCTAATTGCTTTTCTGTATTTTTCCTTCTAATTGCACCCAAATTCTCAGATCTCAGTGACCCATAGACTGAGGCTGTTGGCAAGCATCATCATCATTATCAAACTTGTCCCTTCTCTCTGGATCTCTTCATCTCCTTCATTTCTGCAGTTTGAGGCCCATTTGTAGGAGCTTCTTTCTGAGTAGTCACTAAGACTAACCTTTGATATAAAAACTGGTCCATTTCAGATGAGAACCACTGACCAATCTATTCACACTGGCACCATTAACTCTAAACTATGCAATGCAGATTTCCCTTGTGGTCTAGTGGTTAGGAATCTGCCTTCCAAAGCAAGAGATGAAGATTTGATCCCTGGTTGGGGGACTAAAAGAGGAGAGTGAAAAAGTTGGCTTAAAGCTCAACATTCAGAAAATGAAGATCATGGCATCTGGTCCCATCACTTCATGGCAAATAGATGGGGAAACAGTAGAAACATTTTCAGACTTTATTTTTTGGGGCTGCAAAATCACTGTGGATGGTGACTGCAGCCATGAAATTAAAAGACGCTTACTTCTTGGAAGAAAAGTTATGACCAACCTAGATAGCATTTTCAAAAGCAGAGACATTACTTTGCCAACAAAGGTCTGTATAGTCAAGGCTATGGTTTTTCCAGTGGTCATGTATGGATGTGAGAGTTGGACTGTGAAGAAAGCTGAGCGCCGAAGAATTGATGCTTTTGAACTGTGGTGTTAGAGAACACTCTTGAAAGTCCCTTGGACTGCAAGGAGATCCAACCAGTTCATCCTAAAAGAGAGCAGTCCTGGGTGTTCATTGGAAGGACTGATGCTGAAGCTGAAACTCCAATACTTTGGCCACCTCATGCAAAGAGCTGACTCACTGGAAAAGACTCTGATGCTGGGAGGGATTGGGGGGCAGGAGGAGAAGGGGACAACAGAGGATGAGATGGCTGGATGGCATCACCGACTCGATGAACTTGAGCTTGAGTTGGTGATGGACAGGGAGGCCTGGCGCGCTGCGATTCTTGGGGTAGCAAAGAGTTGGAAATGACTGAGCAACTGAACTGAACTGAACACTTTTGATTTCTCCTTCATATTTGAATGAGATCCTTGCTTGGTACAGTAATCTGGGCTATAGGTTATTTTCTTTCATCACTTTAAGTATGTCTTGCCATTCCCTCCTAGTCTGAAGAGTGTCTATTGAAAGATCAGCTGTTATCCTTATGGGAATCCCCTTGTGTGTTATTTGTTGTTTTTCCCTTGCTGCTTTTAATATTTGTTCTTTGTGTTTGATCTTTGTTAATTTGATTAATATGTGTCTTGGGGTGTTTTGCCTTGGGTTTATCTTATTTGGGACTCTGTGGGATTCTTGGACTTGGGTGATTATTTCCTTCCCCATTTTAGGGAAGTTTTAAACTATTACCTCCTCAAGGATTTTCTCATGGTCTTTCTTTTTGGTCTTCTTCTTCTGGGACTCCTATGATTCGAACGTTGGGGCATTTAACATTGTCCCAGAGGTCTCTGAGACTATTCTCATTTCCCTAATTTTATTCTTGATCCAACTATGTTAGCTAGTGCCTCCAATGAAAGACAGCATAGCCCACACTTAACACCAGCTGCTGCTGACCTCAGTTGGACATGTTTTTCATCGGATATGCTGGCTATGGGATGGGCTGTTCCTCAAGATGACATTTTATCAACTTCAGAAAGAATTCATGTAAGTTTATTGATTGTAATTATTCTGAGTGGAAGTTGAGTTTGATCAAATACTTTTTCAGCATACATGCAGCAAATTATTATTTTTCTCTTTATATCATGACCAATCTAGTTCAATATCACAAAACCTTTTAATAGGGACTATTTACTTATGAATATTAATTATTTAGGCATAGGTACTTGTATTTGGGTTAGTGATCTATAGTAGTATTTTTTACTTAACAATCTGTGTTTGATTTTGGTAATAGTTCTGTTCTCTCTCTTTTTAAAAAAATGGAAATACTCCATCACCCCTTTTCTGTGCTCCTCATCAGTTTAAAAATGGTAAAATTTTCTATTCATTAATAGTTTGGTAGCACCCACCCCTGGAAAACTACCCTGGTGCTTTATGTTGCTATCACCTGGACATTTTACTTTTTCTTCTATAGAAATCATCCTACTTTTATTATATGTTTTTTTTTTCCCCCATGGACACTTTTGGAGAATTAGTTTTTCTATCAAAATGTCCATTTTCATTGTGGTCAGTTGCTGCACAGAACAGCTTGTAGGAAAATGGGTGTTTTGCTTGATTCTTTGTGGAGCATTATTGCCATTAGTCTTCAGAACCATGCTGTGGCCAGATGGCTCTGATGCCACCTCCTTCATCCCTGGTTCTGCACTGACTGCTCCAAACAGAAACATCACTTTCTGCCTTTCACACTGTGCTCTTCACCTTCAGAAACTGCTGACAGCTTCTGGGTTCTGCCAAGACTGGACTCTTCCTCCTCTGCTTTCTCTGGTTCTCTGATGTGGTCTCTACATGAACTCAGTTTTGCTGGTTTTTTTTTTTTTTAAGCTTTTACAAATATTTTTGGATTTCTTTCCATAGATGATGAAAGGTTTTATCTTTGCTTTACATTTTTCTTGATCTTTTAGTATGGGTTGCAGAATGAGAGGGGGAAGTAATAAATTAAGGAGACTTTTTCATATCAGATGTCCTTTTTTTTTCATTCTATTAAAGCATTTCTGTAGCATTGAAATCATTTTGGGTTAGACTTGAAATTAATTAGAATTTTGCTTTAGAAAAACTTTACATATCTAAAAAAGAGACTAAGAGCATGAGAGATACTCCTTTTGTAACAGAACAGTTCTATAAAATGCCTCTTACTCTCCACAAGTCTGAAGCCTCTAGAGAGAATAGGTACCATAGATTTTCAGACACAGAGGGGGAAGGAGAGGGTAGGATGAATTAGCAGAGTAGCATTGACCTATCTATATACACTATCATGTGTTATATGGATAGCTAGTGGACGCTGGTGTTAGCACAGGGAGCTCAGCCCAATGCTCTGTGATGACCCAGAGGGGTAGGAGCGAATGTGTATATATGTACACACATATGTATACATATGTTTTGTTGTACAGAAGAAACTAGCATGGCATTCTAAAGCAATTATACTCCAAAGAAAAATAGTAAAGTAATTGTGAAGAAAATAACAAAAGCCAAAAAAAACCCTGTTCCTTTATATATTTATAAGGAAATGATATGCTGCCTGATTGAATATAATTCTCAAGTCATAACAGTATTATCCTTTTCTTGGTACACTGCCCACACCCTAACCCCAACCCCAGAGAAAAAGAAAACTGTTGCCTCTCTAATGGGGATTATTCTCCTAGACTGAGCAAGGCAATCATCTCCACTCACATCTCCTAGGCAAAGCTGTCAAATAACAGACAATCTGAAATCCCGTCTCTGGTCATGGAACATGAACTGTGCTTACAAAGGTAAAATGGGGACTGCTCAGAAGAACTCAGATTTGGGGAGGTGTTAAGGTCTTCTCTTGTGGCTCAGATGGCAAACAATCTGCCTGCAATGTGGGAGACCCAGGCTCAATCCCTCAGTCTGGAATATCCTCTGGAGAAGGGAATGGCAACGCACTCCAATACTCCTGCCTAGAGAAGTCCACGACAGAGGAGCCTGGCGGGCTACAGTCCATGGGGTTGAAAAGAGTCGGACATGACTGAGTGACTACACTTTCACTTTTAATGCATGTTATGGGCTTCCCAGGTGGTGCTAGTGGTAAAGAACCCGCCAGCCAATTCAAGCGATGTAAGAGACACGGGTTCAATCCCTGGGTTGGGAAGATCCCCTGGAGGAGGGCATCACAACCCACTCCAGTATTCTTGCCTGGAGAATCCCATGGACAGAGGAGCCTGGTGGGCTACAGTCCATAGGGTTGCACAGAGCCGGACGCAATGAAGCGACTTAGCACACAGCACACATGTAATGCATTGTACAGGGGGAAGAAAGTTTTCTAACCCATAAAACAGATCAGGAGCAACTTAGTGAGAACATATGCAGGTTTTCTCAAAGGCCTGTCAATCTCCATCCAGCCCATTCACTTCCTACATGGCACAGAGTTGCAGATTAATGAACCACAACTTCATGGTTCCTCCTACTCTCTTGTGAAGACAGACAGAGGCTCAATACTTCCTAAGAAATCAAGAGGTACAGAATGTCCTGGGCCTTGACAGCTATTGTGAGAAGTTGTAAAAATGGGTTGTTGGTTCTCCCACAGGTCACTTGGGACCTGTTTCAAAGAGACATTTGACCTATCATTCAATACGGGGGTAAGAACCTGGCAGACAGAAATCAAAAGTCAAGACAGACTTCTTCTGAGGTTATCATTATTTTAACCCAATAAAGTAAAAATGCCAAGGCACAAAACAGGAAAGTTGGAAGTCATTGAACATATATGTTTTTCTTTTTACAGAAGAGTTCACCACAGGAATTCTTCTAAAGATTCTACTCTTTGAATACTTTTGTGGGGGGGTGGGGAACAATCTAAAAATGTTCAGAAACACTCTCAAGCATGCATGTGAGATTCTAATAGCAACAGCAATTACCAATGGTTAGAGGAGACAATTCTTTTGTATATTGGGGTCTAATTTGATTTGGAAACCATTGTAATCAATTCTGAATTCTACCTACTTTTCATCTTTCCTGAAAACATTTTCCTCTAGTCTCTCAGTGGTAACAACATATTTCTAATTTTTGTGGCTGAAAACTACAGTCATCTTTATTTGCCCACATTGCTCAATTATTGGTCAAGCCCTGATTATTCTTCCTTCACACAACTAGGCTATCCTGATGCCATAAACCATAATGCTTCTTTAGCATTCACTTTTGTAGATCCTTCCTAACTGGTTTTCAGGATTCCAGCCTGGTCTACCTAATGTCTGTTTCACTTTCTTGTTCAGACCTCTTGAGTGTTTCCCATTTTCTGGCCAAAGCCTCAGTGCTGTCTTGACCTTCAAAATTCTCCATGACTCACCCCACTTCTATTTCCAGCATCTTTTATCACTTTCTCTTACCTCTGAAATTGTTTCAGACACTGTATTGCTCTGTCTAGGCTTCCCCATAATTTTATAAAACTTATAGCAAGCGTTGTTTTCCCATGAAGCTTATTTATGCTTCTTACATATTTACCTGGGATGGTTTTTCCAGTAGTCATGGATGGATGTGAGAGTTAGTTCAAAAAGAAAGCTGACTACTGAAGAACTGATGCTTTCAAATTGTGATGCTGGAGAAGACTCTTGAGAGTCCATTGGTCAGCAAGGAGTTCAAACCAGTCAATCCTAAAGGAAATCAACCCTGAATATTCACTGGAAGGACTGCTGCTGAAGCTGAAGCTCCAGTACTTTGGCCACATGATGCAAACAACTGACTCACTGGAAAGGACCCTGATGCTGGAAAAGATTGAGGTCAGGAGGAGAAGAGGGCAACGGAGAATGAGATGGTTGGATGGCATCACCAACTCAATGGACATGAGTTTGAGCAAATTCTGGGAGACAGTCAAAGTCAGGGAAGCCTGGCATGCTACAGTTCATGGGGTCGCCAAGAGTCAGACATGACTTAGTGACTGAACAACAACAAAATAAGATGATACAGTAAAGAAAAGGCTTTAAAACTTTCATTTAAATATTTCCATTGCATATTTCAATTCCATTTCCATTGCAAGCTTTCTGCACACATGAAAAAAAAAAACTGGATGCAACAATTTTATAGTAAAAGATATTCATTTTTTTCAATTAATTTTTTTCAAAAAGAATTTGCATTGATAAGTAAGAAAACAAGACCCAAAGAGGTTAAGGAACTTCCCAATATTGGATTACGGAGCAAGACAGATTTGAGTGTATGCCTACCTAACTTTACTCCATTTTTAATTTTATGCCTCATCTGGTTAGCGTATCAATGGATGGGAGGTTTCACTCCTCCTATTCACTTAAGGTTACTGAGACTGTTTTCATATGACCTACTAAAAAACTAAACATGTACAACAGATCTTTAACAGAAGAAGAGTTAAATAACTTGTCAAGCATTTGGTGATGATAGTCAAATTATCTGATTTTCATCTGAGGACTCTCTGTCCCTAGGTGGATGTTACCTTCAAGTTTTGTGAATCCAGTGAAAATCAATCACAAGGCCTGTAATGTTTTGCCACATTAGAGAGGAATAAAGGATGCCAGTCTAAAATCTATGAGTCCCCTGGCTCTGTTTAAACCTTGTGTTGCATTTCAGAGAGAAATATACTCCTGTCCAGAGAATTCCATGAAAAGAGGCATTTATACGGACTGGGTATACTACTACTTACCCTTGCCACAAAATTTTGTTTGTTTTGACTTTGATCATCAGGACAATTCTGTTTAGTATCCTCTTCCACTTGCCTATGTGGACACCCAAGGAAAGAGTTAGGATGAGTCTTCTGTAAATGGATTACCGTGATTAATTTATACTGCACAACAAAAGTTAACATTTCAAAGTCTGAGCCTTTAACTTCATTAAATGTAGCTTTTCAATTTTCAGGGAAGAGTGCAGTTTCAAAAAAAGAAAAAGATGGAGCGAATGGAGTGTGGCACTGATTCAATTACCAAAGCGCTGCAATGTAAACCATATTAAACATTTAAGGTTTAAGTCACGCCGAGCAAGATCAAATACTTCCTGAGAATGTGAGCAAGCTCTTTTATTAAGAATTCAGCCTTAAATGAAAAACAGAAGAATTCAGTAAGATGAAAAATTATGTAATCACCCAACATACAGTCATTATACTTTATATTTCCAGTAAGTAATTTTGGAGAGGAAAGGGAATAAAGTGATGAGTTAGGAGTCTGGATCCCTTGGCTCCCTGTACTGGATACAATGAAGAGAATAATTTGTCCTTTGTCAATAAGTGTAATGGGCTGTGACTTTAAATCCCCTGTCGGGAATAACTCTGTTTTATTGTTTATCTGCAGTGCGAAGACTCTCTCTGAAGACTTTATACAACATGTCATTCAAGCAGATGAAAAATGCACTCTGGTAAAGTGCTGCCTGCATGTTCTTTGTAAAGAACAGCTTTTGATGAAAGAAAACTATACAAATATTTTCCCTAAGTTGGGGCTCTAAGAAGCATTAGCTATGTAAGTAAATCATCAGCTGGATGTAGACTTCCCTCCATGCACATAGAAATAGAGGAAAAATCAGCTGAAAACATGGGACTGTCTAGCACAAAATTTTATTGAGATTCTGGGTGTATTTACCCAAATGGGTCAAGTGGCCTTTAGAATTCAAATGGGGACACAGAGGTTTAGTGATTTAGCATGACTCTGGAGAGGCACCCAGTGGCTAATGTTCTATGGAATGAAGGGTCCTGCTGCCACCCATGATGGACAGTAGTATGATAAAATAGCGGCTTGGTCTGAAAGGGGCTGTACTAACCTGATCTAACTGAACCTATTAGGAATCCAGGGACATCTCACAGGGCCACAGAATAGATGTTCTATCTCTGTATAAAAATTGTGAGTTATCCCTTCACCTATGGATGAAACCAGCATGAATTCAGATATACAGAAATCTATAATCTGGGGTAAGCTATTTGGTTCTTCCAGTTAGGACACTTTCATGGGTAAGAAGGAGGAGTCTGTTCGTAGTGAGAGATCATCTCTCCTTATTATTGCTATTGTTTTTGTTGTTCAGTTGCTAAGTTATATCCAACTCTTTTGTGACCCCATGGATGGTAGCCTGCCAGGCTCCCCTGTCCATGGGATTTCCCAGGCAAGAACCCTGGAGTTGGTTCCTGTCGTTTCCTTCTCCAGGGGATATTGTCACACCAGGGATCAAACCCACCTCTTCTGCACTGGCAGGGAGATTCTTACCATGGAACCACCAGGAAAACCCAAAGGAGTTGCCACAATTTAAGTTCAATGGCAGGAAACTCTGAGGTAATAGAATCTGGGCAAAAACAGTAAAACTAGAAAGCCGTGGTGGATTCATGTTGATGTATGGCAAAACTAATACAATATTGTAAAGTAATTTGCCTCCAATTAAAATAAATAAGTTTATATTAAAAAAGAAAGTTATTCTTGGACTTTATTATGAAAAACACCTTTTCAAGTGAGGAATTTCCACATTTAATTTTTAAAATAGCTAAAATATATATACTTAACTCCTTTAAATTGGTAATGAACATGGTATGTATGAATACAAGTATTGAGTGTACTCAACCAAAACACATGAATCCTAACTCATTCATTCACTGAAACACTTTTTGATTCCTCCCATCAGTATTTATTGTGCACCTCCTATGTATTTAGCACTTGCATAGTAATGACTAAGATAAAAATTCCTACCTTCATGTAGTTCACATTCCATCACCTTGCTCATCATCCATGAACCGCAATTACTCCATCTGAACTTGAATCAATAAGTGTTCTTTATTTTCGGAACTTTGTTTACCAAGAATAATTGACATCTAGTTGCTAAAGATTACAACATTCTCCAAATCTAAGCATATCCGTTAAGAAACAGCAACTCGTCACTAATCCTTCTACTGTCTTGAGTTCATTCATATTTTACAAACCTAGCTAACAAAAACATTTCCTCCTCAGATCCAGAGCTTTCTATCTATTAATGTAAAAACTAGAACAAGAATGGTCAGTAAAAGTAGAACAAATGTAACAACAAAATCTCTCAAGTCAGCACAGAAACCACTTTCTCTTTGGGGCTAAAAGATGATATCCTTTTTCCTAATTTGTCACAATAAAAAGAAGCAGCATGAGCTTGTTCAATCTCCCAGAGGAAGAGAGTAAAAGCAGAGATAGAGAAATGGAGCAAGAAATAGAGAGACACAGAAGAGAGACACAAAATGAGAGAGAGATGGAGACAGAACCAACCAAGGTCATTCTATTTATAGCTATAAAGGAAATGGATCTATTATAGTTTCAGATCAATGGTTATCCGAGAGGGTATATCAGTACTCTTCAACTGCAAATTACAAACTAGCCTACCCAAATGGGTATAAGCAAAATTTATCTGTTCACATAATAAAAAGTTCAGGAATATTTTTGGCTTCTAGCTGTCTTCAGGTTCCCAAAGGACGTAATCTGGCCACAGTTTCTCTTGTCCTTCCAGTTCAACCACCCAGGCTGTTGGCTGCATTCTCGGGGAGGATTCCCCATTGGGGTCTCAAGGCCACTACAGCGGCTCCTGTCCATATACCTTCTTTCGTCAAAGTCCATAAACAACATGGAACTCCTGACCAGGATTCCCCTAACAAAAAAAAATCCCACTGTATCTTATTAATCCAGTTTGCGTCAGGGTCCCTTGGGGTCAGGGGAGTATAATGTGCTGACTGGCTTACACCTCGGCCAGATGCTCCCTGCCCCCCACCCCACTGAGCCCCCTGCCCCGCTCCCTGAATGAACATATTAGCAGGAGTGATATGCCCACAGAAAAATCAGAACAGTTAACAAAAGAAGGAGAATTCACTCCAAGAGGCAAAAAATAAGTAAATAAATGAAGTATATTCCAGAGACAGTGTTTATCTGCATATTGAGTAGGGGCTTCCCAGGTGGCGTTAGTGGTAAAGAACCTGCCTGCCAAAGCATGAGACATAAGAAATGAGGGTTTGATCCCTGGGTCAGGAAGATCCCCTGGAGGAGGCCATGGCAACTCACTGGAGGAGTTGCCTGGAGGATCCCATGGACAGAGGCACCTGGCAGGCTACAATCTATGGGGTTGCAAAGAGTCAGACTTGACTGAAGCGACAGCATACAGCATGCAGAGAGAAAGAAGCTAAACTGGGAATCCTTTAAGCTTAGACTCATTGAATGACAGTAAGACAAAAACGTACAGACAGTGAAGACAGAGGGATGACTGGATAGAAAAGAGAAGCGAACAGGTTACGCCTACAGTGTCAAGGTTCAGACCTGTTGCTGGCACAAACTATGCCCTACTTGTTTGAATTACAACAAGGTGACTGCCCTAACTCTAACCCTAAACCTAACCCTAACCCTAACCCTAACCCTAACCACTCTGAGCAGATAAATTTCAAACATGTTCTCCTTTCCATGGGCAGGTTCAACTGTGCAGGGCTGGCCAGGCAGAAGCCTCCCCTCAACCAGACACCTGTGTGCACCTCACAAACTGACCACCAGAATGAGTGACCCTGTTAGGAATCTCTCTTTAGAGGAAACTGAATTCTTATTGAATTAGAAAGATAGGTGACTTTTCACACCTCTAGGAAAGGAAACTGCTGAAGTAAAAAAAAGCATTGCTTTGAGACCTGATATTTGAGCATCTTGGGACCTGCTGGTCATTTAATGAAGGTGTGTACCAGATTTTGTCAGATTCAACTTACTCTTGATCATAACTGTCTGTTATGACACCAAGGGGAAAATGTGGCCAATTAGACTGTGGCATAAGACCAATTATAACATGTAACCCAATATCACAGATGTGAGTATAGGAAAAACATGCACCTTAGCAAAGATAAAACACAGTTACAAAAGAAAGCTAGAAAGTAACTGTCAATGAAAATTAAGTGTCTTTGAAATTGGACAGGCAATGGTTATACAAAAGTATAAGATATGATTCTGAGCTACAAGAAATTTTAAATAATTAACCTGGACTATCTATTCAACAGCCAATGAAAGGTGTAAAATTGAACACAAACTGCTGGGTCTTTCTTATGTGTGAATTCTTTCCTTGAGAAGTTTAGAAGTTTCCTGGAAGAACTGGGATCATCAGACCAGTTCACACCAGAACACTTACTGTTCATACATCACTGTTGTAAACAAGGAAAATATTTTTTCTCAAGTCACAATTATTTACATCCTAGGAAAACCAGATGGTGACACTAATCACCAAAATTGCACAAAAGAAGCAATTAGAAACCTTGTTCAACAACAATAAAAATAATATCACCAGTAATGATCATGGCTGATATTGATGTCATGATTATTTGCCTGACACTTTTCTATGAGCTTCTGTGTGTATCCCCTTGTTTTCTACGTTTAATCTAAGGGTAGAAATCATATTCCCAAATGGAAGCCACAAGAAGGCGTCACTAGGTTGTAGACACAATGGATTTCTTTCAGACCCTGGAACACGCGAGCTCACTTTCTGCCTTGGGAACGCTGCACATGCTGTTCCCTTTGCGAAAATGTTCTCCCCTGCCCCCATCCCACCTGGGATAGGGACAAAGTAAAGGGACAAACTAGGACAAAGGAGGGGATTAAGTACTTAATCCCACTAGAGGATTTTAAGTAAAGAAAGGTATGGGAGACCACTGTAAGTTAATGGTCACTTAAGAAAACAGATCTACCTAACCAGAAAACCAAGCAGGCTTGCTTGGCAACAAAACCATGCGGCAGAAGCATGAAACATCCCCCCAAACAACAAAACAATGGTGACGTGAGACCCGCATCCTGCCCAGTGAGCTCAGCAAGTTAGTGACCCTAGGACACGCTCTCTGTACACATGAAGAACAATAATTTATGGAAAGGTGGCATTTCAAAGTAAATACCCTCATTGCACTGAGAGCTGACATAATATTTCCATGGTGCCATGATAGTCCCGACTTGACCATGTAGGGACAGGAAGACTCATCTGCCCAAGGTGGAGGAGGAGCTCATGATGGAAGCATGATGTCTAATCAAAAATGAGGAGGAGAGGGGTCTTTCTCTCCTCCCCACTTTTCCTTTGATTATAACACTGTGGCCCAATAAGTTTTTGGAGCGTGGCAATGCAATGCTCCCCTGCCCACTTGTAAGCCTCACAAGCGTCCTATTCTCCCATCCAAGTACTAACCAGGTCCGACCCTGCTTAGCTTCTGAGATCAGATGAGATCTGGTGTGTTCAGGGTGGTATAGCTGTAGACACAAGCATCCTGTTCTAATAAATCTCACTTCTTATCGACCACTCTGTCTCTCGCTGAATTCTCCTCTGTGCTGAGACATAAAGGACTGGAAGGAGCTCTTTTGAACCGCCAAAAGATCCCCTGACGATTTCACCTGCTTCTCCTTTTTCAAATCTCATTCTCTTCTCAGAGTACTCATTCCATACAACCCACTGTTGGTGTTTCCTTTTACTTTCTCATGGAAATCTGTTCTTTTCCTTTACAGCATTTGCTCCAGCATGAAAGTATTATATTTGTACACTTTCTCAAAATAACAAGCACTAGTGTGTGTGTATATATATATATATTTACAATGTGCTGACAATATTCCAAATGTTTTGAGTCTGATACCTTTAGTCTCACACCAACCCTACAAGATATTTTTCACAGTTTACACATAAAAGGAAGCAGAAGCATAATCAGGTTTTGAAATTTGGTGAAGGTCACCTAGTCAGTCAGTGGAGGTGTGGGCATTTAAACCTAGGCAATCTCACTCCTCCAAGAGGGCTGATGTCACATGCCGCGTGACCCAGGTCTGCTGCAGCCAGATCCCCTTTCCCTGTGGCAGGCCACTGCTGACCCATGTTGCACTCAACATGGCAGCAAATCTGGAAAACTCAGCAGTGGCCACAGGACTGGAAAAGGTCAGTTTTCACTCCAGTCCCTAAGAAAGGCAATGCCAAAGAATGCTCAAACTACCACACAATTGCACTCATCTCACACGCTATCAAAGTAATGTTCAAAATTCTACCAGTCAGGTTTCAACAGTACATGATGCAAGAACTTCCAAATGTTCAAGCTGGATTTAGAAAAGGCAGAGGAACCAGAGATCAAATTGCCAACATCTGTTGCATCATGGAAAAAGCAAGAGATTTCCAGAAAAACATCTATTTCTGCTTTATTGACTACGCCAAAACCTTTGACTGTGTGGATCACAACAAACTGTGGAAAATTCTTCAAGAGATGGGATTATACCACCTTACCTGCCTCCTGAGAAATCTGTAGGCAGGTCAAGAAGCTGCTAGAACTGTTAGAACTGGACATGGAACAACAGACTGGTTCCAAATTGGGAAAGGAGTACATCAACGCTGTATATTGTCACCCTGCTTATTTAACTTCTATGCAGAGCACATCATGCAAAATGCCAGGCTGGATGAAGCACAAGCTGGAATCAAGATTCCCGGAACAAATATCAATAACCTCATATATGCAGATGACACCACCCTTATGGCAGAAAGTGAAGAAGAATTAAAGAGCCTCTGGATGAAAGTGAAAGAGGAGAGTGAAAAAGCTGGCTTAAAACTCAACATTCAAAATACGAAGATCACGGCATCTAGCCTCATCACTCATGGCAAATAGATGGGGAAACAATAGAAACAGTGATAGCCTCTTTTTCCTTGGACTCCAAAATCACCTGCAGATAGTGACGGCAGCCATTAAATTAAAAGACGCTTGCTCCTTGGAAAAAAAGCTATGACCAACCGAGACAGCCTATTAAAAAGCAGAGACATTACTTTGCTGACAAAGGTCTGTCTAGTCAAAGCTATGGACAGGGAAGCCTGGCATGCTGCAGTCCATGGGGTCATAATGAGTGAACACGTCTGAGTGAATGAACTGAACTGATGATTTTTCCAGTAGTCATGTATGGATGTGAGAGTTGGATCATAAAGAAAGTTGACCACCGAAGAATTAATGCTTTTGAACTGTGGTATTGGAGAAGACTCTTGAGAGTCCTTTGGATAGCAAGGAGATCAAGCCAGTCAATCCTAAAAGAAATTAGTACTGAATATTCATCAGAAGGACTGATGCTGAAGCTCCAATACTTTGACCACCTGATGCAAAGAACTGATTCATTGGAAAAGACCCTGATGCTGGGAAAGATTGAAGGCAGGAGGATAAGGAGATGACAGAGAATGAGATGGTTGTATGGCATCATCAACTCAATGAACATGAGTTTGAGCAAGCTCTGGGAGTTGGTGATGGACAGGGAAGCCTAGTATGCTGTAGTCCATGGGCTCACAAACAGTCAGACACGACTGAGCAACTGAACTGAACTGAACCTACTCCAAAGATACTAACAACTTGTGTAATGGCTCCCACACTAGACAAGTTTACATGAAAACAGAGACTATGCTTTGCTTCTTCAGCACTGTATTCTACACCTCTAACATAGTATCTGGTACATACTCGCAATAGATCCTGTAAAAAACAGTTGCTGACTTAACAAGCATGGACATCAGGCACAGGTAGCAGGCACCAAAATGTTCTGAGTATTCCAAGAGAAAAACTTTAAAGTGATTTGTTGTATCTATTAATTTTTCCTATTAAATTAAAATGGTTCATTATTCACTTTATTTAATTGGAGTATAATTGCTTTACAATCTCTGCTGTACAACAGCATGAATCAGTCATATGTATTCATCTATCCCCTCCCCGCAGACACCCTCCTCCCCTCCCCTCCTCCCACCACTCTAGGTCGTCACAGAGCACTGGGCTGAGCTCCCTGTGTCGTACAGCAGCTTTCCACTAGCGATTTTACACACAGTAGTGTGTATATATCAGTGCTACTCTCTGAATTTGTCTCACTCTCTTCTCCCTACTCACCCCCCAACTGCAATGGTAGAACAATTTGTTTCAACTCATGGAACACAATTTTTTTTTTTTTTTTTTTGGCCAATGTAGAAACACTGGACTAAGCGAAAACAGACATCCCAAGACTCTGAATCTGGTGCTCTTTCCTATCAGTGGCCGGTCCTGCCAAGCCCCGGGGGACACTCCATCTAGGGCCTTACAAGTGCTGTACAGGGAAGGAGGTTGCAATGTGGTTTTTAAATATTGATCCCCCAGAGCAACCAGGCCTCCAAAGGGCCCCATGAACCCCTGAAAGAATGTCCATTGGGCATCCTAAGAAGCTCTTATACCAATGAGAGCACTGCATAGAACACCTGTAATTCTACCATCTCTTTATTTTGTGTGTGTATGGCGGGGGTGGGGGTGGGGGTTATAGAATATTTTTTTATTGAAGTATAGTTGATTTACAATGTTATGCCAATATCTGCTCTACAGCAAAGTGGCTCAGTTAAACACATATATACATTCTTTTTTTTACATGCATTCCCAAACATGAACCCCCTCCCACCTCCCTCCCCATAACATCTTTCTGGGTCATCCCCATGCACCAGCCCCAAGCATGCTGCATCCTGCATCAGAGATAGACTGGCGATTCAATTCACATGATAGTATACATGTTAGAATGTCATTCTCCCAAATCATCCCACCCTCTCCCTCTCCCTCTGAGTCCAAAAGTCCGTTATATACATCTTCCTAAATTCCATATATATGTGTTAGTATACTGTATTGGTGTTTTTCTTTCTGGCTTACTTCACTCTGTATAATCGGCTCCAGTTTCATCCATCTCATCAGAACTGATTCAAATGAATTCTTTTAACGGCTGAGTAATACTCCATTGTGTATATGTACCACAGCTTTCTTATCCATTCATCTGCTGATGGACATCTAGGTTGTTTCCATGTCCTGGCTATTATAAACAGTGCTAATATTCTTCTCCATTACGGTTGATTCCAGACTGGATCTAGTTCCCTGTGCTATACAATGGGACCTTGTTGTTCACCCATTCTAAATGTAACAGCTTGCTTCTACCAACCCCAAACTTCCACTCCATCCCTATTTTCCCCTTCCCCTTGGCCACCACAAGTCTGATCTCTGTGTTTGTGAGTTTGTCTCTGTCTTGTAGATAGGTTCATCTCTGCCATATTTTAGATTCCATATATGAGTGATATCTTGTCTACCATCTCTTTAGACTAGCTACAAGTTCATAACAGCACAAACACTTGGATTAAGCACCCCTTTTCCCCCTTGCTCCATTCCTTTCATCAGTAACAGCACCAACTTGAACTTGGAGACTGACATACACCATCTTTCCATGTTAAACCATCTAAGGATTCTTTATAGACCATCAACAAAGTCCTTTCTCAGATCTATGGCAAGGCCAGGGACCAGCAGACTTTTGCTTCAAAAGATGAGATGAACATTTTAGGCTTCTAGGCTACCCGGTCTCTTCCAGCTATTCAACTCTGCTGTTGTATCATGAAAGCAGCCACACACAGCATGTAAACAAATGGATGTGGCTCTGTTCCCATAACACTTTCTGTAAAAGGCCCTGATTGGCCTGGAAGGCTGTGGCTTGCTGAATCCTAGGTACAGACCTTATTTAATTAACAGTTGCCCTTGTTAAATTGTCATCTCCTTCTGGTTACATTTCCATCTCATCTGAGATAAATTTTCAACCGGTTGCATTCTTTTTCAGAAACTTCTCCCAAAAAAAAAGTGTTAATAAAAGAAACTGGAAAGTGGCAAATAATGAAATAGTGCTTACATGAAAAATATAACCATCTCTATGGCTGGTTTTTCTTTGCCTGTCAAGTAAAACAACGTATGTGCTGTTTTCTGAAAAAAATTAACATGGAATTTTCTCCATTACTTTAAATAAAATATGGAATGTTCATTGCCACATATCTTCCCTTGCTAAATATATGGAAGCACAAAGAAATGAAGGGAATTACTATCAACTCTGTTAAGTGAAACTCTGAGTTTACAAAAGAAAAATTATCAGTCTATATCTTCTGATTTACTATTCTATGGAAATTCCATTCTATGTATAACTAATGAAACTGAGAGGTCATTTTAATTATGCACCATTTCCATAAGACTTTATTCTTTTGAAGAGTTTTAAGTAGAGGGGAATAGTCAACACACATAATTCTGCTTATTCAGAGAAATAGCAACCTCATGGTCTCTTTCTGATTGCTGTAGGATGGTGTTAGCTGCTTTGAGAGGTTTTAGATTGACACAGAGATGACCTATCCTATTTTCAAATACTTTTCTTGACATTTCAAAAGGATTACCATTCTATCTTTATTTCACAAAAGCATTTTTGGACCAGACTTTTAAGGTAGATCTAGTATAAGACACCCTTTGAAGTCACTACAGAATCCACCCAAGACATGTCAATACCACAACCACTAGGGACCCTGAAATCCATTGAAATACCCACTCCAGGAATCCCAGGTGTTTATAACAATAGTAAAGGAAGCCAGTTAACACCCACTGAACAGTATTCTAGCAGGCACTGTACCCACAGCTTTGTAAACATACTCTCCCATCGCATCAGGAAGTCTGGTAAGAATACAGTTCAACTTCAGGTTGCTTCAGATACAGAACTGATCTGAGAAAATTCTCATATACTTCTCATCATCTGTTTTGTCACAGTGTTTTTCTTTTACGCTTAATAAAGGTGAAAGCTGGGTAGTTACTTGGCTTGATCTATAACTGAGGATCTTGACTTTCTAAAATGTGAGCAGGCTTTGTTTAATTTGTGTGTGTGTGCGCTCAGTCATGTCTCACTCTTTGCGACCTCATGAAACTGAGAGGTCGTGAGCTGTAGCCCACCAGGCTCTTCTGTCTACGGGATTTACCAGGCAAGAATACTGGAGTGGGTTGCCATTTCAATTTACATCTGGCTAATCTTGATAGTCCCTTGGACTGCAAGGAGATCCAACCAACCCATTCTGAAGGAGATCAGCCCTGGGATTTCTTTGGAAGGAATGATGCTGAAGCTGAAACTCCAGCCACCTGATACGAAGAGTTGACTCATTGGAAAAGACTCTGATGCTGGGAGGGATTGGGGGCAGGAGGAGAAGGGGACGACAGAGGATGAGATGGCTGGATGGCATCACGGACTCGATGCACTTGAGTCTGAGTGAACTCCGGGAGTTGGTGATGGACAGGGAGGCCTGGCGTGCTGCGATTCATGGGGTCACAAAGATGCGACTGAGCGACTGAACTGAACTGAATGTTTCCAAAACTCACTTATGGAGGGCTTGCTTAGAAATCCTATCTTAAGACAAATGGAGCTAAAAGTTTGGAGTCATAATGTTAGGAAGAAGTGACTCTCTGTTATAAATAACCTGTTCGGTTCCCAGCCTCACGTCAGATTTTTCCACTACTTCTTACCTTTTGGTTCCTAAAATAAGCAAACTACCTTCTGGAAAGATTTGGGACTTATAATGGCTATTATATATTTATGTATTATTATGCTCACTATGTAAATTTCCCACGTGGCTCAGTGGTAAAGAACCTGCCTGTCAGTGCAGGAGACATAGGAGACACAGGTTTGATCCCTGGGCCAGGAAAGGAAGGAGGAAATGACAACCCATTCCAGTATTCTTGGCTGGAAAATTCCATGGAGAGAAGAGCCTGGCGGGCTACAGTCCCTGAGGTTGCAACGAGACAGATGTGACTGAGCGAATGAGCACAGATGCACACAAAGGGGCGCACATGGTCACTATGGGGCAGGCATAAGTGAGGTATAACCAACCCTTCACATCTGGAGACACAGAGCCCAAGGATGCCAAGGGCTCCATGTAGTGTTATATAAGGGATTTCAGCATCCGTGGATGCTGGTATTCGCAGAGGTCCTGGAACCTATTCCTGTGGGTACCCAGGGAAAACTCTATCTCATGCAACCCTGCAAGGTGTAAATTATTAACTCTTTTTCCCAAGTTAAAAATCATAAACTCAGATGTCGTGATTTGAATACAACTAGATAGTGGCTGGGACAGAACTTACCCTAGGTCTAACACTGAAGCCTGTGCCCTTGACCACAATACTGTGATTCTCAATATTAACTATAGGTACAAAGTTTTATAGCAGATCTTTGGAAATTCTTCATCTTGCTTAACTGAAACTTTATGCCCCATGAACAATAACTGTCTACTTCCCCATCCCTCTAGCCCCTGGCAACCACTGTTTCAGTCTCAAATTCTCCTATGTTTTAATGATAGCTTTCAACTCACTTCTAGACAAACTTTATCAATTCATCTAACTCTACCCATAGCACTCCTAGAAAACTCCCACCCTCACACTATCTTTCTTAAAAGAAGTCTCCCTCTAGTGCCCCATCTGCTTCCAAATCCTCTCCTCCTATCCTTCAACGTTAAAATGAAGCCAAACTGACGAGAGTCAGAATCACGGGTCAGTCAGTTACCTGTGAGTGACCTGTGGCAAATTACCTAACCTCTCTGGGCTTCAGTTTCCCTAACCATAAAACTGGGATTAACTAGAGCTCCCTGGAAGTAAGCTCTGAAATGGTTGTCTATGTGAAAATGTAGATTTACTAGGAAATGTTCTTAGGAAAACTAGTAGGGAAGGGGGGCGGGGGGGGGGATGAGAAGGGGATATGTGGCATCAAGCTGAATCCCAGGGAGGCGAACCTTGGATCTATCACACAGGGGAGCTCTGAGAACAGTGTGGGTCCTATCCTCGATGTCATCTGAGTCAGAATCAAGAGAGCTAGAGTGGGACTTCCCTGATGGGCCAGTGGCTAAGACTCCATGCTCCCTACGCAGGGGGCCTGGGATGGATCCCCGGGTGGGGAACTAGATCCCACATACCATCACTAAAGACCCTGCATGCCACAAGGAAGATCAAAGAACCCGAGTGTCACCACTAAGACTCAGAGTAGCCAAACAAATAAAATAATTTTTTTAAGAGAGCAGCAGCATCTTTTCTCCTGCATCTCTCAATCATTTGTTCAGAGCTGTGACGAGGAGACAGTCTCAAGCAGTCTCTAGCTTCCTGGGGCCAGGTCTATGGCAGGCAGTCTGGTTATTGGAGTGAAAGAGCCTTGGGGATGGTTCACGTGGAGACTAGAGGGAGCTGTGTGGATCTGGGCAGAACATGGGTTTCATCTGCCAAAGGAATGGTAATAGTTTCTTCTCATGGGGTTATTCTGACAGTTAAAAAAAAAAAAAACTTTACCATTCACTTTTGATGCACAGGTTTCTCAAGAGAACTTTTGTCTATTTCAAATCACAGGAGAGAGGATCTCTCTGATTTCCCCAAAGAGATGAGGAGCAGGTATTAATCTCTAAGTAAATATCATGTTGAACCTAGAGGATTCCTATTACTTTTTGGACTTACATAGTGTCTTCCAAGTTCTGGGAACCATGGAAAGGAAAAGCAGGTTAACCAAACAGCAGTGAGAAGTGTTCCCCCAAGGGATCCAACGACCGATCTCCCTGTTAACAGTTCTATTTCAGGGAAGTGTGAGTGGTCATGTATTGAACTAATCATGGCAATTAAGGACAGACTGAACTCACAGTTGCCACAAGTGGACCTGAAATTCTATCTTAAAATCTTCCTGCCACAGTTATGAAAGACTTGGTCTCTGCTCTTAGTCTGTTTCCTGTCTAATATCTAAGGCAGCAATGCTTATGCCCAAAAAATCCAACTGAAAGAGACACTGTAACACACATGGACACATATTACTTAAAAGAAGATGTTGATGGTGTTTAGGTAGACTTGAAGATACTTTACCATGCATTCCTATGAAAATAAGTATGAAATTTTTGAAATAAGGATGAGTTACAGAAAAAAAAGTAAAAGGATTTCTAGAAGTAGAGAAAAAGAACAAGAGGTGATGACAGGTGGCAAGCAGAAAGCATTAAAAATGAGACTATCTCCATAAGCAACTGTTTCTTCTCTTCCTACATATTTTTGTGTTCCAAATTTCATTTTCTCTATTCTGTATATTTCTACTTCTTTTTTTTAAAATTTTAGTCCACATTATTTCATTTTATTATTTGCTAATGCTTATTGGAGTATAGTTGCTTTCCAGTGTTGTGGTACTCTGCTTTATTTTTTATTTAAAAATATGTATATTACCCTCCAGCATGGAAAAAAAGAAAGAATCACAATAACTGGAGTCCAATCTGAATGTATCACAGGGAAGCCCATTTACCATTTGGCCTCAACAACCCCTGTTGGTAGTGTCTCAGCTTCCTGAAGGCTGTACATATATCCAGTTTCTGGGCTTCCTCCTGGTTCAGAACATATTAGGTACTAATGCAAAAATATCTTTAAATGCTGCTTCTAATTTTTTTAATTAAATACAACCTGTAAACGCCTACAATCCAGCAATCCCATTCCTGGACACATGTCCAAAGGAAATGAAATCAGTATCCCAAGGAGTCATTTGTAATTCCATGTTCATTGAAGCACTTCTCACAGTAGCCAAGATCTGGAAGTAACCTACATGCCCTTCAATGAGTAATCAAGTAAAATAATGTGCTCTGTGTGTGTGTGTCTGTGTGTCTGTGTGTGTATGACTGGAATATTACTCTACCATAAAAAAGAAAGAAATCTTGACATTTGTGATAATATGTATGAGTCTGGAGGGTATTATGCTAAGTGAAATAAGCCAGAAATGGAAAGAAAAATGCAGCATAGTACTGTATGGTGTCACTTACATGTGGAATCTAAGAATAAAACAAATCTGATTTTATAGAATTAGAGAATAAAAAGGTGGATGTCAGGAGCTGGGGGAAGGGAAAATTGGGGGCGATTCAGGTCAAAGACGACAAAGCTACAGTTATTAGAAGAATAAGCTGTGAATGTGCAATGTACATCATTGTTACTATGGTTAATACATGGTATTGATGCTTAAAAGTTGCTGGAAGTAGATCTTCAGCTTTCACCACACACATTCACACAAAAAATCAACCATGTGACTAGATGAATGTACAAATTATCTTAATCTTGGTAACCTTTCCACAATGTATATGTATATGAAATCATCAAAATGTATACTTAAATATACACAATTATTGTCTCAGTTATTCCTCAATAAAGTTTTGAAAACCAGTCCTTCAACATTATCATCTCTTTAGAAATAACCTCAGTTCAGTTCAGTTCTGTCACTCAGTTGTGTCCAACTCTTTGCGACCCCATGAATCGCAGCATGCCAGGCCTCCCTGTCCATCACCAACTCCCAGAGTCCACCCAAACCTATGTCCATTGAGTCGGTGATGCCATCCAATCATCTCATCTTCTGTTGTCCCCTTCTCCTCCTGCCCTCAATCTTTCCCAGCATCAGGGTCTTTTCCAATGAGTCAGCTCTTTGCATCAGGTGGCCAAAGTATTGGAGTTTCAGGTTCAACATCAATCCTTTCAATGAACACCCAGGACTGATCTCCTTTTAGGATGGGCTGGTTGGATCTCCTTGCAGTCCAAGAGTCTTCTCCAACACCACAGTTCAAAAGCATCAAATTTTTGGTGCTCAGCTCTCTTTATAGTCCAACTCTCACATCCAAACATGACCACTGGAAAAACTGTAGCCTTGACTAGATGGACTAGTAAGGTAAAATAGTAGATACTCAGTAAATTTTGAATTTTAGATAAACAACCAATTTGTTAATGTATATATGCTCTCAATATAGTATGGGACAACCCCTCAGTGCTCTCAGGCAAGAATCGTTGATTTTCCATTGCAGTTTTATGGCTTTGACAATGTGGAGTTGAAAAGATGTGAGAGAGGAGACAGACCTTGGAAAGTTAGGGATGAGGCTATGAATCAGATCAGAAACCAATGCAGTTTCCTTGGTAGAGAAGAGGAAAAATAGAAGAGGGAGTTAAAAGGGGATGGGAGTAGGAAGAAAAAGGGTGGCAAGGACTTGGTTTTAAAACTGGTTTTTTTTTCACACTTTTGAGTTGGTGAGATATAGAGAGAGGTTTGGGTGGGGCAACTGTTTTCAAGTGAATGTCATTGAATGTGGCAGTAATAGGGAAAGAAGATTTTTAAGATGCTTGGATGGATGCACCTTCCTCCCATTGATAGGTTGTGTAACAGAAGTAAGACTGAAGGGTTCTTCACTGCTCTTAGTGGAGTATAAGTCTTCAAAAATAGCACCACACAGAGACTAGACCATAAGGACTATGCTTATATATTAGGGTTAGGCTCAGACCCACTGTGGACTGGCAGAAAATGGGACATGGGATTAAAAACCCTAACTTCCCCACCCTTCAAACCACATATGTCCTTTATGTCTCCTTAAGCTTGTGGGTTTTTTATAGGAACAACACCCCATTAAAAGAAGAAACACATACTTCTCTAAGAGAAAAAAAGTCATCATTTTTGAAAACTCGTTTAGAACAAAAAGCTCAGAAAGTGCCATGATAAAGAAAGGAATGTGTGTGTGAACTATACTAGTCTTTCTTATCTCCTCTATTATCCCTACTTTGTGTCAGCAAGCAGGTTAGATTTCAAACAAACTATCACTACACTTTGTCCTAAGTTTGCTGTCACTCTAATTAAGCTAAAGATGGCTGACATAGATAGAACTTTTAAAAGTATGCCACTAATGAGTGGTTCTTCTTATTCTTCCCACCTCTCACCTACACACTATTATAATAACCCAATTATGATTTTACATAAGCACTCTAGCCTCAGCATTCAGTTCCAGCTAACAAATATGAGTAAAACTGCATATAATTGCAAGCACACATCTGAGAAAGCCCACTCTTGAATCTGGACTTCTATAACACACATCTGTAAAAAATAGAGCTAAATGAGAAGAGGAGGACTTAGAATTCCTTAGGAAGAACCAGGGCATTCTGGTATATAAAGTCAGTGCTCTAGTTTACTGCCTACTGTACCAGAGAATGGACCACAAAAATGACGCCAAGATGCAGAGTATGATAAAGAAAAACCAAAGCAATGTGGTCATACTTCCTTGTTCTGATAACCAAGCCCTCCAAATGACAAAGGTTAATATCATTTAATGGAATAGAAGGAGAAGTTGGTTTTTTTTTTCCCCTAAGGCCAATTTCACTTTTAAAAATCAGAACAAACCTAAACAGTTTGGTACTGGCATAAAAACAGACACATATGTCATTGAAACAGAATAGAAAACCCAGAAATAAGTCCACAGCATACAAGTCAATTTATGGCAAAGGAACTAAGAATATACAATGACGAGAAGACAGTCTCTTCAGCAAATGATGTTGAGAAAACTAGATAGCTTCATGCAAAAGAATAAAACTGTACTATCTTATAGCATACAAAAAAATAGCTCAAAATGGATTAAAGATTTAAGACAAAGTCCTGAAGCTATTAGAGTCCTGGAAGAAACTTATATAGGTGTTAAGCTCCATGATATTACACTTGGCAATGATTTCTTGGATTTGATGTCAAAAACAAAGGCAACAAAATTAAAAATAAATAAATGGAACTACATCAAGTTAAAAACCTTCTGCTGCACAGCAAGACAATGATCAACAAGGTGGAAAGGAATTTCTCCCATGAAATCGGAGAAAATATTTGCAAATATTATACCATGCAAAGGATTAATATCCAAAAAACATAAAATATTTATACAATTCAACAGCCAAAAAAAAAAAAAAAAAACACTTAAAAAAATGGGCAGAGGATCTAAATATACTTTTTTCAAAAGAAGACATAGATGGCTAAAAGGCACACAAAAAGATGCCCGACGTCACCAGTCATCAGGAAATGCCAAATCAAACCAGAATTAGATATCACATCACACCTCTTTTAGTGGCTATTATCAAAAAGACAGGAAGTAACAAGTGTTGGTGAAGATGTGGAGAAAAGAAAACCCTGGTCAACTGCTGGTGAAGTGTAAATTTGAGCAGCCACTATGGAGTACAGAGGTTCCTCAAAAAGTTAAAAATAGAATTACCATATGATCCAGCAACTATACTTCCGGGTATGTATCCAGAAAAGTTTAAACCTTATCCATAGCAAATGAAGTTACTAATCAAAAAGGTATTTCATATCCATGTGCACTTCAGCTTTATTTACAAGAGCCAAGACATAACCACTGATGTATGGGTGCATTATGAACATGTGAACTCTACCTATACATGCACACACTCTAATACACACAATATTATTCAGCCATAAAAAAGGAAATACTGCCATTTGCAAAATCATGGATAGAAATTGATGGCACTATAAAAAGTGAAACAAGTCACACAAACACAGGCAAATACTATATGACTTCATTTAGATGCGGAATCTAAAAACAACGATCAGCTCACCCCCCCCAAAAAAAACAAAAACAAACTCATATAAACAGAACGTGTGTGTTCGTGTATGCAGTAGCGTCAACTCTTTGTGACCTCAGGGACTGTACCAGGCTCCCCCGTCCATGGATTTTCCAGACAAGAATACTGGAGTGGGCTGCCATTTCTTCCTCCAGGGGTCTTGCCAACCCAAGGACTGAAGCAGAATCTTCTGTATCTCCTGCACTGGCAGGCAGATTCTTTACTACTTCACCACATGGGAAGCCCCAGAAACAGAACAGACTGTTGGTTATCAGAGACAGAGACTAGGAGGTGGGTGAAATGGATGAAGGGGGTTAAAATGCACAGACCTTCAGTAATAAATAAATACCTCCTGGAGATGTCTTATACAGCGTGGTAACTATGATTAATAATGCTGCAGTGTATATTTGAAATGTGCTAAAACAATAGATCTCAAAAGTTCTCACCACAAGAAAAAATCGTTTGAAACTATGTGTGATGATGGATATCAACTAGATTTATTGGAGTTCATTTCCCAAGGTATACAAATTATGGTATTGCATACCTGAAACTAAAATAACATTATATATCAATTATATTTCAATTAAAAGAGAAAAATAAATAAAAATAATAACATCATATTTGAATATTTAAAAATAAACCAGTGTAATATTTTGTTAGGGGCTGGTGATATTAACCAGTATGTTAATCTGTTTTCAACACATCACCTCTAGTAGAAGGTCAAGAAAAGTCAACTTTGAGAGCTGGAGAGAGCTAGGAAAATACAAACACTTATACAATTAACTGGAACAGTTATTTTTGAAATAATTAGGAATATGCAAAACTAACTTTTGACACAAGCAAGGTTGCAAATGTTTTATTAATACAGAAAGAATTTATTCTTTTAAATACCCATTATTTTTCTTAATTTATCAGTATTTCCAATTTATGTTGACTTCCTGCACATAAAGTCCAATGTCTCTGCCAGACACATTGTACATACCAAGTGCTCAGAATTACAGGAAAGAAGAGGAACAGAAAAATGGGGGAAAGAAACACAGAAGGAGGTCACAAGAGAGTAAACATAGTCTACAAATGAGCCAGAAAGAGCCACAGAAGGGACAGGTTAGCCCCCGGAAAAAGAATGATCACTATATTCCTGACAAAATCAGGAACAGAAGGTAAGGTTTTCAGATGTAAAGTTAAAAGTGAATTATAAATAGCTGAACAGGTATCACTGAATCCTGATGATCCTCAAGAGAGCAAGGACTTTTGCCCATAAATGGAAGGCCTAGGGGTTATTGGAGAGCATTAATATTTAGAAGAAATTTTAGCTACACAATGAGCTAGAGTGTTTTTCCATATTTGATCCTCACCTCCCAGCCATCCTCTGAGTGCCATCTTTTGTGTGGCGTAATTTAGGGAACAGAGCCGTGGGAGGTGTTCATCAGATTCCAGCCACACTGCTGGCATTGATGTTGTTTCATGATCAAGGGCAGAAAAGCATTAAAAGCCATTTCAGTCAGATGATGGCAGACGGTGAACCTGCAAACCTGCTGTCTGACTGTATGTATGCAGACCTGTCCCTGCACTTCTGCTGAGCAGTGGCAGCAAGCAGTTCCCTTTAGTGCCCCTCCTTGAAATGACCACCCCACCCCTACAGGATGTACCCCAAGTGGCAAGGACCTTCATGCTTTCTGTGCCCAAGAACTCTCTGGCTCTCTTCTTGCTCAAAAATGCACATTTTGTCTTGGTCAGCCATTTTATAGGGTAAAGGCAAAAAAAAAACCACACTTAGCTCTGACAAAAAGTCTGCCCCCAAATTAGAAATTAAAGACATAATTAAGGTTGCACTGCAGAATGTAAATGTTGTCAGCCTCAACAACATTACAATGACTAGTGTAGCTGACAGATACTGGGAGGAGGGAGGTGGGGAAGAGAATTGGAAGGAAGTAAGGATGGAGACGTGGAGAACTCTTCCATTCCATTAGAACTCATACTATTTGATTTTTTAATCATAATGATCATTTTAAAGCTAAACAGAAATACGGAAGCAAATTCTTGATGAAGTAAATAACACCTATATAAAATCAAAAGCCACATTTCCTAACAAATCTAATCCTAGCCTTGCTCTCCCAGAAGAAAACATTTATATGTTTTCCATGTTTGTGGAATGCTCACCACTGTGAGTTTGGCTCTGCACACTCCAGAGTTAAGAACATGTCTTGAAATGTGACTCACAGAACACCTGCCACAGCATCATTTGGAGACTACATCAATTAATAATAATAATAGTGACACCACCTTCTTAGACATCATCGGAGACTAACAGATTCAGATTTCCAATGGCTGAGTCCAGAATCCATGCCTTTAATGAACCTCTGCCCTTTGCAGGTGATGTTTATAAACACTGCAGAGGTAAGAACCATTGTTCTTGTGTTGTAGTCCCACTCCTTGGAACTATAAACATTCATCTCTTAGTATATATGCTGCCAAAAGTGAAAGTGTTAGTCACTCAGTTGTGTCCAACTCTTTGTGATCCATGGACTGCAGACTGCCAAACTCCTCTGTCCATGGAATTCTCCAGGCAAGAATACTGGAGTGGTTAGCCACTACCTTGCCCAGGGGATCTTTCTGACCCAGGCATTGAATCCAGGGCTCCTGCATTGCCGGAGAAGGCAATGGCAACCCACTCCAGTACTCTTGCCTGGAAAATCCCATGGACGGAGGAGCCCGGTGGGCTGCCATCTATGGAGTCGCACAGAGTCAGACACGAAGAAGCGACTTAGCAGCAGTAGCAGCAGCTCCTGCATTGCAGATAGATTCCTTACCATCTGACTCACCAGGGAAGCTCATATATGATGCTAAGGCAAGCAACAGTACTCAACTCTTTTTCTAAGAATGTGGAAATTAAAAGTGAGGTCCCAATCTTGACCACAAAGGTGTAAAAAAGAACGAGTTTACTCTAGTATTGTTTGGATTGGTCTGGTTTGTTTTTAAAATCATACAAATTTCTGAAGCTTGCAATTCAGTGCTTTGAAGTGATCCTTAAACAGAATATAAATTCAACATACCACACCACTGGTGTAGAAAAGAATCTTATGACTCACAAAGGATTCAGACCAAAACCATCTGCAGCAGAGATCAAGTTCCCTAATTAACTTTGAGGCCGCTCCTGTTTTGACCTTGGAGCAGTCCTGGAGGGAGAAGCTGGAGTGGGCAGATTAGCAGGGTTTACCCAGGGCTGCTTAGGAGACTGTATAATGACCATCTAGTGTGGAAGAATATTAAACAATCAACAAGTTTGAACTTTGAACTATATGTTTTTCTGAACTATATGTTTTGAATGCTATGTTTCTTCTGGGAAGGGTGTTTGGGATGAGATTAACATTTAAATAAGTGGGATTTGCGTAACACAGATTACTCTCCTTAATATGGGTCAATATAGGTAAGAGAAACCCAAGTAAGATGGTAGGTGTTGCAAAAGGGCATCAGAGGGCAGACACACTGAAACCATACTCACAGAAAACTAGTCAATCTAATCACACTAGGACCACAGCCTTGTCTAACTCAATGAAACTAAGTCATGCCCACAGGGCAACCCAAGACAGGCAGGTCATGGTGGAGAGGTCTGACAGATTGTGGTCCACTGGAGAAGGGAATGGCAAGCCACTTCAGTATTTTTGCCTTGAGAACCCCATGAACAGTATGATAAGGCAAAATGGTAAGATACTGAAAGAGGTACTCCCCAGGTCAGTAGGTGCCCAATATGCTACTGGAGGTCAGTGGAGAAATAACTCCAGAAAGAATGAAGGGATGGAGCCTAAGCAAAAACAATAACCAGTTGTGGATGTGACTGGTGATAGATGCAAGGTCCAATGCTGTAAAGAGCAATATTGCATAGGAACCTGGAATGTCAGGTCCATGAATCAACGTAAATTGGAAGTGGTCAAACAGGAGATGGCAAGAGTGAACATCAACATTCTACGAATCAGCGAACTAAAATGGACTGAAATGGGTGAATTTAACTCAGATGACCATTATATCTACTACCGCAGGCAGGAATCCCTCAGAAGAAATGGAGTAGCCATCATGGTCAACAAAAGAGTCCAAAATGCAGTACTTGGATGCAATCTCAAAAATGACAGAATGATCTCTGTTTGTCTTCAAGGCAAACCATTCAATATCATGGTAATCCAAGTCTATGCCCCAACCAGTAATGCTGAAGAAGCTGAAATTGAACGGTTCTATGAAGACCTACAAGACCTTTTAGAACCAACACCCAAAAAAGATGTCCTCTTCATTATAAGGGACTGAAATGCAAAAGTAGGAAGTCAAGAAACACCTGGAGTAACAGGCAAATTTGGCCTTGGAATGCGGAATGAAGCAGGGCAAAGACTAATAGAGTTTTGCCAAGAAAATGCACTAGTCATAGCAAACACCCTCTTCCAACGACACAAGAGAAGACTCTACACAAGGACATCACCAGATGGTCAACACCAAAATCAGATTGATTATATTCTTTGCAGCCAAAGATGGAGAAGCTCTATACAGTCAACAAAAACAAGACCAGGAGCTGACTGTGGCTCAGATCATGAACTACTTATTACCAAATTCAGACTCAAATTGAAGAAAGTAGGGAAAACCACTAGACCATTCAGGTATGACCTCAATCAAATCCCTTATGATTATACAGTGGAAGTGAGAAATAGATTTAAGGGCCTAGATCTGATAGATAGACTGCCTGATGAACTATGGAATGAGGTTCGTGACATTGTACAGGAGACAGGGATCAAGACCATCCCCACGGAAAAGAAATGCAAAAAAGCAAAATGGCTCTCTGGCTTACAAATAGCTGTCAAAAGAAGAGAGGCGAAAAGCAAAGGAGAAAAGGAAAGATATAGGCATCTAAATGCAGAGTTCCAAAGAATAGCAAGAAGAGATAAGAAAGCCTTCTTCAGTGATCAGTGCAAAGAAATAGAAGAAAAGAACAGAATGGGAAAGACTAGAGATCTCTTCAAGAAAATTAGAGATACCAAGGGAACATCTCCTGCAAAGATGGGCTCGATAAAGGACAGAAATGGTCTGGACCTAACAGAAGCAGAAGATATTAAGAAGAGATGGCAAGAATACACAGAAGAACTGTACAAAAAAGATCTTCATGACCTGGATAATCACGATGGTGTGATCACTCATCTAGAGCCAGACATCCTGGAAGGTGAAGTCAAGTGGGCCTTAGAAAGCATCACTATGAACAAAGCTAGTGGAGGTGATGGAATTCCAGTTGAGCTATTTCAAATCCTGAAAGATGATGCTGTCAAAGTGCTGTACTCAATATGCCAGCAAGTTTGGAAAACTCAGCAGTGGTCACAGGACTGGAAAAGGTCAGTTTTCATTCCAATCCCAAAGAAAGGCAATGCCAATAAATGCTCAAACTACTGCACAATTGCACTCATCTCACACGCTAGTAAAGTAATGCTCAAAATTCTCCAAGCCAGGCTTCAGCAATACGTGAACTGTGAACTTCCTGATGTTCAAGCTGGTTTTAGAAAAGGCAGAGGAAGCAGAGATCAAACTGCCAACATCTGCTGGATCATGGAAAAAGCAAGAGAGTTCCAGAAAAACATCTATTTCTGCTTTATTGACTATGCCAAATCCTTTGACTGTGTGGATCACAATAAACTGTGGAAAATTCTTCAAGACATGGGAATACCAGACCACCTAACTTGCCTCTTGAGAAATCTGTATGCAGGTCAGGAAGCAACAGTTAGAACTGGACATGGAACAACAGACTGGTTCCAAATAGGAAAAGGAGTACGTCAAGGCTGTATATTGTCACCCTGCTTATTTAACTTCTATGCAGAGTACATCATGAGAAACGCTGGACTGGAAGAAACACAAGCTGGAATCAAGATTGCCAGGAGAAATATCAATAACCTCAGATACGCAGATGAAACCACCTTTATGGTAGAAAGTGAAGAGGAACTAAAAAGCCTCTTGATGAAAGTGAAAGAGGAGAGTGAAAAAGTTGGCTCAAAGCTCAACATTCAGAAAACGAAGATCATGGCATCCGGTCCCATCACTTCATGGGAAATAGATGGGGAAACAGTGGAAACAGTGTCAGACTTTATTTTTGGGGGGATCCAAAATCACTGCAGATGGTGACTGCAGCCATGAAATTAAAGACGCTTACTGCTTGGAAGAAAAGTTATGACCAACTTAGATAGTATATTCAAAAGCAGAGACATTACTTTGCCGACTAAGGTCCATCTAGTCAAGGCTATGGTTTTTCCAGTAGTCATGTATGTATGTGAGAGTTGGACTGTGAAGAAGGCTGAGCACAGAAGATTTGATGTGTTTGAACTGTGGTGTTGGAGAAGACTCTTGAGAGTCCCTTGGACTGCAAGGAGATCCAACCAGTCCATTCTGAAGGAGATCAGCCCTGGGTGTTCTTTGGGGGGAATGATGCTGAAGCTGAAACTCCAGTACTTTGGCCACCTCATGCGAAGAGTTGACTCATTGGAAAAGACTTTGATGCTGGGAGGGATTGGGGGCAGGAGGAGGAGGGGACGACAGACGAAGAGATGGCTGGATGGCATCACGGACTCAATGGATGCGTGTCTGAGTGAACTCCGGGAGTTGGTGATGGACAGGGAGTCCTGGTGTGCTGCAATTCATGGGGTCGCAAAGAGTCGGACACGACTGAGCGACTGACCTGAACTGAATCATCTAATCAGCTGAAGGTCTTACTAGAACAAAGATGCCTGTGGAATCAAATTGCGACTCTTCCCTGGGTCCTAGCCTGCCAACCCACCCCATCAAATTTTGGTTTTACCAACCCTCCACTGCTGCTTGACTCAACTCCTTAAAATTAATCTCTTTTGTGCTTGCTCCCTCTCACACATGCATGCTCACTCTCTTATGTAAATGCACACACATAAATATAATCCTTCTGGTACACTTAGTATACATTGGAGCTAAGTTATGAACCCAAATTTTCAGAGTCTTATACCTCAACGCTAGCTTTTGCAGCTTCCCTATAAATGCTTTGTTGATATAAAAAAATTATGTAGCCTTATGAGGTAACAATTTAGCCACACACATGGAAATTTTTTAAAGTTTATACATTCTGTGGGTTTGCTCTGAGTAAATAGTCAAATTCAGACAAAGGTCTATATACCTAGCAGTTTTTTAGGGTAAAGAAAAGCCTGAATCACTGAATCAATTTGAAAGTCCAACAGTGAAAGAATTAAATAAATCATGAGGCATACGCAGAGTAAATATTAGGCAGTTATTAAATTGTGTTTCTGAAGAACAATGCCAAGGGGAATTACTCAGGAGATAATACCAATTTTAAAAAATTATTATATACATAATGTGATCTGAATTATGTTCAAAGTGAATGTGTAGTCACAGATACTCAGTGGAAAAACTGCAGATAATTATATAAAAATGTTTACGGCTTTATTCCTGGATAGTGTTACTCACTCATTTCCTTCTTTATAATTTTCTATATTTTCCAAAAATAGAAAAGGGTCATTAGAAAAGACCCTGATGCTGGGAAAGACTGAAGGCAGGAGGAGAAGGGGATGACAAGGACAATGTTGAATGGCATCACCGACTCAGTCGACAAGAATTTGAGCAAGCTCCCTGAGATGTTGAAGGACAGGAAAGCCTGGTCTGCTACAATCCATGGGGTCACAAAGAGTTGGACATGACTGAGCAACTGAACAGCAACAATATTTTCCAAAAACTTTATAAAAACTAAGGCTTTAGGGGCGGCGGTCCTAAGATGGCAGAGGAATAGGATGGGAGACCACTTTCTCCCTCACAGATTCCTCAAAAGAACATTTCAACGCTGAGCAAACTCCACAAAACAACTTCTGAATGCTGGCAGAGGACATCAGGCACCCAGAAAAGCAGATCATTGTCTTCAAAAACAGGTAGGAAAAAATATAAAAGACAAAAAAAGAGACAATGGAGGTGTGGAGGGAGCTCTGTCCCGGGCAGGGAAGCCCGACCTGGGAAGGGAATTTTAAGAAGAGAGGTTTCCAAACACCAGGAAACACTCTCCCTGCCGAGTCTGTGGCGAGCCTTGGAAGCACAGAGGGCAACATAACAGGAAGGAAAAATAAATAAATAATTAAAACCAACAGATTACAAGCCCAACAGTAACTCCCCCAGTGGAAAAGCAGCGCAGATGCCTGCATCTGCCACTAGCAAGTGGGGGCTGGGCAGGGTGGCATGGGAGGCATGGGCTGCAGTGCTTTGTAAGAATCGGGCAGGAATGCCTCACGTGTAACCAGAACGATCTAACTTGGGCTAGCAAACCAGACTGTGGGATAGCTACCATGCGAAAAGCTCGAACATAAGACACCACCAGGACCAAGCGCAGAACAAAGTATGGAATGGAAACAGCCGGCTGCAGACCATCCCCCACCGGGGACAGGCAGCCAGAGCCATAAGGGCTGGAAAGGGGCAATTGCAGCCCCGGAGAGACTTTACCTACCAAACTGCAAGCAGGCTTCTTTGCTAAGACTTCTGGGGGTGCTGAACAGTCACCATCTGCCTCACAAGGGGTGCCAGCGGTACACCCAGAAAACCAAGCAGCAGAGACAGGAAAGGCGACAAGTCACAGCGACCGTGCTCGCCAAACTCCTGAGCTACTCGGACCTGGGAAGGGCACAAAGCGCAGTCCCAACCGAATCTGCACCTCTGAGGGCTACCTGAGTACCGAACCTGAGCAGCTTAGACCTGGGAGGTGCAAGCAGCCTAGGGCCGGCCTCAGACGGTTCCCAGCTGAGCAATGTAGAGCAGGAGCGGTTTGTGCACCACGAGCAGGGACAGGCCCAGCAGGGCTGAGACACTGCGAGCACATGCCAGTGTTATTTGTTTGCAGTATCCCTCCCTCCCCACAGCACGACTGAACAAGTGAGCCTAAAAAAAAAAAAAAGTGTCCACCACCGCCCCCACCCCCACCCCCGTGTCAGGACGGAAATCATACACTGAAGAGACCAGCAAACAGAAGAAGTTAAACAGAGGGAACCGCCTTGGAAGTGACCCCACACTGCCCACAACACCAGAGAAAGGGCCAGATATATCTTTACTATTTTTACAATCATTCCTTTTGTTTGTTTGTTTGTTTTTGTTTTTCTGTTGATGCTGTTGGGGGGTTGTTTTTTCTTCTTTTCTTTTTCTCTTTTTTTTTTCTAACTTTTTAAAATTATTAAGTCCTCTATTTTTCCTCTAATTTTTATTTCTATAACCTACTATTACTTTTCAAAAAAAAAAAGACTATTTTTTAAAGCAAACACCACATATAGTCTTTGTGTGGTTGTTGGTGTTTTTTAATAATTCTTGTGGCTTTTTTTGTTTGCTTGTTTTCTTGTTTTTTTTTTTTCTTCTTTTTTCCTTCTTCTTTTCTTTAATATTGTATTTTTGAAAATCCAACCTCTACTCTAGATTTTTAATCTTTGCTCTTTGGTTTTTGTTGTCAATTTTGTACATTTAAAAACCCAAACTTCACTACCCAATTTTACCTGAGAGCGAGATTACTGGCTTGACCACTCTTTCCTCCTTTGGACTCTCCTTTTTCTCCACCAGGTGGCCTCTGTCTCTTCCCTCCCCCTTCTCTTCTCTATCCAACTCTGTGAATCTCTGTGTGTTCCAGACGGTGGAGAACACCTAAGGAACCGGTTACTGGCAGGATTTGTCTCTCTCCTTTTCATTTCCCTCTTTTATCCTCCTGGCCACCTCTGTCTACTTCCTCCCTCTCCTTTTCCCTGTATAACTTCGTGAATACCTCTGAGCAGTCCAGACTGTGGAGCGCACATAAGGAAGTGATTACTGGCTAGCTTGCTCTCTCCTCTTTTGATCCCACCACATCTCATTCCAGTCACCTCTAATACCCCCTCCCTCTTTTCTTCTCCATGTAACTCAGTGAACCTCTCTGGTGTCCGTCAATGTGGAGAAACCTGTCATCTTTAACCTAGATGTTTTATCATCGGTGCTGTATAGATGGAGAAGTCCAGAGGCTACTGTAAAAATAAAACTGAAAACCAGAAGCAGGAGGCTTAATTCCAAAGCCTGAGAACATCAGAGAACTCCTGAATTCAGGGAACATTAAGCAATAGGAGCTCACCAAATGCTTCCATACCTACACCAAAACCAAGCTTCACCCAAGGGCCAACAAGTTCCAGAGCAAGACATACCACACAAATTCTCCAGCAACACAGGAACACACCCCTGAGCTTCAGTATACAGGCAGCTCAAAGTTATTCCAAAACCTTTGATGTCTCATAACCCACTACTGGTCCCTCCATTGCACTCCAGAGAGAAGAAATCCAGCTCCACCCACCAGAACTCCAACACAAGCCTCCCTAACCAGGAAACCTTGACAAGCCACTGATACAACCCCACCCACAGTGAGGAAACTCCATAATAATGAGAACTCCACAAATTACCAGAATATAAAAAGGCCACCCCAAACGCAGCAATATAACCAAGATAAAGACACAGAGGAATACTCAGCAGGTAAAGGAACAGGAGAGTTGCCCACCAAACCAAACAAAAGACGAAGAAGTAGGGAATCTACCTGAGAAGGAATTCCGAATATTGATAGTGAAAATGATCCAAAATCTTGAAATCAAAATGGAATCACAGATAAATAGCCTAGAGACAAGGATTGAGAAGATGCAAGAAAGGTTTAACAAGGACCTAGAAGAAATAAAAAAAGAGTCAAAATATAATGAATAACGCAATAAATGAGATCAGAAACACTCTGGAGGCAACAAATAGTTGAATAACGGAAGCAGAAGATAGGATTAGTGAAATAGAAGATAGAATGGTAGAAATAAATGAATCAGAGAGGAAACAAGAAAAACGAATTAAAAGAAATGAGGACAATCTCAGAGACCTCCAGGACAATATGAAATGCTCCAACATTCGAATTATAGGAGTCCCAGAAGAAGAAGACAGAAAGAAAGATCGTGAGAAAATCCTTGAGGAGATAATAGTTGAAAACTTCCCTAAAATGGGGAAGGAAATAATCACCCAAGTCCAAGAAACACAGAGAGTTCCAAATAGGATAAACCCAAGGCGAAACATCCCAAGACACATATTAATCAAATTAACAATGATCAAACACAAAGAACAAATATTAAAAGCAGCAAGGGAAAACAACAAATAACACACAAGGGGATTCCCATAAGGATAACAGCTGATCTTTCAATAGAAACTCTTCAGGCCAGGAGGGAATGGCAAGACATACTTAAAGTGATGAAAGAAAATAACCTACAGCCCAGATTACTGTACCCAGCAAGGATATCATTCAAATGTGAAGGAGAAATCAAAAGCTTTACAGACAAGCAAAAGCTGAGAGAATTCAGCACCACCAAACCAGCTCTCCAACAAATTCTAAAGGATATTCTCTAGACAGGAAACACAAAAGGGTGTATAAACCCGAACCCAAAACAATAAAGTAAATGGTAACGGGATCATACGTATCAATAATTACCTTAAATGTAAATGGGTTGAACGCCCCAACCAAAAGACAAAGACTTGCCGAATGAATACAAAAACAAGACCCCTCTATATGCTGCTTACAAGAGACCCACCTCAAAACAAGGGACACAAATATACTGAAAGTGAAGGGCTGGAAAAAGATATACCACGCAAATAGAGATCAACAGAAAGCAGGAGTGGCAATACTCATATCCGATAAAATAGACTTTAAAACAAAGGCTGTGAAAAGAGACAAAGAAGGCCACTACATAATGATCAAAGGAACAATCCAAGAAGAAGATATAACAATTATAAATATATATGCACCCAATATAGGAGCACCACAATATGTAAGACAAATGCTAACAAGTAGGAAAGGGGAAATCAACAATAACACAATAATAGCGGGAGACTTTAATACCCCACTCACACCTATGGACAGATCAACTAAACAGAAAATTAACAAAGAAACGCAAACTTTAAATGATGCATTACATCAGTTAGACCTAACTGATATCTATAGGACATTTCACCCCAAAACAATGAATTTCACCTTTTTTCAAGTGCTCATGGAACCTTCTCCAGGATAGATCACATCCTGGGCCATAAATCTAAACTTGATAAATTCAAAAAAATCGAAATCATGCCAAGCATCTTTTCTGACCATAATGCATTAAGATTAGATCTCAATTACAGGAGAAAAACTATTAAAAATTCCAGCATATGGAGGTTGAACAACACACTTCTGAATAACCAACAAATCACAGAAGAAATCAAAAAAGAAATCAAAATATGCATAGAAACTAATGAAAATGAAAACACAACAACCCAAAACCTGTGGGACCCTATAAAAGCAGTGCTAAGAGGAAAGTTCATAGCAATACAGGCATACCTCAAGAAACAAGAAAAAGTCAAATAAATAACCTAACTCTACAACTAAAGCAACTAGAAAAGGAAGAATTGGAGAACCCCAGAGTTAGTAGAAGGAAAGAAATCTTAAAAATTAGGGCAGAAATAAATGCAAAAGAAACAAAAGAGACCATAGCAAAAATCAACAAAGCCAAAAGCTGGTTCTTTGAAAGGATAAATAAAATTGACAGACCATTAGCCAGACTCATCAAGAAGCAAAGAGAGAAAAATCAAATCAATAAAATTAGAAATGAAAATGGAGAGATCACAACAGACAACACAGAAATACAAAGGATCATAAGAGACTACTATCAGCAGTTGTATGCCAATAAAATGGACAACGTGGAAGAAATGGACAAATTCTTAGAAAAGTACAATTTTCCAAAACTGAACCAGGAAAAAATAGAAAATCTTAACAGACCCATCACAAGCACGGAAATTGAAACTGTAATCAGAAATCTTCCAGTAAACAAAAGCCCAGGTCCAGATGGCTTCACAGCTGAATTCTACCAAAAATTTCGAGAAGAGCTAACACCTATCCTCCTCAAACTCTTCCAGAAAATTGCAGAGGAAGGTAAACTTCCAAACTCATTCTATGAGGCCACCATCACCCTAATACCAAAACCTGACAAAGATGTCACAAAAAAGAAAACTACAGGCCAATATCACTGATGAACATAGATGCAAAAATCCTCAACAAAATTCTAGCAATCAGAATCCAACAACACATTAAAAAGATCATACACCATGACCAAGTGGGCTTTATCCCAGGGATGCAAGGATTCTTCAATATCCGCAAATCAATCAATGTAATTCACCACATTAACAAATTGAAAAATAAAAGCCATATGATTATCTCAATAGATGCAGAGAAGGCCTTTGACAAAATTCAACATCCATTTATGATAAAAACTCTCCAGAAAGCAGGAATAGAAGGAACATACCTCAACATAATAAAAGCTATATATGACAAACCCACAGCAAATATTATCCTCAATGGTGAAAAATTGAAAGCATTTCCCCTAAAGTCAGGAACAAGACAAGGGTGCCCACTGTCACCGCTACTATTCAACATAGTTCTGGAAGTTTTGGCCACAGCAATCAGAGCAGAAAAAGAAATAAAAGGAATCCAAACTGGAAAATAAGAAGTAATAGTCTCACTGTTTGCAGATGACATGATCCTCTACATGGAAAACCCTAAAGACTCCACCAGAAAATTACTAGAGCTAATCAGTGAATATAGTAAAGTTGCAGGATATAAAATCAACACACAGAAATCCTTTGCATTCCTATACACTAATAATGAGAAAATAGAAAAAGAAATTAAGGAAACAATTCCATTCACCATTGCAATGAAAAGAATAAAATACTTAGGAATATATCTACCTAAAGAAACTAAAGACCTATATATAGAAAACTATAAAACACTGATGAAAGGAATCAAAGAGGACACTAATAGATGGAGAAATATACCATGTTCATGGATCGGAAGAATCAATATAGTAAACATGAGTATACTACCCAAAGCAATCTACAAATTCAATGCAATCCCTATCAAGCTACCAGCCATATTTTTCACAGAACTAGAACAAATAATTTCAAGATTTGTATGGAAATACAAAAACCTCGAATAGCCAAAAGCAATCTTGAGAAAGATGAATGGAACTAGAGGAATCAACTTGCCTGACTTCAGGCTCTACTACAAAGCCACAGTCATCAAGACAGTATGGTACTGGCACAAAGACAGACATATAGATCAATGGAACAAAATAGAAAGCCCAGAGATAAATCCACACACATACGGACACCTTATCTTTGACAAAGGAGGCAAGAATATACAATGGAGTAAAGACAATCTCTTTAACAAGTGGTGCTGGGAAAACTGGTCAACCACTTGTAAAAGAATGAAACTAGATCACTTTCTAACACCGCACACAAAAATAAACTCAAAATGGATTGAAGATCTAGATGTAAGACCAGAAACTATAAAACTGCTAGAGGAGAACATAGGTAAAACACTCTCAGACATAAATCACAGCAGGATCCTCTATGACCCACCTCCCAGAATTCTGGAAATAAAAGCAAAAATAAACAAATGGGATCTAATTAAAATTAAAAGCTTCTGCACAACAAAGGAAAACTATAAGCAAGGTGAAAAGACAGCCTTCTGAATGGGAGAAAATAATAGCAAATGAAGCAACTGACAAACAACTAATCTCAAAAATATACAAGCAACTTATGCAGCTCAATTCCAGAAAAATAAAAGACCCAATCAAAAAATGGGCCAAAGAACTAAATAGACATTTCTCCAAAGAAGACATACAGATGGCTAACAAACACATGAAAAGATGCTCAACATCACTCATTATTAGAGAAATGCAAATCAAAACCACAATGAGGTACCACTTCACACCAGTCAGAATGTCTGCGATCCAAAAATCTGCAAGCAATAAATGCTAGAGAGAGTGTGGAGAAAAGGGAGCCCTCCTACACTATTGGTCGGAATGCAAACTAGTACAGCCACTATGGAGAACAGTGTGGAGATCCCTTAAAAAATTGCAAATAGAACTGCCTTATGACCCAGCAGTCCCACTGCTGGGCATACACACCGAGGAAACCAGAATTGAAAGAGATACATGTACCCCAATGTTCATCGCAGCACTGTTTATAATAGCCAGGACATGGAAACAACCTAGATGTCCATCAGCAGATGAATGGATAAGAAACCTGTGGTACATATACACAATGGAGTATTACTCAGCCATTAAATAGAATACATTTGAATCAGTTCTAATGAGATGGATGAAACTGGAGCCGATTATACAGAATGAAGTAAGCCAGAAAGAAAAATACCAATACAGTATACTAACACATATATGGAATTTAGAAAGATGGCAATGATGACCCTGTATGTGAGACAGCAAAAGAGACACAGATGTGTAGAGCAGACTTTTGGACTCTGAGGGAGACGGAGAGGGTGGGATGATTTGGGAGAATAGCACTGAAACATGTATACTATCATGTAAGAAACAAATGGCCAGTCTATGTCCGATGCAGGATACAGCATGCTTGGGGCTGGTGCACGGGGATGACCCAGAGAGATGTTATGAGGAGGGAGGTGGGAGGGGGGTTCATGTTTGGGAACGCATGTTCACCCATGGTGGATTCATGTCAATGTATGGCAAAACCAATACAGTACTGTAAAGTGAAATAAAGTAAAAATAAAACTTTAAAAAAAAAACACCAAGGCTTTAGTGTCTTTCTATGTTTGTTGTTTTAAAGTCAAGACATGAAAGGTGGCAATGACACCCACAGACTTTTATAAAACAAATGTAGGGCACATTAGAAAAGACAGAGTTTCTGGTGTGAGAAGACAGGTATTCTAAGTGAGCTTCATTTATCTTTTTTTTTTTTTTTTAACCATGCACCATGTGGGATCTTAGTTCCCATACAAGGAATCACACCTCTGCCTCTGCAGTGGAAGTGTAGAGTCTTAACCACTGGCCCACCAGGAAAGGCTTGAATTTGCCTAATTAGAACTAGAGGCTCAGACAAGTCATTTGACTTGTCTAAGCCTCAGTTTCCTCATCGGTTAAGAGTGAGATCAGCACACCTCTCACTCACCTCACAGCAAGGGACAGAGGCTTTGCAACAAATGTCACCAACTTTCACTCCGTGCTTTATCAAAAAGTACAAAGCACAATTTGTGAGGATTTTTTGAGTAGCTCTATTAAGATATTACTCACATATGGTTTATCATTTTTCAAGGGTATAATTCAGTGTTTTTAGCATGTTGACAAAGCTGTAAAACCATCAACACAGCAGAATTTTAAAAATCCATGCAAGTCAGAAAGCGAAAAACAAATATGGTATATTAACACATGTATATGGAATCTAGAAAAATGGTACTGATGAAACTATCTGTAGGGCATGAATAAAAACACAGATTATGTGGACACAGGGAGTTGGGGAAGGGGAGGCTGGGCTGAACTGGGAGAGTAGGATTGACGTAGAATAGCTAGTGGGACGCTGCTGTATAGCTGCTCAGCTTGGGGCTCTGCGATAACCTAGAGGGGTGAGGGGGATGTCTGAGAGGGAGGGGATGTATGTGCATATGGCTGATTCACTTCCTCGTACAATAGAAACTGACACAAGATTGTAAACCAACAATACTCCAATTTAAAAAAGTCCATGCCCATCCGCCATCATTCCCCACTCTCTGTTCTCCTTTGCCCTGGGAACCCATTCATCTATTTTCTATCTCTATAAATTTGCCTGTTGTGGAAATTTCGTATAAATGGAATCATGCAGTGTATGGTCTTTTGTAACTGGCTTCTTTTATGAAGTATATTTCTTAGGTTCATTCATATTGTAGCTTATCTCAGTAATTCATCCCTTTTGGTTGCAAAATAGTACTCAAATGTATTAATATACTAGGACTTCCCTGATGGCTCAGCTGGTAAAGAATCCACCTGCAGTGCAGGAAACACAGGAGACGTAGGTCGGAAAGATCCCCTGGAGAAAGAAACTGGCAACCTCCTCCAGTATTCTTGCCTGAAAAATCCCATGGACAGGGGGAGCCTGGTAGGCTACAGTCCAAAGGGCCACAAAGAGTCAAACACAACCGAATGACTAAGGATGTATTTATCTAATCACCCCATCTAATCTACTCATTGATCAGTTGATGGGCATTTGGATGGTTTACACTTCTAAGCTATTATAAATGATACTGATATGAAAATTCATGTACAAGATTTGTATGGATATATGTTTTCTCTCTCTTGGGTTTATGCCAGGGATTAAAACTATTGAACCATTTGATCATTCTATGCTAAACTCTTTGAGGAATTGCCAAACTGTTTTCCAAAGTGGATGCATCATTTCAACAATACTACCAGCAATATATTACAGCTCCAATTCCCTTTAGTAATTTTTAACTACATATATTTTCAGCTTTTTTTCATAGCAGCCATTCTAAGGCTTATAAAATGCAAGATAACTTAATCCACCAACTTAATTTTAGTTAGACATAGAAACTTTACTCTTGTACAAGTCTATCCCTTGCTCTACTTTTAGTCCTATTATTGTCATATATATCACAGTGATATATGTCACAATCAAAAATATAACTATCTAGGTAATTCTGGATCTTTTAAAGAGGCAAGTATATATATTTACAAATTTTGCTGTAGTAAACTTATTTGTCATTTCTTTTTTTCATTTCATTTCTTTCTGTGTATATTGATATCCCTTACTCTAAAAGAGACTAATTCCCACCCACTGCTTCTGTGTGGTTACTCAAATACATTATATTTCTATAAATTATAGACCTAACAATACAAATATAAATGTTTATGCAAGTGCTATTCAAGTCAGTTAAGATAAAAGATTGCCGGGAGAAATATCAAGAACTTCAGATATGCAGATGACACCACCCTTATGGCAGAAAGTGAAGAGGAACTAAAAAGCCTCTTGATGAAAGTGAAAGAGGAGAGTGAAAAAGTTGGCTTAAAGCTCAACATTCAGAAACAAAGATCATGGCATCTGGTCCCATCACTTCATGGGAAATAGATGGGGAAACAGTGGAAACAGTGTCAGACTTTATTTTGGGGGGCTCCAAAATCACTGCAGATGGTGATTACAGCCATGAAATTAAAAGACGCTTACTCCTTGGAAGGAAAGTTATGACCAACCTAGATAGTATATTCAAAAGCAGAGACATTACTTTGCCGACTAAAGCCCATCTAGTTAAAGCTATGGTTTTTCCTGTGGTCATGTATGGATGTGAGAGTTGGACTGTGAAGAAAGCTGAGTGCCAAAGAATTGATGCTTTTGAACTGTGGTGTTGGAGAAGACTCTTGAGAGTCCCTTGGACTGCAAGGAGATCAACCAGTCCATTCTAAAGGAGATAAGTCCTGGGTATTCTTTGGAAGGAATGATGCTGAAGCTGAAACTCCAGTACTTTGGCCACCTCATGCGAAGTTTTGACTCACTGGAAAAGACTCTGATGCTGGGAGGGATTGGGGGCAGGAGGAGAAGGGGATGACAGAGGATGAGATGGTTGGATGGCATCACCGACTTGATAGACGTGAGTCTGAGTGAACTCTGGGAGTTGGTGATGGACAGGGAGGCCTGGCGTGCTGTGATTCATGAGGTCGCAAAGAGTTGGGTACGACTGAGTGACTAACACACAACATGTTATGTCTGGCACTAGTATTTCATCCTATCTGGAGTTCTCTGAGTTTCTTAGATGTAGATTAATATTTTTCATCAGATTTGATAAGTTTTCAGCCATAGCTCATGTAAAACTAGACATTTTTTTAAATAATAGCAACTCTGCATACAGTACCACCACCACTCCCTCTTGTAGGGCTTATTGTTTTCTTGCTTGCTTTTTATTGTTTACTGTTTTGGGGGGACAGTAAATTGAAATGTTTCCTCCACAGTGTGAAGCTGCTGAAATCACTCCTCAGAGGGTGAAGTCTTGGGTATAAGCACATTTTCCCCAGGCATCTGAGCTGATCTTCCCCTATTGGTATCACACCCAGCTGTTAGTCTCCATTAATTGCTATCTGATTCCACCACAGTTTTTAACAATGTCCTGGGGCAAAAATTGCTTCACAGTTTTACCCAGTTGAGTTAGAACCCATTTTCAGTGGCAGAATTCTGACAGTCTTTGAGCCTACTCCAATCTCAGAAGAGATCATAATTACCTCTTTCTCTGGTTCTCTCTGTTAAACTTCTAAGCTGGCCTACCATTTTGCTTATTGCTATCATCGAGGCACCAGCCAAAGGACACCACTACTAAGTGAGTATCACCAAGACCTGAACTGCTTTCAACAACACCCCTAAGAATGAATTTCACCACTGTTTATTCCCCAAAACTGTCAGTCCCCTTAGGGAGATCTGTGGAACTCTCTGTTTGACCTGGGTATCCTCTGGGCAGTATCTCGGTGTAAATGCCATGGGAAAGGGGGATGGATAATGGCCTGCTTCTCCCAGAATGACACCCTGCTTTATGAGCAGGACCCCAAGGATGCCAACCTCTGGGCTTCTCAGCTTTCTATCCTGACATGGAATGAGGGCTCGCTTGTAACTCCTACCTCATACACAAACTGAGGTAGGAATTTCAGGGCCACTATTCTTGTCCTGTTATGCCTGGGATAAAACTTCTTCTTTAGGAGTGTGACTGCATGAGAGAAGGAAGACCAGTCTTCTCAGCAGAACCTGCCCAGGATAAAGCCTCTGCAACAGGAAGTTGGGGGATGGGGGTGAGACATACCAAGGGCAAGCCCCTTCTAGGATAGTTGTGGAAAAGAGGGCCATCTTCTTGGCTACATACGCCTTGATTACAGTTTCTATCACACTGAGTTGGGGAGAGGGGAGAGGGAGAAAGAGGGGCGAGGGATTGCTTGACTTTCTAGCACTTTAGAATGCTATAGATTCTAACTGTTCTTTCCAAGATTTAGTCGATTTTTTAAGTGTTTCTTCATTTTCTGTAGGTCCTGAGGACAATTTGCTGAGGTTTTTAACATTAGCCATTTAGTTGTTAAAAAATATACCTGCATAATTTTATGCAATTATATAAAATGTATTTAGTAAAAGCGAAAGTTGCTCAGTCACATGACCTTTGTGACATCCTTTGTAACCCCATGGACTGTATAGAATTCTCCAGGCCAGAAAACTGGAGTAGCTAGCCATTCCCTTGTCCAGGGGAATCTTCCCAACCCAGGAATCGAACCAGGGTCTCCTGCATTGCAGGCGGATTTTTTACCAGCTGAATTATCACAGAAGCTGATATATTTATCAATTAAATACATTTTAATTTATCAATACAATATTTAATTGATTAAAAATAAATTTATCAAGTAAATATATTTTAAACTAAAAATTAAAATATATTTAAATATTTATGTATTTACAGTTTTATATATATATGCACATTGCATGCATGCCAAGTTGCTTCATTTGTGTCTGACTCTTTGTGACCCTATGGACTGTAGCCCACCAGGCTCCTCTGTCCAGGCAAGAGTACTGGAAGAGGTTGCCATGCCCTTCTTCAGGGGATTTTCCCGACTCAGATTGAACCCACATTTCCTATGTCTACCTGCATTGGCAGGCATGTTCTTTGGATTGGGTTTTTCCATAACATCTTATGGAAAAACTCAGACAAATTTTTCAGCCAACCCAATAATTATACACACATATTTATCACATATAATTTTCAGTCCACTAGGCTCTTCATAGCATTGTTTCAGAAGTCAAACTGATTGAGTTTCCTAAGGAAGGAAAAATCATGGGTACCTTGAAGCCAACAGCACCTCGAAAGAATCACAGAGCATGACTGTGCACTGTCCAGATGAAGGGTGAATACACTTAATGGGAAAGTCCTATTGTTGACAGCTTTTTATATCAGTGGCATACTCCACTGCTCTCTCTCATCAACTTGGTGCACCAGCAAAATGAACGTCATTGAAATGCAGTTCACAGTCAATCCAGAAATCTCTCCTGCCTTGGAAATGAAACTCCCAATACCTAACCCAGGATTAGGCCACTTTGTTTACAAGCACTTGCCAGAGACTTCAGAGAATAAAGCTAACAGTTTCACTTATACATGGAATCTAAGTCTTATAACCCCCGAGCTTAAAAGTCTAACAAATCCACTTTGAAATCTCATGAGTGAAAAAAATTACATGTAAAAATATTTAGTGGAAGTCCTTCAAGGCAACAACAAAGGACCTATAGAGAAAAAAAGTGAAAATCTTTTAGGAAAAAAAAAGTAAGCAACCCTTTTTTTGACTTAAATGTCAAGCAGAAAATGCAAGGTTGGGCCTTTTGGAAGTTTATAATTTATTTAACATCAAAATCTCAAAATCAATTTTACACATTACCACAAGTTACAGAAGTTATCACAGCAGACGGGCAAAATATTGGAAAAGCTTCACTCTCCAGTGCTGTAATTTAGCTGCTGAATACCTAACTAATGGCAGAAGAACAGCAAGGAATAGCAAAAGCAAAGAATTAGAGTAATAGGGGTTTGGCAGACCAAAAACACAAGGAGATGCTTCAAAAGCCACTGCTGAGAAAGCAGCCCTGGGGAGCGGGGGCTGGTAAAGAACTGCTGCCATATAAACGCTTGATGCGTAGGCAGTTCCATGAAAGGCCCACATACAACACCATCCCCTAGCCATCAGTCCTGGAGAAATACAGGGTCAGCATCATCTCAGGAAGCCAGAGAGACAAGACTTCCTCTTTATTGCATCTCAGGAGGAACACTTGAGGCAGCCTCTTGAATGAAACATTCCTCTGCTTAAATCTGAGCCGTGACTGTGATGGCAGGAGTCTGAGATTTGAGGACAAAGCCTGGAGGGTGATGCTCATCCTCTTCCCCTATAAACTTCCTTCAGCTGCGATCACAAGAGTTTAGCAGTATTCTGTTTTTTGAGAGTATAAAGCCAGAAAAATGGTTAACAGGTAGTACTTAAAGGGGGCTTCCATGATGGCTCAGCAGTAAAGAATCCACTTGTCAATGCAGGAAATGCATGTTTGATCCTTGGGTCAGGAAGATTCCCTAGAGAAGGGAATGACAACCCATTCCAGTATTCTTGCCTGGGAAATCCCATAGACAGAGGAGCTTGGTAGGCTACAGTCCATGGGGTTACAAAGAGTTGGACACAACTGAGCAACTATACTCATACATTCAGGCACACACACACAGTATTTAAAGGTCTTGATATCTACCTGCCTCTCCATCTTCATCCTGAAAACACCAGGCACCTGACCCTGCAGCCATAGGGTGCTACATGCAGGGTGGTCTTTGGCCTCCACTCTGGCCCTGGCCCCTGTGCATGGAGGCCCTTTTCACCTTCTCTGCATTCACACTAATTTGCTTCAGTCGTATCCAATTCTGTGAGACCCTATGGACTATAGCCTACCAGGCTTCTCTGTCCAGGGGATTTCCCAGGCAAGAATACTGGAGTGGGTCGCCATGCCCTCCTCCAGGGAATCTTCCCAATCCAGGGACTGAATCAGCATCTCTTTCATCTCTTGCACTGGCAGGCAGGTTCTTTACCACTAGCATCACCTGGGAAGCCCTTCCATCCTCTCTCCATCTCATGAACCCATATTGTCATTAGGGCTCATCTCAGGTAACCCATCCTCTTGGAGGTGGTCCAACTTTGCATTAAGTTAGGACTAGCTTCTCTGAAGCTCCAATACTTTGGCCACCTAATGCAAAGAGCCAACTTATTGGAAAAGACTTTGATGCTGGGAAGGATTGAAGGCAGGCGGAGAAGGACCACAGAGGATGAGATGGTTTGATGGCATCACTGACAGAATGGACATGAATTTGAGCAAGCTCCAGGAGATGGTGAAGAACAGGGAAGACTGGCATGCTGCAGTCCGTGGGGTCTCAAAGAGTCAGACATGACTTAGCAACTGAACAAAAACAACAAGCTTCTCTGGGTTCACCCAATACTTGAGGATCCCTTCTGCCGTACTACTGTGTTCTAACCTTTCATCTTTTCATCGCTGCTACTTCCAGAATAACAGAATATGTCTGGGGTGGGATCTAAAAATCTTACTTGTTTCTTACAAGTCCCAGGTGATACTGATATGACTGGCCCAGGATGGCACTATGAGAACCACTGCTCTAGACAAGCCATGTTCCATGCAGACCCCACTCCATCGGGTGACTGGAAGTGCCCAGGCCTATATCACCATTCGTCTCCTCCCTCTACCCAAACCTTCCACAAATGCCCTCCAAAACACACACTGCCTCCCAATTCTGCTTCAGCATCTGCTTCCAGAGACCTCCGATCTGTAATAGCCTCAATAAAAGCATATAAAATGAATGAACATAAAAATGGACCCTGTATCAAGAGAGGCCCCACTGGAACTTCCCTGAAGGTCCAGGGATTGATATTCCATGCTTCCAATGCAGAGGATGTGGTTTGATCCCTAGTCAGGGAACTAAGATCCTACATGCCATATGCTGGGGCCAAAAAATAAAGATGGCATAGTAGAGCTTGTGCCCTCATTTTGCCTTCGGTCACATGAGGAAACAATAAGATAACCACTTGCAAATCAGGAAGCGGGCCCTCATCAGACAGTGCATCTGCTAATACCTTGAACTTGGACTTTCAGGCCTCTAGAACTGTGAGAAATAAAAAAGAAATAAAAGAGTAGCTCCCACCAATTCCAGGGTCAGGTCCCCAGCTTGATCCCCAAGAACAGAGGAAGGTAAACCTCAGAAGGAGGAATAGTTAAACAGATCCAAAGGCTGAGGAATTAACTGGGTAAAAAGAGCAGGACATTTCAGGCCCAGGGCCCAGGCCTGCGCCACCAGGAAGCCTGGAAGAAGGCCTTGGGGGCTGGAGTGCAGGAGAAAGGGACAGCTGGCTGGAAGGAAAGGAGGAACCCATGTTCTTTCCTTTTCCTCCACAGTAGCCCTTAACAGCCAATCACCAAGAGCCTTGATCTCCATGAAAACCAGATTCTTTGGAGAAATGTCTATTTAGTTCTTTTCACCTTGCTTATATTTTCCTTTGTTGTGCAGAAGCTTTTAATTTTAATTAGATCCCATTTGTTTATTTTTGCTTTTATTTCCAGCATTCTGGGAGGTGGATCATAGAGGATCCTGCTGTGATTTATGTCTGAGAGTGTTTTGCCTATGTTCTCCTCTAGGAGTTTTATAGTTTCTGATCTTACATTTAGATCTTTAATCCAGAAAGTGATCTAGTTTCATTCTTTTACAAGTGGTTGACCAGTTTTCCCAGCACCACTTGTTAAAGAGATTGTCTTTACTCCATTGTATATTCTTGCCTCCTTTGTCAAAGATAAGGTGTCCATATGTGTGGATTTATCTCTGGGCTTTCTATTTTGTTCCATTGATCTATATGTCTGTCTTTGTGCCAGTACCATACTGTCTTGATGACTGTGGCTTTGTAGTAGAGCCTGAAGTCAGGCAAGTTGATTCCTCCAGTTCCATTCTTCTTTCTCAAGATTGCTTTGGCTATTCGAGGTTTTTGTATTTCCATACAAATCTTGAAATTATTTGTTCTAGTTCTGTGAAAATGTGCCTGGTAGCTTGATAGGATTGCATTGAATTTGTAAATTGCTTTGGGTAGTATACTCATTTTCACTATATTGATTCTTCCAATCCATGAACACGGTATATTTCTCCATCTATTAGTGTCCTCTTTGATTTCTTTCATCAGTGTTTTATAGTTTTTCTATATAGGTCTTTAGTTTCTTTAGGTAGATATATTCCTAAGTATTTTATTCTTTTCGTTGCAATGGTGAATGGAATTGTTTCCTTAATTTCTTTTCTACTTTCTCATTATTCGTGTATAGGAATGCAAGGGATTTCTGTGTGTTGATTTTATATCCTGCAACTTTACTATATTCATTGATGAGCTCTAGTAATTTTCTGGTGGAGTCTTTAGGGTTTTCCATGTAGAGGATCATGTCATCTGCAAACAGTGAGAGTTTTACTTCTTCTTTCCAATTTGGATTCCTTTTTATTTCTTTTCTGCTCTGATTGCTGTGGCCAAAACTTCCAGAACTATGTTGAATAGTAGCGGTGAAAGTGGACACCCTTGTCTTGTTCCTGACTTTAGGGAAATGCTTTCAATTTTCCCCATTGAGGATAATGTTTGCTGTGGGTTTGTCATAGATAGCTTTTATTATGTTGAGATATGTTCCTTCTATTCCTGCTTTCTGGAGAGTTTTTATCATAAATGGATGTTGAATTTTGTCAAAGGCCTTCTCTGCATCTATTGAGATAATCATATGGTTTTATTTTCAATTTGTTAATGTGGTGAATTACATTGATTGATTTGCGGATATTGAAGAATCCTTGCATCCCTGGGATAAAGCCCACTTGGTCATGGTGTATGATCTTTTTAATGTGTTGTTGGATTCTGATTGCTAGAATTTTGTTGAGGATTTTTGCATCTATGTTCATCAGAGATATTGGCCTGTAGTTTTCTTTTTTGTGACATCTTTGTCGGCTAACAAACACATGAAAAGATGCTCAACATCACTCATTATTAGAGAAATGCAAATCAAAACCACAATGAGGTACCACTTCACACCAGTCAGAATGGCTGCGATCCAAAAATCTGCAAGCAATAAATGCTGGAGAGGTGTGGAGAAAGGAACCCTCCTACACTGTTGGTGGGAATGCAAACTAGTACAGCCACTATGGAGAACAGTGTGGAGATTCCTTAAAAATTGCAAATAGAACTACCTTATGACCCAGCAATCCCACTTCTGGGCATACACACCGAGGAAACCAGAATTGAAAGAGACACATGTACCCCAATGTTCATCGCAGCACTGTTTATAATAGCCAGGACATGGAAACAACCTAGATGTCCATCAGCAGATGAATGGATAAGAAAGCTGTGGTACATATACACAATGGAGTATTACTCAGCCGTTAAAAGAATTCATTTGAATCAGTTCTGATGAGATGGATGAAACTGGAGCCGATTATACAGAGTGAAGTAAGCCAGAAAGAAAAACACCAATACAGTATACTAACACATATATATGGAATTTAGGAAGATGGCAATGACGACCCTGTATGCAAGACAGGGAAAGAGACACAGATGTGTATAACGGACTTTTGGACTCAGAGGGAGAGGAGAGGGTGGGATGATTTGGGAGAATGACATTCTAACATGTATACTATCATGTGAACTCAATCGCCAGTCTATGTCTGACGCAGGATGCAGCATGCTTGGGGCTGGTGCATGGGGGACTCATGTTTGGGAATGCATTAAAAGAAAACCAGATTCTTTTCAGCGAGAATGCTGGCTCCTCATTCCTCTAGGAAAAGAAATGTCTGTCCCGTGCTTAGTCTTGTACAACTCCTTTGTGACCACCAGGCTCCTCTGTCCATGAGATTTCCCAGGCAAGAATACCGGAGTGGGTTACCATTTGCTACTCCAGGCGATCTTCTGGACCCAGGGATTGAACCAAGTCTCTGGCATTTCCTGCACTGGCAGGTGGATTCTTTACCACTAGAGCCACCTGGAAAGGCCAGGAAAGGAAAGACCCTGTATTAAGTAGAATGTCTTCCCAGGATGTCTATGTCCTAATCTCTGAAACTATAAAAATGTTTCTTTACATGGCAAAGAGGCTGTGCACATGAAATTAAGTTAAAGGTTAGATTATCTGGGTGGAAGTAATGTAAACACAGGAAGAATCTTGTAAAAGGGAGGCAGGATCAGTGAAAACATTGGAAGATACAGCACTGCTGGCTTTGAAGATGGAGGAAGTGACCATCAAGTTCAGATATGCAGGCATAGGCTCAAGCAGCCGGCAAAGGTGAGAAAATGAATTCTCCCCTAGACCCTCTGGAAGGAACATAGCCCTCCTGCCACCTTCATTTCAGGCAAGGGAAACTAATTTCAGGCTGTTGGCCTCCAGATCCATAAGATAATAAATTTGTTTTGTTTTAAGCCATTAAGGTGGTGATAATTTGTTACAGCAGCAAAAGGAAACTAATACAGATCCATTTGTCAGAAACATAATTACCTGATGTTCTCTCCCTTCGGGGAGAGAGAAAATATCTGTCCTCCATACCAAAGACCAAGCCTGTCTCCTCCAGACTGAGTCAATGACCATTCATGTACAGAGAAATCCACACACAGATATGCATGCACTCCAACAAACCCAGTTCTATCAGGAAGAAATAACAGGCTCAATATTCATGCCCTTCTAATAACTCAGCACTTTGTGTGTGTATTTGCCTTTATATGCACATACTGGCATTTCTAGAGCACCGACTCTATGCCAGTATTATACTTGACCCTTTAGGTGAACCCTTTCATATATTTCCCGCTATACCCATGAGAGCCCTGTGGCAGAAATATTACTCTCTGCAACTTACAAAGGAATACTTAGGGTCAGAAAGATCAATTGTGCCCAAAGCCACAACTCAAATACAGATTGAATACAGGTCTACCTCTCCCCAAGTCCATCACTCTTCCTCTGAAATATAGGGATTCCACACTATGAGCCTCTTGCTATCTCCTTCCCCTTTCCCATCCATCTCCCCTTATTCTCCCCCCTCCCACACACACACCCTCTGTTCTTCAATCACAATGAAATTCTTTCTCCTCAACCCATATGGACATCTATTACCCAGTTGGGTTTTGTTTTGTTTTGTTTTGATTTTTGGCCACACCACACAGGGTGTGAATCACCACACAGCCAGGGATCAAATCCAAATTCCTGCATTGGAAGTATGAAGTCTTGACCACTGGACCACTGGGGAGGTCCTCCCATCCATTCTTTCTATCAGCTGCTTCCTCCAGGTAGAATTCTCCTTCCCCTCATCTTTGCCTGCTGTACTCCTACTTATCCTTCACATCTTGGCATAAACCCAAATTCCTCAAAGAAGCCTTTCGAGTCCTAAAGGGGTGAAGTACATCCAGCATGTAGTTTTACAGTAGTCTGTTTTTCCGCGGTCACTGTATATACTGCATTTCATGACCTACTGCCTAACAGTTAGTGTCTGCTGCCTTTCTCTGCCCCTAAGACATAACTTCCTTGAGGCCAAGGACCACTTTGCCCTTGCTCACTACTGTATGCTGGGTGCATGCTACAAAGCCATTATAGAAGCTTAACACTGATTCTGTAATGAGGTAGGAGTGAAAATATTCCTATTTTGTTGTATTAAGTTATATCACAATTGGGTCTTCGAGCTCTAACTGCTAACTAAAGAAAAACTGCTCACACTGTGTTTCATTATTTGGTATTTTTTAATGACCATCTCAAAGAGCAATTCCCAGGCTTGAGCCCTGACTGCACTTCATCATTTACTGTGAGATCTGGATCATATAAACTGATGGGGACCTGCATGAAATTTTCTTATTTCCCACAGCAGATAGCGATAAAGACATCCTTTTTAACTTTTAGTCTCTTTCATCAAAGTTAAGACCTTAAGGAAATAGTCTTCTAATCCATTTAGCTATCACTCTGTGATCAAGGGGATAAGGATTAAGATTCATATAAACCATGCTGTGAAAGTAGAAGGAAGAAAACCCATGTTCCAGAACACAAAAAACCCTGCTGTTTTATCAGGTTAAGCTAGAGTATACTTGCTGATTAGTGTCGTGTGCGCTTAAAGACATGGAGGTAGATTTCAAGGGCAGGCCTTTCATGATGATCTGCTGAGATGATTCATGATCACAGCAAGAACAGAGTCACACCAGGATGACAATAACAATCGTAACAGTGATCAGTTACAACACTCCTTGCGCCAGGTACTGGGTGCTGTATGCATTCGATCAATGACTTCTCATCATTGCCCTAAGAGGAAGCTATTCCTGTTATCCCCATTGTACAGATGGGGAAACCGAGCTCAGGAAAGACAGATACTAACTCAAACCCAGGTATTTTTGCTATGAATCTTGTCTAATCCATCACTGTAACAGCTCTTTGCACTGACTACAGATTCCTCGTCTGCTTACTAACTGAACTTTTTCCATAGCACATCAAATGTGGACATTGACTTCCCTTTACAGCATGATTACTCTAAGAAGATTATTCTTTATCTGATCATTCTATTTTTAGTGGTAGGTATAGTCACATGGGCTTCCCAGGTGGTGCTAATGGCAAAGAACCTGTCTGCCAACGCAGGAGACATAAGAGACTTGGGTTTGATCCCTGGGTTGGGAAGATGCCCTGGAGGAGGGCATGGCAACCCACTCTAGTATTCTTGCCTGGGAAATCCCACACACAGAGCAGCCTGGCAGGCCCCAGTCTATAAGGTCTCAAAGAGTTGGGCACGACTAAAGTGACTTAGCATGCACGCACATGGCAACATAGGAAAATTACCAGGAAATTGAAATCTGGATTTAAATTCCATCCCTCCCCTACATCTTGTACAAACCTGGGAAGACAAGAAAATACCTACCCCAGGATGCTAACACAAATCAAAAATACCATGTGTATAAAAGCTTAGGATTCAATATAAGTGGACTGACTCTGACTTCACAATGGAGCTGAAAAATGACAAATTCCAAAGGGAAATAATCCTGGCACCAGTGTGTTGCACAACAATATCACTGCTGTCACCTGAAGTGTTTTTCTAGAAGATGTTGGAAAGTGCTTAACAGGTCAGACAAAGAAAAGAATTGCTTTGGGTTCAGAGTAATAGGACTAAGATAGACCCTCAAGGCTGATAATCAAACGGTGTTAGGTATTTTCTATACAGAGCATCGGTGACCTATAATCCAATGCCTGTTGGATTTGAATTTTAAATCTAAAATTTTAAATGTTAATTAGTCATTGACATGGTCTAGACTTCAATTTTCATTAGTCATTGACTTTTTCCAAAGTCCTATCTTTTACCATTGTTGTTTTACGTATATCCCAAGAATAAGTACATCCTTAGAAAATGTTTAACCTGCTATTGAGAAGAATTTAACATAGGCAGCTATTTGCACTCTCCTCCATTCCATCATAACCTTTCCTGTGCAGTGCAGCACCGGATATCTCATTTTGGTACATGGCTAGATACATTAAGAGAAGTGTCTGTCCAAGTACCTTAAATCCCTCATTAGATAGAAAAATGTTTTCCATGGACAAAAATACCTTGTGCATCTAATATGTGAAAGTTCTTCTCCAGGCACTTGGCCAGTGGATGGAAGAGAGGATGATTCACAAGCAGCTATTAGGATTAAGAAACTTGGTACAGCATAACCCACCCTAACAGGCCCAGACTATTTGCCTGTTTAGACCCAGACTATTTATTTGCACAGTTGCCTGTGGGACAGGGTGCTTGCACGTGTGCTCATTCACTCAGCTGTGGCTAATTCTTTGCAACCCCATGGACTGTAGCTTGCCGGGCTCCTGTGTCTGTGGGATTATCCCGGGAAGAATACTGGAGTGGGTTGCCACTTCCTCCTCCAGGGGAGCTTCTCAACCCAGGGACTGAACCCTCGTCTCCTGCACTGGCAGGCAGGTTCTTATCTGCACGCTCTGTGGAGCCCACTGTGGGACTTGGTGCCTTTCCTAAAGGCTGGTCCCTGGAGCCAGAAGAAGCCACGTTCATGCAGAAGAATCAGAGAAACTGAAAGTGACTATTCTTGCCCACTTCCATGTTAGCAAGCCCCCAAAGCAGTAATAACTGCCAGACACTCTGGAGAAAGAGAGCATGTCCATGCTCAAGGGACTCTGTGAATGGGCTCCCTGCACTCTCCCCACTCCGAAGGACCCAGATCAGCACTGGTGCAATGACAAAGGACTGATTGATAGATCTAAAATATCAAGACATAGAGCCCCTGTAGCCAGCAGGGAGACTTTTCCAATCTTCAGACACATTTCGGAGAATCTGGGAAAAATGGTGACCTGACAGCCATAAGTCACCTGGTGAACTGGTGCTTCTTATTATTGTTTAAAATTTTGCGTTAACACTTTGCTATGTATCTAAGCCTAGGCTGAGAGGTCTTGCAAGATCAAGAATATGAATAAAGGAGATTTCCCTGGTAGTCCACTGGTTAAGAAATCCATGCTTCCACTGCAGAGGGTGTGGGTTTTATCCTTGGTCAAGGAACTAAGATTCTGCATGACATGTGGAATGCAAAAATACAAAACAAAGCTACATCCGTGTTATGACTTCCTTAAAAAAAAAAGAAGAATATGAATAAAGAACACAAAGTTATATTTAAAGAAATGTTTTCTATGTATAATACATTATAATTCATGATCAGTGTTAAGGCTTCATCAATAAAGTTCTCCGAGCCTTGATTTAGTTGTACTGAGGCTGTTTCCAAATGCCTTTTGCCTGTAATAACATGTGGTAGCTTCTAATTTCCAAAGGATCACATAGATAACTCGAAAGGCACAGATCATGCTGATTTCATAGCTTGGCTCTAATATGACATAATCTTATTCTTTTCCATAAAGCTAATAATTCATTAAGGTAAAACTAAATGTCATTCTAGTCAAAAGTCCGTTTAGTCAAGGCTATGGTTTTCCTGTGGTCATGTATGGATGTGGGAGTTGGACTGTGAAGAAGGCTGAGCACCGAAACATTGATGTTTTTGAACTGTGGTGTTGGAGAAGACTCTTGAGAGTCCCTTGAATTGCAAGGAGATCCAAGCAGTCCATTCTGAAGGAGCTCAACCCTGGGATTTCTTTGGAAGAAACGATGCTAAAGCTGAAACTCCAGTACTTTGGCCACCTCATGCGAAGAGTTGACTCATTGGAAAAGACTCTGATGCTGGGAGGGATTGGGGGCAGGAGGGGAAGGGGACAACCGAGGATCAGATGGCTGGATGGCATCACTGACTCGATGGACGTGAGTCTGAGTGAACTCCAGGAGTTGGTGATGGACAGGGAGGCCTGGCGTGCTGTGATTCATGGGGTCGCAAAGAATCGGACACGACTGAGCAACTGAACTGAACTGAACTGTCATTCTGTTGTTTTTGCTGTGCTTTTTGAGGTACACAAATCCATAGATAGAAAAATGAGAAGTCTCTTGTCTATGCTATGTCCCTAAATATGCTCATCTTGAACCCTCTAAGACATGACACAGGGTAAAGAAGACAATAAGGTCAATGGTGCTTGCAGACACAGCTCTGAGGTGTCATAACCATGCAGCTCACTGACCCTGATAAACAACAGTCATTTGGATTTTGCTCCAAGAACTTTTCTTCTCTTTCTCTCCAGGGGCAAAAACGTATATGCATAAGAAATCTAATCACAACTTTAAAAACTACCTAAAACTGTAGACTTCACAGAGGAAGCAAGAATAAAGAGTATGAATACGAGGAAAGAGAGAGGAAGACCTAGTAATGACAGCTGAGAATTAAATTCCCTAAGAAATTACCCAGTTAGGTCAAGATTTGTGGTTCCACGTCAGTTCACCAGCCACCTTTCCACTGGGGACAATCGGCATTTGCTAAGATACAGGCTGAGTGCTGTGTCTGCCCCCTAAATAAATGCCTGCTCTCATCCCTGACAGATACCCAACAGTCTCATTTTGAAAATGTTTCTCGAAGATGTAAGCTCTATTACAGAGAGAATCCCATGAGCAGCAAGGATGTGTCTGTATTAAATGTTTATCTGTTTAAATATTTACAAGGCTCATACAAGGACTGCAAATCATGGAACAGGGCCAGCCTCATGCCACAAGCCATCCGTGTCCACAAAGATGTTTCTTAGAAAGATACAGAATACTTTCACTGAGACATAGGTATATGGAATCAATGTATCTCTGGGAGTAATTTGAAAGACATGGTGGGACAGTCGTGAACAGCTGTGATCAAAGAAAGCCATCAAGATGGGCCATCTAATGAGAAAATAAAAAGAATTTCTTCACCCTACAATGAGATCTCCTCTACAACACAGACTCCTCAGTTACACAGTTGGGCAGATCTTGGAGCATCTTTATTCTCTGAACTCAGAGGACTGGTGGTGGGTAAGGACCACTGAAAGTGAAAGTGAAGTCACTCAGTCGTGTCCGACTCTTTGCAACCCCGCGGACTGTAGCCCACCAGGCTCCTCCGTCCATGGGATTCTCCAGGCAAGAATACTGGAGTGGGTTGCCATTTCCTTCTCCAGGGAATCTTCCCAACCCAGGGATCAAACCCAGGTCTCCCACATTGCAGGCAGACGCTTTAACCTCTGAGCCACCAAGGACCACTGAGGGTGGATTAAAAAAAGGGGAAATGTCATTAAGCATCTCCATAAGCTTTGATCGGGATCTAACACCCTGATCCTATCAACTCATTCAGTGACCTAGAGATGGTGTGATCTCTCAACCTGCGTTTGTATGTGCATCACACATTGCATCATAAAAGGACATCTGTCATTAAGGACAGCTACAATTACCGGCCCTGTCATCATCAAAACTCAAGCACATATGAAACCTCAGCTACCATTTTCCATCCCTACAAACCACCACCACATTAATGAACTCACTCAGAGGCCGTGTGGTACAAATGCATATGAGAAGCCAGAAATAGTCAGTAAATGTTCTCATGGAAAATGAATTAAGTGAGAAAATAAAACCCTGTCTGGAGAGACTGAGAGAGCATAAGACACTGAGAACCTTGAAGGCTATGTGAAAAATGTTCTTGACTCTAAGTTGGTCAGAAACCACCGAAAATCTGTTTGTTTATTTGGCTATCTTGGGCTCAGTGGTTGTGGCATGTGGGCTTAGCTGCTCTGCACCATACAGGATCTTAACCAACAAGGGGTCGAACCTGCATCCCCTGCATTGCAAGGCAGATTCTTAACCACTGGACCACCAGGGAAGTCCCCACAGAAGGGTTTAAAATAGGCTGGTAACAGCCTCACAGATGACTGGTTGAAAGGAGCAGATGCACTGAGTTAGGGCCTCATGCACAAGATGACATCCCTCCTTCATGAAGTGCATACCAAAAAATGATGAACGACCTTTTTTCTGAGGGTCATCCCACCTCAACTAGAAATTCTCTGAGGGAAATATCTCTTAACCTCTGACCTCCTCAGTGATGGCCTAAAGGAGTACAGCATAGCTAACTGATGGATGAGCTGTTTATTCATACAAATCCTCTAAACGGGGCAAACAGGAAGCTTAACTGTTTTCTCCCATAGAAATTAGATCCACTATACAATGGATCTGATTGTAGACTTCTGAAGCCTTGGTCTCTACAAAGCCATTTTCCATCTTGAGATATCAAGTCAGGACAGGACCCATGATGTTTTATTGTCTCTGGGAAACTCTACCTTGAAGATAATCTTTCTTGTGGTGTTTTCTCTTCTCCTGCTGACAAGGACCCTTCCTTTCCACTGCTTCATTAGTCCTATTCATGTCTGGACAACACCTCTCTCCACAACAAAACTGGAAGCAGGCTCTTTGGACCCCAGCTAGACTCCATCCTTGGTCATGATCCTTAAGAGCAAAATATTAGCAGGAATCCTAAATGGGTTTAGCTAGGTTCCCCACTCTCAGTATCTGACCACCCTGCATATCTGGTTGGATCCCTCATCCCCTCTCCCCCAACCCAGGCAATGTCTGATCACCCTGGCCTGCCTTTACCAAGAATCTGGTCAAGTCAGTTTAGCCATGATCTCATCTCTTACTGCTGCTTCCTCTTAGTAATTTTCCATCCACTGATCTCTATCCTGCTTCATGCCTATTAATTCCTCCAATTTCTCTCCCCTGCCTCAAAACCCCACTGCACTGGTACGCACACTTGTCACAATATTCTCCCTAAAGAGAGTCTGCCTCTCCATTGTTATTATTTTTTTTTTTGCTTTCCTTGTTTTTAAAATATAAATTTATTTATGTTAATTGGAGGTTAATTACTTTACAATATTGTATTGGTTTTGCCATACATCAACATGAATCCGCCACAGGTATACACGTGTTCCCCATCCTGAACCTCCCTCCCTCCTCCCTCCCCATACCATCCCTCTGGGTCGTCTCAGTGCCTTTCCATTCTTTAACTGTGTCATGAAGACTTTTTTCATTATTAATATGTAAGAGGAGTTATTTTCAAAGAGCCAAGTCAAAACTTGCTCTCTAAGGAAAAAAAAGTTCATAATTTCTGATGAGAAAATACTGGCCTGGAGGGATTGAATTTGGATACGTTTTAATATTAAGATGCGTATAGAATACACTCTGACTAGAATCTTCAATTGAGATATTCTGAGCTCAGGATACACTTAGCCTGATATCCTATACTGTCATCAATACAATATTCCCTATTCACTGAGAGCCTTAAGTGTAAACAACCAATAAATATTTGTTGACAGTCAGAAACCTGGGAGATATAAAGACTTTCAGCTATCACTGATAATCTAAATGCATATTTTATTTTCACAGACAGGGAAAAGAACAGATACATTTCAAAAAGATTTCCAACAAGATTTAAAGAACAAACAAAAAGGGTTTCTGGTTTACTATAAGGGAACTGAAATATTCAGTTAATGAAAACATTCTATGTAATGTAACATTCTATGTTTTTCCCCATCAGTGAACAAAGCTTATTTTCCTATAGCATACAAATCCTTTACAAATGTCTTTTTAAGCATGCTAAAGCATAAAGATAAGGCCAAAGTGAAAGACAAATGAGATTATAAGGAAATTAAAATGAAGAAAAAGAAACTTGGACCAGAAAGATGTTATCATGATTTCAAACAGGTATGAAATCAATGGGGTGTTGAAGACACCCAAGGTCCTTATGTTCTGAATAGAATCATGAAGCTCAGTATCCAACTCACTGTAACACTTTACTTTGGAATTTCCCATAGCAGAAACTTCTGTAAGCTACAAACATTCTTTTGTATTTTAGTTTCCCATGGTACCCAAGTGTTCCAATGAAAAATGCCTACTATAGTTTTAGTAGCAGATGACTTTCACATCTTGGTCTGTTAATATGTTAAGCTGAAGACCTATCACAATGTCAGTCTTGACTACCTTTCATTTTGATAGGTGGCTTTTAAATGTTAACAAATCCATTCACAAAGTTGACTAATCTGGGTCAGATTTTTCTGCCAATCTTGACCATACATTTTTAATAAAATAAACTGTTTGAAAGACTTAGGGTAACTGGAAAAACAAGTCATAAAAAGCAAAGAAATAAGAGATTTGGGATATTTTAACAGCTTTGCTGAGATACAATTCACATACTATACAAGTTACCTAAGTCAAGCATAAGATTCAATGGTTTTTCATATACTTGGGGAGTTATACAATCTTCCCCACAATTTTAGCACATTTTCATCACTTCAATAAAGAAACCCAGAACCTTCAATTCCATTTGTCCCGCACCCCCTTGGAAATCACTCATCTCTCTGTCTCTATAGATTTGCCTGTTCTATAAAAAGAATTACATAAACGTAGTCCTTTGTGATTAGGACTTCTCTGAAGGCTCATAAGGTAAAGAATCTTCCTGCAATGCAGGAGACAAAGGTTAGATCCCTGGGTAGTAAAGGTCCCCTGGAGGAGGAAATGGTAACCTGCTACAGTATTCTTGCCTGGAGAATCCCATGGACAGAGGAGCCTGATGGGCTGCAGTCCATGGGGTCACAAAGAATTGGACATGAATGAGCAACTGAACAACAAAAACAACTCTACAAAGAGAATCATATAAAATGTAGCCCTTTGTGATTGGCTTCTTTCACTCAGCACAATGTTTACAGGGATTATTCATCTTGTATCAATTGCATGTATTAGTTCTTAATTCCCTCCTGTTGCCAAATAATATTTCATCTGTTTCATCAACCGGCTGGTATGTGCGTTTTTTCTACTTAGGAGCTCTCATGAATACTGCTTCTGTGAATACTTATGTACAATTATAGGTGTAATCTCTTGGTTACATACTGAGGAGTGGAAATGTAGTCATATGATAACTGTTGATAATTTAAGGAACTGCCAGAGTGTTTTCCAAGATGGCTGCACCATTTTGCATTCCTACCAGATGTGTATGAGGAGGGTTTCAATTTCCCTGTGGGAACTTTTAATTTCAGTAACGCACATCCAATATTTGAAAACATATTAAAACAGAGTTTTAGACAGATATTTAAGTATTTGCCCAGAATTTTTTCTTGGAACTCTGGACATGATATTTTTTCACCAAATCATAATTTGCCCCTTCTTTTTAAAAAAATGTTATTTATTTGTTTTAATTGGAGGCTAATTACTTTACAATATTGTACTGGTTTTGCCATACATTGACATGGATCTGACATGGGTGTACGTGTGTTCCGCATTCTGAACCTCCCTCCCACCTCCCTCCCCATCCCATCCCTCTGGATCATCCCAGTGCACCAGCCCCAAGAACCCTGTATCATGCATTGAACCTGGACTGGCAATCTATTTCACATATGATAATATACATGTTTCAGTGCTATTCTCTCAGATCATCCCACCCTCGCCTTCTCCCACAGAGTCCAAAAGACTATTCTATACATCTGTGTCTCTTTTGCTGTCTCACACATAGGGTTATCATTACCATCTTTCTAAATTCCATATATATGCGTTAGTATACTATATTGGTGTTTTTCCTTTCTGGCTTACTTCAGTCTGAATAATACCTCTTTTAAGACAAGATCTATTAAATTGTGTTCAGAAGTACTGGGCCAAAAGACAAGATGGGAAAAGAGGTATCAAGCAGGTTTTTGAACTTAAGACACATATTACTTTTGCTAAATTAGGCTCAAAACTACACCAACCTGATTTTATGGAGTTTAGTACTTGAACTCCTAGACTATGCCTAGGGAAGCAAAGTTTGAGACTCCCGTGTTTAGCACACACATTGAAAACTTTATGTCATTTATTAATATCCAATTAGACTTAAACACACACACTGCAAGGTTTATTTTTCACCTGTTTTCCCTCCATATCCTCTACCTCTAGGTTTCTCTACTATGATGCACTGTTTGGTTACAGTAATTTTTTGAGCATATTATATTAGTTACCTGAGATGGATCGAAATCCTTTCTTATCTAAAAATAAATTGGGAGATCAGGATTGACATATATACACTATGTAGAATAGATAATCAATAAGAATCAACTGACTAGCATAGGGACCTTTATTCAATACTTCATAATGATTTATCTGGGAAAAGAATCTAAAAAAGAGTGGATACTGACTCCCTTTGTTGTATAGCAGAAACTAACACAGCATTGTAAATCAACTATACTCCAACTGTTAAAAATTAATTAAAAAAAAAACTTAAAAAAATCTTTGTGGGAGAATGGATACATGTATGGGCTTCCCCAGTGGTTCACATGGTAACGAATCTGCCTACAATGCAGGAGCCCTGGGTTTGGTCCCTGGGTCGTGAAAATCCCCTGCATGGCACCCCACTCCAGTATTCTTGTCTGGAGAATTTCAGCTGAGTTGCTCTGCTGTGCTCCTGAAACCATCACACTATTGTTAATCGTCTACACTTCAATATATAAAAAGTTTTAAAAAAACAGGAGCTTCAGCTTTCTGACAGCCTGTGATTATATTTCTGTAACTCTTCATTCTCTTCTTACCCAGGGAAGAGTCAATTTTGCAAAGAGAAGGGTCCTTAAAAGGTTTTGAATAGGAAAAAAACAATTAAATCTCTTTTTCAGTTGACAGGGAATGATGCTTTGACTGCACAAAGGAGATGTTTTCTTGGGTAAATTATAGGCACTATTCTTTCTTCTTCTAATGCCCAGTGGAGCAAATGAGAAATCACAGGCCAATATTAATCTCTCCCCTTGGAAAATAACACATTCCTTCTGTCTGCAAGATTCTAAGATTTCTTCTTTATGCGCAAAGCTGAAGTATTTTCCTAGGGATATGTCTTTTCTTATTAGTCCTATCTAGGAAGCTGAGAACATTTCCAATTTCTGACTCAAGTCTGTCTTTAGCTCAAGGAAAATGTCCCGTATTATTTATTTAATCTGCCTCCCCTGTTTCATGCTTCCTCTGAAGGGGTTATTGTTCACTTGTTACATCTCCTGGATCTGACTTCCAACTATTTTCTCTTATCTCTCATAGGTTACATATGTTTGTCATTTCAATCAATAATTTATAAGATTTCTTTCTCATCCTCCTCAAGGACATGAACTGAAGTCTCTATAGACACTCATTCTCTCTCTCTTTCAGTTAATATTTTAGTTCTGAAGCCATGAAAGTGAGTGTGGATGAGTGTGAATTTGTGAGTTTGCTATTGTGGAATCTATGTAAGTTCTCTATTATTTGCTTGTTCAAAATATTATGTCTCTTGCAACAGAGCTCTTCAGCAAGAGGTCATTTTTCCTGGTGTCTTGCTTACTCTTCCTCTCCCTGACCACAAAGTCCAAGCGACTGCATTTTATTTTCTCAGGATCAGCTCTACCCATAGGCAGGCACTGTGCCAGCTCACCCCCAGTCGCAAACAAAGGCAGCAAACCTCTCTCTGATTTTCTCAGCTATGAAATTGCAACATTCTTGCTTTGGTAATAAACCCATTTCAGCCTACATTACAGAGTAATTATGCAACCTACACAAATAAGAATGAATGACTCATCCTGAGGACATGGTCCCTCATTCTGAGAATTCTACTAGCTGATCCCCAAACTGTAAGTCTAGGTGACAGTGCCACCTCCTTTCAGATTTAGAGCTTGACGCCTATTTCTCCCCTTTTGGTCCTTCATTCCTGTGACTCAGGTAAAAATACTGTTAACAATAACAGTAATAACCAACACTTCTCGGACACCTTATATGCAACACTTAGTAATAAACCAAAGGAGATTTTGCTTTGGGGTGTCTATTCAGTCTTCATTAGTCAGCTTAAATGCACACAAAAGACATTTCAAACAGTCACTGCATCTCTATAAATACAATAAGGTAGAGTTGGAAGAAATTATAAGGTGACACGGTAACATTTTAATGCTTCACTCTGGGGGATTTAGATAAAACTCACACAGTGTGGAAAAGTCCCAGCAAAGGTGCAAATTCAGAGCCTCGTGAGCACATGACAATCAGTGTTTTAGAAAGAATCAAAGCTTTGTTTCTCGGGCTTCCCTGGTGGCTCAGAGGTTACAGTGTTTGCCTGCAATACGGAAGACCCGGGTTTGATCCCTGGATTGGGAAGATCCCCTGGAAGAGGAAATGGCAACCCACTCCAGGATTCTTGCCTGGAGAATCCCATGGACAGAGAAGCCTGGTGGGCTACAGTCCATGGGATCGCAAAGAGTCCGACATGACTGAGCGACTTCGCTTACTTACTTAAAACTTTGTCAATCAGACAACCTCGATATTGAACCCCTGATATACATTTCACTTTTCTGCAGCTCAAAGCCGTCACACGTGAAATGGAACCCAGAAGACCTTCTGCACAGGGTCTTTGCCAGGAATGAAGGGGAAAACGTCTTCAGGATGTGACATCTTCTGGCATGCAGCAAGGGCTCAGTAAGAGTCCGTGTCCTTTCTGTTTCCTTTCTATTATTCTTTAAACCAAGCCTCAGATGAGCCAGGTGTTTTACTCTAATGCAGACTCCCCACCACACCACAGTATAAGCTCCCTGGGGGTGGGGATGCTGCCTGTCTCATGCACATACCTCATGCGTTCTCAGGTCTCAGAATAATCCCCAGCACTCACTGATACTCATGGAGTGTTGAACAGGAATATCAGCTAACATTGATAGACCAAGTGTAAAAAGAATATTAGCATCCAATTGTCTCACTCGAACAGCACAGTAGTCTCACTGTTACTCCCTCCTTTTGTTACATGGGAAGCCAACACTCAGTGAGGTCATGTAACTTGCCCAAGAAAAACAGAGAGAAGAATGACGTTTAGTCTTCAGATAGCAAATCAATGTTCTCTGTTCTGTTTTTTAAAGATTTGTTTTTGATGTGGACTGTTTTTAAAAGTCTTTATTAAATTTGTTACAATATTACTTCCGTTTTACGTGTTTTTGTTTTGTTTTTGTGTTTTTTTGGTTTTTTCTTTTTGTTTTTGTTTTTGGCCAGGAGGCATGTGGAATCTTAGCTTCCTGACCAGGGATCGAACCCATACCTCTTGCATTGTAAGGCAAAGTCTTAACCACTGGACCACATGGGGAAGTCCTATGATCTTTCCTCTTGAACCTGATACCATCTGCCCTGCTACTAGCTGCCTGAGCAGAGAACATTCTCTGCTGCCTTTTACCATGGTGGGAAGGAGTTCCACTACAATTTCTATCTTAAAATTAAAAAACAAACCTATTCCAGTGGGTCAAGCAAAATCCAGGACCCAGATGACACAGAACATCCATCAGCAGCCTCCTCACAGCATAGCATTCTTGTTCCCTTCAGAAGCACAAAACTGGCCTCAGGCAGCTGAGAATAAAAAGCTGCGCAGTCAGGAATTAAATTTTCCACATCCCAGGAATAAAGACTAGTCCCAGCCTGGTGAGCTCAGACACAAAAGGATTTCGGGACAAGTAGCTCCAGGCCCAGTTTATTAGTAGACCTGGAGGAAACTTTAGAGATTCTTTGTCAGACTAGGAGAGTAAATGTCTAAATTTTACAGAGGAGGACACAGAGGTTGCCAGAGAGGGTGCGTCACCTGCCCAAGGTCATACAGCAAGTTGATAAAGGAACTGGAACTAGTGAGCACAGGTTTCTAGCCTCTCAAATTAGAATATCATTATCAGAGCCTCAGAGGAATGTGAGGCTGAGATGATGGTTCTGATTGATGGTTCTGCTGCTGATTGCCCTGTATCCCATGACAAACACTTCCTGTGGGTCAAGTCCTGTGTGCTGTGTGTTATACACATTCGATCTCATTAAATCTTCTATTAGTTTCATTCATATATTAGTGTCAGTTAAAGCTAGTAGGAAAGGAAAATCTTGCCCAAAGGCACATAGCTAGTAAGTACTGAAATCAGCAGACCATTCTGTCCCTATGTTAAAAATTCTAAGAAAAAGCAAAAAAAAAAAATATATATATATATATATATACAAAAAATTAAAAGCAAGAAAATAAAATTGTCATATGTTACCTCCTAGAAGATAGGTGATAATGAATCAACTAATAAAGCATTTTCTTATAGTTTTTTTTTTTTTTTGATTCTTTGGATCTTAGTTCCCAACCAGGGAACAGACCCATTCTCCCTGCATTGGAAGAGCAAAGTCTTAACCACTGGAATGCTAGGAAAGTCCCTATAACAGCATATTTTTAAGACTACAGGCTTGCTTAATTGGACTTTCTTGAAGACCCTCACCTTACTCTTACGTGCCAAACTCTGCCCTCTCCCAACCAATCCCCCACCTTGTAAGACCAGCTTTGAAAGTCACCAAGTCCCAGTGCTAAATATTTTCAGTATCTTCCTCTGCTTCCTGTCTTCTGAGAGGCTGGGAAGGTGATGTTCCCTTCCCTGCATGAGACCTGATAAGCCTGGCTGTGCTCTATCTACAAGTGATGCTGGTGCATCAACTTAACAGGTGCAGAACCAGAGCTGCAACCCAGATGTGCTGAAACACAAACTCCACTTTACTAACCATTACATACTATCCACTTTGTCAAACCGCCCCTTCTTTGTAACTCAACTCAAACACTGCCCTTCCCTAATTATTCAAGTCACACTCAAAGACTATTTGCCTCTTATTTCCAACAAATCCTGTGTCCCTCGTTATCACAGAGTATTATTCTGTGTACCTCACCCTCCCCACTGCCAATAGACTGTATATGTCTTGAGAACAAGAGTCACGCCTTCATCAACTCACACTCATTCCCTTAACCAATACTATTAAAGCACCTGCTATGTGCCAGGCTGTGTGCTAGATGTTTACTCATGATTTTATTATCATCATTTTAGCTCATGGAAGGCATTCAATAAATATTTATTTAAAAATGAATGGAGAGGGACTTCGCTTGTGGTCCAATGGTAAAGAAGCCCCTTGCCAATGCAGGGGTTCAATCCCTGGGCCGGGAAGATTCCACATGCCCTGGGGCAACTAAGCCCAGGCATCACAACGACTGAGCCCATTGCTCTGTAACAAGAGAAGAAGCCCACCGACCATGACAAAGAGTAGCTCCTGTTTGCGGCAACTAGAGTAAACTCGCATGCAGCAATGAAGACATGACACAGTCAAAAAAAATTTTTTTAAAGGAATGGAGAGTTGAATGGATGGATAGGTGGGTAAACAGGAATACAAAATAATCCTGCTTTGTAGGAACAAGCTGAAGACACCCAGTGTTGGGCCAGGGTACCTCTTCCAACATGACATGTCTTATAGACTATTATTGGGTATGAAATACCTCCTAATGTAGGAGATCACCACAGGAGAATGAGGGTAGAAAAATGATATTCTGACCCACTTCTTCCCTCTGGGACAAGTTACAGCCCAACAATAATGAGAGAAAAGATTCGTGTCAGTAGCCTGATCACACAGCTCAGTGGGGCTCCAAGGTTCCCTCGAATGTTCAGTGCACCGTTGCTGTCTTCATTCAGCGCGACCTGTGAAGCCACGGAGGAGCTTTCCAAGCTTATCCCAAGCCGCTGGCTTCCCATGCACCCAACTAAGCCCTCCAAATAAACACGGGGAAATGAGGGAGCAGAACTTCAGCAGAGTGCTGATGCTGAATGTCTCTCTGCTTTCTCCAGGTGACTGTAAAGGTGATGGTGACGGAGAACCAGCCAGGGCTAGACAGAGAATGGTGGAGAGGCACTAACGTGATCACTGCAAAAATTCCTTAGTCCTGCAATGCCTCCTTTTTTGCTACCCTCCTCCATGGTCATGAATGAAGAGGTTTTGCAGAAAATCACCCACAATTCCAAACACATGTTTTATTCCCCTTCTCTTGGGACACCCTGGCCAGTGGTGCTGAGAATATTACAGAAGGAAGGAGCAGTGTCCAGGACCTTCACACAAACACCTCTTCATCCTCCACCTCAAGGAGATGAGAAGTATCTCACTGCACCTCCACCTCCTTCCCTAAAATCAGACGCAAATGGGCAGCACATCACCACCTGCCTTTTTCACACTCAAACATGGCTAATGTTCGTGACGCTAAGGGAAGAGTTGTTATCCTGTGTATGAGCAACTGATAGGGAGGAAAGCCAAGAGGAATAAAATCTCAAAAAAAATAACAAAATATAAAACAAACAAAATAGCAGCAAACTAACCCCAAATGTCAGCAGAGGTAACAGGGATTAAAGGTAGACGCTCATCCTGGCTTCCCCCAGGGGTGGAGTCAGCTGCACCAACATCCTTCTCTCTCAGACAGCAAAAGGAAAACAGGACCACCAGCAAATTCCTTAATGTTCCTCAGAAATTCAAAGGACCAAAGTCAGAGGGTCACCAATGAACCCCAAACGTTAAAATATTAAGACAGGTGCTTGTAAACAGAGATGGGATACCAGCACTTGTTTACCCAAGAAGGACACCAAAAATGTTTGACAAATTATTAAATACCTAATGGTGGGCTTGGGAGGGGGTGTCGGAGGGCAGCAGGTAGAAGAGGAATTCTCAGTCACTTTCTCCTGGAAAGAAAGATTGGCAAAGGGGCTGAAAAAGCATTGCTTGAGGTTTGGAGAAGTCCAGAGCAGCCCCAGAGAAAGGCACCAACTGAGACAGGCTTCATCAGAACTACCAGCTCTCTCCGCTCCTGAATCACCTCCAAACACAGCCAGTCTAACCATCTAGTGAGCAACAACAGCTCCCAGCCAAGAACAAGGAGGAAACCCTCTCTGTAGGAAAAGGCAAAACCAGAGGGTGCAGAGTTCCCTGTGCTACACAGTGGGTCCTGAACTCTGCTCAATACTCTAAGAATCTAAACAGGAAAAAGAATTTGAAAAAGAAGAGATACCTGTACATGTATAACTGAATTACTTTGCTATACACCTGAAACTGACAAAAATTTTAATAGACTGTGCCCCAACATAAAATAAAGTTTTTAAAAAAGTTGCAGGGTGGAGAACAGATCAGTTGTTGCCAAGGATTGGGGGTGGGAGACATGTCGGCAGAGGTACTGACATTCAGTTCAGTTCAGTTCAGTTCAGTTGCTCAGTCGTGTCCAACTCTTTGCGACCCCATGAATCACAGCACGCCAGGCCTCCTTGTCCATCACCATCTTCCGGAGTTCACTCAGACTCACGTCCATCGAGTCCATGATGCCATCCAGCCATCTCATCCTTGGTCGTCCCCTTCTTCTCCTGCCCCCAATCCATCCCAGCATCAGAGTCTTTGCCAATGAGTCAACTCTTCACATGAGGCGGTCAAAGTACTGGAGCTTCAGCTTTAGCATCATTCCCTCCAAAGAAACCCCAGGGCTGATTAGGGGCCTACATTGTGGCTGTGGACACAGGACTCTGTGCATTTATCAAAATTCAAAACAACTATACCAAAAAGAGTGAATTTTACTATATGCAAATAGATTAATTTTAATTTATCAATTTTTATTACTAAGAGCTAGAAATCCATTCATATCACTTCCTTCATGCTATATCCTACACTCAGCAGCCTCGCCCCTGCAGCCTTTCCCAGGCACGCTGCAGCTCCCACACAGCTTGCCCATCAAGAAAGAAAAACATTCAAAGAAAGATAAGACCGAGTTCCCCAAGTGAAAATTTTAAACACACATTATGAACAGAAGCACTATTTGTGGCTGAGACAAAATGAGTTTTGTGAAGAATACAAAACTTTAAATACTTGGCATACATTCTTACACTGATTATCCAAATCTCTCTGCATTACTACTATTCATTTACTGCTTGGATAAAGAGATAAAACAAAATTATTCATGTGCCTTTGTCATAAATGATTAACCTCATCATGGGAGAAAGCGGGAAAGCGGGTTAAAAAAATGCTTCCTCTAATAGTAATTGATATTTATCTCCTCTGTCTAACTATTAAACACTGCTCATAACACTTATTACCGTCATGAGGAGAAAGAATACTTAATGCATCATAAATCCAGATGATTTATCCGTAGATTGGAAAGAGGGCAGTGCTTCTCTTCTGCCATCCATAAAACAGGAAGCATTCAATATATCACTCAACAAAGACTGCCATTCAAATGCCATGTCCTCATGTTTGAGCTTAAAGGCATAGGTCCTCGATGCCATGATCATAAAGCAAATCCCCAGTCATGTGACTGGACCCATTACCAGACTTCAGGTTTGAGTGAACAACTGTTCAGTGCCCCACCAGGTCAGGAATGTGACCCTCTGTTTATTCACTAGAAAGACACACTTCCCTTGTCTCACTGCCTCAAGAGTGTTGATGGAGCGATTTGATCAACAATAATTCATATTTTTCTAGCTCTGGTCCTCATTCGCTCCTACAGGATATCTGAAGTCTGCCCCAAGTATCTCACAAGCGTTCAGGGTCCAACCTGTCAGCTACTGTCACTTCAAGGTGCCCACCTTGGCCCCTCGCCTGATCCAGCTGTGTTCTCTCCCCATGAGGACCCTGGTGAGAACCTCAGAGCTACCATCACTGGTGAGACCCACCATGAGTGACCGACCTCAGGTATCCATCCACAGCCCCTAAGCCACCAACCCTGGAGACCCTCAATGCCATCCTCCACCCCAGAGCTCCTCAAGCCACTCTTGATTCCCTCCATGACACCCAAGTGGCTGTTCGTTCACCAGCTCTAAGTCCCTCATGATAACAGCTTATTTTCATTCTCATAAAAATCTCCCTGTTGGGCCAATCTGGGACAGATAAAGGCTACATTTTTCATCCCATGGTCCTCCCTCCAAACCAGCCCTTCAAACCTCTATCAGACTGTTTAAAGAATCTTTTATTTGCTCACACAAGTTCCCCCATTTCTTATTATTTTTTATTGGGATAAAATACACACAATATAGAAGTTACCACTGTAACCATCTTGAACTGTGGTGCTGGAGAAGACTCTTGAGAATCCTTTGGACATCAAGGAGATTAAACCAATCAATCCTAAAGGAAATCAATCCTGAATACTCACTGAAAGGACTGATGTAGAAACTCTAATACTTGGGCCACCTGATGGAAAGAGCCGACTTATTGGAAGAGACCTTGATATTTGGAAAGAGTGAGGACAAAAGAAGAAGGGGGTAGCAGAGGATGAGATGGTTAGACAACATCACAGATTCAATGGACATTCATTTGAGCAAACTCCGGAAGATATTGGAGGACAGGAAACCTGGTGTGCTGCAGTCCATGGGGTCACAAAGAGTCAGACATGACTTAGTACTGAACAACAACAACCATTTTGAAAGGCACAGTACATTCACATATTAAGTACATTCACATTTTTGTGCAACTACAACCACCATACGTCTCCAGAACTCTTTTCATTTTGCCAAACTGGAATTCTGTCCCCATTAAATACTAACTCCCTATCCTCCTCCCTCTAGCCACTGGCAACCACCATTCTGCCTTCTATCTCTGTGACTTTGACTATGTATGTACCTCATCCTAAGTGGAATATACAATAGCTATCTTTTTTATTACAGGCTTGTTACACTTGGCATAACATTCTCAAGGATCATCCAAGATTTTCCTTTGCCTTTTCAAGAAAAGACAAAATTCAATACAAATTCTCAAAGCCGGCCCAACAGTTTACCAACTACATCTGAGTTTCAGGTTGGGTCCAAGGTGAGATGTCTGTCTTCTATATGTGTATGTTACTCACTCAATCCTGTTCAGCTCTGCAACCTCATGGACTGTATAGCCCACCAGGCTCCTCTGTCCATGGAATTCTTCAGGCAAGAATACTAGAGTCAGTAGTCATTCCCTTCTCCACGGGATCTTCCTGACCCAGGGATTGAACCCCCATCTCAAACATCTTCTTCATTAACAGGCGGATTCTTTACCAGCTGAGTCACCAGGGAAGTGAATCTAAACTAGACACCAACTATAGAACATTTATTCCATCTGCTATAACCCATGACAATTGTCTTAATAGGAGGTTATGATCCACAGGGCATTAAAATATCCTACAATTGTTCCAAGCCTCACACTCTCATTTCTTTGTTCTTGCCCCCTTGGGATATTTAGATTTCTTATACTAAGAAAAAGGGATAAGATGATTCTCATTGAAGAAACTTAAGTCTCAGCATCTCTAGCTACAACAGCAATCTGAAGGCAACCTTTCATGTAGCTTCTTGAACATAAGAAGCTCAATACATTGCCACTAATGCTTATAAATACAAAATGCTTATTGTCAAGCTCCAAGTGCATTTACCATATTCTATAAAAAGTAGTTTCTCAGAAGTTTTTTATTGTGTCCTAAGTTGTATGTTGCCAAACAGCTTTTATAATTTGTTTTTAAGAAGTTATCTCAATCTATACCAGCAATTCTGGTACAAATAACAAACTGTTAATACAAACAGGACAAATTATGTGCACTCTACAAATCCTCTCTGACATCTCCTGGCAGTTACCCAATGACAGAGATATTATCATAAACAGACTACTATATGCAGTCATATTCAGATTCATGATTTCTATTGAGTTTTCAACATTTGGGAAAACAACTTTCCTTCCCCACCTTTCAGTTTGCTCTTCTGTTCATAAGGAGACTGGACTAGGCCACTTCAATCATTTCAATTCTTCAAAAATTCAAAACAGACAGTTCAATTCGCTTCAGTAGCTCAGTCGTGTCTGACTCTTTGCAACCCCATGGACTGCAGCATGCCAGGCCTCTCTGTCCATCACTAACTCCCGGAGTTTACTCAAACTCATGTCCATCGAGTCAGTGATGCCATCCAACCATCTCATCCTCTGTCGACCTCTTCTCCTGCCCTCAATCTTTCCCAGCATCAGGGTCTTTTGAAATGAGTCAGCTCTTCACATCAGGTGGCCAAAGTATTGGAGTTTCAGCCTCAGCATCAGTCCTTCCAATGAATATTTAGGACTGATTTCCTTTAGGATGGACTGGCTGGATCTCCTTGCAGTCCAAGGGACTCTTAAGAGTCTTCAACACCACAGTTCAAAAGCATCAATTCTTCAATGCTCAGCTTTCTTTATAGTTCAACTCTCACATCCATACATGACCACTGGAAAAACCATAGCCTTGACTAGACGGATCTTTGTTGGCAAAGTAATGTCTCTGCTTTTGAATATGCTATCTAGGTTGGTCATAACTTTTCTTCCAAGGAATAAGTGTCTTTTAATTTCATGGCTGCAATCACCATCTGCAATGATTTTGGAGCCCAAAAAATAAAGCCTGTCACTGTTTTCACTGTTTATCCATCTATTTGTCATGAACTGATGGGACTGGATGCCATGATCTTTGTTTTCTGAATGTTGAGCTTTAAGCCAACTCTTTCACTCTCCACTTTCACTTTCAATAAGAGGCTCTTTAGTTCCTCTTCGCTTTCTGCCATAAGGGTGGTGTCATCTGCGTATCTGAGGTTCTTGATATTTCTCCCAGCAGTCTTAATTCCAGCTTGTGCTTTATCCAGCCCAGCGTTTCTCATGATGTACTCTGCATATAAGTTAAATAAGCAGGGTGACAGTATAGAGCCTTGACGTACTCCCTTTCCTATTTGGGACTAGTCTGTTGTTCCATGTCCAGTTCTCACTGTTGCTTCCTGACCTGCATACAGATTTCTCTGTATGAGAACCTACTGTATAGCACAGGGAATTCTACTTTATTGTCTGTGTTGACCTAAATCAGAAAGAAATCTAAAAAAAAGCAGATATGTGTGCGCATGTGTGTATGTGTGTGTGTGTAACTGATTCACTTTGCTGTACAGCAGAAACTAACACTGTAAAGCAACTAGACTCTAATAATAATTAAATTTTAAAAAAATGAATAATCACCTCATAAATCTTCTGATTTCCTAGCCCAGTGCTCTCAAAAAAAATGTGGTGATTTCCCCTAAAATCTCACTACATAAAATAAGACTAGTGTCCTAATAAGAAGAGGAGATTATAACACAGACACACACAGAAGGAAGACCATGTGATGAAGACTAAGCAGGAAGCTAGCCATCTGTAAGCCAAAGAGAGAGACCTTGCAGAGAATGCAACCTTGCTGACACCTGGATCTTAAACTCTAGCCTCCACAATTTTGAAGAAATACATTTCTGTTGTTTAAGGCATTGCTCTGTGGTACTTTATTACAGCAACCCCAGCAAACTCATACACTCAGTTCCTAGAGCTGTCGCCTGTGTCCACCATCATTCTAAATGCTAAGGTCAAGCTTCTGGGAAAAGTTGCCTATCTCAGCTCACTTACACAACCAATGGAGATAATAAATACAAGTCTATAGCGACCCCGTACCTCACAATTTCTCAGCTGCCTCAGACTATGTGGTTTCATTTTCCTTCTTGTCACTGTCCAAAACTGCATGCATAGCTAAGCTAATTCATCTTGTAATGTGTACCTTCTTAGGTACATCTTAGGAGATCTATTGGCTTTTCTCAAAAAGTAAACACTTGAGTATATTTCTAATAAGTTTTTTTCCAAAATTCAAATTCCTGGGATTAGACATACACGTGGAGAAAGTATTTTAAAAAATCATTTGCATTACATTATGGGCTGTATCCAATCAACCATGATAATAAAATGCCTATTTTTTTTCATTTCAAAAGCAAAGTATCTATTGATAAAGCCAGCGTTGTCTGTTGCAAAATGCAGCAGTGCTGCTGAGCAGAGGACAGGCCAAAATACTCTAAGTGGCTACATGCAGCAAGTGAGTCATGGGACAGAAGCTGCTGACATACAAAAGTTTCCTATCACTCCCTCTTCAGTCAGCTTCCTTAGCACAATCCTGATGCTTCCTTAGCACAATCCTGAGAGACAATGTTATACTCCCTATTTAAATCCACATCTTCTCATTCTCGGTGTCCTGCATGATGCCAAACCCATTGGAAAAGATTGATGAGTATGGCCCAGGCTCTGAGCAACTACTCTGGCAGATCTTGCTATTGAATGGGGATTGAGAATATCCTTCTCATAATATTTAAGACTTAAGGAAGAGCAAATACTTATACTAAGGCATTAGGAAATTTGTAACTATGCAAGGAAAACACTCCTGCCATGAAATACAACCAGAAATTCAGGTAATCTGTACAAGAGAATCCAAAGCATTTTTTTTAAACAAAACCTTTTTTAGGCAAATACACAGATTTAGACTTTATTGCTTATTGCCAACATTGTCACAAAACCAATACAGTGAGGAAAGTCACAATGATACCAAAAAAAGAAGAATGTTGGGGCCATATAATCTTTTGGGGACAAAGTCAATGTATTTGGACATCAACCTGATTCCTTGCGTGACAGATGGATTATACTTCAGTATAATCCACCACACCTCAAAATCCACACGGAAGGCTTCTCCAGATAGCTGGCAAAGTGGGGGCATGTGCCTGTCTGGCTCTTGCCATGTTGGTCATAGAGAACTACCTTTCCCACACTTCCAGGTCACTGTAGCCAGCCCCTCAGGACCACTAGGGAAGCAAGATCTGGGTCCCTCACTACGATGTTTCATTTATGTCCAAAAAGTAGAGAAAAACCAACCCAGCTCGAACAAAAACTAAAGCAGTAAACAGACAGAAAGCCTGAGGCATCTAAGAAAGTGTACTAGGTTTGCGTCTCAATGTAACCGACAAGAGAAGCACACTGAACGCATATTAAGCACACTATACATATTTTTCATATATATATATACACACACACATACACACACACCAAACACTCACACTTATGTGGTATTCACACACACCAAGAGAACAAGATCATACATCCTGAAGCAGATTCAATCATATGCAGTAATGTAACATGTAATAAAGATCACATTTTAAAATCATGAAGAAAAAGTTTTAATGGTATTCAAAATAAATAGCAATCCCATAAAAATAAGGCTAGATTCCTCCTATATACCTCACAGCAAGATAAAAACTTCATGAATAAAATAACTAAGCAAGAAGGAAATCATAAATGGACCAGAAGAAACCAAAGCAAAGTTTCTCTGATGACACCACAGTGAAAAGTGCATTCTTAAGGTTGATATTGGAGCCCAGAGACATGCAAGAAAGGGTCTGGGTTCAACTTCACCGAACTTTTTAATGTTTGCATAGCAAAAAATGCCAAAAAACATTCAATTCATATCACAGAGGACTAATTTACACAAAGAATTCCTAGGGATCACCAGGTAAAAGCAACTGAGACATGAGTAAACAATGTGAACAGCTGGTTCAGAGAAAACTACAGCTGCTACACACATGGAACAGTTCTTAAAACTTTTAGAGAAATAAACCTATAATGAGATAGCAAAACTGTTAGATGGAATACTAACACAGATAATTTGGTAAATATCATGTTGGCAGGACTGTGGAAAACTGTATTTTTATGTGTTGTTCTTGGAAACATAACGTGGTGAAGTCTTGATGGCTAGAAATTCAACGACCTCATTTTCTATCAAAATTGTAAAGCATATACCCATTCACCAAGGAATTTCAAATTGAGGAATGTGCTATGAACACACATATACTCTCTCTCTGAAGTGTGAAGTCATGTGTATAAGATATTCATTGTAGCAGTATTTATATTAGCAAAACCCTTGAAATAATCTAAATGTATGTCAATGGGATAGCAGTCAAATAAATTATAGTACATATATACAAAGGGAATAATTTTCAGATGTTCAAAGGAAGAAATTCTGTAGCTACTGAAATGGAAAATTCTCTGAGATGCTCTGTCACATATCAAAAACTAGGACAGGACAGTATTTATGACACATACAGTTATGTTAATAAAGTACCTATTCTTGGGCTTCCCTGGTGGTCCAGTGGTTAAGAATCTGCCTCACAATGCAGGAGACGGAAGTTCAATCCCTGATCCAGGAAGATCCCATATGCCACAGAGAAACTAAGCCTGTGTGCCCAAACTTCCGAGTCAAGAGTCTGCGATCTGCAACTACTGAGTCCACATGTCTAGAGCTGGTGCTCTGCAATGAGAGAAGTCACCTCAATAAAAAGCCCATGCACCACAGCAAAAAGTAGACCCCACTTACCTCAACTAGAGAAAGCTTGTGCAGAGTAATGAATATCCAGCACAGCCAAAAATAAAGATAAATAAATTTTAAAAAATTAAATTACCTATTCTTGAATATGCACAGAATATATACTCTACATACAGATATTCAGCAAAGTGTTAAAATTGTTATTTCTAGGGGAGAGAAATACATTCAGAATAAAAGTTTGGAGAATCTGAGAAACAAATATCTTTATGAATGTGGTGCTACATAGATATATTACCGACTCAGGAAAAATAAGCATAGAGAATGTGAGGTCTCTTTATCCCCTAATTTATAGAAACTTCTTGTGAGCTCTTCCTACTTTTTTACCAAGACATCCCTGCTGCTGCTGCTGCTGCTAAGTCACTTCAGTCGTGTCCAACTCTGTGCAACCCCATAGACGGCAGCCCACCAGGCTCCCCTATCCCTGGGATTCTCCAGGCAAGAATACTGGATTGGGTTGTCATTTCCTTCTCCAATGCATGAAAGTGAAAAGTGAAAGTGAAGTCGCTCAGTTGTGTCCAACTCTTAGCAACCCCATGGACTGCAGCCCACCAGGCTCCTCCGTCCATTGGATTCTCCAGGCAAGAGTACTGGGGTGGGGAGAAAACACTTGTTTTAACTACAGTTCCTTCTGATTATATATTTTTTTCATTTCTCTTTCTATACTAAATGTATATATAAAGCATTTTCATAAATAATTAAAAAGTTATAAATGAATTAAAAGATTTTATATGCAACAGTCAAAATATTAGGAGAGAGAAAGATATATTATCTAGTACTAATCAAAAGAAAGCTGAAGTAACTATATTAATTTTAGACAAAACAGAATTCAGACCAAAGAAACATACCAGTGATAAAGAAGGGAATTACATAATGATAAAGTGGTCAATACATGTTTGCACCTAACAGTGTTAATTAACATGCATGAGTTAAGAACTGACAGAAATGAAATAAGCAAGTTCACTATTAGAGGTAGAGGTGTCAAACACCTCTCTTTATGGAATTAATAGATCAAGTAGACAGAAAATCAGTTACAGTAGAAATGACCTAAACAACTATGTCATTCAACTTGATCTAACTGACATTTATAAAATGCTGCATCCAACAACAGAATAATCATTCTTCTCAGACTCACACAAAATATTATCAAATATAGACCACATTCTGAGCTATAATACACATGCATATCATAAAAAAGTTAAAAGAAATTATACAAAGTCTATTCTCAATCAATAATTAAAATAGAAATTCATAACAGAAAAGGAGGTGGAAAATCCCCAAATATTTGGAGATTAACCAACATATTTTTAATTACTTTACAAGCCAAAGAATTCTCAAGAGAAATTTTTGAGTATTTGGAACTAAATGAAAATGGAAGTACAATTTAACACAATTTGTAGAATGTGGCAAAAGTGGTGCTCAGAGGTAAATTTATACCATTAAATTTATATACTATAAAATAATAAAGAATTAAAATCAATTATCTCAGCTTCCCTAACAGGAAAGTAGAGAAAGAATAGCAATTTAAACTGACAGAAGAAAAGAAATAGTAATAAAATAGTTCAGAAATTAATAAAGTTGAAAATAGGAAAACAGCAAGAAAATTAGTGACCAAAAACTAATGCTAAAAATAGAGCTACCATATGACTCAGCAATTCTACTCCTGGTTATATATTTGAAAAAATCCTAAAACGTTGATTTGAAAAGATCATGTACCCTAGAAAAGAACATATATACCCTAGTGTTCATAACAGCATTATTTATAACTGCCAAGATATGGAAGCAACCTATGCGTCTATCAATAGATGAATGGATAAACAGATGTGGTATACACACACACACAATGGAATTTTACTGTCATAAAAAGAAAGAAATGTTGCCATGTGCAGCAACATGAATACACCTGGAGGGTATTAGCCAAGACATATAGAAGACGACAAATAGGGTATCACTTACATGTGAAATCTAAAAAATACAACAAACTAGTGTGTGTGTATGTGTGGCTCAATGATACTGACTGACTCTTTGCAACCCCATGGACTGCAGCCCACCAGGCTCCTCTCTCCATGGAATTTTCCGGGCAAGAATACTGGAGGGTTGCGATTTCCTACTCCAGGGGATCTTTCCAACTGTGAGATCAGACCCGTGTCTCCTGTATTAGCAGGCAGATTCTTTACCACTGAGCCATGTGGGAAGCCCTGTACACCTATAATCTATTTCTCCCTGTGAGAAAATATATATACATTTATTTATATAAATAGCAGACTAAAAACAGTTGGCTCTTTAAAAAAAATCTTTAAAATTAACAAACCTTTTGTGAAAATCACCAAACAGAGGGAGAGAGGACAAATTGCAAATAACAAAAATGAAAGAATTATCACTATCAGTTCCACTGACGTCAAAATGATAGCAAAGAATACCACAAACAACTCCGTCATTACAAATTTAGTAATTTAGATTAAATGGATCAATTACTTTAAAGTCACAAACTATCAAAACTTGCAGGGAGAAATGGATAATCTGGTAAAACCTTAATCTATGAGACAAACTGACTCAATAATTAATACCTTTTTCCCCAAAAAAGCATCAGGCCTAGGAAGTTTCACTAGTGATTTCCACCAAATATTTAAGGAAGAGATGATGCCAGTTTTTTGCAATCTCTTCCAGAACGCAGAAGCAGAAGGAACATGTTATAACTCAATTCTATAAGAAGATAATTACTCTAATACTAAAACAAGACAAAGACATTACAAGAAAGGCAAACTAAAGATCAATGTCTCTCATGGACACAGATGTAAAAATCCTCAACAAAATACCATCAAATTTAACGAAACTATGTGTAAAAAGAATTATATGCCATGGCCAAGTCATGGGGTTTACCCCAGGTATGCAAGACTGGGTCAAGTTTTTTAAAAAATCAATCCATTTAACCACTATATTACCAGACTAAAGAAGAAAAGTCATTTAACCACATCAATTGATAGAGAGAAAGCATTTGACATAACTCAACACCCATTTATTATAAAACATGCTAGCAAAATATAAACAGAGGGGAACTTCCTCAACTTGATAAGGAACATCTAGAAAAATTGGATACCTAAGGCCTGGAAAATCCCATGGACAGAGGGGCCTGGTGGGCTGCAGTCCATGGGGTCGCTAGGAGTCAGACACGACTGAGCGACTTCACTTTCACTTTTCACTTTCATGCATTGGAGAAGGAAATGGCAACCCACTCCAGTGTTCTTGCCTGGAGAATCCCGAGGACAGGGAAGCCTGGTGGGCTGCCATCTATGGGGTCACACAGAGTCGGACACGACTGAAGGGACTTAGCAGCAGCAACATCATAATTAATAGTGAGAAAATGAACACGTCCTTCCTAAAATCAGGAGCAAGATAAAGATGCATTGACAACTCATATTTAATATCATACTAGAAGATATGAATAGTGAAGTGAGATAATAAAAGATATAAAATACAAGGAAAGGAAGAAATACAATTATCTGTTTTCACATCATGAGATGACCTATTGTCTATGTAAACTCAACCAAAAAAAAACACAAAAATACAAAAAACAGCACTTCTTAAGAAAGTTAAATGTGGATCTTCTCACACAATCCAGCACTCATGCCTCTAGATACTTATCCAACTGATTTGAAAACTTATGTCCCTAAAAAAACTTGCAATGTAAATGTTTTTAGCAGCTTATTGAAGTGAAGTGAAGTGAAGTCGCTCAGTCATATCGGACTCTGCGAGCCCATGGACTGTAGCCTACTGGGCTCCTCCATGCATGGGATTTTCCAGGCAAGAGTACTGGAGTGGGTGGCCACCACCAAAAACTGGAAGCAACTAAGATGTCCTTTAATAAGTAAATAAACAAACTGTAGTATATCCATACAATGGAATTTTGATTCAGTAATGAAAAGCAATAACTAAGAAAAGACATGGAAGAATGAATCCTAAATGCATATTGCTAAATGAAAGAAACCTATCAGCAATGGCTGTATCTTATATGATTCCAATCATGGGAAAAGATCAGTGGTCTCCAGGATAAAGAGGGAAGGGAGGAACATTAGAATGGTGAGGCACAGGAAAGCTTTTAGAGCAGTGAAACTATTTTGCATGATTCTATAATTGTGAGTACACGAGACTACAATTTCTACAAAGCCCATGGCCCTTTACACACAAAGAATGAACCTTAATCTACATAGATTTTGATGAAATTATGTAGGAGATCACAGGAAATTTCAGCATGGAATGTAAAATGTGACAAAACAATCTAATTGTATTATATTTGTATGAAGCAGCCCTACTAAATGTGAGCAAGGATTAAGTTAATGACATAACTGCCTTTGGAAACGAGTGGAGTCCATAAAATTAAAGACACAGGAAAAACTACGTATGCATAAGCACTGCACTCTAGCTGGTAAAGTTATTTCCCATGGGGACATGGGCTAAAAATTATACTGTTACCAGACATATAAAATGAAATTGAATAATTAAGCAAATGGGTGTCTAATAGTGAGAGTTAGGTTTCTCATGGCTGGGATATAAGTTTACAGATTAGCAAGGGAGGAGGCTAGAATGATCTGTGTTTTCATGGGTTATAGTTGGAGATATCAGTATGAATTCACATTTAGCTTAATATGGATATTGCTACAGAAATATTTATATATTTCTGTGTATGTGTGTGTATATATATAGTGTATATATAGTACATGTACAATATATATTGTATACGTATTAGTATATATTAGTGTATACACACATGTATAAATACTCTTTCTTTCCATGTTGCGCTCAATCATGTCCAACTCTTTGTGACCCTATGAACTATAGCCCACCAGGCCCCTCTGTTCATGGGATTCTCCAGGCAATGATACTGGAGTGGGTTGCCACTTCCTACTCCAGATACATACGCTAGTGTATACCTATTAATTTCCTTGCTCTATCAGCTGAGAGGGCTTAGAAGCAATGATCCCAGCAGCAATAACAACCAGCACCCAATTCTTTGTTCCTAATACTTTGTCCAATAAAAGGAATTGAGCAGCCTTCGAGAAATGGCCAATTCTATAACTGGAGTGGGAAATATACCAGAAAGAAGTACTGGGGCAAAGAAACAGAATGATGAGAGTATTTCAAAGGGACACAAAGCCAAGCAAAAGAGTTCCCAATGGCTAGAACTGGAACAAAGTGAAGACCAAAATAGGGTAGTATTGGATGACAAACCCAAAGTATAAAATAAATATCCATAGGTCCCTACTGATATAAATAAAGGATGGAATCAATAAATACAGTAGAAGAGAACATTTCTCCCAGGCAGAAGAATTTCACATAATTTAGGTAGATGCTCAAACCTCAAGGAATATCTCCTTAAGTGTGTGCTGTGAATAATGTCTTCCTTACAAAATGTACAGTATGAAAAGAGAATAAAAAGACTAACTTACAGTTGAGAAATCTGACAAGCACTACCTCACCCAGATCATCAAGGTCAACATCAGCAGTGATGAGTCATGTTGATAATATGCCCCCTTGACATGATACGATGCAGTCTCCTTCTCCAAAACATGTAACTTTAGTCTAATCATGAGAAAAACATCCCGAAAATACCTCTAGAGGACATTCTACACAATATCTGACCAATAGTCTTTAAAATGTCAAGGTCATCAATAAGGACAGTCTGAGAAATTGTCACTACCAAGAATAGCCTAAGGATTAAATATAATGTATTCTGGATGGGATCCTAGATAGAAAAAGAACATCAGGTAAAAACTAAGGAAATCTGAAGAAGGATTGGATTTCATTCAATAATAATGTATCAATATTGAGAAACCTATATGCAGGTCAGGAAGCAACAGTTAGAACTGGACATGGAACAATAGACTGGTTCCAAATAGGAAAACGAGTATGTCAAGGCTGTATATTGTCACCCTGCTTATTTAACTTCTATGCAGAGTGCATCATGAGAAACACTGGGCTGGAAGAAGCACAAGCTGGAATCAAGATTGCCGGGAGAAATATCAATAACCTCAGATATGCAGATGACACCACCCATATGGCAGAAAGTGAAGAGGAACTAAAAAGCCTCTTGATGAAAGTGAAAGAGGAGAGTGAAAAAGTTGGCTTAAAGCTCAACATTCAGAAAACGAAGATCATGGCATCTGGTCCCATCACTTCATGGGAAATAGATGGGGAAACAGTGGAAACAGTGTCAGACTTTACTTTTTTGGGCTCCAAAATCACTGCAGATGGTGACTGCAGCTATGAAGTTAAAAGATGCTTACTCCTTGGAAGAAAAGTTATGACCAACCTAGATAGCATATTGAAAAGCAGAGACATTACTTTGCCAACAAGGTCCATCTAGCCAAGGCTATGGTTTTTCCAGTAGTCATGTATGGATGCAAGAGTTGGACTGTGAAGAAAGCTGAGTGCCGAAGAATTGATGCTTTTGAACTGTGGTGTTGGAGAAGACTCTTGAGAGGCCCTTGGACTGCAAGGAGATCCAACCAGTCCATTCTAATGGAGATCAGCCCTGGGATTTCGTTGGAAGGAATGATGCTGAAGGTGAAACTCCAGTACTTTGGCCACATCGTGCGAAGAGCTGACTCATTGGAAAAGACTCTGATGCTGGGAGGGATTGGGGGCAGGAGGAAAAGGGGATGACAGAGGATGAGATGGCTGGATGGCATCACCGACTCGATGGACATGAGTCTGAGTGAACTCTGGGAGTTGGTGATGGACAGGGAGGCCTGGTGTTCTGCAATTCATGGGGTCGCAAAGAGTCAGACACGACTGAGTGACTGAACTGAACTGAATGGGTAATTAATTATAGCAATGTAATACAAGACAGTAATAACAGAAAGGAAACTGATTGCAAGATATTTGGAAACTATACCATCTTCACATTTTTTTCATAAACCTATAACCATCTTGAAAAATAAACTTTGACTTTTTAAAAGAAACTAAACAACCTGTGCTATTTGAAGAATGACACTAAAGCAGGCATTTAAATAAGAAAGAAATTTCAATTTGAATAAAGATACAGGACCTCTGGGTAAAGAAAATAGAGTGATGACTGGTAACAGAATCTTCTTCCTCTAAAATATAATCGAATCAACAAAAAACAGCATCTGCCTCAAAAAACTTCTCCAATATCAAATAATCAAGAGGGAAGCGGGGATTTAATATCATGAAATTTAAGTAAATTGGCATCCAAACAAATACATATAAAATCAAATAGCAGAGTTAAGAAGGCAGCGCTAGCCCCTGTCTTAACTGTCACCCCTGAGATGACAAAATAGGATTTGAAAATAATCCTGATAACTTTCACTAGTACCATAGGAAATTCACTACTATGTGAGTTTCATTATCTTTTCCCCACTCTGTCTGAGTAGTGGTGGAAAATGATTCTGGGGCTGATATACTCTGAAAAAAGAAAAACTTCAGTGTTGTTTTTTTTTTTTAATTTTTAATTGGAGGATAATTGTCTTACAATGTTGTATTGGTTTATGCCAAACAACAATGCAAATCAGTTATGTGTATATATACGTACATATATATGTATATCCTCCACTCTTGAGCCTCCCCCTATGCCCCCTAGAAACTTCAATTCCTAATTGGAGAAATGATCCGACCGCTGAGAGTATTCCCTTCCCCATGGGGCATATTCTCTGAAGAGGTGTGAAAACTTCCAGTCTAGGGCATTTTATATGGTCTCAGAATACAGACCGGAGCCACAGCTGAGAGAACCCACACCACACCACAACTCCTCCTCTTCATTATCATCCCTTTAAATACGGAGCAGGAGTTAAAACTAATGCAGTAGAACAATGGCCATAGACCCACAGGACTGAACGGCAGACCATCAACAATACTATACAAGAGGAAAGAGAAGGCAAGGAAGATGCAAAAAGACAAAAAAAAAAAAGTGCAACATATCAACAGAAAAATCCATCACCCTAAAAATGCGGGGGAAAAGGTTAAAAGTTGTGTGTACACATACACACACACATATATATACACACGCATCTATAGGTACAGGTATGTGAATAAGTAAAATGGAACTCAACCCACAAAAGAATATAACCCAAAGAAGAGAACATTCCCACAAGTGCTTTACTCCATGGAAAACTATAATAAAAACATCAACTCAATAAAAACAAGACTCCCAAGAGGATATGAAAGAACAGAGAATGAGGAAAAAAATGCAGACTAAAGAAACATATTGAAGACAAAAAGTATTCTCACAACAGGACCAATAAATAAGTTGGAAATAAAAAACAATCATAAAAGATAACTGAAAAGTGTTTTTTTCTCTACAAAGAATCCAACTTAATTACGTGTTGTTTCGGATGTAAATTAATCGATACATACAACCCAAGAAGTATAATACAGCAGAGGAATGTTTTCCTGAAATAGGGATTTTAAAAAAACGTGACTCTTTAAAAGAACATAGTCCATCCCACAAGGATTTTACAGAGAATGTTCAACACTGAATTCTCCTTTAGATTAACATATATTCCAAACAGAAAATGAATTCAATTCTCATTATTCAGGGAAAAAAAATAATGGGCTGGGAGAAAAAGTCAGTCTAGCTGCACAATTTTCCACAAGCGACAAGAAAACAGTGGAAATGGTAGTTTTATAAAAGAATGTTAACATTCTATCCTTCAAAAATGTAAAAATTATATATAATAAAAAGTAGAAGTTTGGGAGGGAAGATTGAAAGGTGCCCTCATTTATTGTCAGGGCACAAGATATAAGAGGGAATTTTGTCATTAACTTCAACCATTTAGTGTTTTCCTATCCTAAGTTCTCAGTCTTAGAAAGATCTTTCAGGAATAAATGAATCATCAGCTTACTAACTGCCAAGGTCTGGATCTGAGTATAAATGTACACATGGTACAAGTTGAGGGTTATCTCTACCCCATCCCACCATATTTTCCCCATCATTTTTGAGTTAAAACATTTGCTTCCAGAACATGCATATGAAAACTGGACATCCTGTCAAGGAAATTAAATGGATATCATATAAATACAAATTTATTTATTAGCACAGCTTTGATTTATTTCTCTAGAGGAGGGGTTGGCAAACTTGAAAAGGGCCAGAAAGTACTTTAGTCTTGGCAGTCACACTTACTCAGCTCTGCTATTGCAACACAAAAACAGCCAGACTTTAAGTACATGAACAAGTGTGACAGCTGAGTTACAATAGAACTTCATATACAAAAACAGGGAGCAGACAGAATGTAGCCCATGGGTGGGAACTGGTACATCTTGCTCCAGACCTTAACTTTGTGCATATCTTGCCAGAAAAAAAATGAAAATTTTTTAAAATATTTTTTAAAGACATTCTAAACTTTTGTCTCCATTTTGTGACAGATGTTTATTGATGAAGTATGTGTACTTAGTTAACATCTAAGGAGTTAAAAGGCTGGCATCAGAAGAAGAAAAATTGATCTTTGTGGCTGAGCAGGTATTTCTGTCAGTGCCAAGGTCTGATTAATAGTAACACATGCACTATTGGGAAGCAGGAGGTCAACAGGCAGAAAACATTCCATGTTTAAATTTTCTTGTTTTGCCTTTAAATTTCAATTTTTATTTCAAGTTCTACTATCCAAAAATAGAGAATACTTAAAATTAATGTATTTCTGCCCTTTTATATGTATCACTTTAGACAATAATATATTAACAGTTTTATGTCCTAATTTCTATACAACATTGTATTATAAATAATTCTTATACAATTGAAACATTTATAAACATTATGATTTAAAATAAATGCATGAAGTTCTATCATATATTAATTTTAAGATTTATTCATTCATCTAGTATAGTTGGCTATTTGCTATTCCACTGTATCCCTATAATATAAGGTTTAAATTACCATCTTTTTACTTAAATCTTTTTGGTATCTGTAATTTTTTAGAAAGTTGCTCAGTCGTGTCTCTTTGTGCAATATACATCTCAAAATTCCTTTAAATCTTTATCTCTAGTATTATATATGAGGTTCCTATAAAAACCTGCAGTTACATATGCTTATCTGATAATTAACATCAGATATCACTAAAAATATTCTTAAAATTGTTAAAAAACCATCTCGATTACAAGTTACCCTTGACTCCATCCAATATAAGCCGTGGATCACAGGGTTTAAACAAAGTTAAACTGTTGTTCTATGGCAAGAAATAATGCATTTATTTGCTCTAGGTTTGGGGCTACAGAAGTAAGCACCACAGCAAAACCTCAGAGCAGCAAAATTAATCATCATGGACATTTCATTGTCAGTGAACATAAATCAAAAGGCAAGCACTCTTCCTCCCTGAATGATATGAAACCAGCATAAACATGGAGAGAGAAATCTGATACTTGTCAGTGGCTGATAAGTATTTTTCTCTCCTCCTATAAACAAGTAGGAGAAAGTCGCACATGAATACCTTCTATCTTGTGATTGATTTTTTTTCCACCAAGTATCAGTCACACAGAGAAAAACTGGACCTGAAGCTTTTCCCCCAGCATCCTGGTGTAAAAATGTCAAAAGATAAAATAATCTAAATATCAATGTAAATTGCTCAAGAATCCAGGAATACATTCAACCTCAAATGATGATGGCCAATTCAACTGCTTAGAAACACTGTCAGTTTCAAATCAAATATGTAGGAGACCAAAGTTTACCATTTTTTGAGTAGCTGAAAATACTAGAAACGGTACAGACGTAGATTAGAATTCCTTCTCTGCTAGCTATTGCTGTGTGATTTGGGACAAGTAACGTATTCAAATCTGTTTCCTTCACGGCTAAAAGGGGGAAATACTTATCTCATAGGCTGTAATTAAGGATAAGCAAGATAATATACTCCTAAGTGACTACTATGAGTCCTAGAAAATAAATCTCAGTCAATATCAGTTTAATCAGAAGCTCTCCCAAGAGTCAAAGGATCAAAAACTTGTATCCACCTCAATAATTTCATGTAACTCAATGAAAGCAAAAGTAAACTTTGCTTTTTTTATTTCACTAGCTTAAACTGGCTTAGAACTTATTCTAAATTATAAGAGCCCTAATTAGGATGCTTCTGTAACTCTCTTTAATTACCTTCAACACAGAACTAGATAAATAACTTTAAAGCCTCATAAGCAAATTTATGCTTCAGGACAGCCCCGATCAAAGTGAATTTTCCTAGGAGCTGCCAAACCTCACATTTTTCAACCTGTGTGTATAAAACCCAGACATCATTTCATTGTACACATTTTATAAGCTTTATTATTGTTTCTTTCACTTTTATTAAAGAAGAAAAAAGATTACAATCCCCATAAAGAGCATCTTAAGAGCTCCCTAGAAAGCAGACATAGCACTGTCTGAGATACTTAATGAACTCATCAGAGTTGGGTATTATGTACATATATTATGGAATTTTTAAAAATGGATGCTGTTGACTTGAAAACAGTGCTTTAGTGGAGAAAATTTCCATTTGAACTATTTGAAAAACAGATACTATGGGGCTTCCCTAGTGGCTCAGTGGTAAACACTCTGCCTGCCAATGCTGGAGACAGGGGTTCAACCCCTAGATGAGGAAGAGCCCACATTCGATGGAGCAACCAAGCCTGGGCATTGCAACTATTGCACTCTAGAGCCAGGAAACTGCAGCTACTGAAGCCTGAATGCCCTGAAGCCCATGCTCCACAAGAGAAGCCACAGCAATGAGGAGCCTGCTCACCACAACTTACAGAGTAGCCCCTGCTCACTGCCACTAGAAAAAACTTTGTGCAACAACAAAGACCCAGCACAGCAAAAAAGAAATAAAATTTTCAATTATTTTTAAAAAGGCTTGAAGAATTCTCATATATTTTTAAAAGATAAAATAAAAATAGACCTTACAATATCTTCCTGACAGGTAAGCAAGATGATAGGGAATCTATTGAAGCCCATTATGCAAATTCACTGCTGGACTTTATGAGCCAAAAATGGGTCAGGTGGCTGCAGAATATGGGAGCAGAAGATAGTTCCAACCTGCTTAAAATCACTGCTGTTCACTGTCACACAGGAAGAATCCCTATGTGAATTAACCACGGCTCCCCTTTATAATTGTATGGACATCTTTGGAACAAGTTCTTCCAGAAGTAGAGCCTGAGTCAACTGATTTGAGTAAAATGATCTGTTAAGACAATGCTCTCAGAAGAAACCAGTAAGGCAGGGAAGAAAGAAGGTTAGAAACAGAAGACAGGCAAGAAGTGTGGCCTTCAGGTAAAAAGATGGTTGGATGGCATCACCGACTCGATGGACATGAGTTTGAACAAGCTCGGGAAGTTGATGATGGACAGGAAGCCTGGTGTGCTGCAGTCCATGGGGTCGCAAAGAGTTGGACATAACTGAGCAACTGAACTGAACTGAAAATGGACTGGTAACTGATATCTCAGAGCCTTCCCTCTGGAGTCCATGGAGCTGGACTTCTGTGCTAACACATTAGAAAGTAGAGGAGGAGAGAGGTGAATATTCAAACATCTCTGATTCTCCCCAAGGGACATGGGAACTGCAGGACCCAAGAACCCTCCTCTGAAGTTCACAAGTATTTGCTTTAGCAAATACTGGGAAAAAGACTCAAGGAGATGCAGAAGGGAGAGTCTAATTCTTAAATCTAAAAATAAATTTTGTTTTGTTTCATTTACTTCTTTGTTTGTTTGTTGTACCACAAGGCATCTAGGATCTAGTTCCCTGACCAGGGATTGAACTGATGCCTCCTGCAGTGGAAGCACAGAGTCTTAATCAAAGGACCACTAAACCCCTGGACCACCAGCAAAGTTCCTGGAAATCATGTTAGAAAAGCGTTTAGATCATAAAAATATGGCTCCCCAATGGTAAAGTTTCTCTTCTTTCCTTGAAGTTATTTCTCTCTGTCATTTTCACCAAGTCATTCAGTATGTTTATTAGTTACCTAGGAAAACTGAGGATCCTTCTCTATCATAATGAGTTTAGTGGATGAAAGCAAGGGGATTAACTTGCTGTTCACTGGTCTGTTCCCTGGTCACACAGTGATTCAAGTTGATCCCAGTTCCCCACAAAAGGAGGGGAAGCTGTTTTGAGCAAATACGCATAACTCCTTAGGACAAAATTCAAAATGCATTTCCTATAGATAATGAATCAGTGACCTTAGGTGGCATCTTAATCTGTAGACAAGTAATTTCATTTCAAAGAGAGTAACTCATCAGCAGGAATTTAAAGTGGGAGAGCAGACCTTTCTGAAAAGTCATCAATATTTATGTGATGACGTTTCCAGCCCTCACCAACCTCACCTCTATAAATCCCAAATAACTCCATGCTCCTCTCTGCCGGCTGCAATATTCCTCTAATAATGACCAGTTGAGGCAAAAGTTACCATTTATTTGTGGATCCTTGGTTGAACTGAAGAAGTCACCTACCTAGTTCCCCAACAAACTTTTTCACTCAGCAAGTGAAATAGTACTCCCACCTTTTATTGTCTGTACAACTGAGCACTAGCACATATTGTTTCCATATGTAATTGTGTCATGTCTCTGCAAAGCACAGATACTCTTGGTGAATGGAGAATATATATGGTGATGTTGAATATATCTTTCAACATCAAAAATATAGACCAAATTTGATTGAGAACATTTGCTCTTTCAATCAACATTTTTAGGATCTTCTCAAGTTCCTACTTTGTTATTTTGAGGGAGATATATATATATATATATATATATATTTCTTCAGGTGTTCAGTAATTAAGTCATGTCTGACCATTTGCAACCCCATGAACTGCAGCGTGTCAGGCTTTTCTATCCATCCCTATCTCCCTGAGTTTTGTCAAACTCATATCCATTAAGTCAGTAATGCCATCCAACCATCTCATCCTCTGTTGCCCGCTTCTTCTCTTGCCCTCAATTTTTTCCAGCATCAGGGTCTTTTCCAATGAGTCAGCACTTTGCACCAATGGCCAAAGTATTTGAGCTTCAGTATCAATCCTGCAAATGAATATTTAGGGTTGATGTCCTTTAAGATTGACTGGTTTGATTTCCTTGCAGTCCAAGGGACTCTCAAAAGTCTTCTCCAATACCACAGTTCAAAAGCATCACTTCTTCGGTGCTCAATCTTCTTTATGCCCCAACTCCATATTCATACGTGACTACTGGAAAAACCATAGCTTTGACTATAATGGACCTTTGTTGACAAAGTGATATCTCTGCTTTTTAATAAACTTTCTAGATTTGTTATAATTTTTCTTCCAAGGAGTAAGTGTCTTTTAATTTTGTGGCTACAGTCACCATTCGCATTGATTTTGGAGCCCAATAAAATGAAATCTGACACTATTTCCGCATTTCCCCCATCTATTTGCCATGAAGTGATAGGACCGGATTCCATGATCTTAGTTTTTTGAATGCTGAGTTGTTAGCCAGCTTTTTCACTCTCCACTTTCACATTCATCAAGAGGCTCTTAACTTCCTCTTCACTTGCTGCCATCAAAGTGGTATTATCTGCGTATTTGGAGTTGTTGATGTTTTGAGGGGGGAGTATAATTGCTTTACAATGTTGTTTTGGTTTCTGCTATACAATGAGGTGAATCAGCTATGTATACATGTATCTCCTCCATCTTGGAGCTCCCTCCCACCACCCATCCCATCCCTCTAGGTCATCACAGAGCACCGAGCTGAACTGCCTGTGCTATACTCTAGCTCTCTGTTTTACACATGATAGTGTATCTATGTCACTCCTAATCTCCCAATCTGTCACACCCTCCTCTTCCCTTCCCATGTCCTACTTTGAATAATGCTTTTATAATTTCCCATATTACAATTTGTTCCTTCATACACTTTCACTACTGTACTTCTTACTTGTCTTCCCAAATATCTTGTGTAACAGACCTAATATTTTGACAAACTCACAACTATTTTCTACCATAAAAATAAGCCTATATTTTCTCTGGGGTTGGGACAAAGAGGCCTGCTTTGAATCCTTTGCAAAAATCCCCATTCTTCAAAGCAAAACTTTAACTTGTCAAGGTCCTGTAAGAAGAAAACATGGAGTGAGTTGGGGCAGACCCAAAATACTTTCTTCAGAGACTTAAACCAATAGCTAACAATGAGTGTAATGAGAATAGCAGAAAACCACAGGGATCAGGTTAAGCTATGACACTGAGCCACACTTTTTGAATATGTTTACAACATATTCTTATTCTATGTATGTTTCAGTGAAATGCAGGCTTTTAATAAAACGGAGCCAAACATTTCATAAAAAGTTAGGGAGCTGATATCTAAAGTATGCAATTTTCTAAATTGCTGTAATTGAAGTTATTGTTAGGTTTCAAGAGAGATGACTTCAGGAGATCCCTAATTGGTCCGCAAGCAAGCCAAGATTTCACCAGGTAATAAATGCTCCCATTAACACATGCTCCCTACAAGTCCCCAGAGAAAACTGCTTGTTTCCAGGTTAGTGAAGATGCCAAACCTTTCAGTGCACTGTGTTCCTGATGGTGAGTTGCTTCAGGAGAGAAGAAGGTTCACATATACTTGTTTGTAGAAGACCACCACAGGTTCTTCTAGGTGTTTGGTGAGTAGGTGGAGGAGACAACTAACAATTCATGACATTAAATTCAGGAAGCTTTCCAGGGGCATCAGAGACATTGACAGCTATATAATTATGTTGTTTACAAAGATGTGTCACAAGTAATTAAATTGGTGTACTAAAATAAGTTCTATATATCTGATTGCTGAAGAAGCCAGGCACAGAAAACAGAAGCCTGGTTGCACATATCCTGTTCAGGGTTAATGACTTTATTGAACAGAGATTGTGTTTGCCTCTGTGAACTTGCCTGGACATGTACTGTCAAAGATATCTACACATAAAACCACCATAAAACCAAACTCTAACCCACATCCCACATGCCATGATCAAGAGTCCATTAGTGGGGCCAGAGATATGTGGGTAGGTAAACTCAGATATGAAATGACTGGGAAAGATGTGGTTGATAGAATATACATTTCTGTAATTATATTAGGATACATCTTGCTGTGACACAAAATGACCACAAATTTAAAGACAAGAAAATAAAAAGAAATGGAGAGGGGGTGGTCCTAAGATGGCAGAGGAATAAGATGGGAAGACCACTTTCTTCCCCACAAATTCATCAAAAGATCATTTGAATGCTGAGCAACTCCCACAGAACAACTTCTGAGTGCTGGCAGAGGACACCAGGCACCCAGAAAGGCAGCCTATTCTCTTCAAAAGGAGGTAGGACAAAATATAAACGATAAAAAAAAAAAAAGAGAGAGAGAGACAAAAGAAGAGTTAGGCATGGAGACCCCCCCTGGGGAGGGAGTCATGAAGGAGAAGTTTCCAAAAAGCAGGAAACCTCTCACTGGCAGGTTGGTGAGGAGTTTTGGACTCTCAGAGGGCAATATAACCAGGAGGAAAAAAACCCCACAGAATATGCGCCTAACCCCAACTCCCAGCGGGGAAGTAGCCCAGATGCTTGTGACCGCCACCAGCAAGCAGGGGCTGGACAGGGAGGCTCAGGTTCCATGCTTAGGGTAAGGACCAGGCCTGAATACCCCAAGGACAATCTGAGGGAGCTAATATGAGACAGTAACCCAAACTGTGGGATAGCCAGAGAGAGAGGAAAGAAAAAAATAAGAGAGAGAACTTTCCTGTGAAAATCTCTAACCTAAGGCACAGCCTGGCTGGCTCACAGAACAAAGGATTGCGTGAATACCAGAGGAGAGCTAGCTGGCTGCAGACTGGGCCCCCTACTCCCCAGCAGGAGGCAGAGAGGCAGCCAGAAGGCAAGGGGCAATCTTGGCCCCAGAGACGGCATCCTCCACCAAACTGTGAGCAGGCTCCCAGCTGCTAACCAAATCTTCCTGGGATCCTAGATGGTTGACATCTGCCAGGAGGGTCACAGCCTGAGATCAGCTCCCCAGAGGAGACACACAGTACACCTGAGCCAGTGCCCTTGCGGTGCACCCAGGAAACGAGTAGCAGGGACCAGGGAGGTGACAAGATGCACCGCCTACCTGAGGCAGTGCACTCGCCAAGCTCCTGGTCACCTGAGCTGCTCGGACCTGGGAAAGGCACAAAACACATGCCTAACCAAGTCTGTGCCTTTGTGGAGTACCCAAGAACCTGAACGGCTTAGACCTGGGAGGTGCACGAAATGCAGGGCCTGCTTTGGACAGTTCCCCTGCAGAGCAACCTGGAGCCTGAGCAGTATAGACCAGAAAATCACATGCACCATGAGCTGGGGCAAACCCAGTGTGGTCCAGACACTGCGAGCACTCCCCACAGACACTAGTGATATTTGTTTGCAGTGTTCCTCCCCCCGCCCAACACAACTGAACAAGTGAGCCTAAATAAGTGACCACCTTCGCCCCCTTGTGTCAGGGTGGAAATTGGACACTGAAGAGACTTGCAAACAGAGGAAGCCAAAATAAACAGAGGGAACTGCTCTGGAAGTGACATGTGCAGCAGATTAAAACCCTGTAGTTAACATTGACTAAGCACTGGAAGGGGCCTATAGACCTTAAGAAGAAGTATTACCTGGAACAAGGAACTATCTGAAACTGAACTGACCCCACACTGCCCTCAATAGCTCCAGAGAAATTCCTAGATATATTTTTACTATTATCATTTTTTAAATTTTTTATTTTTAAGTTATTTATTACTCCTTTAATTTTCATTTTTATAACCTGCTATTACCTTCCAAAAATAAAGACTATATTTTGAAAGCAAATTTCATATATATATCTTTTATAATTTCTGTGATTGATTTTGTTTTGTATTTTTAATATTGCAGTTTTGAGAGTCTAACCTCTACTCTAGATTTTTAATCTTTGCTTTTTGGTATTTATCAATTTTGTACCTTTAAGAATCTAATCTTCTGTACCCAGTTTTACTTAAGGGTATGATTATTGGCTAGATTTCTCTCTCCCTTTTTGACTCTCCCCTTTCTCCCCCAGGTCATCTCTCTCTCCTCTCTCCCCCTTCTCTCCTCTACTTAACTCTGTGAATCTCTCTGGGTGTTCCGGGCTGTGGAGAACACTTAGGGAACAGATTACTGACTAGACTGGTCTCTCCCCTTTTGACTCCCCCTCTTCTCCTCCTGGTCACCTCTATCTCCCTCCTCCCTCTTCCCTTCTCTATGTAAATCAATGAACCTCTCTGGGCATTCCAGACTGTACAGAGCACATATGAAATTGATTACTGTCTAGATTGCTCTCTCCCCTTTTGATTTCCCCTCTTCTCCTCCTGGTCACCTCTATCTCCCTTCCTCCTTCTTCTCATTTCCATGTAACTCTGTGAACCTCTCTGGGTGTCCCTCACTAGGTTTTCACCATTAACCTAGATGTTTTATCATCTGTGCTGTATGGATAGAGACATCTTGAGTCTACTGTAAGAATAAGACTGAAAGCTAGAGGCAGGAGGCTTAAATCCAAAACTTGAGAGCACTGGAAAACTCCTGACTCCAGGGAACATTAATTGACAGGAGCTCACCCAAAAGCCTTCATACATACACTGAAACCAAGCTCCACCCAACAGCCAACAAGTTCCAGAGCAAGACATACCTTACTAATTCTCCAGCAATGCAGGAACACAGCCCTGAGCATTAAAATACAAGCTGTCCCAAATCACATCAAACCCCAAAACACCCTAAAACTCACTACTGGACACTTCATTGCACTCCAGAGAGAAGATATCTAGCTCCACACACCAGAACACAGATTCAGGTTTCCCTGATCAGGAAACCTTGACAAGCCACTAGTTCAACCTCACCCACAAGGAGCAACCTCCAAAATATAGGGGAACCACAAACATCCAGCCTACAGAAAGGCCACCCCAAACACAGCAATCTAAGCAAAATGAAAAGGCAGAGAAATACTCAGCAGGTAAAGGAGCATGATAAATATCCACCAAACCAAACAAAAGAGGAGCAGATAGGGAGTTTACCTGAAAAAGAATTCAGAATAATGATAGTAAAGATGATCCAAAATCTTGAAAACCAAACGGAGTTAAAGATATATAGACTAGAGACAAGGATTTAGAAGATACAAGAAATGTTTAACAAGGACCTAGAAGAAATAAAAAAGAGTCAATCAATAATAAAGGAGGTAACCAGCAGTAGAATAACTGAGGCAGAAAATAGGATAAATGAGGTGGAAAACAGAGTGGTGAAAATAAATGAATGAGAGAGGAAAAAAGAAAAAAGAATTAAAAGAAATGAGGACAACCTCAGAGATCTCTGGAACAATGTTAAACACACAAAACTCAAATGATAGGAGTACCAGAAGAAGACAAAAAGAAAGGCCATGAGAAAATACTTGAGGAGATAATAGTTGAAAACTTCCCTAAAATGGGGAAGGAAATAGCCACCAAAGTCCCCAAAACCCAGAGACTACCAAACAGGATAAACCCAAGGTGAAACACCCCAAGACACATATTAATCAAATTAACAAAAATCAAACACAAAGAAAAAAATATTAAAAACAGCAAGGAAAAAGTAACAAATAACACACAAGGGGAATTCCATAAGGATAACAGCTCTTTCAATAGAAACTCTTCAGGCCAGAAGGGAATGGCAGAACATACTTAAAGTGATGAAAAAGAAAAACCTACAACCCAGATTACTGTACCAAGCAAGGATCTCATCCAAATATGAAGGAGAAATCAAAAACTTTACAGATAAGCAAAAGCTGAGAGAATTCAGAACCATCAAATCAGTTCTTCTACAAATGCTAAAGGATCTTCTCTAGGCAGGAAACACAGAACAGATTTATAAAGTTGAACCCCAAACAACAAAGTAAATGGCAATGACATCATATTTATAGATAATTAACTTAAATGTAAATGGGTTGAATGCCCCAACAAAATACAAACACTGGCTGAAAGGATACAAAAACAAGACCCCTGTATATGCTGTCTACAAGGGACCCACCTCAAAACAAGGGACACATACAGACTGAAAGTGGAGAGCTGGAAAAAGACACTTCATGCAAATGGAGACCAAAGAAAGCAGGAGTAGCAATACTCATATCAGATAAAATAGACTTTGAAATAAAGGCCATGAAAAGAGACAAAGAAGGACACTACAGAATGATCAAAGGATCAATCCAAGAAGAAGATATAACAATTATAAATATATATACACCCAGTATAGGAGCATCACAGTATATAAGGCAAATGCTAACAACTATGAAAGGGAAAATTAATATTTAATAATAGTGGGAGACTTTAATACCCAACTCACAGCTATGGATAGATCAACCAAACAGAAAATTAGCAAGGAAACACAAACTTTAAATGATACAATGGATCAGTTAGACCTAATTGATATCTATAGGACATTTCACCCCAAAGCAATGAATTTCACCTTTTTCTCAAGTGCACACAGAACCTTCTCCAGGATAGACCACATCCTGGGCCATAAATCTAGCCTTGGTAAATTTAAAAAAAAAAAAACTGAAATCATTTCAAGCATCTTTTCTGATCACAGTGCGGTAAGATTAGATGTCAACTACAGGGAAAAAACTATTAAAAATACAAACATATGGAGGCTAAACAACATGCTTCAGAATAACCAACAAATCACAGAAGAAATTTAAAAAATCAAAATATGCATAGAAATAAATGAAAATAAAAACACGACAACACAAAACCTATGGGATTTAGTAAAAGCAGTGCTAATACAAGCTTATCTCAAGAAACAAGAGAAAAATCAAATAAATAACCTAACTTTACACCTAAAGCAACTAGAAAAAGAAGACATGAAGAAGCCCAGGGTTAGTAGAAGGAAAGAAATCATAAAAATTAGAGCAGAAATAAATGAAAAAGAAACAAAGGAGACTATAGCAAAAATCAACAAAACTAAAAGCTGGTTCTTTCAGGAGATAAATAAAATAGACAAACCATTAGCCAGATTCATCAAGAAACAAAGGGAGAAGAATAAAATCAACAAAATTAGAAATTAAAGTGGGTAAATCACAACAGACAACACAGAAATACAAAGGATCATAAGAGACTACCATCAGCAACTATATGACAATAAAATGGAAAACTTGGAAGAAATGGAAGAATTCTTAGAAAAGTGTAACTTTCCAAAACTGAACCAGGAAGAAATAGAAAACCTTAACAGACCCATCACAAGCATGGAAATCAAAACTGTAATAAAAAAAAAAAATCTTCCAATAAACAAAAACTCAGGACCAGATGGCTTTACAGGTGAATTCTACCAAAAATTTGGAGAAAAGCTAACACGTATCCTACTCAAACTCTTCCAGAAAATTGCAGAGGAAGGTAAACTCCCAAACTCATTCTATGAGGCCACCATCACCCTAATACCAAAACCAGACAAAGATGCCACAAAAAAAGAAAACTACAGGCCAATATCACTGATGAACATAGATGCAAAAATCCTCAACAAAATGTTAGCAAACAGAACCCAACAACATATTAAAAAGATCATACATCATGACCAGGTGGGCTTTATCCCAGGGATGCAAGGATTCCTCAATATTCATAATCAATCAATGTGATACACCACATTAACAAATTGAAAGATAAAAACCATACGATTATCTCAATAGACGCAGAAAAGGCCTTTGACAAAATTCAACATCCATTTATGATTTTAAAAACCCTCTAGAAAGCAGGCATAGAAGGAACATACCTCAACATAATAAAAGCCATATATGATAAACCCACAACAAACATTATCCTCAATGGTAAAAAATTGAAAGCATTTCCCCTAAAGTCAGGAACAAGACAAGGGCACCCACTCTCACCACTACTATTCAACATAGTTTTGTAAGTTTTAGCCACAGCTGTCAGAGAAGAAAAATAAATAAAAGGAATCCAGATTGGAAAAGAAATAGAACTCTCACTGTTTGCAGATGACATGATCCTCTACATAGAAAACTCTAAAGACCACCAGAAAATTACTAGAGCTAGTAAAGTTGTAGGATATAAAATTAACACACAAAAATCCCTTGCATTCCTATACACTAATGATGAGAAAACAGAAAGAGAAAGTAAGGAAACAATTCCATTCACCATTTCAATGAAAAGAATAAAATACTTGGGAATAAATCTACCTAAAGAAACAAAAAATCTATATATAGAAAACTATAAGACATTGATGAAAGAAATCAAAGATGACACAAATAGATGGAGAAATATACCACGTTCATGGATTGGAGGAATCAATATAGTGAAAATGAGTATACTACCCAAAGCAATCTATAGATTCAATGCAGTCCCTATCAAGCTACCAATGGTATTTTTCACAGAACTAGAACAAATAATTTCACAATTTGTATGGAAATACAAAAAACCTCGAATAGCCAAAGTAATCTTGAGAAAGAAGAATGGAACTGAAGGAATCAACCTGCCTGACTTCAGACTATACTACAAAGCTACAGTCATCAAGACAGTATGGTACTGGCACAAAGACAGAAATATAGATCAATGGAACAGAATAGAAAGCCCAGAGACAAATCCAAACACCTATTGGACACCTTACCTTTGACAAAGGAGGCAAGAATATACAGTGGAGAAAAGACAATCTCTTTAACAAGTGGTGCTGGGAAAACTGGTCAACCATTTGTAAAAGAATGAAACTAGAACACTTTGTAACATCATACACAAAAATAATCTCAAAGTGGATTAAAGATCTAAATAAGATCAGAAACTATAAAACTCCTAGAGGAAAACAGGCAAAACACTCGCTGACTTTAATCACAGCAGGATCATCTATGACCCACCTCTCAGAGTAATATAAATAAAAGCAAAAATAAACAAATGGGACCTAATTAAACTTAAAAGCTTTTGCACAATGAAGGAACCTATAAGCAAGGTGACAAGACAGCCTTCAGAATGAGGGAAAATAATAGCAAATGAAGCAACCAACAAAGAATTAATCGCAAAAATATACAAGCAGCTCATGCAGCTTAATACCAGAAAATAAACGACCCAATCAAAAAATGGGCCAAAGAACTAAATAGACATTTCTCCAAAGAAGACATACAGATGGCTAACAAACACATGAAAAGATGCTCAACATCACTCATTATCAGAGAAATGCAAATCAAAACCACAATGAGGTACCATCTCACACCAGTCAGAATGGCTGCTATCAAAGTCTACAAATAAATGCTGGAGAGGGTGTGGAGAAAGGGGAACCCTCTTACACTGTTGATGGGGATGCAAACTAGTACAGCCACTATGGAGAACAGTGTGGAGATTCCTTAAAAACTGGAAATAGAACTGCCTTATGACCCATCAATCCCCCTGCTGGGCATACACACCAAGGAAACTAGGATTGAAAGAGACAAGTGTACTCCAGTGTTCATCGCAGCCCTGTTTACAATAGCCAGGACATGGAAGCAACCTAGATGTCCATTGGCAGACGAATGGATAAGAAAGTTGTGGTACATACACACAACAGAATATTACTCAGCTATTAAAATGAATGCATTTGAATCAGTTCTAATGAGGTTGATGAAACTGGGGCCTATTATACAGAGTGAAGTAAGTCAGAAAGAAAAACACCAATACAGTATATTAATGCATATATATGGAATTTAGAAAGATGGTAATGATGACCCTATATATGAGACAGGAAAAGAAACACAGAGATAAAGAACAGACTTTTGGACTCTGGGAGAAGCCAAGGGTGGTATGATTTGAGAGAATAGCATTGAAACACGTATATTACCATATTTGAAACAGATCACCAGTCCAGGTTCAATACATGAGACAGGGCACTCAGGGCTGGTACACTGGGATGACCCTGAGGGATAGGATGGGGAAGGGGTGGGTGAGGTTCAGGATGGGGGACACATGTATACCCATTGCTGATTTATGTCAATGTATGGCAAAACCACTACAATATTGTAATTAGCCTCCAATTAAAATAAATAAATAATTTTTTAAAAGAAAGAAATTGGAGGTTGAGAGAAAAAATACAGAAGAAGAAAGGAAGGGAGAAAAGGTTATGCTGGCCTCAGAAAAGGAGTAGGAGTATTTTCTTTGCCTATAATTTTTTGAAAGAGCTTATATAAAATCAGTATTATTTATTTCTTAGATGTTTGATAAACTTAATCAATAGAGCATGGTGAACCTGGAGTTTTCTTTATGGGAAGCATTTTTAAATTTTTTTATTTTAGAATAAATTTAGACTTATGAGTTGGACACGACTGAGTGACTTCACTTTCACTTTTCACTTTCATGCATTGGAGAAGGAAATGGCAACCCACTCCAGTGTTCTTGCCTGGAGAATCCCAGGGACGGGGGAGCCTGGTGGGCTGCCATCTCTGGGGTCGCACAGAGTCAGACACAACTGAAGCAACTTAGCAGCAGCAGACTTACAGAAAAATTGCCCAGATAGTACCAAGTCCTAATTTATCCTTCAGCTAGTATTACCATCTGTGGGCTTTTCCCACCTGGGCACACTTGATATTTCGGTCCAGATAATTCTTTGTTGTGGAGCTGTCCCAGCACTACAGGATTTATTAGTGTGTTTAGCTTCTACCCAGTAGATTCTGAAAGCACCACACTGGGACAACCAAAATTATTTCAAGGGACTTCCCTGGTGGTCTAGTGATTAAGAATCTGCCTTCCAATGCAGAGTACTTGGGTTTGATCCTTGGTCACAGAAATAAAATCATACAAGCCTCAAGGCAACTAAGCCCTCACTGCAACTAGGAAAAAAAAATGGCCACACACCTCAACGAAGACCCAGGGCAGCCAAAAGCAAAAGGAAAAATGTTTCAAGACATCACTTGACGTTCCCCAAGGGACATAATTATCCCTGGTGGAGAACCACTGCCCTAGTGGTAACATCTTATGCAACCATGGTATATTTGCAAAAATTAAAAAAATTGACACTGGTGCATTACAATTAACTGAATTATAGACAGTTTGGATTTTTACCAAATTTTCTATTAATATCCTTTTTCTGTCTGAAGATCCAATCCAAGATATCATGTTGCATTTAATAAGGGAAGTACTTTAAAATCAAATTTCTATAACTTTATACACAGTTATTTAGCCTTCTTCTTCTTTGGTCATTTTAGATTAAAAAGAAAATATGTCTCTCCCAGACTTTGTCTTTCATCTAAGTTGTTAATTTTATTGACATACAATTGGTTGGTCATGACTTTTCTTTATTATTCTTTCATTTCCTATAGAACATATTGTAATAATCCTATATTCATTTCTGATACTAATAATTTATACCCTCTCTACTGTTTATTGATGACTCTTGGTGGAAGTTAGTTGGTTGTCTTTTACTGATCTTTTCAAGGAACAAGCTTTTAGTTTCACTCATTTTCTCCCTTGATCTATTTTCTCTCTTCGTAATCTCTTTTTATCTTTACTATTTTCTTCTTTCCACTTTTGGATTTAATCTGGTCTCTTGTTTAGCTTCTTAAGTTGAAAACTTAAATTATTATTTGAGATGTTTCTTCTGTTCCAACACATAGCTGTAAATATACCTCTAAGCACTGATTTGGACGATTCCTGCAAATTTATGTATTTTGTGTTTTCATTTTTATTTTAGTTCCCTTTAATAAATCTTGTCCTTAGTAATATTTGTTGTTGTTTAGTCACTAAGTCGTGTCTGACTCTTTCCAACCCCTTGGACTGTAGCCCACCAGGCCCCTCTGTCCATGGGATTTCCCAGGCAAGAATACTGGAGTGGGTTGCGCTTTCCTTCCCCAGGGTATCTTCCTGATCCAGGGACTGAACCCAAGTCTCCTGCACTGGCAGACAGAGTCTTTACCACTAAGGCATCAGGAAAGCCCCCTTACTCTTCTAATAGCAGTTTCAAAGCCCTTATCTACTGTTTCTATCATTTCTGTCATTCCTGGAAATTTTTCAAGTGACTTTTCTCCTATATATTATTCATACTTTCCTTCATGTTTTTATTTTTGATGGACACCAGATACGTGGTTGAGGACTGAATTTCACTGAAATTCCTGAAAGGGAACTGGACTTAAGTTCTGCCAGGCAGCTCAACAGTTGTTGCAGCTCCAGCCAGTCTTTTCAAGATTTGTGTATAAGCTTTTAAAAAATAAAAGTAAAAGATAGTTGCTCAGTTGTCTCCAACTCTTCACAATCCCATGGACTGTAGCCCACAAGGCTCCTGTGTCCATGGGATTCTCCAGGCAAGAATACTGGAGCGGGTTGCCATTTCCTTCTCCGGGGTATCTTCCCAACCCAAGGATTGAACCTGGGTCTCCTGCATTGCAGGAAAATTCTTTACCATTTGAGGCACCAGGGAAGCCCCTTAAGCATTTAAGGGAACATCTATTGCAGCCTTAACTCTAGGGCTAATTCAGCCCCACTGTGAAAGTGTTCCCATCCTAGAGTCTGTACTAACGTCCGTATTTATTCAGTGATGTCTCCACTAGCTGGTGGGAATTCAAAAGCCTCTTACTCTGTATGAACTCCAGCTTAGAGCTCCCCTGTAATCATTCCTTCCGTGACAGCTCTTCTTTGTCTAGCTAGTCTCGTAGAATCTCACCCCACACATATGCAGAGTACATCACGAGAAACGCTGGACTGGAAGAAACACAAGCTGGAATCAAGATTGCTGGGAGAAATATCAATAACCTCAGATATGCAGATGACACCACCCTTATGGCAGAAAGTGAAGAGGAGCTAAAAGCCTCTTGATGAAAGTGAAAGAGGAGAGTAAAAAAGTTGGCTTAAAGCTCAACATTCAGAAAACAAAGATCATGGCATCCAGTCCAATCACTTCATGGGAAATAGATGGGAAACAGTGGAAACAGTGTCAGACTTTATTTTGGGGGGCTCCAAAATCACTGCAGATGGTGATTGCAGCCATGAAATTAAAAGACGCTTACTCCTTGGAAGAAAAGTTATGACCAACCTAGATAGTATATTCAAAAGCAGAGACATTACTTTGCCAACTAAAGTCCGTGTAGTGTGGTTTTTCCTGTTGTCATGCTATTGCTGCTACTGCTAAGTCACTTCAGTCGTGTCTGACTCTGTGCAACCCCACAGACAGCAGCCCACCAGGCTCCCCCATCCCTGGGATTCTCCAGGCAAGAACACTGGAGTGGGTTGCCATTTCCTTCTCCAATGCATGAAAGTGCAAAGTGAAAGTGAAGTTGCTCAGTCTTGTCTGACTCTTTGCGACCCCATGGACTGCAGCCTACCAGGCTCTTCTGTCCATGGGATTTTCCAGGCAAGAGTACTGGAGTGGGCTGCCATTGCCTTCTCCACCTGTGGTCGTGTATGGATGTGAGAGTTGGACTGTGAAGAAGGCTGAGCACTGAAGAATTGATGCTTTTGAACTGTGGTGTTGGAGAAGACTCTTGAGAGTCCCTTGGACTGCAAGGAGATCCACCAGTCCATTCTGAAGGAGATCAACCCTGGGATTTCTTTGGAAGGAATGATGCTAAAGCTGAAACTCCAGTTCTTTGGTCACCTCATGAGAAGAGTTGACTCATTGGAAAGACTGATGCTGGGAGGGATTGGGGGCAGGAGGAGAAGGGGACGACTCAGGATGAGATGGCTGGATGGCATCACAGACTCGCTCAACATGAGTCTGAGTGAACTCCAGGAGATGGTGATGAACAGGGAGGCCTGGCGTGCTGTGATTCGTGGGGTCGCAAAGAGTCGGACACAACTGAGCGACTGAACTGAACTGATCCAGAGACTAAGAAGACTCTTCTGCAGATGTCTCCAAAATGTCCTTTTCATTCTGTACAGCTGCCTTCTGTCCAGTCCCTCCACCTCACATTCTAACTGCCTCAGCGTCCCTGAGCTCTGATTTCTGTCTCATCGACTAAACAATATTACCAAGCTTTGCTGGGTCCTCCCTCCCTGGACCATGGTGGAGAAGGTACTTCTAGGAAGAAAGCTGTGGTACACATAGTGTCTGCCTTGTGGGTTTGCCTTCTCTGGTGGACCACAGTCCTATTTTACTTGTCATCCACTATCCAAAAACCATTGTTTTTGTGTATTTCCTACATGTTTCTGCCATGAGGGTAAGTACTATACGTGCTAAGTTGTTTCAGTCATGTCTGACTCTGTGTGACCCCATGGACTGTAGCCCACCAGGCTCCCCTGTTCATGGAATTTCCCAGGCAAGAATACAGGAGTGGGCTGTCATGCCCTCATCCACGGGATCTTTCCAATCCAGGGACTGAATCGGCATCTCTTACATCTACTACATTGGCAGATGGGTTCCTTACCAATTGTGCCACCTGGGAAGCCCTGTAGTAGAGACCCTTTTATGGACACAGATGGAATTCTCCATGCAGCCTACATTGGGATTGTCTGCCTTCACTAACTTTACTTGATGATGTAGTAAGTGCTAGACATGCTGCATGCTGTCCTGGATATTTTACTGTGATCAATCAGTTAACTTTAACTGATGGGTGAAGCCATTATCCTTCCTAAACATTGAGGGTCCAAAAGTCAGATGAGTAGTAACTGACTGATTTGCACCTAGGTCCTCCAGTCTCTTAGTTCAGTACTCTTTGTACTCAAGCAGCAGTGTTACATTTATAGGGATACATCTTCTGGAACTAAATTTCTCTGTTTAATTTCTAATTTTTTTAAGGTATCACTTGGTCTGACTCTCTGCTTTGAGAAAGGCTAGATATGAATTGTGTCATTTATAGATTAGTCAACTGAGGTCCAGAGGGCTCTGTGATTTTCTCAAGACCCTACAAATAGGGAGTGACTTCCCTGGTGGGTCCAGTGGCTAAGACTCCATGCTCCCAATGAGGGGGCCCAGGTCCCATCGACCCCACATGCCTCAATGAAGACTGAAGACCCCATTGCCACAACTAAGACTGAGTACAGCCAAACAAATACATAAATACATTTTAAAGTACTTTTTTTAATCCTACAAATGATGAACCATTAAGGGAAATAGGGAATTAATACAGGCAAGCAGCACCTGTATCTTGGAATATAACATTCCTTCCATTACAATCTGGGCTTCCCAGGCGGTGCTAGGGGTAAAGAACTTGCCTGCTAATTCAGGAGATATACAAGATGGAGTTTCAGTCCCTGGATCAGGAAGATCCCCTGGAGGAGGGCATGGCAACGCATTCCAGTATTCTTGTCTAGAGAATGCCATGTACAGAGGAGCCTGGCAGGCTACAGTCCATAGGGTCACAAAGAATCAGACATGACTGAAGCGACTTAGTGTGCACCCATTCACTACAACTGGCTAGAGAACTCTGGTTATTTAACTGATTGTACTTTTCATCTTCCAAGAAAGCAACTCTTAAAAAATAAATCCTCAATTTAAATTAACATCTTCAATCTCCTCTTCCAGCTCACCCTCTCAAATCTGATCTCTAGAAAATGAAGTGAGGTTATAAATGCACCAACATTCTGTCAACCATGTCCTTAAGGAGCAGATTCCATGGCTGGCTTTGTTTGAAATGACTGTCACGAGTTGGCTTGTAAAAAGTAATTGGTTCTATAATTTCATACATGTCAAGATCTGCAACACACTGTTTCCTAATTGCTGTTTTGTGTGTGCACACAGGTGTAAAATCAATTTAGTTGCTCGGGTAGTTCTCTGGCACTGTCTATCCACCACCAAATAGTCAAATGTAATGATTGCTCCTAGCCTGTGACTCAAGCTTTTCAAAATGCTCTGTGTCTCCCCTATGAGATTATGTCAAGGTCAGATAGCCTTCTGGGCCTCAGTTTCCTCAACAATAAAATGGCAACTGGAGATAATTAGCCTAAGTAATTTTAAGATTCCTTCTATTTGACATTTTAAAATTCTCCTTTTAATTACATTTAGCTGGCATTGGATCAACTAGGAATACTCATTAATTAGCATGTTCATCTCCACCCAGTGCAATGATAACCCAGGTTCAAACTGGTATGCAGTCATCTTAATAAAAATAAGATATAATATTTTCTATATAAATGAAATATTCAGCACCTTCTAATTATTTGGAAAACAATGAAAGCCTTCTAGAATGTTATCTATAGATAGGACAAAAGATATTTTTTGCCCCATAGGTCTCAAAATATAGTGTTCATAAGAATCCCCTGGTGAGCTTCTTAAAATCCTGGTAACTGGGCCCAAGCCCCAGCAGGTCTGGGGTTGAGTCCTGAGAATCAAAATTTCTACTAGATACCCAAGTGGTACTGATGCTGCTGCTCCTACCATCCCACTGGAAGAACCACTCAGTTAGCCCATCCTATTGCTTTCCACTTCTACAGCATTGCAGAGATTAAGAAATTCAAGTACAGGACTTGCCTGGGAAGGCCCAGGGTTAAGATTTTGCCTTCCAGATCCCTGCCCCGAGAAGACTCCACATGTTGAGGGGCAACTAAGCCCTCGAGCCCTAGGGCCCATGCTTGGCAACATGAAAAGCCACCAGAATGAGCAGCCCACGCACTGCAACTAGAGAATAGCCCCCACTCGCCACAACTAGAGAAAAGCCCGAGTATAGCAATGAACAAGCACAGCCAAAAATAAAAAAGAAAGAAAGAAATCCAAACGTAGAGAAGTAAACTCATCAGCCCAACAGCCCACAGCAAGGTCCAGAGTCAGGTCTTCCGGTCATCAGCCCTTGGCCCTGTCTCTGCATGATCTCCTGCACTGTCCCAGGTTTCCCGCAGTATTTAGAGACCTATCTCCAGAGTTTGTTGTTAATGTATTTCCCTGGATCACAGTGCTACATGGTGCCTTTTGTGGACACAGTAAAATGCACAAGCCATGACAGAAGGCTTGCAATCTAAGAAAGTAAAACCTCTGGAAACCACAATAAACTGTGGAAAATTCTGAAAGAGATGGGAATACCAGACCACCTGAACTGCCTCTTGAGAAATCTGTATGCAGGTCAGGAAGCAACAGATAGAACTGGACATGGGACAACAGACTGGTTCCAAATAGGAAAAGGAGTACGTCAAGACTTCATATTGTCACCCTGCTTATTTAACTTCTATGCAGAGTACATCATGAGAAACGCTGGACTGGAAGAAACACAAGCTGGAATCAAGATTGCCAGGAGAAATATCAATCACCTCAGATATGCAGATGACACCACCCTTATGGCAGAAAGTGAAGAGGAGCTAAAAAGCCTCTTGATGAAAGTGAAAGAGGAGAGTGAAAAAGTTGGCTTAAAGCTCAACATTCAGAAAACAAAGATCATGGCATCCAGTCCTATCACTTCATGGGAAATAGATGGGGAAACAGTGGAAACAGTGTCAGACTTTAGTTTATTGGGCTCCAAAATCACTGCAGATGGTGACTGCAACCACGAAATTAAAAGACGCTTACTCCTTCGAAGAAAAGTTATGACCAACCTAGGCAGTATATTCAAGAGCAGACATTACTTTGCCGACTAAGGTCCGTCTAGTCAAGGCTATGGTTTTTCCTGTGGTCATGTATGGATGTGAGAGTTGGACTGTGGAGAAAGCTGAGCGCCAAAGAATTGATGCTTTTGAACTGTGCTGTTGGAGAAGACTCTTGAGAGTCTCTTGGGCTGCAAGGAGATCCAACCAGTCCATTCTGAAGGAGATCAACCCTGGGATTTCTTTGGAAGGAATGATGCTAAAGATGAAGCTCCAGTACTTTGGACACCTCATGCGAAGAGCTGACTTATTGGAAAAGACTGTGATGCTGGGAGGGATTGGGGGCAGGAGGAGAAGGGGACGACAGAGGATGAGATGGCTGGATGGCATCATGGACTCGCTCGACATGAGTCTGAGTGAACTCAGAGAGTTGGAGATGGTGATGGACAGGGAGACCTGGCATGCTGCAATTCATGGGGTCACAAAGAGTCAGACACGACTGAGTGACTGAACTGAACTGAACTGCCCTTCGTCCTCTCTCATCAGTATAACTCGCTATAGCACTTTTCACTTCAACCTATTGTTTCCATTTTTGCAAACTCTTCTAACTTTTCTGAAGTGTTTTCATTGATTGCCAGAAGTATAAGTTACAATAAAGTTGCTTTACATACTAAGGTTAACATTTAAAATTAAATATAGAGGGAACTGTTCCTACATGACAAAACTACTAAGAACATCCCAAGCAAAGCGGGTCAGAGACATCAGTAGTACATACTATGGAGGTGTCTTAAGATGGAAAACCCAAGAATTCCAATTCTAAATCCTATAACTATTGTAGGAATATGACGACAACGGATCTGGATTCTTCTAAGTCTGTGGTATGGTTGGGGCATTTTGTAAAACAGAGATTTTCTACAGAGTTGTTATCCATTGTATATTTTCTAACTCCTCTTCTTTCAGCTGAGCCTTTTAGAAGAAACCCTTGGAGGAAGAGGCAGCAGAGGAAGGCAAAGGAGTAAATAGAAATATAAACTAAGCTGCTTCTCAGGCCATCAGACCCTGATAAAACTGACAGAACTGAGTGAGGCTGGGCAGGTCCTAAGAACTGAAAAGACTGAGGCCAGTTCAATGACAGGATTCAACTGAGACTTTTCATGGTCCCTTGTGATATAGCTAAGCCATAAATCAGAAGTCATGGGGATGGGAGAACTTTGTAACCACACGTGAGAGGCACTAGACCAGATTAATAGAGTTCTAGGCAGTGGGTGATTAAATCAACATCAACACCTTCTAAGTAATTCTGAATTTTAGTTCTGATATTTTTTTTTTTAAAGAGAAGAATGGGTAGTGAGCATTGATTGAGACTTGACTCACTATGGCTTAAAAGAATAGCAGCCATTAACCGAAAGTGTATGTTATTTTTAATTTTCCTTCTCCTATTGGACGCTTTGTTTTGTTTTTAATGGCTGAATTACTTATCTCAAACTGTGAAGCTCAATTCCAGCTTCCCATTAGAATACCAGGGGAGTTTCAGAAAATAATAGAGGCCAAGTCCCAACCCAAACCAATTAAAAGAAAATCTCTCTCCTGGTGGTCCAGTGGTTAAGATTCTGCCTTCCAAAGCAGGGGGTACAGGTTCAATCCCTGGCTGGAGAACTAAGATTTCACATACCAAAGGGTACAGCCAACAATAAACATAAACAAATAAAAAGAAGGAAAGTCTCTGTAACTGGGCTTCCTTAGATGGTTCTGACATGCAGCCTGGTTTAAGGAAGACTTCTCTGTGAACATCTTCATAAGAGTTAAACAATAGTAGCTAGTCTTATTTCTCCTCTCCATGCAACACCAAGGTATATTTTCTATAGAGGAACTCAATGATAATTTCAACTCATAAAGGAAAAACTGTAGATGGGTTAAAATATAAACCCTGGCATCAGACTACCTAGGTTCAAATCCCCCGGCTTACCATTTATTAACCAGCTGAGCAACCAGGTTAAGTCACTCTTACTCCCTGTGTTCACCTCCTTCCTCAATAAAAGGAAGAGAATCCTTTTACTTACAAAATAATAATTCCTACCATGAATAATACTAATAATATTATTAAATATCATTTTATAATATACTATTTAATAATACATATTATTTAGTATATTAAATGTCATGATAATAAGAATTCCTACCATTAAAAAGGAAACACTATTATTATTTCCAAACTTCTCCTGTACACAGGATGGTATAATGGCTGAAAATGTAGAATTCAGAATAAAATGAACTCATTTTCCGTTCTGCCAATATAATCTGTGATCCTGCAAAAGTGATCTACATCTCCTGGTTATCCATAAAATGGAGATAATATTATGGTTTTCATAGGGACTTCCTGGGGACCCAGTGGTTAAGACTTTGCCCTCCAGTGCAGGGGGTGCATGTTCGATCCCTGATCAGGGTAGCCAAGATCCCACATGCCTCATGGCCAAAATATGAAACTGAAGCAATACTGTAACAAATTAAATAAAGACTTTAAAAATGGCCCATGTCAGAAAAAGGATCTTATATAAGAAACAAAATTTTTAAATAATATGGTTATTATATGGTTCCTGGGAAGATTCCATGAAACAACTTACGTTCATAAGCTTAGCACAGAAGCTGGCTCAACAATGAATTCTTGTCATCATCACAGCAACTAGCCCAAGAGGAAGGAGTGGATTCATGAGACACTTCAGTGAGATCTTTAGCTGACTTTTCCATCTCAGGTGAGAGGGAACATTGTGTTTATAGAGGTCACCAGTCTTTTCTCTAGGAGAGTGAAAAATGAGAACAATCAGCAAGGGAACAGGTCGAGCTTGCAACTGCAGACCTCAGATATCTGGGGAGAAAATGGATTATCATCATTAATGTCTGCTGTTTCCAGCCCAGATGCAAGAGCCAGAGGCATCTTAATTATAAGCAGCTTTGCAAATTAATCTCCATAATTCTAATACTTCAGAAATTAACCTCTTGTCCTGAGAAGGTCAAGTTAAATGTCAGTCCCAGATGGAACCTGAGGGGGCAATCAGAATCAACATCAACAACACAGGTGGCCACACAGCTGTGTGTTTCTTCCTCCAAATTGCCATCGATTTTTCCAAAAGCATAGCTCAAAAGGCATTTTAAAAATAAAAATCTAAGGTACAATTCTTTTTTACTCAATTTGAGTCAGAGCACATCTGGAGATTCAGTAAGAGTTGAATTTGTGTTAGGCTGGAAGTCTCATTTTGGATAAGGCGATGGGGAGAGGAAAGGGGCATTTATATTTATTGGTTTCTTGCAGGTCAGAGTAGTAAAGGAAGGCATATCTGATTCCTGCTGATAATATGATATGGCTTTCCTACTGACTTATTTCTTCTTTAAAAATAAGCACCACTCTCCTAATTTTTTAACTGAGGGCACAAGTATACTTAGCCTCTGGTTAGCAGCAAGAAAACATGGATCTGAAAAAAATAATATAGCCCAAATTGGTGTGCGTGTTCCTGTGTTTACAAGTCAGCCACCTCATCCCATTTATTCCACCCAAAGTAGCTGTCAAGTCAGATCGTACATGAGAGATGAAACAATAATAAGACTATCACTGTTTCCATAACAAATGCTTATTATTTGCATGAACTTTTAAAAATGCATAAATTGTATGTACAATTATGAAGCTGTCAAGACTAAAACATAGTGTTAATGAGCACAAGGTGGTAGATGACTCCTGCCAGAAATAAAATTACTATTAGACTCAAAAATGTTTTAAGAATCACTGTCATGAGAAAGCAACAGTAAACTCAAAGACGAGTTTGGGGCACCACTCTGCCCGCATCTTATCAAACGGATAAACAGACCCTATAAAAACCTCTTTTGTCATCTTCCCATTTTTTAAGTGCTTAGAACTTTTCCCTAGTAACTGGCAGAAAAAAAGCAAAAGGATTATTTCTTTCAAGATATTCAACCACAAAACTACAGCAGAGAAGGCATTAGATCTTTTTTTTTTTCCCCCAGGCAAGTTATTTATCAGTCTGAGGTTCTTGATTCTCCTATCTATAAAACAGGGATGAGAGACACCTTGTTTCCAGAGTTGAATTCCATCCCACCAAAATAATAATAATAATAACTATTGAATACAGAGGAGAGAGGGAGATCTATATTACGTAGTTGCCTGCCCAATGCTGATATTTTCATATGTAGTATGTCGACTAGTCTGTATAAAAAGTTGCTTAAGGGGGTTTTAATACTTTCTCGACAATGGAAACAGGCCCAGTGAAATTAAGCCAAGAACTTATACAGAAAGGGGCTCTCCAGGTGGTGCAAAGATAAAGAATCCACTATTTCCTAAAAAGATGCACCAAATGTGGGGTTGTCAATATCTAGAATTGAGTTAATAGGTAAATCTCACTTGAAATATCTTATCTGAAGCTCTGAAACAGTCTTAGAATCATAGTTTAACTACTCAGAGTATTTTATAACACTTTAGCAGGGGGACATAAACAGTTAAGCATTAGTAGAATATAGTTTAATTTTCCCAGTGGTAACTATTTTTATTCCTGAGTCCCTCAAGAATGGATTTTCTGTTATGTCTAGTATCTTAAAACAAACAAACTCTATGAACTCCATTAAAGTTCGACAGAATCTAGAAATAAACTTTCTGTATCCATAAACTATATGTCTAAGGAATTTAGTTCCTGTTTCAATTTTAAATGGGAAAAAAAAAATCTGGAAGTATTATGGCACTGTCTAGGCATCTTCAGGCTACTCTATTTATGTGCTTGGTAAACAATGAAAATTTCCTCCTTAATTATGAGGCTGCAACCTTTAAGACAAGGAAAAATATACCCATCTGAATTCAAGGTTCCAAAGAATATCAAGGAGAGATAAGAAAGCCTTCCTCAGTGAACAATGCAAAGAAATAGAGGAAAACAATAGAATGGGAAAGACTAGAGATCTCTTCAAGAAAATTAGAGTTAACAAGGAAACATTTCATGCAAAGATGGGCACAATAAAGGATAGAAATGGTATGGACCTAACAGAAGCAGATGATATTAAGAAGAGGTGGCAAGAATACACAGAAAAACTGTCCCTAACAGGTCTTAATAATCTGGATAACCATGATGGTGTGATCACTCACCTAGAGCCAGACATTTCGGAGTGTGAAGTCAGTGGGCTTTAGGAAGCATTACTATGAACAAAGCTAGTGGAAGTGATGGAATTTCAGCTGAGCTATTTCAAATCCTAAAAGATGATGCTATTAAAGTGCTGCACTCAATGTGCCAACAAATTTGGAAAACTCAACAGTGGCCGCAGGACTGGAAAAGGTCAGTCATTCCAGTCCCAAAGAAAGGCAATGCCAAAGAATGTTCAAACTACCGCACAATTGCATTCATCTCACATGCAAGCAAAGTAATGCTCAAAATTCCCCAAGTTAGGCTTCAACAGTACATGAACCGAGAATTTCCAGATATTCAAGCTGGATTTAGAAAAGGCAGAGGAACTAGAGATCAAATTGCCAGCATCACTGGATCACAGAAAAAGAAAGGAAATTCCCCAAAAGAATTCTGCTTCACTAACTATGCCAAAGTCTTTGACTGTGTGGATCACAACAATCTGTGAAAAATTTTAAAAGAGATAGGAATACAAGACAACCTTACCTGCCTCTTTTCAGGTACACTAGACCTTTGACTGTGTAGATCACAACAAACTGTGGAAAATACTTAAAGTGATGGGAATACCAGACTACCTTACCTGCCTCCCGTGAAACCAGTATGCAGGTCAAGAAGCATCAGTTAGAACTGAACATGGAACAACAGACTGGTTCAAAATTGGGAATGGAGTATATCAAGGCTGTATATTGTCACCCTGCTTATTTAACTTCTATGCAGAGTATATCATGCGAAATGCTGGGCTGGATGATGCACAAGCTGGAATCAAGATTGCAGGGAGAAATATCAACAACCTCAGATATCCAGATGACACCATTCTTAAGGCAGAAAGCTAAAAGGAATTAAAGAGCCTCTTGATGAAGGTGAAAGAGGAGAGTGAAAAAGCTAGCTTAAAATGCAACATTCAAAAAACTAACATCGTGGCATCTGATGCCATCACTTCATGGCAAATAGATGGGGAAACAATGGAAACAGTGAGAGACTTCATTTTCTTGGGCTCCAGAATCACTGCAGATGGTGACTGCAGCCATGAAATTAACAGATGCTTGCTCCTTGGAAGAAAAGCTATGACTAACCTAGACAGCATGTTAAGAAGGACATTACTTTGCCGACAAAAGTCTGTCTAGTCAAAGCTATGGTTTTTCCAGTAGTCATGTATGGATGTGAGAGTTGGACCATAAAGAAGGCTGAGTGCTGAAGAATTGATGCTTTTGAACTGCAGTGTTGAAGAAGACTCTTGAGAGTCCCTTGGACTGTAAGGAGATCAATCCAGTCAATTCTAAAGGAAATCAACCCTGAATATTCACTGAAAGTACTGATGCTGAAGTTCCAGTCAATACTTTGGCCACCTGATGCAAAGAGTTAAGTCACTGGAAAAGACCCTGATGCTGGGAAAGATTGAAGGCAGGAGGAGAAGGGGGTGAGAAGAGCAGAAGAGGATGAGAGGGTTGGTTGGCATCATCGACTCAATAGACATGAGTCTGAGCAAATTCTGAGAGATAGTGAAGGACAGGGAAGCTTGGCGTGCTGTGGTCTGTGGGGTCACAAAGAGTTGGACATGGCTGAGCGACTGAACAACAACCTATAAGCCACTGAAAAGAAAATTTGCCCAAAATTTTGGAGGTTCTCTTTGTAGTGTGAAGTATCTTATGGAAAAATTATTACTTGTTTCACTTCAGTGTTCTGGTAGAGTTAGGGATTCTGTGTTTTGTTTTTGTTTTTTCCTTTTCCTAGTGGTATTTGGCACAATGAGCTTTATGTGTTTTGGGGTTAACAGTCAGCTGCCGAGGATGGTAGACCTTGGTTCCTGGTTGACAACCAATTACAGAAGTCATGTCCTGGTAGACACAAAATAATCACCAACAATAGCATTGCATCTGTAATGTTTGTTCACTTTTTTACAAAGTTTATTCTTGATTTCTTTTCCTGTGAACATCAAGTGTGCTGAGCCTTCTTCCTTCCTTCCAACAGTCCTACACCTGGCCTTGGCAATTCCTTATATAATGTGAAAGCACAGAGAAACTGTTAAGGTCATGTCATCTCGAGACTCTCTCCCACATTTTCATATTTTTTCATCCTGAAAGCAGTCCACCTGAAAGTAATTAATGCTCCACTGGACCAGCAGAAATGGCTGTGGGAATATTTCTGATATGGTAATGCAGGAGACAGAAAAGACATGTGTTCGACCCCTGGGTCAGGAAGATCCCCTGGAAGAAGAAATGGTAACCCATTCCAATATTCTCACCTGGGAAATCCCATGGACAGGGGAGCTGGCAGGTTATAGTCCATGGGGTCGCCAGGAGCCAGACACAACTGAATGACTGAGGATACACATTTATCCACAGAACAGAGCTGAATTCACACCAGCTAAATAGCTGGCCCCACCCGAATGGAAACATGTAGCACAGGATGGATGTGACCTAGCCTCACGCGGTTAACCCTCAGGGAGATGTAATTCTAAGAAAGGAAACCTTTCCTCTGCCCAGAAATGTCATGTCTAGTAACTGCAAGCATGTGTCCCAAGAGTGCTTCAAAATGGCGGCAAGATGGACTTCCCTGGTGGTTCTGCTGGTAAAGAATCCGCCTGCAATGCGGGAGAGCTGGCTTCCATCTCTGGGTTGGGAAGATCCCTTGTAGCAGGGAATGGCTACCCACTCCAGTATTCTGGCCTGGAGAATTCCATGGACTGTAGAGTCCATGGGCTCGCAAAGAGTCAGACATGACTGAGTGACTTTCACTTTAAGAGTTACAGAATGATTAGCAAGGCCTGCGAGGTACCACGTGTTGTGTTGTGGATTGACTTATGTCCATCCCCCCCTCCCCAAAAAAGAGAGCTTGGAGTCCTAATCTCAAGGCAAGAATGCGACCTTATTTTGGAAATAAGAGTTTCTACCAAGGTTATCAAGTTTAAATGAAGTCATTAGGGTGGGCGCTCATCCAGTGTGACTTGTGTCCTGATAAAAGATGAGAAATTTGGACATAGAGATGCACACGGGGAGAAAGATATGGGAAGATTGGATTATGTCATCACAAGTCAAGAAACCACCAAAAACTGGGAGAGAGATCTGTAACAGACCCTTCCCTAGCACTTTATGAGGCATCATGGCCCAGCACACACTTTGATACCAGGCTTCTAACCTCTAGATTTGACAGGCAATAAATATCTATTTTTCAAGCCGTGTAGTTTATGGCACTTTGTTACAGCAGTTCCTAGGAAATAAATACAAGGGGCAAGAATATGAGGCCACCTATTAATAATCCTCCACTGGAATATGAATGGCCTCATTTACCTCTGAATGGTTGGCCCAGCGCCTGGAAGAGAAGATGCTCAATTTAAAAAATTTGTTGACGTGAATAATATGAAGAGAAGATAATGGGAAGTTTCCCCTTTGTCAATCCTGTGTGGCAAAAGCAAGTCACACATCGTTCTGACAGGTGTTCTCTGGAAGAAAAGCAAAGATTTAATGCTGACATAGGAGAGAAGAGACACCTGGATGGAAGATCCCAGCCAAGTGGAGAATGAATGGTTGAACTGAGTGAGGAGACTAGCCGTGTCTGGGTTTGGGGTCCATCTCTAGGGTATCTGGGGGAAAATTAAGGTGAAGGAGATTATCATTAACCTCAATATGATATTTTGTTTTATTGGAGACTCAGGCTAACAATGTGCTTTGAGTGATGAAGGCACAAATGCCTTTTACTCTGGGATTGAACATCATCCGATGAGGTTACCCCACTCATTTTAAAACGTGATCTCACTGTGTTAGCTCATTTGTCAACCCCACACTATTTGCGTGAAGTATTTTCAGGTAAATATATTTCAGTAGGATGTTCATGAACCATAGCCAGTAAAAACTGGAAAATTAGCATACTGGCAGAGCTTAACTCTCAAGGAGGTAGGCTCTTTAGTTCAAAAGCAATAAAATTTAGCTAATATGGGATAATCTTAGTGCTTTCCAACACCAAGCTGACACATCTCCTGGGCAGGTTTCAGATCCACTCCCACAAGTTATTCACACAAGTTCTCCTCAAAGGAAATTCACGTTGGCTTCAATGGGTGGCCAAGAACTTCAGGATGTGACTGGAGTAGAAGTCTATCCCCAGACAGACTCACATAGATGCAAATTTTCTGGAATCAGAAAATAATACTTACTATAGTTGCTATTAACATTTGTTACCTACTTACAACTCACTGAATGCATTTCTGACCTTATCTTTTGAAATTATCCTGAGACCCATCCAATATGAATGTACTTCTAGAGAGAAATGGCTTCCCTGGTGGCTCAGATGGTAAAGCGTCTGCCTGCAGTGCGGGAGACCGGGTTCCATCCCTGGGCTGGGAAGATCCCCTGGAGTAGGAAATGGCAACCCACTCTAGTACTCTTGCCTGGAAAATTCCACGGACTGAGGAGCCTGGTAGGCTACAGTCCATGGGGTTGCAAAGAGTCAGACACAACTGAGCGACTTCACTTTCACTAGAGAGAAATATTATTATGATTGCTATTTTATAAATCAAGCATTGAGGACTCACACAGGGCAAGTTACTTGCCTATGTTCATTCAGCTACTGAGCCAGAGGGTCGATATATAAACCTCCATTTTCTGACTCCCAAATGGTCCCACTTTGAGTCCTCCTTATAATTTATATGATCTCTGTTACTATTACCCAGTGTCCATCCTTTTTTACCATGACATATCTGTGTGAGATGTAAAGGTGAATCAGGAAGCCATCAACTATGGTTCTGGAGGTTATCTCTTCTTTCTTCTACTTACTCAGCAAATTTGTAAGAACTGAGAGCAGTAAGAACTGATACTATTATGATTAAAAAGACAAAGAAAAAATAACACAATCTCTGCTACATAAGTTTATCTGCAGCCACCATATATCCAAGATTTTTGAGAGCATAGTCCTAATTGTAAACTTTTAGATTACTTATTACTATCGGAGTGCAGAGAATGAAGTTACCCTCAAAGACAGATGAAGCGCAGGTGGTGCTAGTGGTAATGAACCCACCTGCCAAAGCAGGAGACATAAGAGACACGGATTCAATCCTTGGGTTAGGAAGATCCCCTGGAGGAGGAAATGGCAACCCACTTCACAATTCTTGCCTGGAGCATCCCATGGCTAGAGGAGCCTGGTGGGCTACAGTCTATAGGGATGCAAAGAGTCAGACATGACCGAATGAGATGCCCTAGTGTATTAGGTAAACTATGGTACTTAGACCTCCAGTCTCTGGGAAAAAATCAAAAAGGCTAGAACAAAAAAATAAACACCCTCAAGGAATGACAAGAAAGCTTCCTTCAAATAACCATAATGCTGACATCCTTGATAGGCCAATCCAAAACAAAACAAAAACTCAAGACAAATGACATTAGCTGCACTGTAAACCCCAAAACCTCATATGACGGTTGTTACAGGAAAAGCAACGACTGTTTACTGAGCAGCCTCTGTATGTCAATACATTACATAAACTCTCCCTTAATCATAGGTTCCTTTTTTTCCAGATGATAAAAACTGATGTTTAAAGAAGCAAAGGGAACTGCCGAACATGGCTAGTACATGGTAGAGCCAATATCTGCGTGTAGTTTTGATGCTAAATGATGTTGTCTTTCTGTTGAATTGATTTTAAATTAGCACACATCCTAATCCTAACCTGACTTTTCTATCCAGACTGCATGCAGGTCATAAAACAAGGCCCTCATAACAAAGCATGGACCCTGCATTGGTAGACACAGTCTTAGGAAAAGGAACACACTTGAAGAAGGGGAGGTTCCTTTCTATTAGTGGAAGCTAATGTAGGTGAGGTATTAACAACATCTTAAATAAAAACCAGAATGACCTTTCTGGCCAGCCCAATCCTTTATTTGTGGCAAGAATATCTCATTTGACTCAACAGTCCCCAGATTTCAGTTCCTCACACAGAAGAGAAAAAATCAGAGACAGACAGATCCCTTCCTCGAAACTGGCTCATTTAGAGACAGACAGAAATTTCGATCATGCTACTTTTTGTGATTTTTAAGACTCACTGTGAGGTTCTGAGACAACAATATTTAAAAATTATCAGACAGGAATGGATGAAAGGAATGTATTTTGTTCACAGTCTTTCAGGGACCTGCTGCCTCCACTTTCCTCCTATTCAAAATAGGAAAAATCAAAACAGCATAGAAAGTCAAATGAAAGCAAGAAAGAATACAAATGTTCCTGGTTCTAGTTCCATTTTATTTCTTTCCATTAGCGTCAAAACAAAGGGTAAATTCGAGAATGTAAAAGGCCCAGGCTCTTAGAGAATGAAGATAATATCTACTTTTCCTTCCTCGACACGACACATTGTGATATGTATATTTTATGGTGGTTACACTGAAGCGATTAATTCATAACATGACAGAAGCAGCTCCCAAACAGACTTACAGCTTATTTTTAATAAGTGCTAATACATTTATGCCTTTCTTGCCAGACTCCCCTTCTACAAACATTTGGCTTCCCAGATTATATCCATGAAAATTAATGACCTGTCACTAGGCTTGCCTATGTCTTAATGAAGTAGTTATTCAGAGTGATTGAAGTCAGGTGTGAGAAACCTGTTTCTCCTGTGGATGATAAAGCCCTTTCCTCATTCTTTGCACACATTTAATTAGGCAAAAGCCAAAATAAATAATGCTAATCAGTGCCGCACAATGATTCTGCATATTTCAACAAGTGAGAAGAGTTTGAAAGCTCTTCTGTATGGAAAAGGCAATAAACAGAAGACATATCAAAAATTCAAATGCATCTATAAATTCTTTGCTTTCTGAAAAGCAAAATGCATGAGGCACACGAGTGAGCATCTTTATTGACCAACTCATAACCCACAGGGCTAAGTGCTGTGAATAAAAGAAAAAAGGGGGGATGTTGCCAAAGAGTAACTGAAGGTGGAAGGGGGAGACCTATGCCACGAGGAGCAGTCAGAGAAGGCTCTCCAGAGAGATGGTTGTTGGAACTGAAATCCACATGCTGCCAAGACTTGGCAAGAGGAGATATGGGGGAAGAAAGATTTAGGCAGAAGGAACACAAAGTACAAAGACCCAGGGGCAGAAGATTTTTGTCACGTTGGGCATAATTTCCTAACCTTGACATGAGTAATACGTGGGGATGAATAATTCATGGGTGCTGTGATGTGCATTGTAGACTGTGCACTGGAAGTTGTTTAGGAGTGTCCACGGGCTCAACCCAGTGCATACCAGTAGTACCCTACCCTCCTGAAGTTATGACAGCCCTCATGTTTCTAGACACTTTCAAATGTCCCCAGGGTTGAGGGGTACTTCCCATGGTTAAGAATTACTATGTCAGGGCTTCCCTGGTGACTCACTGGTAAAGAATATGCCTGCCAATGCAGGAGACACAGGTTTGATCCTTGATCCAGGAAGATCCCACGTGCCATGGAGCAACTAGGCCCACGCATCACGACTATTGAGCCCGTGCTCTGGAGCCTGGGGATGGCACCTATTGAGGCCATGTACTACAGCTACTGAAGCCCACGCGTTCTAGAGCCCGTGTGCCACAACAAAAGAAGCCACCGCAATGAGAAACCTGTGCACTGCAAAGAAGAGTAGCCCAACTTGTGCCAGCTGGAGAAAGTCCGTGTGGCAGTGAAGACTCAGCACAGCCAAAAGTAAAAATAAATAAAAATTTTACAGAAGTCCTATGTTAGAGAAAAAGATGGGACAAGCAGAAGACTTGCATCTACAGCAAAGAAGAACAATTATGCAGGGATAAGTTAGCCACACCAGCACTATTGGAAGCCTCATATCCTCAAAGATGCTTGTTGTCTGGCATACTGTAGGGCCCCATGTCTAATTCACATGGACCAAATTTTAGTCTGAGAAAACTAGAGACTTCATCGCTGTCTCCAGGAACACTGTCTCCAGGAACCAGGGCACACAGAGGTGCTCTATGCCTATGTCCATCCTCAGCACCCTCACCAGGCTTTGAACCCACCCTTCCAGCCTGATACATGACCGTGGGCTCACCACAGCCTGCCTTCAAGAGTTCTGCCTTCCTGTTCATTAGTTAAGGCCTTGGTTCTCTGCAGAAGAGAGAAAACTTACTGTATCAGGAACCAAGAGAGCTGAATGAGCCAGGATTTGAGAGAGAATGGTGTCATGATGATGATAACTGTAGAAGGTACCTTCTCGGGGCCAAGAAAGAAGAAATGAACAATAAGAACTCTGAAATGTAATGCACTCTTTCATATAAACCTGTCTTGTCAATTTTGTTTATCAGTGAAATGGGATCATTTTTATTAAATATTAATACTTGTTTCATCACAGATAAGTATGAAGAAAAAAAACTCTTGTAGCATTCCATTAAAAACCATGGACTCATGAAGAAAAAAGGGAGGCAGAGAAACACAAGTCGTGAAGCAGAAATGAATTACCCCAAGAAAATTATCTTTGCTCCACGGTAAATTACTATTATAATTATTATATATATATATATATATATATATATATATAATTACTATATATAACTGTAACATACAGTTATAGAATATGTTGACTAAGAGCAGGAGAAAGGCTTATCTTTCCTCTGAGCCCCCAAACTAGACAATACTCCACAAAGCCTGTGCCAAGAAAAGGAACATTCCAGTCCTCTCTTTGAGAGGGTGTGAATTCATTAAACACATCTTCCATTTCTAAGTAAGTCTGTATGACTCAGCCATAAAAGGGAATGAAATTGGGTCATCTGTAGTGATGTGGATGGACCTAGAGTCTGTTATACAGAGTGAAGTAAGGAAGAGAAAACCAAGTGCCTTATGTTAACAAATACATGTGAAATTTAGAAAAATGGTACAAATGAACCCATCAGATACAATGGAGAGAATGGATATAAAGACACAGCGGGGCATGGGTGGGACAAACTGACATGTATACACTGGGATTAACATATATACACCACCGTGTGCTAAACAGATAGTTAGTGGGAAGCTGCTGTGCAGCATGGGGAGCTCATCTCAGGGCTCTGTGATGACCTGTGGGTCAGATGGAGTGGGAGGGAGGGGACACATGTATACATGTAACTGATTCATTTCCTTGTACAGCAGAAACCAACAACATTGTAGAGCATTTATACTCCAATAAAAAAGCAAAGGGAAAAAATCAGCTTCATGTGATTTAGTTAATTAAACTTAAAAAGTCTATAGACTTTTTATAGTGCTATTTGAGTATTTTACTTACTTTCTTCTATATCTTATTTCCTGAAAGCTGTAATTTTGTAAGGTATTTTATAAATAAGGGCTAGTACAAGTGTTACTTTATTCTGGGTAGGAGAAAGCTGATGGTCTTATTTTTATGTTTAACCTAACCCTTATTTAGCATTAATATGCTCCATGAAGTCCTAGGCATTTTACTCATCTGACTGCATGGGTTCTCACAACAGTACCATGAGGTGAGCTCTTATTTCCCTCAATTTAAAGATAGGGAAAACAGGCACAGAGAGATCAACTGATTTGAACAAAGTTGCACAGAGTTGCACAAATCCTAAGCAGGATTTGAACCCAAGCAGGGTTGATGAGTCAACCACTCCCCATATTGCTTCTCAAGGACAACTCAGAAGGAAGAAATACAAGTACCACTTGTTTGCTTTCCTTTGGATAGAATCAAGAAACATATTTCTCATAAGAATTAAAGGGCTTCACTGCAGAAAATAGGATTTTAAGGTAACCACAGGGAAGAAAATTTGCTATTTGGTTTTAAAGATAATACACCAGATTATGTTCATGCCTTGGATCCCAGTCTCTGAAAAGTTAAGAAAAAAATAATAACAGGTTGCTAATCATCAGTTGCCAACTGTCATGAGACATGGGGGCAAAGGGGCAATGAGGGAGGATGGGATGACCTCACAGGAGACTCTGTGGCCACCAGTTCACTTTCTGGCAGCACCACGATCAATCTCATGGAATCTGATATTAAATAGAAATCTTTGTGTTCTCTGTTTTCCTGAACACTTCACTCTCAAGGTCGTTAGACCGCCTGTATCTTTCCATTTTCCTCACTTCTCTGAAACACAATACAGGGACATGCTACACTCTAGACAAGCACCCGGAGAGTGTAATTTCAGGTTTGTGTGCGTGGCCTCAAACAACAAAACCCAGAGTTCCATTACTGACATAAACACATTTCCTGATAAATTGAAGCCTTCTGGGCTTCCTGTGGGCAATACTGATGTCACTACAGACTCTGAAAGAAAGAGTATTATTTGGATAGACAGAAATCTGAGTCAAAAGCGCATACCTGATGGAAAGATGGCAGAGCTCTGCGTGCCTTTCTTTGATCAGGTGTTGGCATAAAAAAAGTTAGCAACTTTCAGGAGTTCCCTAATCAACAATCCATTTGAATACTCACAGACAGTATGAAAATCTTTGCTTTTCCCCAATTATTAGGCACATGCTAGAAATATATAAATAAATGATTCTTTAATGATGCATTCATCCTTTAACCAGAGATGGAATAGGGGGAGTTTATAAGCAGGTAAATCTATTACTAGACAAAATAAGGGAAGAGAGTTTGCAGGCAGACAATTGAAGAAGAATGCTACAATCTTTGTGTAAAGTGGGATGAACCAGGTTGGACTCTGAAACCCAGGAGTCCGAGACAAACTCCAATATTCAATCAACAAACATTCAATGAGTTGTTACTTTTCTCTAGGAAATATAAGTTGCAGTATCTCACTTAATCCTCTCCTAACGATCCTGTTACAAACATCGATGTTACATAAAGACTTTTTAATCTTTAATCAGATTAGGGCCCAAATCTATGACAGACTAAGTCCCTTGCCCAGGCTCTGGGCCTTATAAAAGCCACATGCGGAATCTACCCAGATCTGACTGTGTACCAAGAGCTCAATAAATGATAGTTCTGGGCTGCTGATCGTAAAGATGCATTTCAGCCTCAGTATTCCAGCCCGGCACACAGCTCTTAAAAAGACTTCTGACTCAGTGACTGCATTGCACCTTTCACCCACTCTGAAAGCTGCCACACTAAATCCCAGAGGACCATTCACTTCCCCATCTGGCACCAGTCTGTGAACTCTTTGAAGACACACCAGTCACTTACCTGCCTTCCCAGTTCCTGGCTGGTGTTGCCTGCAAAGGGCGGCTGGATCTGGCTTTGAAACTCAGATTTGAATCCTTGCTGTGGCACTTACTCAGGCATCTGCAAACTCTGTAAAGAGCCAGATAGTAAATATTTTCAGCTTTGCAGACTATGAGGACTGTTGCAAATGCCTAGGGTCTGCTGCTGTAGCACAGAAGGAGCCAAAGACTGTAATGAATGAGTAAATGTGACTGGGTTCCAACCCAACTTGATCCATGGAAATGTTTATTTCATATCATTTACTTCTGTCAAGAAATGTTATGTTCTGTTTTGGATTGTTTCCCCAACCATTTGAAAATAATAAAAACGAAAAAAACTCTTCTCAGTTCACAAACCATACAAACCCAGGGGAAGGGCCCTACTTTGATGACTTCCATATTTATCAAGCATGTGACCTTGGGCATATAATACTGATACATCTCTATGTGACTCAGCTTTATCACCTGTAGAGTGATAACATCCCCCTCAGAGGGTTTTTGCAAAGATTCTGTTAATTCATGACAAGCACTTGGAACATCACGTGGCAGATGATGTATGCTCAATCAGTGTTGCTATCACTACTGTTATACTCTATTTCCTAACAAATGATTTGTTTAATACATTTCAGAGTGACCAGAGTCCTGAGCCAAGGATGGGGCAGAGAGGAGCAAGCAATGATGGGAAGGATGAAGGTGGAAAAAAACATAGAACAAGCAACTTAAGACACAAGTTAACCATGATTCACAAGAAAGAATGAGCATTTCCCTGGGTTTCTCCTACAGGACTTGTCATGCAGTGTTCACAAAGGTGCCTTGATCTAACCTTTCTCTCTTGGTAAAGCATCCTCTCTCATGGTCCCCTGCCTGCATGCCCCCCAGCATAACGGGAGTAGTTATACCACTAAAAAGGACAAATGTTGTTTGTCTCTTCCCAGTGTACTCACCTTTCTTCAGGTCACAGCATCTCAACTTTGGGGAAAGACCTCCATCCCAGTCCAGCTGACTTTCTACCCCTAGCACCAGACGTGAGGCTGTGAGTGACCCTGGCTGTGCCAGGCAATGTGTTCCACCAGCCTGGCCACAGCCATGGGTCCAAGAGCAAGCTCTGATTTAAACCGGCTGAAGAAAAGCTGATTCAAAGATTTTGCTGGAGTTCATTGAAAAGACTGATGGCGAAGCTCCAATATTCTGACCACCTGAGGTGAAGAACCGACTCTTTGGAAAAGACCCTGATGCTGGGAAAGATCAAAGGCAGAAGAAGGGGGTGACCGAGGACGAGATGGTTGGATGACATCATCGACTCAATGAACATGAGTCTGAGCAAACTCTGGGAGATAATGAAGGACAGGGAAGCCTGGCGTGCTGCTGTCCATGGGATCTCAAAAAGTTGGACATGACTGAGTGACTAAACAACGACTTAGGAAACAGAAAATATTTTTCAACACCATTAACCTCTGACAATGAGAATCTTGAGTTTCCAGAAGCTATTATCTGTCTTATGGAGAAACTGCCTCAGACAGAAGCCAAGGATATAGAACTGAATTCTGGGGGTGGGGAGAAGGGATGAGCAGGGAAACAGTGGAGAAAGAGTGGGGAAGAGAGATACAGACAGACTTCAAGGCCTGAATAAACCGCTTGAGCCCTGAATTGGGCTATGGCTGAACAGGATTCCTGAACTTTCCTGGTATATAATCCATTAAATGCTTCTTTTGGGTGTGCAGCAGTTGACGTTGGAGTTTGGTTACCTGACACTCCATTGGTACAGCTGGGGTGTGACTAGGGGTTAAGACTGTGCCATACAACTCTGGAACTAAAGCCTCCTGAGAACTATGAATGATTTGGCCCAAAGCTTTGAGATTCACTGAAGATGTTGTTCTACTGATGATGCTATAGGCCCTTGGTCTATAAAGTCTCCTGAGTGACAGCCTACCTTGGAGGTCTCTGTCTTCTCTCACCTTACTCCAGGACCTCAAAGGATCTTGACTAACAAAACCACAGCAAAGACTCCCAAGTTGCAGTGAATTCTCCTAGACATTGGGCTTTTCATGTCCTTTTGGTTCCCCTGCATGTGTGCTCAGTAACTTGTCTTATCAGACTCTTTGTGACCCCATGGACTGTAGCCCTCCAGGCTCCTCTGTCCATGGGATTCTCCAGGCAAAAATACTGGAATGGGTTGCCATGCCCTCCTCCAGGGGACTTCCCTACCCAGAGATCGAATCTGCGTCTCTTACATCTCCTGCACTGGCAGGCGGGTTCTTTACCACTAGGGCCACCCTGGGAAGCCTCTGGCTCTCTGATTCACCCCTAAAGATGGAACACAAACAAATTCCTTTATTCAGCCCACACAGCTCTCCTTCCCTAAGTAATAAGGCTTTTAAAATTGCTTTAAACAAGTGTCAAAACTAGAAGCCCTCGACATGGAGAATACTATTCTTATCTCAGCCAGCGTCTAGTCATTTCAATATAACCAATCCCCCAGACTAGTGACTACATTTGAGAGTGGAATAGCCCCATCCCAGCCCTGATAAGGGGCCAGATTTCAAGCTCAGCCCTATTTGTGTCCTTCACATGCAAAGAAATCACCTCGACCCAAACATGGGCAGCTAACAAGGCACCATTTTCTAAAAGCATTCAGAAAAAAAATGTTTTCCTAAAATGCTATCTCCATCAGACACTAAGAAGTAACCACTCCCCAGGGTCAAATAAGTGTTTACAGTTTTCAGATAATAAAAGGTAGGGACAGGACTTCTTGAGTCTCTAATACAGTCAAGTGCCAAGCTCACTAAAATGGAAGCCGGCATGCATAATATGTCTCAAACTCATTTAACTGTGGGGTTTTGTTAGCTTGTTTGTTTGGGATGCCTAAGACATGTCTGCAAGTATCACATGGAAAACCTGTAGGAAATGTAAGGGCTCACTGTTCAACCGCCCAGGTGAAGACACCTCTGAGTGGACAATGATAAAGAACTACAGTTCCCCGTGGTTTGCAAAAGAGCTGCTCTATGTCAGTATCACCAAGTCTCACCCAGCTGGCTCAAGCCTTCTCTTCCCTCTCCTTAGTTGAAGTCCCATATAGTTCACCATTGGTGTTGATTATGAAAGTGACAGCTGATGCTGGCCAGGAAAGAGCTGTCATAGGCTGAGTTCCCTGTGACCACAGCCACCCAAGTTGCCCTATCTTTCACTCTGGGGGAATCACAACATTCAATCCTTCATATCATAGCCCCGCCTCAAATGCCCACAATTCAGCTCCCAGAGCAACAGCAAAACAGATGGAAGGATTGCTCCTTCCAGGTTGATTTTTATTGCTATTATGGTACCATTCGGTCTCATTCCACATCATTATATTTGATAACTGTCATAAACCTGAAATCACTGCTATTTGATTTCAGCACAAAAGTCATTCCCACCACTGAACCATGCCAGGCTCAATCAACAAACCTTTGTCAGCCTCCCTTCCATACATGTGGCAATAACTTGCCTGGTCGTTGATTTTGAAAACTCAAGGCAAAGGCAGCAGGCAGGTGCTCAGCTGTCCTGAGCCCAGGAGAAACACTCTAGCTCTCTCTCGTTCTCTCTTATGTATTTATTTCTTTTTGGCTACACTGGATCTTCGTTGCTGTGCATGGGCTTTCTCTAGTTGCGGCGAGCAGGGGCTACTCATCATTGCGGTGCAGTGGCTTCTCTTATCGCAGAGCAGGGGCTATAGAGCAAGCAGGTTTCAGTAGCTGTCGTGTGCGAGCAGTTGCTCCACAGCATGTGGGATCTTCTCAGACCAGGGATCGAACCCACGTCTCCTGCACTAGCAGGCGTATTCTTTACCACTGACCCACCAGAGAAGTCCTCTGGCTCTCTTTTTAAGGGAAGATCACAGCAAGGGGACAAGATTCTCTTTAACCTACACTCAAATCTGAGGCTCTGAAGTTCACAAATAAGAAAATGAAAATATTTATAGTGTCTTATCAGGATCCTAGAAAGAAGTGATTTTGATCCTTCAATTCTTTTGTGCTTCTTTTCAAAAACAGCAAATAGCTCAGTTGCTTGGGGTCTAGTGTGACAGAAGTTGTGGTCTGGGGTTCAATTTCCTGTTAATTCCCAGAGCAAAGCTCCAATCCCTCAGGCAGGATAAAGTGGAGAGTGGGGAAGGGGCCTTGCATTTTCACATGGTCAGAATTACTGTTTGTTATTTTTCACTACAGAGAAATTATTAACCTACATTATTATATGTTTGGTTGGTGTTTCTTTCTTTCTTGTCAGTTTTTCCTTCTTACAGAAATTCACTTAGGTTGAGATCTGTGGCAATGTGAAGCCACCCCTGCAGGACCACAACATCCCCCAGAAACAGCTTCATTTTGCTTTACGAGAGCTTGAGAGGGATGTCATGAGGCTTTGCCAGCCCTCCTATCCAAACACAAAAGCTAAACACTGGAGGTATCAGCTACAAATACGAACTGTGCAACCAGATGGATCTGGATTTAAATCTGGTTTCCTCTACCATCCTGCTGCAAGAACCGGGGAGAGTTACAAACCTCCCAGACAGTGGTGCCCTCATCTATAAAATGGGGATAATATTTGAAACGACCTCAGAGGCTTATGGGAACAAAGTGCTTAGCCCAGCGTCTGACCCAGAGTAAGTACAACAGAAAAGAAGGGATACATAATTTTTCTTTTTTTCCTAAAAGAGTAAGGGCATAAACTCTTGATTCAGACTCTGAGTCCAAATTCAGTCCAGTCACTTACTGGTTCTGGCACTGTTAGGTGAATTCTTAAATATCTGTGCCTCACTTTCCTTAACTATAAAAAATGAGAATACACCTGTCACATCATGCTATGGGAGAATAAATGAATTAACTCATGCAGAGGACTTAGTGCAGTAAGTGCTATACAAGCACTACCTGCTACTCTCTAAATCCATACCTCCAGCCCAATCAGCCTTGAATGCCACTCTGACAGGAACCCACAAGTCAGGTATCCTGAACACCCCTGTAGTCTTGATGATTTAAGGACGCAGCAGGTATCTAACCTGATTAGCGACGCTTAATGAGTGAAATGTGACTTGGAGTCTCAGAGTGGAAAGACCACGGGTGAGAGAGTCTGGAGGTCTTGGACTCAGTTTACATATGTAGTTAGCCACATGGCTGTGTGTCTGACCTAGAAAAGGACACTTACAAGTAGCGGAGCCTGTGGGGCTCACCCAAAACCCCTCCCGAGGCCCACAATGCTGACCTGCAGCTTCTGGGAATGGCAGTTGTGGTCATTCACCCCGGCACCCTTGCTGCAAACTACTCCCTAGCTGGAGGGAACTGCCTCACCCAGGGCCACAGGCCTTCTCAATGGCTGCCTTTCACTTGGGCACAAAGCCCTGGCCTCTCATCTAAAATTCAGCACAAATGTATACGTGCAAAGCAGAAGCAGACTCTCAGACACAGAAAACAAATTTGTGGTTACACAAGAGGAGAAAGAACTGAGGGGCAATTTAAGGGCATGGAACTAACAGATACAAACTGCAGAGAGAGAATAAGAATATACTCTATGGCACAGGGAATTACAGTCATTATCTGGTAATAATCTGTAATGGAGTATAATCTGCAAAAATACTGAACCACTAGGCTTTATACCTGAAGCCAACACAGAAATGTCAATCAACTATACTCCTATTAAAAAATTAAAGTCCCACTCTTCACCTTACTTTGTGATAACTCTGAATACACATTCAGCCCCAGGGCTCCCCTTAAAGGAAATGGAGGAGCTTCAGTGGCAATTCCACTGTAAAATAGCTATTTCTCTAAATAATGAAAGTTCGTTGGTTTCTGACCAATCAAAACCACAGACCCTAAATGGCACATGAAGGAAGGGCTCTCACTGTCATTTGCCTAAAATTATCTAATTATCATGGGAACTATTTAATCTGCTCTGAGCTCTGAACATTTTTTTCTTCCAGAATGCATTTATCATGAAAAATCTAGTATTAGTGGAGATTTAACTCGAGAAAGCCAGCTGGTTTCTAATGCTTAAATTCAGGGTAATTTGTGCTACTGTATTTCAAGCTAGATGGTTATATTAGAATACACAAATTCCATGAGACAGAATTTTGTTTAATTGAATTATTAGTGGACAACTCCCTCCACATGAAGGCGCTCCAGAGACGGCAATGCTCCCAACCCTTCCTCCACCCTCGTGGACAAAAGATATCATAACGCCATGCAGGGAAGCAGAAGCTGTGAAGTTCTGGGGTTAACTATTAGAAAACCCACTTACCTTACTCTTGTTTGCCTTACTACTTTGTCTTACATCTTAACTTGGATGGCTTACACCCTTATAGTATATAGTAAGACTCTGAAATGAGAATTCTGACAAGATTATGACACTAGAATCCAATCTAGGCTGTCAGTCTGCATTTCTACTGAGGCTATGACATGACAATACTGGAGATGACAAATATCTAGGGGCTTCCTTGTCATAAATAAGAGGTAGAGCCCAGTTTACTATTAACCACTCTGTTTAGTGAGTCTCTCAAGACCCAAAGTCTCATGGGGTTTTTGGAGTAAAGAGCAAGTACAGGAGGGAGTTGAGAAGAAAAAAATCCACTGAAATTACTCTCCAGTTAAAATGGAATTTTTGTTTGCTTATTCATTCTTTTTGGAGTACAGGTTTGGAGAATACAATGTTGTGGTATTCTCTGTTGTACAGCAAAGTGAATCAGTTACACATAAACTGTGTAGATTTTAGATTCTGTTCCTATATATAGCATTACAGAGTATTGAATCGAGTTCCCTGTGCTGTTCAATAGATTCTTATTAGTTATCTACTTTATATACAGCAGTGTATATATGCCAATCCCAATCTCCCAATTTAGCCCTCCCCCAGCTTTTCCCCCCATCGGTAATCACAAATTCGTTTGCTACATCTGTGACTCAACTTCTATTTCATAACTAGGTTCATTTGTATCAATTTTTTAGATTTAACATGTAAGAGAGGACATATTTGTCTTTTTCTGTCTAACTTATTCCACTTAATGTGACAATCTGTAGGTCCATCCATGTTGCTGCAAATCATGTTATTTCATTATATTTATAGCTGAGTAATATTTCATTGTATATACGTACCACATCTTCGTGATCTATTCTTTTGTCAGCAGACATTTAGGTTGCTTCTATGTCCTGGCTATTGTTAACAGTGCTGCAATGAACACTGGGGTGCATGTATCCTTTTGAATTATGGTTTTCTCCAGATAGATGCCCAGGAGTGGGATTGCTGGGCCATATGGTAGTTCTATTTTAAATCCCAAAGTATTCATGGAGATAAACAGGCTTACTGGCTACACAGGCATTGCTCTAGGATAATTCCCGTTCTACACAACATACAAATCTCTCTCGCCCTCGCTTCTATGGACCCTACACTCACAACCAGAAGCATTTCCCTCTGTTCCTGGTCAGATCACATTTAAGGAAAATCTCCAAACTGCCCCCTGGGAAAATTGTATCAGTAGTGTAAGAGGGGTTCATCCAGTGAAAGTATTGGTCTCCAGAAGTTTGTGAAAACAATACATGTATTCTGGGAGAAAAATAAACAATAAACCTCAACCTGAAATCAGAGATTCGGTGGCCTGAGAATATATGGGGGAGACGAAATGGAGTTAGTATTTGTAAGATTTTTCCCTTCCTCATGGTGATCCCATGACAACTGGGGCTTGATGTGTATTTTGTGTTTTCTCAGGCTCTTTTGTGTCCCAATTCCAGTATATCAGACTCGAGTTCTTATAGAATACATGATTCCCCACTGACATTCAATTCCATCTCCTGAAAGTCCACCCACTCCTCTCCATCCATATGGTCAAGCTTGCAGCATCTCTCTCTTGGCCTCAGGCAACATCCTGCTGGCTAGTACCCTGGCATCCTATCCTGCTCCCTGGCATCTCAGTCTCCATGCAGCCATCTGAAAATGTTACCGGGTCCAAGCTTGCTCTGCTCGCTGAACAAGAGGCCAATGAATATGAGAGAAGAGGTGTTGAGGCAAGGAAGACGTCTTGATTCATAAAGCCACTGACGGAGAAGATGGCAAATGAATGTCTCAAAACAACTTATCTTGTCAGGGCCTGGATGCCAGGTTTTTCTATGGATCAGAGATAGGAGGAGGTGAGGAAACCAATTAAAAAGGCCATTAATTTTGCAAATACCTCCTAGAACAGCAAGCCTCAGACAGGGGGCATTCGTTAATTTCTTCTTTCCTGCCATATACCTGTGGACAGTGTTCTTAACAAAGGCACCTTAGCTTAACAATCAGGCAGAGGGGCAGGATTCTCAGAGGCAGGCCATTATGTGTGATTATAATAACAAAAGCAATGGAAAGCAAGTCAAAGAAACAACTCCAACATGGAGTCGGAGTTAACTTCTACCTACAACAGGAAGGCACATTTACTGAAAGGCTGTGTCCTCAAACAGCTAGGAGCTAGCCTGGTACTATCACTATATATTAGAGTTGCTAGGAACTAGTCTTACCTCTAAAAATGAGGCCTGAGTAGTCCGGCTGACTATAAGTAATTTCACTCATCATCAACATCAGACAACATGAGAGGGACCAAGACAAAAGCAAGACCTCTCTGTCATCATGCCTCAAAAGACAAAACATAAAAACTATATGAAGCACAACAAGAGCCAAATCTACCCCATGCTCATTCACACCCTGAATAATGATACTGCTGCTTCTTAAGTAATTATAGCTGCAGCCTCAATCATTTTCTCTCTTATTAGATTTGTTAAGAATTCCAATGATAGAATGATACGATTCTAAGACAGCATATAATACAGAACAAAGTATCACATCCTTGAGACTTCTTCAAAGCACCTAACACAGCCCCAGGTCTCTAAGTCACAGGTCCCCAACTTCCAGTATCTAATGCCTGATGATCTGAGGTGGGGCTAATGTAATAATAATAAAGTGAAGTCGCTCAGTCGTGTCCGACTCTTTGCAACCCCATGGACTGCAGGCTACCAGGCTCCTCCATCCATGGGATTTTCCAGCCAAGAATACTGGAGTGGGTTGCCATTTCTTTCTCCAGGAGATCTTCCAGACCCAGGAATTGAACCCAGGTCTCCCACATTGTAGGCAGATATTTTACCATCTGAGCCACCAAGTGTGCAATAAATGTAATGTATTTGAATCATCCCAAAACAGTTCCCCTCTATCCCAGTCCGTGGAAAAACTGTCTTCCATGAAACTAGTCCCTGGTGCCAAAAAGGTTGGGGACTGCTGGTCTATGTCCTTTCTAACCCCTTCTTATAGAGACATCTCTGCTTCTCTGGGAGTATTTGCCCCTGTTGCCATGACCACTGAACCAGTTTCTGGAACCACAGGTGTGTTCTAGTGGTCTCTGGCTCTAGAGCACTGACCACTGCTTAGCTCAAAAACACAGAGCTCTTCAACCAGACCACTTGGGTCCAGCTCCCATTCTTGCCACTTACTTTCCAGCACTTACTTCCCAGGCCAAGTGATGCAACTTTGCTGTGTCTTGATATGCCTGTTCATAACACAGGGACAATCTAATCATGTTACTTCTTTCCATTTTTCTGAGAATTAGTCAGTAACACATGTAAAGTACATTATAACACACAGTTGTATCATTTCAACAGGGATGTTCTTTACTACTTGAGTAGGCAAGTAGACAGTTGCAGCTTTTTAAACACATGGAATGCTTGCCCAGAGAAGTAAAAAAAGTTTTGTTTTTTTTTTCCCAGTAGGAAAAAAAAATGGAATTGTCCTGAATCACCTATGGATGCTAAGACACCCATAAATGTACACACACACCACGGCCAACAAATACACCATGACCCCTGTTGGCCCCCTGAACCCGTGGACAGTGAGTTACACTTGTACCACTGGGGATATCACTTGATATGCTACAACAAACCCTTGGAATGACTGCACTCTCTCCTGCCTGAATAATGCTATCAAGTTATACAAATCATTTCAATCTTAACAATCAGAATGTCACCAAGAAAGAAATTTAACAAGATCCTGTTTAGCAGCTCTCTGATTACACTAGTGAAGACATCAAAATACCTTAAACAGGGACTTTTTTAGAAGGTGGTCGAGAACAGAAATTAGATTGGAAGAAACTTTGATAATCACCTCCAAAATGCAGCTTAAGAAGCAATCACCAAAGATTTTCAAAATCTCAGTGGTGATTGAAGCCACTGTCACATAAGAAATCAGGAAATAGGTCCATAAAGAGAGGTTGCTTCTTCATGCCCAACTGGGAATGTAGTAAAAATACAATTCAAAAGATCACAACATTTCCTATCACACCACATGCATTCACTACACCTTATTTCAACATAAATCTAATGAATTTCAGTATGTGAGCTAACGGAGAGTATATTTCATTTCTACAAATATGGTGGACTCTCCCACCAAAAATAAACAAAACATGGCAAGTACTTTTAAATCCTCATAAATTCAACAATGATGTAGCAAGAAAATAAAGAACACTGAGGCCAAAACTAAGTGAACAGAGGAAGAACCCTGAAGCCAGCTTTCAACTTTAGGACAACAGTTACATCTGTTGAAATGAACCACTGGTTTTCTTGTTCATACCAGGCTCAAACGAGCAAAAGATCAAATTAAGGGACATCCACCCCATCAAGCCAAGAATGCAAAGAATTGAATTTTTTGAAAATGGATGAATTAGGGGGAAAAAAATGTGCTTTCTATCAGGGGACTGCAAGGAAAGTTGCCTTGCTAGAGTTTTGACAGTGTGACAAATTCCCAGAATTTGTAACCCACAAGATAGCATTCATGTAAACTCACAGCCTACATTCACACTCCATGGGTGACTCACCAAACCTCACACTAACAATTTAGTTTAAGCTGCCTCCGTTCTGGTAGAACCCCAAGCACTTAGCAGAAGCAACTCAAATTTGTTCTTGGGATAATCCACCCTTATCCCAGGATCTGAGGAATCCTCAGTGATAATATTCCAAGAAATTTCTTCTCATAATAGGGATTCGTTAAAGACAAAAGTTTAATCACAGATACAGTCAGTGATTACAAGAGGCCAAGGGTAAATAACTTACTCAGAGCCTCTCAGGACAAAGATCCGTCTACTTCTCAGAGCTACTGGTTGCTCTCCGTTGCTTCATGGGGTAATGGGATCCCTGGCATTAGAGATAATTAGAACTCCAGCTAGGTAATAAAATATCAGAGATGTTACAGAAGGAATTCATGCTTTGGAGTTTGAGATAAATAGTTCCTCCACTTTTTTGATTGATGATTCATAGAAAAAGTGACTCAATAAATAAGTGCTTTAAAAAATTTTGCGCCATCAGCAAATATGTATCGGTATACCAACTTTATGAAAATTGTGGAGCTAAGTTCAGTTAGGAAGACAGAAAAATGTAAGACCTTTAAAAATGTATAAGATTACCAGGAAGAGGAGTCATTAATACTTGAAAAGTTAAATAGCATGAAACAATTGAGTTGTTACATACAGCAATGATATGAAACAGACTGTGAATAAGAGCATGTCTGTCCTTCCCAAGTGGCTCAATGGTAAAGAATCTGCCTGCCAATGCAGGAGATGTAGGTTTGATCCCTGGGCTGGGAAGATCCCCTGGAGGAAAAAAATAGCAACCCACTGCAGTTTTCTTGCCTAGGAAAGCCCATGGACAGAGGAGACTGGTGGGCCACAGGGTTGCAAAGAATCAGACATGACCAAGCAAATGAGCACTACCAAGAGCATGTTCAATTTCCAAATCCGATGTACAGACACTGAGGAGATGGAAAGGAGAAGAGTTCACTTGGTACCTTCCACATATCTCCCCCCAGGCCCCACCTCTATCCTGTCTCTATCTTCCAAGTCCATCACATGGACTGAGGATACATCATGTATCCACATGGATGTATCAACAGACCCTTCTGTTTCAGATTCAGTCAATGAGAAGTACGGCAGATCAAGAACATTTGGTAAGAGTGAAGTGAGGGTGCTTAATACTCTGGTGCCCGCCTTGTGCATCCACTGCAAGCTCCCAGTGTTCATCTCTCTAGAACCTTCTCAAAGGCCTGGTCAGTACTCCTCTGTGTTTTCCTTCAGTCTAGAGATGGTAATGGTTCTCAGCTCTCACTAGTCTCATGGAATTTTGCCATCTTTTCTTGGTTTTCCTTAAGCTTGATTCCTTTTGGTGGAATCCTGGCTGACCTGGTGGAGAAGGGAGGATTTACTTGGTTATCAGGTTCAGGGAAAGCCTTATAGATTGGAGCAGAGTCTTGAAGTATGAGTAGAAGTTCAACATTATCCTGTTTACAGGGCTTAGGCAAGAGTTTGTGATTACATTAGACACAGACAAAAAGTCAAAAAAAAAACAAGAGACAATGATGAAGAAGCTCACAGCCTACTGAGAATATAGTGGACCAAGATGATTTTAGGGAGAAGGGTGTGTGTATGTGTGTGTGTGTGATGGGAGAAGGGTATGTGCATGGGTGTGTGTGTGTGGGGGGATGATGGGAGAAGGGTGTGTGGGTGGGTGTGTGTGTGATGGGAGAAGGGTGTGTGGGTGTGTCTGTGTGATGGGAGAAGGGTGTGTGGGTGTGATGGGAGAAGGGTGTGTGTGTGATGGGAGAAGGGTGAGTGGGTGTGTGTGGGTGTGGGTGTGAGATGGGAGAAGGGTGTGGGTGTGTGTGGGTGTGTGTGTATGTGTGGGTGTGTGTGTGTGTGAGATGGGAGAAGGGTGTGTGGGTGTGTGGGTATGTGTGTGAGATGGGAGAAGGGTGTGTGGGTGTGTGTGTGTGTGATGGGAGAAGGGTGAGTGGGTGTGTGGGTGTGTGTGTGTGATGGGAGAAGGGTGAGTGGGTGTGTGGGTGTGTGTGTGTGATGGGAGAAGGGTGAGTGGGTGTGTGGGTGTGTGTGGGTGTGTACATGTGATGCGAGAAGGGTGAGTGGGTGTGTGTGGGTGTGTGTGTGTGAGATGGGAGAAGGGTGTGTGGGTGTGTGGGTATGTGTGTGAGATGGGAGAAGGGTGTGTGGGTGTGTGTGTGTGTGATGGGAGAAGGGTGTGTGTGTGTGTGTGTGTGTGATGGGAGAAGGGTGTGTGTGTGATGGGAGAAGGGTGTGTGTGTGATGGGAGAAGGGTGTGTGGGTGTGTGTGTGTGTGATGGGAGAAGGGTGTGTGGGTGTGTGTGTGTGATGGGAGAAGGGTGAGTGGGTGTGTGGGTGTGTGTGTGTGATGGGAGAAGGGTGAGTGGGTGTGTGGGTGTGTGTGGGTGTGTACATGTGATGCGAGAAGGGTGAGTGGGTGTGTGGGTGTGTGTGTGTGATGGGAGAAGGGTGTGTGTGTGATGGGAGAAGGGTGAGTGGGTGTGTGTGGGTGTGGGTGTGTGATGGGAGAAGGGTGTGTGTGTGTGTGTGTGGGTGTGCGCACGTGTGCACATGAGGCAAAAGAAAGGAGAAAGACATCCGAAGAGCATTTACTGAGCTCATACCATAAGCCAAGCACTGTGCCAGTTACTCTGGAAGCAATGATGATCAAAACACACTGTCTGCATCTTCCTCGAATGTATTAGTCGCCTATTGCTGTGTAACAAATTATCCAAAGACTCGAGCAGCTTAAAACAACAGTGAACTTCTTGCTCATTCTTCCACTCCTTTGGGGGTCAATTATTTCAGATTGCTTTGGCTAGGAAGTTCTTGTTTGGGTTTCTCATGAGTTCCCGGTCAAGATGTCAGCTATGGCTACAGGCATCAGAAGGCTAGTTTGGAACTAGAAGATTAGATTCCAGAGTGGCTCATTAACATAGCATAAAAGTTTGCTCTGGATGTTGTCAGGAGGTCCTGTAACACGGACTTCTCTCTGGTACTGCTTGAATGTCCTCATGACATGGCAGCTGGCTTCCCCCAGAGCCAGTGATCCACAAAAGAGCAAGTTTGAAGCCATAATGTAGCCCTAGAAGCCACCATCTGTCACTTCCACTGTACCCTACTGGCCACAGCGGTTAGCCATAGTCCTGGTGCAAGAGGAATATATACAGACATGGCTGCAAGAAAGGAAGTATCACTGGAGTCCTCCTAAAGACTGGTTATGACACAGAGCTTATAGCCTCTACAATTAATAACAATCATATACACCAAAGGAATAATTATAACCTGTATGCAGTACTACAAAGGAAACCTACAGAACCATTAGGTCATCTAAGGAAAGGATCTGATTGAATTCAGCAACAGAAATGAGAAATGACTTATAACGCCAGTCACACAGGGTGAGTTAAGAGCATTTGACCAGGAACACTTGGTCCCGGTCAAGTCTAGTTCTTATATACTCATTGTGTCTCCACCTGGAATTTTTATTTGTTACATTTCCAGTGGCAAGGAGAAGGGCAATCCTCAGAAATCTCTTTTTTCCCCTGATTCCAGCCTTCTACTTCCACTTTGTATCCTTTGTCTCTCCCTACTCTCAAACTACTCCCATCTTTCCTCTAGCTAACAGGTACAATTTCTCTCATTTCCTAATTTCCTCACGGCCATCCTAGTAAAACTGAGAAATAATCCATACATGTGGGATATATGTAGCATTTCCATCTCCCCACCCGGAAAAATGAAAAACACAGAACAACTAGATATCACACTAGGAAGTATTGAAAATGCTAAGAACCAGACACCTGCCTCTCTCGGTTAAGTCAGATAATAGAACTGACCTCTGGCTGCAGAAACACCCAGAAGGGGACTCTGCCAGGCACGTAGCTGCTAATGTTTCAGTCTCATAGTGAAGAACCCTCTTAAACAAAATGGAACGGCAGAAGTACAAGTCCTAGTGATGCTCACCAAGGATCTTCTCTACCTCTTTCCTTCCTCAAGAAAATAAGAGAGGAAGCACAGTCCAGTGAGTCCTGTAGCTCTCCAGATCAGAAATTCTCCCTGCAGGTGAGAGAGCCTTCTAAGGATGAGCCCATCAGAATCTGGAGGCAGGGTGTCTGGAACAGCTCAAGTGACTGAATCATATTCAGCAGGACTTCCCTGTTGGCTCAGCTGGTAAACAATCCGCCTGCAACGTGGGAGACCTGGGTTCAATCCCTGGGTTGGGAAGATCCCCTGGAGAAGGGAAAGGCTACCCATCCCAGTATTCTGGCCTGGAGAATTCCATGGACTGTATACTCCATGGGGTTGTAAAGAGTCGGACACGACTGGGTGTCTTTCACTTTCGCTTTATACCATTAGGTTTCTCTTATGACTCAGACAGTCAAGAATCTTCCTGCAGTGAAGGAGATGTGGGTTTGATACCTGGGTCAGGAAGATCCCCTGGAGAAGAGAATGGCAACTCATTCCAGTATTCTTGCCTGGAGAATCCCATGGACAGAGGAGCCTGGAGGGCTACCGTCCATGGGGTCGCAAAGAGTTGGACATGGCTGAACAACTAACACTTCCACTGTTTTTCATAGGCCATTAGAACCTATGCTCTTGCACTGTAGTTCTCAGGGTCTCATGCATCAGAATTACCAGCAAAGCTTCTCAAGGGACTTCCCTGGTGGTGGTCCAGTGGCTAAGACTCTGAGCTGCCAATGCAGGGGAACTGAGTTCCATCCCTGGTCAGGAAGTAAACGCCACATGCTGCGACTCTGAGGTTGCATGCTGCGACTCAAGATCCTGCATGCTGCAACGGAGACTGGAGATCCTGCATGCCATAACTAAGACCACACGCAGCCAAGTAAGTATATGAACACTTCTTAAGAAAACTTCTCAAAGCCCAGATTCCTGAGCCCAAACCCCAGAATTTCTGATGCAGGGAGTCTGGGGTGGAGTGTGAAACTCTGCATCTCTAACAAGTTCCAGTGATCTGATCTGGGGGACCACACTCTGAGAAGCACAGCTATACGTCTGGTTAGCAATATAAGCTGCACACTGGAAGCACCAAGGGACTTTCAAAGTACAGATGGACTCTTTTTACCCCCAGATATTCTGATACTGTTGGTGTGAGGCGTAGCCTAGATGCTGGGATTTTTCAAAGCCACCTCAGGTGATGTTCCTATGCTGCAGATGGGAGACCCCCTGGTGCTGATCCACCCCTAATGCCATCAGACTATCGGCCGGGGAACCTGCTCAGAGGTACCTGGGACAGAAAGTGCTCCCAGGAAACAGCGGGCGCGCGCTCAGGCTTCACCCTGCACTCTGATCTCTCTGGATTTCAGGGGCACTGCCTCGGGCTCTGACACTAGCTCCTTTTTCCCATTTCATAAGATCAGCTCGTCTTTCATCACTTCCTATCTTCTTCTTCCCTCCTAAGGTTTCATTTGAATTGGGTCTCTAGGCGAAAAGAAATATTTGAAAAGCACTAACATAAGAGAAAAGGCACTAAACCAAGAATCAGCAGGACTTGCTTCCAGTTCTGTCATCATTTAACCTTGCTGAGCAGCAGCTTTTCATCTGATCTCCAAAAAAACAGCTAACATTTGTTACCCTCATTTGCGGTGAAAAACACTAGTTTGCAGTCATAGCAATAGTTGTTAATGTGCTTCACATGATCATCACTATAACCCATAAGTTAAATGATTTGAGTTCCTAGTTTATTGATGGCAGAATTATCCAAATTCTGATTCCTGACATCATTATGCCACCTTTAATGTCTTCTCTTTCATGATAGATATGAATTTTTTATATAAGGGGAACAATTTTTACAGGCTCCATTCCTCTCTAAGAATCTGGGACAAATCCCATTAGGGGCAAATTAAGTAGTATATATTTATTTTTTTATTTCGACATGTGGGATCTTGTTTCCTGACCAGGAATCAGACACAGGCCCCCTTCATTGGTAGTGTGGAGTCCCAGCTACTCGACCAACTCGGAAGTCCTTAGGGAAGTCCCTAGGGGTGATTTAAAGGCAATGGTTCTCAGAGTGTGGTCCCCAGACCAGAAACATTTCGTCACGTGGGAACTTGTTAGAAATACAAACTCTCAGCCCCTACCCCAGACTTACTGAGTCAGAAAATCTGCAACCGGCAGATTGTGCTTCAACCCTGGCAACCTGTAATTCAACAAACCACCAGAGTGATACTGTTGTAAGGTCAAACCTGAGAACTGCTGGTTAAGGATCTCCAATGCCGTGCTCAGGAGCTCTGTCAGTGAGTAAACTTGCTGGTGAAACTAACAACGCTGAAGCACTCCAATGAGAAAAAAAAAGAAAAGTGAAAGTGTTAGTTGCTCAGTTGTGTCCAACTCTTTATGACCCCACGGACCATAGCCCACCAGGCTCTTCTGTACAGAGGATTCTCCAGGCAAGAATACTGGAGTGGGTCACCATTCCCTTCTCCAGAGGATCTTCCCAACCCAGGAATCAAACCCGGGTCTCCTGCATTAAAAGCAGATGCTTTGCTGTCTGAGCCACCAAGGAAGAAGGCTCATATGGGACTACAAAAACCAATTGTTAAATTTTCAGGAATTTTACAAGACAAGAATATTTATACCAAGGAAAATCACATATATTATAAATCAAAGCGCCCCACCTCTGCTCCCTCCCCTTGCCAGAGAGCTAGTTTAAGCACTCAATTACCAGAAAACTCTGATTGTGGATCTCAGTTCTCAAAAGTGGGCTGTGACCATATTCCTGTGGACAAGATTCTACCTTAAGAGGAATCAGTCCTTCCTTGATTATGCCAGTGGCCCTCACCCGCTTCATGTGTGGAAAGTGGAGAATACACAGCCAAGTTTGCTTCAATATGTCATTAACCTAGCAAGGTTTGCAGAGCACAGCACAAAAGCTTTCTGGGGTCTGCTTCTCACGTCTGCTCCAGTTTCATCTCTAATCACCCACCACTGCCTATCCTGTCTACACTGGGCTCCAATTATACTATAAATTTTCTCCCATTCCCTTCTTCACTGCGCCATGTCCACCTCTGGACCACTGTGCATTCCATTCCCTCTGCCTGGAAATCCCTCCCTTTCTGTCCCACTCATCCTCCAGGTCTGAACTTGGGTCCAATCTCCTCTAGGAAGCTGCCTTCATACCTCCCCCCTCCCTCTCAACACTTCCTGTGCCCATTCTTTGCCTTCCAGCCAAGACTGGGTAATGACATGCCCTTCCTCTGGTCTCCCAGGGCACTTGTAGTGAATACCTTCACCGAAGTATGGACCGTCTGTATAGCCAGTCATTGTCTGGACGCCTATCTGTCTCTGTAACTAGAGTGTGAGCTTCTTGAAGGCATAGCTATGTTTTAGTCACTACAGTATCACCAGCACCTAGTACAAGGGCTGGTGCCAAGTAGGTATTCAACAATTGTTTATTTGAATTCATGAATATCATCCCTGGTTCTGTGAGCTATATGCCTAAATGTCTGTATATTGACACTTCCTAGATTTCCGAAAGCCACACTGCCTGATCTTCCCTTCACCATCTTAGGTTTTCTTACATGAGCTGCTTCCTTGGACAAATCACCAATTAATCGGTGCCATCCCCAACTGTATTCGGCCTGCCTAGAGATTTATTTTACCCCTAAGTTTGCAGCTAGATAAGTATTTCTCCTGTCACACAAATCCTTTACCTCAGTCTGATGTTGATATGCAGCAATTTACCTACGTCTATCCCCAAATCAGGCTGTCTTTAAGATCTAACACTCTATGATGCGTGCATACCAGATTATCCACCAGTTCACCTCCTATGCAGATTCCCAGCAGAATCATACACTTTTATTTACCAAGGACACATACTAGGAGGAACATAGCCCTATTCCTAGGTGTCTAAAACTGGACACACTTCAAAGGTCCATCAAGAGCAGAATCATAAACTGAGGCATATTCCTACAATGGAATACTACACACAGCAGTGAGACGAAGGACAACTGTCTGCAACAAAATGAATGAATCTCACAAACATGATGCAGAGTGAAAGAAGCCAGACAAAAAAGCCATTTCCTACAGTTCATCTATGACATTTCAAAAACAGATGAGACTAACACATGGCATTAGGACTCAGGACAGCAAGGAGTGAATAACTAGAGGATGGACATGGGTCCTTTTGAGATGCAGATGATATACTGTTTCTTGATCTAGGGGCTGGCTATGCTGTTTTTGGAACGCTTATTATAATTCAGTTGATAATTCATTGAAAACAGGGTCATTTCTTGGTATGTACATTATTCTTCAATGAGAAGTTTTCATTTAAAAAGTTAAAATGTCTAAGGCATGGTGATGACTGCAGCATGGGAGACAAAAATCATCAGGCATGAATTCTCTGGTCTTTAGATGGTCAGGAAAGAGTTCAGACACATACATCTAGAAACAAAACTAACCATGTAAACCGCTAGTTTAAGCCTACAAAACTAGCTAATGTAATAAACCAGAGCTCAGCATGGTGTGCTGGAGCTGGCTTATATAAGCCAACGATACACCTCTCTTCCCAAGTCCATATTCAGTGACAGCCAATCGGTAGCTTGAAATTAACCATGATGGGAATATCTATACCATAGAAACTGGCAAATGCTACATATCAGGGCTTTTACCTAGAATGTTGGCCAGCATGCTACTAGCTACAGAAACCTCAAATATTACTGGAATTGGCATAAGCACCAATGTCTCAGCCCGTCTCAGCCCCACCATAACCCAGTGGCACAGTGATAAATAATCTGCCTGACGATGCAGGAGACGCAAGAGACTCAGGTTTGATACCTGGATTGGGAAGATCCCCTGGAGAAGGAAATGGCAACCCACTCCAGTATTCTTGCCTAGAAAACTGCCAGGACAGAGGAGACTGGCAGGCTACAGTCCGTCAGACACGCCTGAGTACAACACAACCAACAACAACTCAGTGACAAAGAATGCCAATCTTTAAAAAAAAAAAAAAAAAAAAAAAGTTCTAAAACGACTCTTTCACAAGTTAAAAATAAAAGTACCCATAAACGCTAGCTCTGGGATGCATCGCCCTACTGCCCTCTAGTGGTAGTTAAACTCTTGCCTGCTTTTCCGGAAAGACGATTCAATTCAATCACACTAGGCATAGCACAGAGCCCTTGGCTTACTTTATGATGCCTATAGCTGAGTATCATTGATTCTGCAAATTTTGGAAATTATAGAGGAATAGAATTGATAGGCCATATTAATTTGCAAGGTATCAACATTTCTCTCGCCAGAATATGCAAAGATGGGGAACAAAGTATCATCCAGAGAATAAAGAAGTCCATCTATCATACTATGGGTACAAGCCATCCTCGGCAATCTAGTCTAACCCAGGATGCTGTTTATAAATTCACAAGAAAGCTCGTGGAATTTCAGAAATCCTACAACCTTGTAAATAATGCATTTTGTTCTGTGAGAATCATATAGTAAATAATACATCTGACACAAAGAATCTGAAATCCAGAACAAAGAATGAGACGGGGTGGGGCGGGGGGTGCAGAATTACAGGTGATCTGAACCACACGCTCAAAGCAATGCAATATTACTGACATTAACATTGCCTAAGTACGTAGTGTGTTTCCACACACTCAAAGCAATGCAATATTACTGACATTAACACTGCCTAAGTACAGTGTGTTTCTGAAAATAAAGAAGTAGAAGAAAAAAAGGGGGGGAGGAACAGCTTTCATTTCTTAGAATTAAAACAGAAACAGTAGGTCAGAACTATGCAAAAATAATAATAATGCAAAGGAAAGCATTGTCAGAATGTCGTTAATCCCTTAGATGTAAGGAACATTAATTTACTGATCATCATGGTGCCTAGAAGAGTTCAGGAAACAAACTACAGCCAGCATATGGAGGAAGAACAGAGGAAAGTCAAAGTGGCCTCCAAGCACGAACAACCAGCCCCAGCTCTCCAAATCTTCCTTCATTTGGAGTGTTCTGAGCACTTTCATCCAAGCCCCAGGGCTCAGCTCAAAACACAATCTGGTGTTCTTTTCACCATTCTAGGTCACTGAATTTTAGAAGATATTGCATCATTATTTTTTTTTTTAACTGACAAGAAACCAAGCCAGGAAGAATAGAACAATATTGCTATGGTTTCTGAAGCATTCGCAGTCTGCATTTTTAGGTGGCTGAGTGGGTATGATGGGTGATAGCAGGTATCCTTTTGGCAGCCCAGAAGCCCTCACTTGATTATTTTGGCCTATGACCAGGCTCCTGGCCACCAAAGGGGCCTGTGACTCAGGTCTGACCAATCACAGCACACCACTGTCCTGGATAAAATGAGTGATCACAAGGAACCCTGCTCAGTGTCCTGTGGCAGCCTGGCTGGGTGAGGAAATTGGGGAGAATGGATACGTGTATATGTATGAGCTAAGTCCCTTTGCTGTTTACCTGAAACTATCACAACACTGCTAATTGGCCATGCGGGTATCTGTGCTCAGTCACTCAGTCATGTCTGACTCTCTTTGCGACCCCGTGGACCATAGCCCATCAGGCTCCTCTGTCCAAGGGATTTTCCAGACAAGAATACTGGAGTGGGTTGCCATTTCCTCCTCGAGGGATCTTCCAGACCCAGGGGTCAAACTCACGTCTCCTGCACTGGTAGGCGATTCTTTACCACTGCACCACCTGGGAAGCCCTATACCCCAGTAAAAAATAAAAAGTAAAAAAAATGAAATCTGGTTCTCTCTAGCCCTAGGTTTTTCAGTTACCAAGTAAGCGACAGAGAAAGGATTGTGGTTGTATCCTCAGTGTCTAGAGCATGCGGCCTGAGGTCTTCTCCAATGACTTTAAATGCAGCCTTTCCACGAAATACTGGAAAGTCAGCTCTCCCTTCCCCAAAGGTAGCCTTCACAGATACAGAACATTCTTCTCAAACTTGACAAGGAAGGTAAATAAAATGGCTCTGCATGTGGCCTTGGGTACCATCTTCAGCCTCTGCATTCAGTGATAGTAATATTGTGATTCATATGAATTGAAACTTACTGCCATGACCTAGCTATGCCATGGACAATACAGTTGCCTGCGAATTTGTATGGCATTCCTGCCGTACAGATTCAGCACCAACATCTTTAAGGACGAGATATATCAACATGGCAGCCCAAATGGCAATAAAAGTCACAAAAGAAGTCATCAAAAAAAGATGATGGGGTCTTGCTATGCTTTCAAACTTCCAAATCCTTGATATGACCAGTTCAGAAAAATGAGACTGAGCTTGTGCTAACTTGAATATTAAATTGAGGTGATATTTTGGTCCCTCAATCATGAATACTTTACCTCCCCACATGATCTATGCAAATTTTGCTAGAAAAAAAATGAGAATACTCATTATCTGTGAATCAAGCCCATAGAGTTTAAAATACTGCAAAGTATCTGTCTGCCATAGAAATCTTTGCTATTTATACATTCACACTCTAGTGTGACACCATGGTTTTGAGAAATAGAATGGGGAAACAGATGAGAAAGTGTTAGAAATATTAATGAGTGCTATGAATTCTCTTGCATTTCTCAACCTCTGTTTTGGAGGAAAGGCAATAAGACTTCCAATTTTATCGTGGGCTTAAATGCTCTGCATTTCTAGGTCTCCTAACGGCTTCGTGAATGACTATTAAAATGACTATAGGACCAGACTTTCAGGTGGATAATGTTACCAAGGAAACTGCCTACCTACCATCCCAGTGTGTCTTTTTCAGATAGAGCAGACAGTTCAGCCTGCATGCCTTTTTTTCCCCATAACAAAACAAAGCTGGGAAATTGTTCTTAAAAAGGTTTACATTTGCAAAGTCCTATAGAAAAGATGGGAACTTTATAATCCATACCCAATGGTATATCCACCCTGCCAGGTAATTTTTTTCCAGAATCCTATAAAGGAGCTTACATCAATAGAGCAGGAGAGAAGAAACGTAAACAGCCAAGGCTGGGGACTTCTAAGAGACCCAAATCTACTGTGACCTGAAAGTGGCCCAGCCTGCTTCCTATCTGCATTTTTAACTTGTCCACTCAACAAAATGGAATTAAAAGCAATCCTTCTACAGCTGTAAAAATGACAGCAAGTTGTGTCCTTTCTCTTCATTTAGCAATAAATTTAATATGGAATAAGCTTCTTTGTGCTCTTTTCACAGAGGCTTTCAAATAAATTGGAGACACCAGTATATAAATCTGACATTTTAAACTACGAAGCTCACTTGCATCATTCAGGTGGATTTTTTTCACTTGTCCTCTCTGGATGATGGAAATCTGTTTCAGTCATTTTCTATCACATATGTCAACTCCTCTTACTTAATTTGGGAGAGCTGTGTAGTAGTTAAAAATAATTCCAAGACTCCTTGGGATAAGTCCCAACTCTGGCACTTTCCCACTGTAGATGTAGACATTTATCTTTTCTTACTCTCGCTCTTCTCATCTACAAAATTAGGATCTCTACCACAGTATCATAATTTTGTTTGGGGTTCATATGACACTATATAAATATTTACATGTGACCACTTAAATGTAAACATTTTTAAATTGAAGTATAGCCAATTTACAGTGGTATGTTAGTTTCAGGTGTACAGCTAAGTGACTCCGTCATAAAAAATGAATATATGTATATATTATTTTTCAGTTTCTCTTCCATTATAGGTTATTATAAGATACTAAATATAGTTCCCTATATAGGAGTGCTTTACAGTAGCTCCTTGCTGTCTTTTTTATATACACAACTGTGCATCTGTTAACCCCAGTCTCCTACTTTATCCCCCCCTTTCCCCTTTGGTAACCATAAATTTGTTTGCTACATCTGTGGATTTACTTCTGTTTTGTAAATATGTTCATTTGTATCACTTTTTTAAGTTTCATATGTAAGTGATTTCATGGTACTTGCCTTTCTCCATCTGACTTACTCCACTTAGTATCATCCTCTCCAGGTCCACCCATATCGCTGCAAATGGCATTATTTCATTCCTTTTTATGGCTGAGTAATATTCCCTCGTATATACGTATACCACTTCTTCTTTATCCATTCATCTGCTGGTGGACATTTAGGGAGTGTTCCGGACTACAGGATTACATGTGACAGTGTGTGGAGACATTTGTGATGATTAAGGCTGGGGTGATGCTGTTGGCAGCAAGCAGGAGAAGCCAGGGATGCAGCTAAGCATCCTACATCCAGACAGGAACCTGCCACCTGACAAAGAGATATCTGGGCCAAAATGTCAATGGCATTGAGCTTAAGATACTCAGTTGAGGGCTTCCCAGGTGGTCCAGTGGTTAAGAATCCACCTCGCAATGCAGGGGACACCAGTTCAATCCCTGGTCCAGGAAGATGCCACATATCACAGAGTAACTAAGTTTGAGCGTCACACAACTACTGAGCCCCTGTGCCAAAGTTACTGATGCCTGTGTACCCTAGAGCCCAGGCACTGCAACAAAGAGCAAGCCCTACTTGCTGCAACTAGAGAAAGCCCTCATGCAGCAACAAAGACCCAGTGCAGCCAAAAATAAACCTGAAAAAATGTTAAAAATAAATAATAGACTTTATTTAAAAAAAAAGAAAGGAAGGAAGAAAGAAACTCAGTGGAGAAGGAATGAGACAGGGAAATAGATTAACAGTATTTTTTTTTTTTTTTTACATCATGATACATCTTTATCTGGGTTACGATAAGAGTCCTGAAGAGGATACCTACTCTAGGCCTGGGTGGCAATCTGAGAACTCTTCCTCTTGTTACTATTCTCATGGAGGGAGTCTGTCCAGCCTTGTATGTGCCACTGATTTCCATATATTCAACTCTCTACCCATCCACTCATCCTGCCAAACATCTACTTAATCTGGCTTTAGCCAAGCTTCCAAGTGAGCGCTTGTCATTAAAGATAAGAAACCCAAAGCAGGGCTCTGTAATAACCTAGAGGGGTGGGATGGGGAGGGAGGTGGGAGAGAGGTTCAAGGGGGAGGGGACATGTGTATACCTATGGCTGATTCATGTTGATGTTTGGCAGAAACCAGCACAATACCATAAAGCAATTACCCTTCAATTAAAAATAATAATAAAAACTCGCCCTAGCTGCAATTCACAAAAAGGGTCACTCACATCCAGATGCTATTGGTTGAAGACAGAAGTACAAGCGGCAGACATGCATCAATATTTTACTCTGTTGGGTGACCTTATGGAAGTCACTGTACTTCTCATGTCTCTGTTCCTTTGTCTGCACTCTCTGCATCATAACTCCTGTCACATTCTGAGATGCAGCCTGGAAAAGCAGTTCCTGGAACCACCATACTGGGTCAAACCCCAGCTCTGTCCTCTAGCTGTGCAGCCTACACCCCATTATTAAGTTTCTCTGAACCTTGGCTCTTCATCTGTGAAATAGGGCTGACAACAGCACCTGCCTCGTGCAGTCATGAGGATTACATAAAGCACTCAGGTGATGCCTGGAATGTAGGTTATCATTATTATTTTGGTCATCATCACCATCCCAGATATATAGGGAGAATAATATGAAATTAACGAGACTTTGTACAAAACAGAGTTAGTTTTTTGTTTTATTAGCTATTTGCCACCTAAATGGTAAGGTATCCAATTTTAAATAAATGTGAGTGTTTTTTAACCTAAACTGGAGTCAAACATATGTTCGCTAATTATTCTCTTTGATGTTTATAGAAAGCTAGCTCATATGTCAATATTATTTTAAAAGTACAGCTCCTTCTGTTCATTGTAAATCAGGGAGAGAGTGAAATGAAAAGCTGCCGTTAAAATGCCTAAGTGCCAAAACACTATAGTGGTATTTGTGCAGAAAGGTTTGAAGGAATAAAAGTGATTCCCAATCTTGTCTTAACTGGTTCAGTATCATATTCTTCCAGTTGTTTTAACGGCTCCTTGCTGGCAAGAACAGAAAATCCAAATGCCTTGGTGAACATTCTGCCACGTGGCCCAAGAGACATGGGGTACAATGTATCATTCACTGGCACTCTTATCTGAAACAGTTTCCTGACAAACTCTAAACATACCATTCACCCTCCCTCTGCTACTGCTGCTGCTGCTGAACCAACCAACGTACCAGAATCTCTCCCCTCCTAAACTTGACCAACTCTCCTGTCAAATGCCCTCTTCACCATGAAGGCTTCTCAGAGGACCTCATCTCCTCTTTCCCAAACTCAATAGCATCTTTTCTTCCTTTGAATTCCCAGCATGTTCAACTTACACCTGGCAGGTGCCTCGAAACCAGTGACCCTAACAAAGCAGCACAGGGTATGGGGGGCAGAGGTTTCCAAGTGAGCTGGAAAAGTGATTCTTGCAATTCCCACACTAATCAAACATGCAGAATTCAGAAGAGTAAGAAATCAATTCTGAATTCTTAATCTAGGGCTTGCAAGTCAAAGCAATTCCCTCTGGTTTAATCAATGGCTGAACTGCACTGTTTGCTTCAGGAAATAAGCACACAAATCCTACCCTCTCAAAAGGAGGAAGTAAGCTTTTGCTAGTAGCTTTAGACTCAAGGGTTCATAGAATCAGCAGGCTTAGAAAATCAACACGCATGCATGCTTAGTCATTCAGTCATGTCCAACTCTTTGCAACTTCATGGACTGTGGCCTGCCAGGCTTCTCTGTCCATGGGATTTCCCAAGCAAGAATACTGGAGGCGGTTGCCATTTCCTTCTTCAGGGGATCTTCCAGACCCAGGAATCAAACTCACATCTCCTGCATTACAGGGGGATTCTTTACCACTGTGCCATCTAGGAAGCCAGAAGGGCATCGATTAAAATTAATAATAATTTCCAGTATTTATACTTACCAGTATTTGCAGACCAGGGGGCTTCTTGACACTAGAAAGGTAAAATGCTAGTCCCCTCCCCATTTCTATTTTTTGCTGGACCTTTCCACATCTGTATCATCACCTGTTCTGCCTCTCATTCCTCCCATTACTTCACTTAAAGATGAGTTGCTCTGAAAGATCACTGGTAATGCTCATAAAATATAGTTCTGTTACTTTTCTTTTCTTTCAAAGGAGCATGATAATTGCAAACTGCAACAAACGGAGCTGAAAATAACTCCCCAGGCAGTTGTGCATTAGGAATTAGATTAAAATGAGCCCAATTTATTTTTAAATGACCTGGTAATTTGTAGGAAAGATTTAAGCTGCTTAAATTTTCATCAGTTGAAAACTGGGAGGCTTGTGAAAACCAACCATTTGCTGGCCACTGGGGTAAGAGAATGGACCCTTTCCCCAGAAGCCAGAGAGGTAGTGTTGATGAATGGTTTCCAGACTTATATTCAAATAGCAACAGGAAAGAAGAAAAACCTGATTTGACATGCATCTAATCTGCTTTAAATGTCTAAAAGAAAGCAAGTTCAATGTCAGCTCACAATTACAAGTGCCAAAATCTGTACTTGGAAGTAATTTTCCCAGTATAACTAATTAGAACTTGAAATCAAAGCCCTAGGATTTTTTTTTTTTCCGATGCTTCTCAACTGCTTGCACTATGGCATGAAGGATTGGTTCTCAGCTCAGAGTCTGAAGGAGGGGACAGCAAATTTCTCTCAACACTCATTGCTGCATGGACTTGGGAATATCCCAGCCAAAACTCGTGTACCTCTGCAAAGATGTATGCTCCCCTCTACCTCACACTGCAAGCTATGGTGGTGAAGCTGCTTTTGCATTTAAGATAACTGGCAGAATTTGATGAAATGTGGTGCCAAAGATGCTTAAAAATACACATTAATCCAAATGAGCTTGTCCCTCTTCTTGGGAGGAAAATATTACAATTCTTCTAACCATTATACACAGGTGTGCTAAGTCGCTTCAGTTGTGTTCAACTCTGTGCAATCCCATGGACTGTAGCCCAAAGTCTCTGTCCATGGGATTCTCAAGGCAAGAATACTGCAGTGGGTTACCATGGCCTCCTCCAAGGGATCTTCCAGACCCTGGGATCAAACCCCCGTCTCTTACATCTCCAGCATTGGCAGATGGGTTCTTACCACTAGTGCCACCTGGGAAGACCGTAAATAATATATATTTTAGTACAAATGTAAAAATCTTTCAAATGACTCATCTACTGGCACCATTCTTTAAATTTAACATGTATGAAATCTTTTTGTGATATATATATATCACCACTAATTATCCTTCTCCTTTTGTTTTATATCAACCACTTCTCCATGGATTAAATCATTGTATATAGACAGACAGATGGATGCATATGTACATATATACAGAGATGTATAGACACACATATTTCATGCATTCAGAATCAAAACAAACAAGTTAGTTTGTCACTGATCCATTACTCAAGTCTTTTCATCAACCACTTTAGGAAGAAAGATGTTAATATGAGTCATTGTTTTAAAAAGGAAGAAAAAAAGAGAAACTTCCACAATCTTTTAAAGTATCCTGAGACAAAAAGCATAAAAAGCAAAAATATATAGTACCTCAAACATGTATCTACAGGTAGTGAAAATAAGCCAGGCATGAGTGGGGTGTAGAAAAGTTTCAAAGATATACACACTGCTATATGTAACAGATAAATAGTAAGGACCTACTGTGTAACATAGGGAACTCTTTTGTGTGCCCTGTAATGACCTGCTGCACAGCAGAAATTAACACAACACTGCAAAGAAACTATACTTCAATTTTTAAAAAAAGATGAGCACGGCTTTGTGCCAGATGTTTTCTGTTTGTGCCTCCAGAAACTCTTGCCCACTTTAATCCAGAGCTCTGTCTGAAAGAGGCTGATAGATCTATACCGCAACGGTGGACTCCAGTGCCCTTTGGTTTCTGGCTGGGTTTGGCCAGTGGAAGCCCCAGCAAGAAACCAGAAGGACAAGGATGTAGCTCCCTGCTTCATTACCTACCAAGATCATCCTAGGTTAGCTGCACCCCCTCCCCCACCCCCTGCGAGTCACTGGGCCTTGCAAGCTTGCTGCTTATCCAACTCTCTTTTCCCTGGTTCTGGAAATATCTGCGTCCCCTCATTCCTCCAGACCAGGGATTGTGATAGCTCCACTGTTTAGACCCATGTTCCCTCAGTATCTCTTGTGGTTTGCTTATGCTCTTCCCAAACCTTTGTAATTAGACTTCTCTGTCAATACACATGTGCTTAGTCACTCAGTCGTGTCTGACTCTTTGCGACGGCATGGACTGTAGCCCTCCAGGCTCCTCTGTCCTTGGGATTCTCCAGGCAAGAATACTGGGGTGGGTTGCCATTTCCTTCTCCAGGGGATCTTTCCGACCCAGGGACTGAACACATGTCTCCCACGTCTCCTGACTTGCAGGTGAATTCTTTACCACTGAGCCACTGCAGAAGCAACCCTCTGTCAATAAACCTTCATCAAACTACCCTAATCTGAGTGTGCCTTCTGCTTTCTCCCACAGCCAAATACAGGTGGCACTCCTGCCCTCCCAATCTTCACAGTCTGGTCAAAGAAAAGGGATGGTTTCCATTTAACCCTAACAGCTGCTATGAAGTAGGTGCAAAGACATCCATGATCAAGAGGAGGAAGGGATTGCTTTGAGTCAAGATCTAGAAAGGTTTTGTGACGTTCATTCAAGATAGACCTTTATCGAAGACTGATAGGCAAGACCAGGGGAAGACAGAATCATCACAGAAGGTGAAGGATCAGACCCAGCCCTGACTGGCAGTGAAGGGCAGGCAGTTTGCAGAGGCAGCTGACACCCAGTGTGTTGAAGGGAAGGAGAGAGAATCAGTTCAGTTCAGTCGCTTAGTTGTGTCCAACTCTTTGCAACCCCATGAATCACAGCATGCCAGGCCTCCCTGTCCATCACCAACACCTGGAGTTCACCCAAACTCATGTGCATCAAGTAGATGATGCCATCCAGCCATCTCATCCTCTGTCATCCCCTTCTCCTCCTGCCCCCAATCCCTCCCAGCATCAGGGTCTTTTCCAATGAGTCAACTCTTCGCATGAGGTGGCCAAAGTATTGGAGTTTCAGCCTTAGCATCAGTCCTTCCAATGAACACCAAGGACTGATCTCCTTTAGAATGGACTGGTTGGAGCTCCTTGCAGTCCAAGGGACTCTCAAGAGTCTTTTACAACACCATAGTTCAAAAGCATCAATTCTTCGACGCTCAGCTTTCTTCACAGTCCAACTCTCACATCCATATATTGAATAGTGGGGGGGAAAGCCTGAAAAGTGAGTCTGGTGCCATGTTTTAAAGATCTTTGAACTTCTGGCTCAACAATCCTTATAAGCTCTATTCTGTAAAGAATGAAAATCTATTGAGAAACTTTATACAAAAAAAAAGAGATATAAGCCAAGTATTGTACTTATGTGTGTGTTTAGTAAAGCTTTATCCCAGTAGACGATAATCTTCATCACATGAGGGGCCATATCTGCTTTGTTCTGCTGTGCCCAGTACCTAGTGCAGAGCCAGGCATATATTATATGCTTAATTAAAGGCTGATGGATGGATGAATGAATGCTTGAATACCTAAAGATATTTCATCTAATAGAAGATATTTCAGCTTCATAAAACTAGAAAAATGCCGTGGGGCCTGGGACTTGAACTAAGATGTGATCAATGAGAATGGGATGGAGACTAAGAATGAGGCAGACAATTTAAGATCTCCTGGTGAGAATCACATCAACTGCATCCACCCACTTCATATCGCCCAACTTCAAGCATGGCCACTTCCTCATCACTTCTTAGGTGGCTTCCACACAAGATGAAAACTGTCCATATTCAACACTTAGGGACATGTGAAAATAAAATAAAAATTAGACCTTGAAAGAACCAGTTATGGAAATAAAGTTTCATGAAAGAGAAAATATACAAATTCATTTTTTTTATTATGTGCTAAATTATAAGGACCTACTTTCAGGGTAAAACCTTAGGGGAGAAAAAAGGAGAAATCAAGAGGTGAGTAAATTCAGGAAAGCTAAAATTGAAGCTAAATTATGTGGATGGGCCAAGGTTTCCCAAAGATTACTCAGGTACCATGGGTGAGCCCGTACATAAATTTACATATTAAAAGAATAGAATTAAGCATAATTTTCTCATTTTTATTTCAAAATTTGATCTATTAAAAGTAGTAAATGGTAACAATTCCAGTGTAACTACTACATGGTTTAGCCTCTGTATCAAGTACCATACTGTGTATCTTTCACAGTCTAGTTAAATTTAATCCTCAGAGCAGTTCTCTAACATTGATATTATAATTGCCACTTACAGTTGAGAATTTAAGATTTTTACAAGTTAAGCAAATTGCCCAGAATGTTGCAACTTTAAAGACACACAGCCATAAGGAGACTTCAAGTCTGGATGATTCCATGGCTGGGCACTGCATTTCTAAATTGCTCTAAGATTGTGTATGTGCCCGTGTGTGTGTGTCTGTGTGTCTGTGTGTCTATATGCATTTGTGTGTGCCACATGCTCAGTCATGTCTGAATCTTTATGACACCATGGACTGGAACCCACCAGGCTCCTCTGTCCATAGATTTCCCAGGCAAGAATATCAGAGCGGGTTGCCATCTAATCCTCCAGGGGATCTTCCTGACCCAGGGATCAAACCCACATATCTTGCATTCCAGCATTGGCAGGTGGATTTGTTACAACTGTGCCACCTGGGAAAGGCATATGCCTTTGTCCATGTGTTTAAAAACATGAGTGAAATTTTCAGAGTCAAAGGAAAATAATGCATCCATTTTTCATTGACAGCCAGTTGAAAACGGGAAAGAATGGGACGAAGCCACAGCTTTCCCAGCACTCCCTGGGGGAGGGTCAAATGCCAGGAATCCAAAATAGTTAACAAGTTACTAACTCAACATTTATATTCTAAACTTCCACTCCTTCAACATCTTTGAAAAGAAATCTTTCACAAACTAATCGCCAGCAATATAATTAAACTGATACTACAAGAACTCTTAGTATAATTTATATATTTGCTGAGATAGTAATGTATCTTTTCCTATCATGATTTTCCCTCAGGCAAAATGAAACAAGTACAACACATTTTAAACTCATTCCACAGATCAAATCACTCAGAGATATGATATAATTAGTCTTATGACAGGACGTACTTAATTAAATTAGGGAGGAACAATTCATTAAATGACAAAAGGAAGAAAACATCAAAAATTAACATATAGTTAACATTAATATGTCAAAGTGGGAATGTGATTATGGATACATATATTTAAATAGATAGAACTCTCACAAAGAATAAAAATTTGCCACTGAGAGAGCATTCAGGCCACGGTAGAATCAGAAAATCTTTTCAGTTACTGGAACAGAAAACTATGGATTCCCTGGAGTTGCTGTGAAGCATTTACGAGAAAAATTTAATAAGAGAATATCTATAATCTGACCCAAGGAAGATATTCTTGGTGCATTTGTTCCCCATAAAAGCTCTGTCTTTGCATTTTTGAGATTATGTTCTCTTGAATAATAGATTCAATGTTCTTAGCCACAGTTTTAGCACAGTAGAATCTCAGTTGCTCACAAAAGATGAATTAATGTCCACAGAGGACAATTTTAACAACCATCACCAAGCCGGCTCCTGCTGAGGAGTGCTAATGAGTCAAGTTTGTAGAAGCCTAATAACACAAACTAAACGTTAATCACAAAGTGACATGATATTCAAGCAGAGATGGAAAGAACCAGGGAGGAAGGAAAACTTTAGCATGTTTTGTTTACAGATAAAATTTTTAACATTATTTCCCCCAAGAGGAGCACTTTAACAAGTCCAACACTCACATAAATCTTTCATTTTGTTTTTTTTCTACTCATGTCAACTGCTTTACAATACCTCTAATACTTTCCTGTCTTGTTATTATTCAACAGATCATTGAAAAGAACCCAGCTACACATACTCTCACAAAACAAATACAGGAGATTCCAGAAAAATAACTAGGAAATCAAGGGAAAAAACTTAAAGATGCTTTAACAGAGCAAGGATCTCAAATAATGCTATTAATAAAATAACTGTAGTGGTAGTAGCAGTAGGAGTAATAGTAATGGTCCATAGGGATTTCCCTTAAATATTCTTTTCAATGGAGTATAAGGTTGAGTGACAGGAATCAGATAAGAACTGAAGAAAATAATCTTAATACAATAAGCAGAATCACCACCCTACCGCCTGAAAAAGAATGATCCAGTTTAAAATTTAAAAGATGGACAAAATACACTACATGAATGCTAACAAAGAAAGCAAATTTTCTGGATAAAATACTCAGAAATGAAACGTAGAATACAATATAACTCAAAAGTATAAATAAGATAAGCATGCATGTATAATTATATAAAGGAACATTTATAATATAAAAGAACAAATGATAATAAAATTAAAGCAATTATAATATCTATGAACCAAAAAACACTGAAGAAGCACTCATAAGGTAGAAATGTGCCGTCAATGAAATATCAAGCAGTAAAAACTATAAGATAAAATAAAGAACAATTTAAGCAAACAATTAAGTGGATACATTTGATAAATATCTAATGCTAAATCCTAAAACTAAAAATATACTTTGCTTTTAAATATTAATAAAATAAACATTACTATTGACCATATAAGTTGAAGAAGACATCTTATTAAATTCTGAAAGGTAGAACTTTTTTTTTTTTAACTAATTACATTTTATTACAATAATAAAAATAAAACACAAAGTATTAGGGAAGAAACTAAATAATTTTGAAAGGTAGAACTTTAAAAGCAATGTTTTGGCATGGTATAGAAATATTTTAAATTAATAACTTCAGAAAATAGTCAGTCCCTTTCGCTTAAAAATTAAGTGACTTGCTCTTAAGCAACGCTTTGTTTTCATTAAAGAGCTGTAAAGTCGCATCATTTCTTTAACAAAACCTAATAGCCAACAGCTAATGCAGTACACAGAGGAAACTTCCAAGCTTTCAATACATTTGTTATTAAGAAATAAAGAATGTAAACTATTGGACAAATGACTTTAAAAAAATTTTAATAAACAGGACACCACCAACATAGAAAGCTAAATTAATGAGGCATACAGAAACCAGTAGAACTAATAAATGCATTCCAAACATCCCAAAAGATCATTCTTTAAAAATAAAACAAACCACCAATTAAGTTAATAGGAAAAATTGGGATGCCATAAAACACACAACATAAGTAATAATTAAGAGCATATTACCTTATAGGGAGAATTTTTTTAATACTAAAATTCAACTTTGCTCAATTTCATCCAAGTAAGCTCTACAATTTAGATGAAACTGAAAACTTTCTAGGAAAATAAGTTATGAAAACTAAAAGAGATTTTAAAATGTAAGGAAATCATTGTTCCCCAAAACATTTTTTTAAAGAAATAGGTGAAGGTATCAAATTGAAACCCTTGCTTAATTTCCCCACCCCACCCATCTCAAAATAAAACCCAAGGCCAGATTAGTTTGTGGGGAAATTTTAAAAGACCTTTAAAATAAGAGCATTTCCAAACCAACATAAACTACTTAAATTTTAAGGGAAACTATCAACTTTATGAAATAATTACGGATGTACAGACATAAACTACAAAATAATCTCACTTGCTATTTTTAATATAGAAATTCTACATAAGATGGTAAATAAGTCAGTCAAGAGAGAAAGAGCCTGAGTGTGCCTCTTCCCAAGGGCACAAGAAAATTTCAACTATTTACATAGAAACTATTTGTGAGAATGATCTGAATGCTAGCAGAAAAGATTTTCCACCTCTGAAGATACAAAGACAGGTAGGAGGGGCAGAGACATGCTATAGTCAAACCCACAAATGAGAGAATAATTATAATCAGGAGTTCTCCCCAAGGAGCAAGGAGTCAGAGCCTCCTATAAGGCTCACAAACCCAGGGGTCCTACACCAGGGAGAAGAGTGCTCAGAACAGATGGCTTCAAAGGCAAGCAGGACGTATTTAAGAGCGCCTGATGGCTGGAGAAAACATTACAGTCTTAAAGGGTATGTGCAAAATCTCCCATGTTCTAAGACCTAGCACAGAGGATCCTGAATCAGCTCACTTGCTGAACTTACACAACTTACCAGAGAAGGCAACTCCAACCCCCGGGAAAAAAGTTACTGTCAGCGGTCATTTTGGGTAGCTTGAGCAACCGTGAGGACAGCACTGGCAAGCACCTTTTTGAAGTTCTCTAACATACTGGCACCAGGGGGCTTACCCACCCAATAGGGGGCCAGCACCAGTCCAACCACGGACCACTGGTCTTCACACCCAGCCAGCCTAGGACGCATTCCCACCCACCAGTGGGCTGCCACCAGCCCAAGTCCTGCGGGACCTGCAGCCAATCACATTAGGACCCGGCCTCACCCAGCAGTTGGCAGACTCCATGATCTTCCAATAGGTCATGTGTCCAGCCTTGCCAGGACCTATCAATGGGTGAGTGAATAAAGAAGATGTGGTATGTATGTATGTGTACACACACAGATACATACACACACACACACATGCACACACAATGGAATATTATTCAGCCATAAAAAGAATAAAATCTTGTCATTTGTGACAACATGGATGAACCTAGAGGGTATTATGCTAAGTGAGATATGTCAGAGTAAGAAATGCTATATGAATTCACATACAAGTAAAATCTAAAGACAAACAAATACAGCCAATCAGAAATATGCTCATAAATACAAGGAACAAACTTTCGGTTGGCAGAGAGGAGGGGGATAGGAGTAAGAGTAAAATAAATAAGGGAGATTAATAGGTACAAACTTCCAGTTTTAAAAAATACTCATACAGATATAATATACAGGATAGGGAGGATAGCCAATAATACTGTGACAACTTTTATGGTGGCAGACGGTAAATAGACCTACTGTGGCAATCATTTTGTAGTATATAAAAGTATCAAATCACAGTGTTATACAACTGAAATTAATATAATTCTGTAAGTCCATTATACTTCAATTTTTAAAAATGCTAACATCCAGTGTTCGGAGAAGGCAATGGCACCCCACTCCAGTACTCTTGCCTGGAAAATCCCATGGATGGAGGAGCCTGGTGGGCTGCAGTCCATGGGGTCGCGAAGAGTCAGACACAACTTAGTGACTTCACTTTCACTTTTCACTTTCATGTATTGGAGGAGGAAATGGCAACCCACTCCAGTGTTCTTGCCTGGAGAATCCCAGGGATGGGCGAGCCTGGTGGGCTGCCGTCTATGGGGTCGCACAGAGTCGGACACAACTGAAGCGACTTAGCAGCAGCAGCAGCAACATTCAGTGTTATGAAAGTTTCACAGAAATGCACATCTCCTATACTTTTTCGGTGAAGGAGTAAGTTAGTTCACACTCTGAAGAGAGAGAAATTAAAATTATCAAGATCATTAAAATTGTTTGTGGTTCAGAAATACCACTGCTAGAAACTGTCCTAAGGGAGCACAAATACAAACAAGATTTTTATGAAGAAGGCATTTGCTAAAATGTTGCCTGTAATAAAGAAGATTTGGAACAGTATGAGACAGTTAAAATAACTATGGAACACACACATAAGGACAATATTATTAAAAGTAGCTAAGCACTGAAGAATTGATGCTTTTAAACTGTGGTGTTGGAGAAGACTCTTGATAGTCTCTTGGACTGCAAGGAGATCAAATCAGTCAATCCTAAAGGAAATCAGTCCTGACTATTCATTGGAAGGACTGATGCTGAAGCTCCAATACTTTGGCCACCTGATGCAAAGAATTGACTCATTGGAAAATGACTCACTGATGCTAGGAAAGACTGAAGGCAGGAGAAGGGGTTGATAGAGGATGAGATGGTTGGATGGCATCACCAGCTTAATGGACATGAGCTTGAGCAGGCTCCGGGAGTTGGTGATGGACAGGGAAGCCTGGTGTGCTTCAGTCCAAGGGGTCTCAACGAGTCAGATGCAACTGAGCAACTGAACTGAACTGATTAAAAACAGCATAGAAGAATATTCTATATTACAGGAAAATGCTCATTATCAACAGATAAAATTTGATCATAGTCTAATCCTACTTTGATTTTATCATACTCAGTAGACTATAGTGAGTATACTGAGTATAGTGATACATGTCAATACTAGATACATTTCTCAAAATCCATAGAATGTAGAATACCAAGTTTGAACCCTACTGTAAGCTATGAGCTCTGGGTAATAGTGATGTATCAATATAGGTTCATCAACTGTAACAAATATTCCACTCTAGTGGGGATGATGATATTGGTGGAAGTTTCGCAGCTGTGAAGCCAAGGGTATATGGGAAGTATCTGTACTCTCCACTCAATTTTGCTATGAATCTAATACTGTTGTAAAAAATGGTCCATTTTTCAAAATCTTTTTTTTAATGGTACAAATGAACTTATTTACAAACCAAAGACAGGCACGGATGTAGGAAACAAGGGAGAAAGGGGAGAGAGGGGGTAAATGGGGAGATTGAGACTGACATATATATACTACTATATATAAAACTGATAAGCAATAAGGACCTATTGTATAGCGCAGGGAACTCTGCTCAGCACTCTGCAATGACCTAGATGGGGAAAGGATCTAAAAACGAGTGGATATATGTGTATGTGTAACTGATTCACTTTGCCGATTCACAGCAGAAACTAACACAACAGCATAAATCAACTCTAATAAAAACTGATTTATAAAAGTTTTCTAAAGATGGCAAGTAAGCTTCTGAGCAGATGCTCTGTATCACATATAATCAGGAAAAAACAAATCAGAACAACAAGGAGATACCATCATACACCTATTAGAATGGCCAAAATCCAGAACACTGACACTACCAAATGCTGGCAAGGAAGTAGAGCAACAGGAAATGTCATTCACTGTTGGTACAGCTGAGCGCCAAAGAATTGATGCTTTGGATCTGTGGTGCTGGAGAAGACTCTTGAGAGTCCCTTGGACTGCAAGGAGATCCAGCTAGTCCATCCTAAAGGAGATCAGTCCTGGGTGTTCATTGGAAGGACTGATGCTAAGGCTGAAACTCCAATACTTTGGCCACCTCATGCAAAGAGTTGACTCATTGGGAAAGACTCTGATGCTGGGAGGGATTGGGGCAGGAGGAGAAGGGGACGACAGAGGATGAGATGGCTGGATGGCATCACCAACTCGATGGACGTGAGTCTGAGTCAACTCCGGGAGTTGGTGACGGACAGGGAGGCCTGGCGTGCTGCAATTCATGGGGTCACAAAGAGACGGACAGGACTGAGCCACTGAAGTGAACTGAAGGCTTTCAAAATGATACATTTTGCTACGGTTTGGTGGTCCTTACAAACTAAACATACTCTTTTTGCATTTATTTTTTAGCTGGAGGAAAACTGCTTTACAATATTGTGCTGGTTTCTGCTGTGAAAATGAAGTCACTCAGTCCTGTCTGACTCTTTGCAACCCCATGGACCATAGCCTACCAGGCTCCTTCGTCCATGGGATTTTCCAGGCAAGAGTACTGGAGTGGGCTGCCATTTCACAAATCAGGCACAATTATACATACATCACCTCCCTCTTGAGCCTTTCTGTCCTCCCCCCATCCCATCCCTCTAAGTTATCACACAGAGCCAAGTTGGGCACCCTGTGATATATAGCAACTTCTCACCTACTATCTATCTTACATATGGTAGTATATATATTTTGATGCTACTTTCTGCATTCGTCCCACTCTTTCCTTCCCCCACTGTGTCCACACCACACAGTCAAGCAATCACACTCCTTGGTATTTACCCGGTGGAGCTCAAAACTTATATCCGTGCAAAACCTCCACATAAATATTTAGAGCAGCTTTATTCATAGTCTCCCAAACTTGGAGGCAACCAAGATGTCTTTCAGTAGATGAACAGATAAACTGTAGTACACCCAGACAATGGAATATTATTCAGCTCTAAAAAGAAAGAAGCCAACAGGCCTTGAAAAGACATGGAGGAAACTTAAATGCATATTACTTAGTGAAAGAAACCAATATGAAAAGGCTACATAGTGTAGGATTCTAACAATCTGACATTCTGGAAAAGGCAAAACTATGCAGACAGTAAAAAAGATCATTGGTTTCCAAGGGTTAGAGGAAATGGATGAATGAACAGGCGGAGCACAGAGTATATTTAGGAGAGGGAAACTGCTCTATGTGATTTTATAATATAAACATGTCATTATACGTGTGCCCAATAGAACGTACACAAGAGTGAACTGCAATGTTAACTACACACTTCAGATGATAATGATGTATCAAGTTAGGTTCATCAGTTGTAATGAGTGTACCACTCTAATGGAGAATGTTGAAAATGGGGGAGGTTGTTAGGATACGGAGTCAGAGAATATATGGGAAATCTCTGTAGCTTCCAGTTAACTTTGCTATGAACCTAAAACTTCTCTGAAAAAGGGTCAAGTTTTAAAAATCCTACATTATCTACTAAGAAAGATAACCCAGCAACACACTGAAAGAATACTTGTTGAAAATCAACAATTCAAAAACAAAATCTGATAAATATGAATATATTCTTCACCTAAAACATACCTCAGCCCAAAGTTGATATCATGCTCAACCATGAAATACCAGTGGCATTCTACCATAATTCCAGAACAGAAAAAAGATGCCCACCTTCCCTAGCTGGATTTGACATTGTACAAGCCAATGAAATTATACAAAAGAAAAAATCAGAATAATGCAAACTATTGCTATCTTCAAACAATATCATTCACACACCTGGAAAATCGCAATTATTACAAGTGGTAAGAAAACTCTGGAAGACAAGAGCACATAAAATATAGAAACAGCTGCCTTTATATATAAACACAACAATTTGTTAGAAGATAAAACGTAAGAAAACACTGCGTTCACAACAGCAACACAAAAGACAAAATGCCTAGAAATAAACTCAACAAGAAACATATCAAACTGATTTAAAGAAAACTTTGAAATGCTTTAAAAAGTTGATGAGGCTATGGAAGCAAACACTGTCATACACTGCTGGTAGAAGCATAAAGTAACACCACACACGAGGAAAGTCAGACAATATCAATCTAAACGGCAAACGCATACATTTTTTGAACCATCAATTCTACTTCTAGAAATGTATACCATATGTACATGTACATGGATGAAATCATCCATGAAGAATGCATTCATTTCATCACTGTTGGCAATGGCTGAAGATTAAGAGCAATTTGTCCAACATGATCAAATAAGGGTAATTCATATAAAGCAGCACTATACACCTCTACAAGTTTGACAAAGCTTTCTACATACTGATTTTTTTAAAAGCCAAGACATAAATTAGGATAAAAAGCAAGACACAGAAAAATTTGTATTCTACCTCTTGTGTAAAAAGGAAAAATATAAATTTTTTAAAATGGGTTTAAAACTTCTTTCTGGACACCTAAGAAAGACATGTCAGTGTTGGACATTTGGGTGAATCTAGCAGATGGAAATAAGGTTGGAAAAGGCAGAGTAACCTTGCAGATTACACTGCTATCACACCAACATAATACCTAGTTACAAAACTGTATGTTTGTAATGGTGCTAGTACTTTGACCATCTCATGCGATGAGCTGACTCATTGGAAAAGACCCTGATGCTGGGAGGGATTGTGGGCAGGAGGAGAAGGGGACAACTGAGGATGAAATGACTGGATAGCATCACCGACTCAATGGACATGAGTTTGAGTGAACTCCGGGAGTTGGTGATGAACAGGGAGGGAAGCCTGGTGTGCTGTGATTCATGGGGTCACAAAGAGTCGGACACGACTGAGCGACTGAACTGAACCGAGTGGCATTATAACCTGTACAACAGTTACAGTGGTCAAGATAAGCTAGGTTATGCTTCAGTGCATGCATGTGCATGCTAAGCCACATCCAGCTCTTTGAGACTCATCAGCTGTAGCCTGCCAGGCTCCTTTGTCCATGGGATTCTGCAGGCAAGAATAGTGGGGTGGGTTGCCATCCCTCCTCCGGGGGATCTCCCTGATCCAGGGACTGAACACAGGTCTCTTATGTCTCCTGCACTGGTAGGTGGGTTCTTTACCACTAGCACCACCTGGGAAACCCTCGCCCTAAATTTCAGTGGATTCTCATGACAGGTTTATTCCTCCCCCACAGTCCACATCCATCCATCATGGCTCAACCGGCTGTAGGCAGGCTCTGTTCTATGTAGTTTTTCATCCAGCAACCAACTTGATAGAGAAACACCGCCATTCCCCATACAGTGGATAAAGTATCCTAGATGGTCTTCCAGGATGGCCATTAAATGGCCATTAAATCATTCATCCCAGAAATTATGTGCATCATTTTAGCTCACAACCCACTGGCTAGAACTTATCAGAAGGCCCATGAAAAGCACAGAGACGGCTCTAAAGAGAGTAAGAATGTTATACTGGTGAGCTACAGCCAGGACTTCTGTGACCGTTTTGGAGAATTTTAGAATATGATATAAAAGGAAAGGTTATTTTAAGTCTAAAGATTTTGACCTGATTATTACACTTCTGAGAACTTAGTCTAAGGAAGTATTTCTAAGTGTCAATAAATAAACGGGTAGAAAATTTCAACCCTGTACAACTAATCAAGATTGAGAGAATTATTCTTTAGCCCTTCCTGAGGCAGCTAAATTCCACCCCCCCCAGATATCACCCTTCATCCTTAAAAAACAAGTTATAAATGATTGTACATTAGAAATCATGCAAGTCTAAATGCAAATACATGGTTTGCTTTCAAAGCCTAAGGCATTGATCAGCTCTCTTCTGTACTCCAGCTGGGAAATTCAAGTTGAAAATTCTCTGAAATGAAGTACCATACGATGGTTTCATCTCCAGCCCTGGGGTAGGAGCTTAGCCATAATTTTAACACAGATTCATTTCAATTTTAGTAGCAACAAATGTCTTCATTTAGCCAGGCCTTCACTAACAATGGAAAGTAGATAATTACAAGGGATGAAAAGATATTTTAGACAAAAAAAAAAGTGCCTAATCTCACTGTAATTATAGGAGTATATATGTTTCTTTTAACAGAAAGGTCATTTAGCTAATTCCAGGCAAAGTCGTACTTACTATGATTTTTGAAAGCCAATATAATGGATTGCTGAAATGATTAGACCTTGGAGCCTGACAGGCCCAAATCTCATCTTACTTTTGCTCTTTAACAGTTGTTTGAGGTTGGACAAATCACTTAACACCTCCAGATGTAAATCTTTTTGCCTTAAAAAATGAGTGATACTTATAGTTATAATATTCAATGAGATGGTATATGCCTAGCATTTATTGATGGGGCCCATGAGTAGCTCTCAGTAAATGTTCTATGGTGCTATGTGAAAATGTTAGTTGCTCAGTCATGTACAACCCTTTGCAATCCATGAACTGTAGCCCACCAGGCTCCTCTGTCCATGGGGATTCTCCAGGCAAGAATACTGAAGTCAGTTGCCATGCCCCCCTCCAGAGGATCTTCCCAATCCAGGGGTCAAACCCAGGTCTCCTGCATTGCAGGAGATTCTTTATGTCTGAGCCACCAGGGAAGCTATGGTGCTATAGTTACAACTTATATTTATGTGAGTCTTTCTTCTTTTTTAAATACTCTCACAAGCATAGTATCATTTTCAATATTTGAACCTGAGAACATTCACGTGAGATGTAATGATAAGGACGCATGCCCTTCATATACTGAAGGAAAATGTGACAAGTTCAAGAAGAGCATCAAAGGGCGCTGCTGATGGAGCAGAGGTGGGAGCTTCTCTATTCAGTTGAGGAATGTTGGCAAATATTCATGGAGGAAGTAATATTCACACAGATCCGGAAGGATGTGTAGGGTTTCAGTGGTAAAGGCTATGAATGAGAAGAAAGACGACTTTGAATGGAAAGATGATTATCACAAAAGCTCCACAAAAGTGGGTACTGACAGAACTCTGACCAAGGCAGCCTCTAGACATGTTCTGAAGCAGCGGGAAATCAGACTGGTGAGATGGGGAGTGGGGCCAATGTGAGCCTTGACTGCCAGGACTGAAAGTTCTATCTCACGTGATACAACAGATCCAACTGGGAAAGTCGTAAGCAGACTGGAGCTAAGTTTACATGTTTATTCCAACAGCATCCCAAGACAGGAAGAATAAAAATGGAAAGGTAAATAAAATAAACAATAAAAAAATTAAAATTAAAAAAACGTTTTTAAATGAGAACATGAATATAAGGTATGTGATGGGAATGTACATGAAAGAAAGTATGTTTGAGAGGAGGGAACTGCCAGCCTGGACTGGAAGAGCACAGAGAACACTGAATGATGTTGCTGGTACTGACAAGTTCAATGACGGTGGGGATGATGATGACAGTAACCACTACTTCATGAGCATTTCTCATATTCGAGACTCTGTGTCTAGTGCTTTAAACCCACTGCTCATATAATTCTCAGACAACTCAAAGGATTTTTTTTTTTTTTGCATTTCACCATGAAAATTTCATGATGATACTGAAGCACACACGAGTTATGTGGCTAACCCAAAACCTCACAGCAGGGAAAGGGAGGAGTCAGAATTGAAATCCAGTTTGGACAGTGCTGGTTCCAGTGCCCTACACTCAACATTAGTGTAAGGGGTGAATGGAATATGCAGATGTTGCCTGGATCAGTTGTAATGCCACAGGAATGCCACCTTTTGTAAACTTGGACCTAACTCTCACAGTTTATGTCTGCTCCAATTAGCCAGCCTATTAACTCCAATGTTGGAGCGTGGCAATTCACCTTGTGTTTCATCTATGCACCCCCTGAACAGTTCACTACACACTATTATTCATTTATATTCATTCATTTACTTACTCCACAAATATTTACTTTGTTTCCAATGAGCCAGGCCTTGTGCTCGACATGTTAAAAAAATAATAATAACACTAGTCACAAGAATGCAAAAATGATGGTCCTTTTTGTGGCTAGATTGTATGTTTGTGGGGACATAATATATTATCCTATCACTTTTGTGTATATTTGAAAATTTTCATGATAAAAAGTATTTTTAGAAATAGAAAGGAAGAAAAGATTCTACCGGAAATATTCTTGCCAAGGTTACAAATGATTTTTTTGTTGCTGAACATAATGAACATGGCTCTGTCCTTATGTCCTTGGCAACTGTCTCCTCAAACAGCTGAAAATATGTGACAGAGAAAGACTAGTCAGAGAGGAAGGAGGAACCAACAAGGCAAGGAGCAAGGAGCTCACGCTCCTGTTTTCCTTCTGGTTCTCTAGACGCTGTATCTCAGTCACCTTTCCAAGACTCCTTTTCCTTCTCTCTTCCTTTAAAAGCCAGTGTTATACATGATCCAGAAGGACACATGCACCCCAGTGGTCACTGAAGCACTGTTTACCATAGCCAAGACATGGGGGCAACCTCAATGTCCATCAGCAGAGAAATGGATCAAGATGTGGCATGTATACTCACTGGAATACTACTCGGCCATAAAAATGGAACAATGCCATTTGCAGCAACATGGATGGCCACAGCGATTGTCATACTGCATGAAGAAAGTCAGACAGAGAAGGTGAAATATTCTTTGCCATCCCTTATATGTGGGATCTAAAAAGAAATGATACGGATGAACTCACTTGCATAACAGAAAGAGATTCACAGACTTAGAGAATGAACGTAAGGTTGTCAGGCCGGGGAGGATGGAGGGAAGGGATAGTTAGGGAGTTTGGAATGGACATGTACAGACTGCTGTATTTAAAATGGATAACCAACAAGGATCTACTGTATAGCACAGGGAACTCTGTTCAGCATTATGTGGCAGCCTGGATGGGAGGGGAGTTTGCAGGAGAAATGGATACATGTATATGTATGGCTGTGTCCCTTTGCTGTTCACCTGAAATTATCACATTCCTAATTGGCTATACCCCAGTACAATATAAAAAATCTAAATTGGGAAAAATAAAACCTTAAAAAAAAAGCCAGCATTACACATATCTTCAGTCCTCTCATTTTTTCCTCAAATGACTCCTTCTTTCTCAAAGTCTTCATCCCCTATCTTCAGGCTTTCAATATTATCCATATGATGAAATCTTCCCAGTCAACATCACCACTCCAGATCTCTCCTGAACATCAGACAGGAATCCAAACATGGATGGAGTATAAATTCTAGAAAATTCCATGAACACCTCAAAGCCAGAATGCCAGAATTACTCGCTTCATCTTGCTTCCCATTCAGTCCTTACTCAGATCTGCTCGACTTGCTTTGTTAGTTAATTCAGAAAGGAACAATACCACACACCCAAAGTCACTGAAGAAGTCCAGTGGAGCTAGCCTAAGAAAGTGCTTGATTTATCCAAGTCATTTCCTCTATTTAGTAAACAATGGAAGGTGAATAAATGGAACACAAGATAATTTCTCTAAATAATTCATCCTGAAGAGCAAAACAAAGCATAGAAGTAAATATGCTGTTTCAGATGTTTTATTATGTCCCAAACTGACTGAAAATGTTTTCCTTTAAAAGCTGACTAAATAAATACAAAGCTAGGGTATGACTGTGATAATCTTGCTCCTGGTAAATTGCAGGAAGAAAACTAGGCTTTGACAATTATGTTCCATTTAAGCATTTACTCAAAGACTTCCTTAAATTTTGTGCTAGAGATAAAAAAGAAAATCAGTTACTTGCAGATGCTATGTCCTCAACACTGCATGCTCTCAGGAGCAAACTCACTCACCTCAAGTGTAATCTAGGTAGATTGCGTTTGGGCCATGAGAGATGGAAGAGATACTAAGAGAAAAGTTACGCTGTGGAGAGAACCATGGTGAACACCATTCATGAGAACTGCATTTAAATAACTGAAATTCTATTGTGTGGGTAGATGACGTAGACTTGCCCAGTACGAGTTTTGGGATTTTTTTAGGTATTTGTTATTTATTGAGGGTTATTTTTTACCTTTTTATTTCATATTGATGAATAAGTGATTAACAATGCTGTGTTAGTTTCAAGTATACAGCAAAGTGATTGTCATGCATTCGTATGTATCCATTCTTTTTCAAATTCTTTTCCCATTTAGGTTGGTACATACTATTGAGCAGAGTCCCTGTGCTGTGCAGAAACTAACACAACATTGTAAACTAACTATGCTGCCATATCTAGTAACAAATGAATTAAAAATTTATAAAGAGCATCAACAAAATAAAATGGATCAGCAACAAAGACCTACTGTATAGCACAAAGAACTCTGCCCCAGAAGTCTTTGAAGATCAAGCATTCCCCATATTGTCCTGTATCAGCTAAATAAAAGACATTATTAGCAGGTAGAGCATCTCCAAAATAACTTTGGATGGAAGCCTTTCTCAAAGACATAGGTAACAGGTACTCTCAGAGCAGATGAAAGGTTACAGTGGATGCTCTCCAAAAATTCTTCCCAATTAGAAAATATAATGATTTTTACCTCAAAGAGATGAAAATGAATCTTAAAACAGTAGCAATAGCATTACTCAAAACTGTCTCAAAATAAAACATGTCTATGCCCGTCATTATTTCCAAGCCTCAAGAGGGTTCAAGATGCCTTGAAAGTAAAATGTAGTGAAAAGAACCAGCAGGGAGGTAACACAGAAATCAACTGACTTTGCCGTCTATGCTCCCCGGCCCTGAGTCTCCCCCAGGCAACCAAGAGAACCCTCTATGACAGCACTTTAAGGCCCTCCTTCAACCCTACAGTGGTCAGTGAGCTTATCAAAACCTCGCAAGTTAATGTTCCATTCCTGCAAGCTCTGCTTCCTCCTATGTACAAAGCAGCCTGAATTATGCCAGAGAGAGATGGTGATCCAATAACAAACACTTAGACAAGCTCACGTCTTGGGGGGCAGGGAGGACTAGAGAGTGAGCAGTCTAATGCCCATGTCTGTGTTTATGAACCTGATACAATCTCATCCTTTCCTTACAAAGAAAGTGATTATAACAATCACTTTTTGTCATCTGGGTCTTGAAACAGTCACTGGTCCAGAATTTTTAGAATCTGATAATTACTTTGAGGGCTTCCCAGGTGGCCCACTGCTCAAGAATCCACCTGCCAATGGAGGAGATCTGGGTTCAATCCCTGGGTTAGGAAGATCCTCTGGAGAAGGAAACAGCAACCCACTCCAGTATTCCTGCCTGGAGAAACCCATGGACAGAGGAGCCTGGGAGGCTATAGACCATTGGGTCACAAAGAGTCAGACATGACTAAGCATGCACGCAATTACTTTGAAGGTAAGAAGAAAAAAAGAGGAAATCTACACTGTCTAGAATCAAGCCACAGACAAGAAGCACAATGTTCATCTTCAGCATCCATTATCCCTTCCTGTCCTGAGTCACCATCCCCATAGCATCATATGGTAGAGATTTCCCTAATCCTCAGCTTCTCAAATCTTCCTTATCCTGGATCTGATCTGAAAAACTAAAAGTACTTATATAGTTAAATCATTAACTTCTGACTTCACACAAGTCAGTTACTCCACCTAGATTGTCTGTGGTGATCACAAACCTTCAATCATGGCTAAATATATTTATTAATAAAAATCAACCAAACTAATGCAGGTCAATATCATCTTTGTTAGAATTGTACAGGGTCACTGGGAGAATAGCCTCCCTCACCTCTCCTTCTAATACAATGATCTCTGTGAAAGTAAGATTAGCATCCTAACATACTTCCTGTGATCCATCAGCTGGATTTTTTTTTTTTTTTTGCACTGTTAACTGCACAAATGTCATCTGCTTACTGACCAGCTTCACCTTGCACCATTCTCTACTTCTGTTCCTAAATTCCTCTGCCCACTTTTATTCCTTCTTAAAGACCTGCACATATATTCAAATCTTTCCTTCCCAACCTATACCTCCCTTTACCTAATTTTTTTTACTTTACCTATTTTTAACTGATGGATAATTTCTTTACAATATTGTGCAAGTTTCTGCCATGCATCAACATGAATCAGTCATAGATATACATATGTCTCCTCCCTCCTGAATCTCCTTTCCTGCCTCTCACCCCATCCCACCCCTTTAAGTTGTCACAAAGCGTGCATGGTTAATTTCACTTGTCTGTGCAAGTCCACTCAGAAGTCAAGAATATATGGATACATTTCCTGATCAGGTTTTATTTATATGGTAAAGTCCTTCCCAGCTCCACGTGCTTCTTTTTATATATGTATATTTTGTTTATTTATTTGGCTGCAATAGGTCGTAGTTGCAGCACATTGGATCTTTCAGTTGTGACATTTGGGATTTAGTTCCTTGATCAGGGATTTAACTCAGGCCCCTTGCACTGGAGTGCAGAGTCTTAGCCACTGAACCACCAGGGAAGTCCCTCCAGGTACTTCTTTCACAGCAGCTTCTGAAGCTCTAATTACTTTCATGATGAGACTTCCAGGACATGAGGACAAGGATCACAAACATCGTCTCTGTTATGCTCAGCAACAATCTCCACCAGCAAGTTTAGTAATCATAGATGAGGGTTTCATAAATATTAGTGAAATGAAGAATAAACCAGCAACTTGACAAAAAATCATCTACAATGTAGTCACAACGTCATCAGTCTGAAAGGCCTGAGTTATCAAATAATCACCATAAAGAAATTCTGATTCAAAAACAGGTGGGGAGAAAAGAAACATGAAATAGCCTCAACTTGCTACAAATGAAAGGAAAACCTTGACAACCCATCTGCCTTAGAACTTGGAAGACAAATCCATTCAGACACTTTATCTTTCTGGAGGCTATAGATATTGCATAAAAATGAATTTAAAAAAAAAGGAGCTCTACCATCAGCCATTAAATAAGAAGCTGAAACATAATCAGGAAGTAGCAGAAGTTATCTAAGCCAAACAGGGAGTTGTTTTTTAACAAAAGGATTAGGCCCCAGACGATCTCAGAAAAATCCAGGCAGATTTTAACAAACATGAAAGAAGTACTTAACATTTCTCATAGGGGGTTGTAGTCTGCAAAATAGTGATGAAAAGAACTCGGTAACTAGAGTGTGGGTTTAGACCAGAAGAGTAGTCCTCAGCTGGCTTCAGAACTGCTGGGTGAGTCTACACAGATTCTGAGATGAAACACACACCTTCTGACTCCGGAAATTTGGGTAGGAATCTTCATTTCTAACATAAATGTTCATAAGGCATGCTGGTTTAGAGATCACACTTGAAGAAGCGTTAACTACAACTTTGCAGTAAAAAGCAGGAACTCTATGATGCAGGGAGAGGGGAGAAGTTGAACTTCACCTTTCCCCTCTTTTCTTGTTCTACCATTGCTATCTTTGTTGTTCAGTCACTAAGTCTTATTCAGCTCTCTGTGACTCCATGGACTGCAGCACACCAGGCTTCCCTGTCTTTCCCCATCTCCAGGAGCTTTCTCAAACTCATGTCCATTAAGTCAGTGATACCATCCAACCATCTCATCCTCTGTCGTCCCCTTCTCCTCCTGCTTTCAATCTTTCCCAGCATCAGGATCTTTTCCAATAAGTAGGCTCTTAGCATCAAGTAGCCAACGTATTGGAGCTTCAGCTTCAGCATCAGTCCTTCCAATGAATATTCAGGACTGATTTCCTTTAGGATTGACTGGTTCAATTTCCTGGCAGTCCAAAGGACTCTCAAGAGTCTTCTCCAACACCACAGTTCAAAAGCATCCATTCTTTGGTGCTCAGCCTTCTTTATGGTCCAACTCTCATATCCATACATGACTACTGGAAAAACTATACCTTTGGCTAGATGGACCTTTGTCGGCAAAGTGACGTCTCTGCTTTTTAATACAGTACCTAGATTTTTATTCCAAGGAGCAAGCATCTTTTAATTTCGTGACTACTGTTACTGTCTACAGTGATTTTGAAGCCCAAGAAAATAAATCTGCCACTGTTTCCACTTTTTCTCTATCTATTTACCATGAAGTGATGGGACAGGATGTAATGACCTTAGTTTTTTGAATGTTGAGTTTGAAGCCAGCTTTTTCACTCTCCTCTTTCACCTTTATCCAGAGGCTTCTTTAGTTCTTCTTTGCTTTCTGCCATTAGTGTGGGATCATCTGCATATCTGAGGTTATTGGTATTTCTCCTGGCAATCTGGATTCCAGCTTGTGCTTCATCCAGTCCAACATTTTGCATGATGTACTCTGCATAGAAGTTAAATGAGCAGGGTGACAATATATAGCCTTGACGTACTCCTTTCCCAATTTTGAACCAGTCTGTTGTTCCATGTCTGGTTCTAACATTGCCACACTTTGAGAAGTGTTAACTAAAACTTCATAATACGAAGAAGAACACTATGATACAGGGAAGGGGGAGAAGTGGAACTTAACTTTCACCTCCATTCTCAGTCTACCATATATACCTCAAATCCAATATATGCCACTTGCTGGATACCTAATTCACATCCTAAAGTGAAGAGAGCAGAGAGTCCCAGTGTTATCTCCTTAAAGGCTGCTTTCTGTAGTCACATTCTCTCCTCTCAAAGCAAGCCTCCCCAGTGGACAGGGAGGGCAGCCCAAAACCACCCAAAGGATCTGACTTTTGGCGGACCTTTATTCAAAATAATAATAATGAAACCATTTGTTGAACATGATGACATGCTGAGCCTTGTATTTGATACCTTAGTTCACACATACCTTCTACAACCTGGACATACATAGAATCCAGCTTTATTTTGCACAGATTTCACTTGCATGAATTCACCTACTTGCTAAAATTTACCTGGAGCTCTAGAATACATACTCGTGGCACTTTTGTAGTTATTTGCATATATGCACAAAGTGGTAAAAATTTTCAGTTGTTGACACATGTTCCCAGCAGAAGTTAAACAAGGTGAATCTCTGCCTTCTTTCAGCTCTCATGTGTCAACAACTATCCTGTTCACAGTCTATTTAGTACCACATTTCTCACATTTTGTTGGTAACGTCACTGCTTAAAATGGCCCAAGGATAGTGCTGACACGCTATGTAGTGTTCACAAGTGCAAAAGGCTGTAATACACCTTACAGAAACACACGTGTGTTAGACAAGCTTTGTTCCAGCATGAGTTAATGGTGCTGTTGGCCACGAGTTCAATGTCAATGAGTCAACAATATATATTAAATAAGGTGGCCTTAAATAAAAACAGACATAAAACAAGGCTACATACTGATTGGTTGACAATGTTGTGACCAGAAGCTCATAGGAACCTAACCCGGTATTTCCCCCTGGGAGCCATACATTCAGTATTCACTATTTCAGTGTTTGCAGCAACTTTATAGATCATAACTACTGTGAATGGTCCCTGAGTCAGGAAGATACCTGGGTCTGGAAGATCCCCGGGAGAAGGAAATGGCAACCTGCTTCAGTATTCTTGCTGGTGAAAATCCCATGGACAGAGGAGCCTGGCCAGCTATAGTCCATGAGGTTGCAAGAGCTGGACACAGCTGAGCATGCACACACACAGTGAAAGGCAGTAGTGGTTTAGTTACTAAGTCGTGTCCAATTCCTTGTGATCTTGTAGACTGTAGCCTGCCGGTCTCCTCTGTCCATGAGATTCCCCAGGCAAGAATACTGGCTTGGGTTGCCATTTTCTTCTCCAAGGGGTCTTCCTGACCCAGGGATTGAACCGGAACCTCCTGCATTGCAGGTGGATTCTTTATCAACTGAGCCACCAGGGAAGTTGTAATAGTGAATAGTGAGGATGGACTGTCCTGATATCCACACTGGAGGTATGTTTTTTGTTTCTATTTTACAAATGAGATTATAGCTTAAAGATGTTAGAATACATGATAAGGAAGTATCAGACCCTAGAGTCTAACCAACTTCAAAGCCCATGTTCAACCATGGTAGACCACCACATGCTGGCACAGAAGGAATGCACATCAAGAAGAGACTCTGGGTTCAAATCTGCACTGAGCCCTGACTTGACACTGGGAAGTTATCTCCCTATTCCTGAGTCTCTTTGTCCATAAAGTGGAAATATTCATAATGCATGAATGAGTTAATATGTGCAAGGTACTTAGAGCATAGTCTAAGTTAATTTCAAAACTAATGGTCCATTGGATCGAGATCAGACTTTATCCTATGTTCAGATCTGAGGAAATCAGCCAAGTAGATGAGGAAATATCAGCCCAGCTAACAAACAGGCTGAATGCAGGAGATTTATGCTCTCTGGGTATCGTTTCCCCACACAGACGGAGACCACGATGGAAAGCATATATTTCTTTGCACACAGCAATGTATCATCTCTCAGGCAGTTGCATGGCAGGAAGCACTCCATGCTTGGATTAACAAGCTCATTCTCTGTATAATAACCAACCAGACTAGAAATAATGCTATTTGCCAAGTCTTTTAAATATACAGCTTTGTAATGTCCCCAAGAAAATTCAGTTTCCCAATCCCTTCCTAGGTACCAAATAAGGTCTATTTCCATCTTCTGGAAAACCAACCATGTGATAAGGGACTAAGTGCCATGTTATTTGACTCTAAATAATACTGAGAGGAATCCACATAAAAGCAGAAGTTTTCATATTTCTGAAATATAGTAATAGTGTCTTCAGTCTGGTAGGGTTATTTGGCAAATTGAATAAAATGACACATTTAAAGCACTAAGCATAACCGCCTAGCCTGTCTAGACCAAGACATAGTGACATCCTATACAGTCTAGACATTTAGTGTTCCCTTCAAGTAATTTCTGTACATATTTAACAACTATTTAGAAGAGAAGCTGCTTTGAGAGAAGGATAGTGAAGAGGACTCTGCTGACAAATCCCTCCTTTTACAATGAATTCAACTTCAGGCTCAGACTCACTCTAGAGCTGAGTCATCAACAGCAGCACTCATGACACATGGGGTAGGATCCTTATGGCGGGAGACGGCAGTGGGTGTCCTATCCCTTACAGCATGTACAGATGCTCCTGTACCACTAGAGGGCAGTTCCCATGCTAACGGGAACTAGCGTTCCCCCACCAGTTGGAACAACCAATAATGTCGCTAGACATTGCCACAAAGGCCCTGGGTAGATTGGGCACGGGGGGGGTTGCAAAATCACCCTCCTGATTGAGAATCACTGCTCTAGAGAATCAAGGAAGGCATTTCTCGAATAAGCACTAAAGGGACCATGCTGATAGTCACTGATAGCTGAATTGTTGAGTTTGTATCCATGCCATACCATCTGTTCAGCATTTCTAGTACCAGCCTTATGAAGCTGAATAAAGCCCTTGGGGTACTAGCTCCCATTATGGGCAAATTATGCATATAATAGAATATATATACATCTATGATCCAACTGACGCAATATATATAACACTCATGGTGGGGGTAGGGGAGGGGAGGAGTAATGTCTGATAAACACGGAATTTCTTGTCATCTCATTTAGAGGGATGTTGCCAAGCCCCTCATGGGCTGACATCTGTGCACAATATATCCCTAAAGCTACTGTGCCCAGCACAGAGCAAGTGTACATGACAGTTCTTATTTTACTATTAACATAAAAATTTATCCTGTAGCTATATATTTTCCAACCTGGTACTTTCAATTCTTGGTGTATTTTTTTTTAAGTGAAATCCATCCTAATAAAGAGAAGCCAGGGGCTTCCCTAAGGGCTCAGCAGGTAAAGAATACACCTTCAATGAAGGAGACACTGGAGATGCAGGTTTGATCCCTGGGTCAGGAAGATCCCCTGGAGGAGGAAGATGGCAACCCACTCCAGTATTCTTGCCTGAAAAATCCCATGGAGAGAGGAGCCTGGTAGGCTATAGTCCATAGGGTCTGAAAGAGTTGGACACAACTGAATAACTACACATGCAAAGAGAAGCCAAGAAAATATGATTTTCATTTTCTTTTTAACATATAAGTTCTGGTTGATACCCCTGCAGTCTCTTGAAAACTTGGTAATAATGCTTTGTTTCTAGGTGAGGACTTAAATTTCTTTCCTACTCAGGTGATGCATCTTGATTCAAACGCTGTCCCTGGTGCTGATTCCCCTCATACTATTCACAGACTGGACCTAAGAATATTGGATTAGGACACAAAACTAGAACACGTAGCTTCTCAAAGCACTTTGAAGCATCATTTCAGATGTAGCTGGGTGCTTTGGGGTACTAAAAGCATAAATGCCTTCACCATAAATAACAACAAGCAAGTGCCATATGGCTTAACAGTTGCAGAGTGGTTACATATCACATCATTAGCCCCTGCATTAAACACCCTGATTAACAAGGAAGGGAGCTGTCTCCACTGTGGAACTGTAGCTGAGAGCATCAGCAACTCAGCCTGGAGTTGGGGGCAACACCAGAAATCAAACAAGCCCAACAGTGGCCCCCCATGAAAACAGTTTGATCCTTCAGCACACAAAACTATCATCAGTACTGCTTCCAGCTTCAGCAAATATCCTAAAGAAACTACTGTAATATTACCAACTCATGGTCATTTAGGGCTTCCCTGGCAGCTCAGTGGTAAAGAATCTACCTGCCAGTGCAGGAGATGAGAGTTTAATCTGTGAATCAGGAAGATTCTCTGGAGAAGGAAATGGCAACCCACTCCAGGATTCTTGCCTGGAGAATCCCATGTACAGAGGAGTCTGGCAGGCTAAAGTCCATGGGATTGCAAAGAGTCAGACACGATTTAGTGACTAAAACAACAACAACAGTACTTATTTATCTCTCGGAAAAAATAAATAAGCCTTCTCAGAAGGGAGGTAACAGCTGTGCTTATTCTTTCCTGAATGAACTTTCTTTTGTTACATTTAGATAGAGTCTTAAATAAAATCACCTTTTCTGGAGAAGGAGAAATAAATCAACTCAAAGATTAAGGTTCAGTCACATGAAAAGAGACAGTTGGCAGAGTGGAAAGCAAAGCCCTGTCTTTATGATAGCTAGCCTTCATAGAGACACTGCTGGCCATAAGCTGGCATATTCTAAGTGTGGTGCATAAACTGATGATTTACTCATCACTTCAATCCAGTAACAGAAGAATCTTGTTAGTATCCTCATTTCACAAACAACAAAACAGAGGCTAGGACAGGTTGAGGAACCTGGTCAGTCACGTGGCAGAACTTGAATTTGAACCAAGGAAATGTGTTCAGTTCAGTCAGTGGGCTTAACTAGTGCCATACACTCCTCTGTGTTTGAGTCCCACCTCAGACACTCAGGGTCAGATGGTGACGAATCTGCCTGCAATGCAAGAGATCCAGGTTTGATCTCTGGATCAGGAAGATCCCCTGGAGAAGGAAATGGCAACCACTCCAGTATTCTTGCCTGGAGAATCCCATGGACACAGGAGCCTGGAGGGCTACAGTCCATGGGGTTACCAAGAGTCAGACATGACTGAGCAACAAACACTTTCACTTCCACTTTCAGACACTCAAGGTTTTTTCATAGTGGACCTTGTCAGTAGCAAGGTTACTGGTTATTTGACCTGGAGAAAGCCTGAAATTTGTTAAATTTCAGTCTCTCAATATTTCAAATGGGTATAATAATCCTTACATCCAGGGAAATACATATAAAAATTCTAGAAAAATATAAAAAATTATTAAGTACGCAATTAACACACAGATGTCACAAAACTTGAGCAGGGAAGGCTCACTTTTCTGAACATCAGAGCACATACTAAAGGAGTATTATGTGACGTGAGAGAATGGATATCAACTACTTCAAATAAAAAGAAAACCAAGCACAAAGAAATGCACATACCTTGAAATATGAAAATAGGTACACAGTACATATTTACAATACAATGTACACACAACAGCATATGTATACACAAATGTTATATTATGGAACTTTATAAAAATTATATAAAAGTTATATCTTATGTAAATATACAAATATCCAGATGTATATGCACACAAACATATGTGTATTTATGTGCGTAAATATATACCTACTAAATCTATGCTTTTAAAGACTAAGTCATTAAAGACTAGATAAAGAAAAATTAACAATAATTTTCTTGCAAAAGTGCCTTTCCCTTTTACAAGCTTTCTGCAATGAAAAGAGGTTACTTTATAATTAGAAACAAAACCGGAAAGCATTCCTTTGTAATATACAATATATGCAGGCAATGTGAAATGTAAAATCATCTTTTCTTACATCAGAAATTCAAAGTCATACTGAAATCACAGAAACCCTCATTTTAACACAGGTCATGAAAAGTCAGTTTCATGTTCATTTTGTGCTACCTTCTTTCTCAGATTTCCAAGGTGTTATCAAAAACAATGCAGTCTTCCTGGGAGGCGAGGAGAGGGGAATGCACTGAACTAGCAATGCAGTGCAGTGGTCTGCCCTGGGATCCTACTACATCCGAATTGGCCCAGCCCTTGTGAGAACTTGTTCTGTTGCAAGAACCATTTCTGGATCACTATCAGAAAGCAGTCTGCCCCGCACCCCTTTGCAGATGTAGGTCTGAAGTCCCTAAGCATTCTTGCCCATTCATTTTTCTGTGGCTTAAAATAACCAGAATATGATGAAAACCATAACGCGCATTTGCAGCATCCTGTCTTCCCCTACTGCCATCAGCTTCATGTTCCCAGAGTACTGCACAAGTCAGATGACATCCTGCCTCAGCTGCCTTTAATGGCCGCCCTTACCTGCAAATCAGGGCTCTGCCTCCCTCAAGAGCTTCTGCAATCTGGTTTGGGCATCCCCTTCCAGGCTCGTCTCCTACTGCAGCCACATCAATATCCTGTGTGAATTTCTCCCGCTGCTCGCCATGCTCCATCAGCTCTCCACTCCCTGGTCATATTTACTGGAAGTCCGTCCTGCTCAATGTCTTCTTCCTCCACATTTCAGCCCATAAAAATCCTACCCAGCCTCAAAAATCTGGCCACCCTGAGGCCTCATCAATGAAGCATTTTAACTCCTTCCAAAAAGGTCTTTCCCTTCCTTTGATCTTCTTATCATTATTCATCAGAGGGAAGACAGAATGAAAACCACAATCACAGAAAACTAACCAAACTATTCACATGGATCACAGCTTTGTCTAACTCAATGAAACTATGAGCCATGCCTTGTAGGGCCACCCAAGATGGATGGGTCATGGTGGAGAGTTCTGACAAAATGCGGTCCACTGGAGAAGGGAATGGCAAACCACTTCAGTATTCTTCCCTTGAGAACCCCATGGACAGTACGAAAAGGCAAAAAGGTATGACACTGAAAGATGAACTCCCCAGGTCGGTAGGTGCCCACTATGCTATGGGAAAACAGTGGAGAAATATCTCCAGAAAGAATGAAGAGGCTGAGCCAAAGCAAAAACAACGCCCAGTTGTGGATGCGACTGGTGAAGGAAGTAAATTCTGATGCTGTAAAGAACCATATTGCTAGGTACCTGGATTTTAGGTCCATGAATCAAGGCAAATTGGAAGTGGTCAAACAGGAGATGGCAAGAGTGAACACTGACATTTTAGGGATCAGTGAACTAAAATGAATCGGAATGGGTGAATTTAACAGATGACCATTATATCTACTACTGTGAGAAAGAATCCCTTAGAAGAAATGGAGTAGCCCTCATAGTCAACAAAAGAGTCTGAAATGCAGCACTTGAGTGCAATCTTAAAAAGGACAGAACGATCACTCTTTGTTTCCAAGGCAAACCATGCAACATCAGAGTAATCCAAGTCTATGCCCCAACCACTAATGACAAAGAAGTTGAAGTTGAATGGTTCTATTAGGACCAACAAGACACTCGAGAACTAACACCAAAAAAAAGATCTCCTTTTCATCACAGGGGAATGGAATGCAACAGTAGGAACTCAAGAGATATGTGGAGTAACAGGCAAGTTTGGCCTTGGGGTACAGAATGAAGCAGGCCAAAGGCTAACAGAGTTTTGGCAAGACAAAGCACTGGCCATAGCAAACACCCTCTTCCAACAATGCAAGAGACAACTCTACAAATGGACATCACCAGATGGTCAGTACTGAAATCAGATTGATTGTAGTCTTTGCAGCTGAAGATGGAGAAGCTCTATACAGTCAGCAAAAACAATACCGGAAGCTGACTGTCACTCAAATCATGAACTCCTTTTTACAAAATTCAGACTTAAATTGAAGAAAGTAGGGAAAACAACTAGACCATTCAGGTATGACCTAAATCAAATCCCTTAAGATTATACAGTGGAAGTGACAAATAGATTCAAGGAATTCGATATGATACAGTGCCTGAAGAACTATGGACAGAGGTTCATGACACTGTACAGGAGACAGTGATCAAGACTATCCCCAAGAAAAAGAAATGCAAAAGGCAAAATGGTTGTCTGAGAAGGCCTTACAAATAGCTGAGAAAAGAAGAGAAGCAAAAGGCAAAGGAGAAAAGGAAAGATATACCCATCTGAATGCAGAGTTCCAAAGAACAGCAAGGAGAGATAAGAAAGCCTTCCTCAATGATCAATGCAAAGAAGTTTAGGAAAACAATAGAATGGGAAAGACTAGAGATCTCCTCAAGAAAATTAGAGATTCCAAGGGAACATTTCATGAAAAGATGGCACAATAAAGGACAGAAAGGTATGGACCTAGCAGAAGCAGAAGATATTAAGAAGAGGTGGCAAGAAAACACAGAGGAACTATACAAAAAAGATCTTAATGACCCAGATAACCATGATGGTGTGATCATTCACCTAGAGCCAGACATCCTGGAGTACAAAGTCAAGTGGGCCTTAGGAAGCATCACTATAAACAAAGCCAGTGGAGGTGACGGAATTTCAGCTGAGCTATTTCAAATCCTAAAAGATGATGCTGAGAAAGTGCTGCCCTCAATATGCCAGCAAATTTGGAAAACTCAGCAGTAACCACAGGACTGGAAAGGATCAGTTTTCATTCCAATCCCAAAGAAAGGTAGTGCCAAAGAATGTTCACGACACATGAACTACCACACAATTGCACTCATCTCACATGCTAGCAAAGTAATGCTGAAAATTCTCCAAGCTAGGCTTCAATAGTATGTGAACCGAGAACTTCCAGATGTTCAAACTGGATTTAGAGAAAGCATAGGAACCAGAGATTAATTGCCAACATCCATCAGATCATAGAAAAAGCAAGAGAATTCCAGAAGAACATCTACTTCTGCTTCACTGACTATACTAAAGCCCTTGACTGTGTGGATCACAACAAACTGCCGGAAGTTCTTAAAGAAAGGGAAATACCAAACCTCCTTACCTGCCTCCTGAAAAATGTGTATGCAGCTCAAGAAGCAACAGTTAGAACTGGACATGGAACAATGAACTGGTTCCAAATTGGGAAAGGAGTACGACAAGGCTGCATATTGTCACTCTGCTTATTTAACTTATATGCAGAGTAAAAGTGAAGTTGCTCAGTCGTGTCCGACTCTTTGCGACCCTGTGGATGGTAGCCCACCAGGTACATCATGTGAAATGCCAGGCTGGATGAAGCACAAGCTGGAATCAAGATTGGGAGAAATATCAACAACCTCAGATATGCACATGACACTACCCTTATGGCAGAAAGCGAACAGGAATTAAAGGGTCTCTTGATGAAAATGAAAGAAAGGTGTGAAAAAGTTGGCTTAAAATTCAACATTCAGAAAATGAAGATCATGGCATTTGGTCCCATCACTTCATGGCAAATAGATGGGAAAACAATGCAAGCAGTGTCAGACTTTATTTTCCTGGGCTTGAAAATCACTGCAGATGGTGACTCCAGCCATTAAACTAAGCCAACAAATGCCCTTCTAGTCAAAGCTATGATTTTTCCAGTTGTCATGTATGGATGTGAGAGCTGGACCATAAAGAAACTTAAGCACCAAAGAATTGATGCTTTTGAACTGTGGTATTAGAGAAGACTTCTGATAGTCGCTTGGACAGCAAGGAAATCCAACCAGTCCATCCTAAAGAAAATCAGTCCTGAATATTCATTGGAAGGACTGATGCTGAAGCTGAAACTCCAATACTTTGGGCACCTGATGTGAATAACTGACTCACTGGAAAAGACCTTGATGCTGGGAGAGATCGAGGATGGGAGGAGAAGGCAGTGACAGAGGATGAAATGGTTGGATGGCATCACCAACTCGATGGACATGAACTTAAGCTCCGAGAGTTGGTGCTGGACAGGGAAGCTTGGCATGCTGTAGTCCATGGGGTCACAAAGAAAAGTCGGACACAACTGAACAGTTGAACTGATACTGAAATGATATGTCCTTTGATCCACCGACAGCTTCTCTGGTTCTTTTCTTAAAGCAATTATGTCTCTACTTTATTCTGTTGTTTATTCTTTAGTTGCAAAGTCTTGTCTGACTCTTCGAGACCCCATGGACTGTAGCCTCTGTCTGTGACATTCTCCAGGCAAGAATACTAGAGTGGGTTGCCCTTTCCTTCACCAGGGGATCTTCCCCAATCATAGATCAACCCCACGTCTCCTGCATTGGCAGGTTGATTTTGTACAACTGAGCCACCAGGGAAGCCTTTCTTAATGCTGTAGAGTCATTAGATACCTGGACATACAACTTTTTCTCTTGCACACTTCCTACCATCGGTCCTTCCTTGAAATGAACCAAAGGCAGCCACAAAGTAAACAGGATGAGCTAGCATTTATACCAGATGTTAATAAATGAAGTGTTTTCACCTTCATTATCACAATTCCATGTGACTGACATCATCAGCACTATTCTCTCCATTTTGTAAGTGAAGAGACCCACATTTGGCTTGTTGGGTGACCCAAGAGTTTCCCAAGCACCTCTGCTAACATTTAACTCCAAATTATTCCCTTGTTACTGCTCCTTGGCTGGCTAACCCATCTTAACTGACCTGCTTCTTGTAGAGGCTGGGGCTGTGTTGGTAGAGACAGCAGCTTCCCTCCCTAACAAGTCCCCAAAGTGAGGCCATATTGACAGGAAAGCCACAGGTCCGTAAAGCTGACACCTATTAGAGTGACTCTGAAGCCCCTTGAGCTGGTCTTTCTCTCATTCACACCACACCCCCGTCTCACTTTCAAGCCCCCCTTCCTATGTCCCAGGGGACCCCAGGGGACATCTGTCCAGGAGACTGCCCACAGGGAAAAGGGCTGGTTCAGAGTGCTGAGCGAGCAGGTTGGCTTTAAGGAGACAGAGCTGGCCTGACTGCTCACAGTTGCCCTTGTCTCTTTTCTTAAATACTAGGGAATTTTATTCTTTTTCATTTTTACATTTATTTTTAACTAATTTTTATTGGAGTATATTTGAGTTACAATGTTGTGTTAGTTTCTGCTGTATATCAAAGTGAGTCAGTTATACATATATCCACTCATTTTATTTTCCCACACAGGTCATTACAAAGTATTGAGTAGAGGTCCCTGTGCTTTTTAATAGGTTCTTATTAGTTATCTAGTTTACATACAGTTGTGTCCATATGTCCAATCTCCCAATTTACCCCTCCCCTACCTTCTTTCCCCCTGGTAACTGTAAGTTTGTTTTCCATCTGTGACTCTATTTTTGTTTTGTAAGTTCATTTGTACCATTTTTTAAGACTCTACACATAAGAAATATCATATGATATTTGCTTCTCTCTGTGTGATTTACTTTACTCAGTATGACAGTATGACGGTTTCTTTAAAACCCTAAAAAGAAAGCTACCATATGATCCAGCATTCCCACTCCTGGGCATATATCTGGAGAAAAGCATAACTCAAAAAAGGCACATGCACCCCCAATAATCACTGCAGCATTATTTACAATAGCCAGCACATGAAAGCAACCTAAATCCATCAACAGATGATGCATAAAGACGTGGAGCATATGCACAATGGAATAATACTCAACCATTAAAAAGAACAAAATCATGTCATTTCCATCTACATGAATGGACCTAAAGATTGCCTCGTCTTTCTCGTGATCTAGAAATCATCACAATTGCAGTTGTTCCTCTGGATATTCCATCATTCAATAAACATTTATTTAGCCCCTGGTATAAGACAAGGATTATTCTGGACTCAGAAGATTCAGTAAGGAAGCAGACAAGATCAAAACCCTGGAAGAAATCCTCCCTTACACAGGATGACATGTCATTTCAGGCTCCCATAATAAAATATCAGATCATGTGGCTTAGGCATAGATATGTATATGTATTTCTAATGGCTCTGGAGGTTTGAAGTTCAAGATCAAGGTGCTGGCAGATTTGATTTTTTATGAGGGCTCTCTTTCTGGTTTCCAAATAGATGACTTCTTGTTATATCTTCACATGGCAGAGAGAGAGACCATCTCTCTCCTACATCTTCTTATAAAGGCACTAATCCCATAATGGGTTCTCATCCCCCTGACTTCATCTAAACCAAATTACATCTCAAAGACCCCCGTCTCCAAATCCACTGACTGGAGTTTAAGGATTCAACACAAGAATTTGGGGGTGATACAAACATCAGTCCTAAGAAAGTGCTAAAACCTTAACATCCTCTCATGAACCTCAATGAACTACTCCTTTATTTACTTATTTATTTATTCAGCAAATATTTACTAAAGATCTACTATGTGCCAGACACTGTCATTTCACCTAATTGTCCTGAAAGAAAAATTGGATAGCCCCGCTCACATGTCATGCTTTCAAATCTCAACTGCCTTTCCTAAAGAGTCTTGGTTTTGCTGTCCTTTTCTAGGCTATAGTGCTGTTTAAAAGCAAAGAAATATAATCTCAGTAGATCATGTTCCAAGGTCAGTGACAGAACCAAATGATCCAGAAATCCACTCATGCATTCCTTCAGTCAACAACATCATTAGCCCTGTATGATGCACTGCAAATTTAAACAGAAATAGGGCCTCATCCTAACGTGGGCCAGGCTGCAGTGAAAGAGATGAAGAGAACTCAGTGGAAGGAAGATCAACTTCAGCATGTATACTTGCTCCCAGTATACATGGGAGACTCTCAACCTTCCTTCCATGGAGATTCCAACTTAGAGAGTCTGAGTCAGGGCTCCAGAATCAGCACAGTTCACATGGTTATAAGGTGATGCTAAACTGGTGGCAGAGGGCTGACAACTTAAGCCAAGGTTAAAAGGAGGAGTGACTTATCAGAAAGAGCACTCCTGGATAAGGAATTAGATATTAAAAAATACAGAGATATTGATATATATGTTGTGTGTGTGTGTGCACGCTAAGTTGTGTCCAACTCTTCATGACCCCATGGATTGTAGCCCACCAGGCTCCTGTGTCCATGGGATACTCCAGGCAAGAATGCTGGAGTGAGTTGTCATGCCCTCCTCCAGGGGATCTCTTCGACCCAAGGATCGAACCTGCATCTCCTGTTCTTCTGCACTGGCAGCAGATTCTTTACCACTGCGAGACAGATATACAGACGCAGATGTAAAGATACAAAGATGTGGGTACAGACACGCAGATAGATACATGGGTCTCATCCCTTCTGCCCCTTCGCACTAACTCTATTTGCAAATGGTTTCCTATCACACTGTACAATGCTAAAAGGAATGTATCATAAAAGTGAAAAGACTTTTGTCAGGAGAAGAAATACTCACTTCAAAAGGTTTATCTTATCTGTCACTGTGTCTTAACTTTACAGCAAATGGGACTCGGGGTGGGGGTCAAAGGCCAGTCTAATTTCACCTCTTCAGTTCCAGCCTCTAAACCTTGAGGCAGAAAAGAGGTGGTCAGAGCAGGTGGGGGGATACACAGCTTGTTGGCAGGCTAATGGTCTGACATCATACGACAGTTCACAGAGGCAACTCAGAGCCCTTAGATAGCAGAACCCAGATACTCTCAGACTGAACTAAATTTAAAATAGTAGCTGGGGGACAAGTCTATACGAGGTCAATAATTCACACTGGACCTCAGAAGTCTGCTGCTAGAATCAGTTATCTGCACAGAAGATGCAAGTTAGAGAGCCAATGCCTGGCCTCAGGCCTGTGTTGACTCAGGCACCAGATCCCTGCACTGGCACTGTGATCCTCAACAGAGATTAATTTGTGCCAGTGAGAACTACCATATCTCACTTTTAAATCATCTGCATTCATAGTTAGTTTTATCTTCTACAAATCTTGAATGATGTGAATTTGTCATTACAAACTACAGAGGTAGCCAATCTTTTAAAAATTTCTACACTGGGTACCCATGAAACAGGAAAATAAATATATTTCAAAATTTCCCCCAGAGAACAAATTTACCATGATCATTTCTAGGATATACCATCTCCCTTCTAATTTATCATTGGATAGTAAGCAATGTAGTCTTCTTTTCAATAGACATCCCCTAAAATAAATTTATTGTTAGAAATAATTAAGAACATCACAGCCTCTTTTAAAATGGCAACCCACTCCAGTGTTCTTGCCTGGAGAATCCCAGGGATGGGGGAGCCTGGAGGGCTGCCATCTATGGGGTCGCATAGAGTTGGACACGACTGAAGCGACTTAGCAGCAGCAGCAGCAGGTACAACTTACAAATACTCTATTGAAATATATTTCTGCAAAGAACACCTGTGTTGTGGATCCAAAAATAATACTAAGAGAAAAGGGACTTTGGGACTTTGCAGCTGTCATTCATATTCTAATGAGAAAGTAACAAAATAGCAAACAACCTATCTTTAACTCTGATCAATTAACCACACTGTATATATGTACAAATTCTTAGGTGAAGGAAGGCAACAAAGCAGGAATTAGAATTCTCTCCACTTAAAAACAAAATCCTAGCCTGCTTCTTTATACATGTGTGCTAATTTCGTTCATTACACAGAAAAATCCTAAGTTAACAGACACTCAACAAGCGTTTATATAAAGGAAACTTACACATCCAAATGGCAACCCATTCCAGTATTCTTGTCTAGAAAATCCCATGGACAGGGAAGGCTGGTGGGCTACAGTTCATGGGGTCTCAAAGAGTCAGACACAAAACTGAGCATACACACATCCAAAAAGTGCTGACTGGTTAAAAAAATACTTAATTATAAAATCAGAAGGAGAAGTGTTTTTAAAATGGAGATGCCAGCTGGCTGACCATGGACCAAATCCAGCTACTGACTTTGTTTCTGATGTGGACACCTTGTAGTGGGTATATGAGTCCCTCCTCCTGATGTGGCCCTCAGTGTTTACACTGTGAACACAAACCCCTTATGGCAAAGTAAACACTCATTCACAAGGGATCCATTCATTCATTCAAATAAGTATTCGAGGTACACCTGTCAAAACACAGACATCATTTTTGAGAGTGAGGATATGTGCTGCGCTATGCTTAGTCACTCAGTCATGTCCAACTCTTTGTGAAGAATATAGTAGGACACAAGTGAAAATTGCCCATTGGAAATGAATTTACTTAAACAAATAACTTCAGGATAATTTTAGCAACTTGGTCTGAGCCATGAAGCATACGCCATGGGAGAGAACAGGGCCAACAGAGAGACAAACAGCCTCTCTAAGAAAGGGACAGCTAGGTAGATATGTGAGTGATAAGGAGAAGCCATCCATTAATATTTGGTGGAAGAACATATGCAAAGATCCAGTGGTAGGAACTCGGTAGGTACTTGTGAGAACAGGAAGAAACCAGAGGTTCTCCCTATGAGCAAGTGGGAGTGTGAAGGGGGAATGACATCAGAGAAGAGGACAGGGGCAGATAGTCTAGGGTCAGCAGGCCATGGCAAGGTGTTCTGATTCTGTTCCAGGTGCAACAGGAAGCCGGTTGGAAGATGCTAAATTGGGTGGGGTGTGGGGAGCTTGACTGATTTCCTACCACGAGAATCCACTGCGGCTGTGTAGACTGTAGGAGCAAAAGTGGCTGCAAGGAAGGCCAGTGTGCTGTGATGACCTAGAAGGGTGGGAGTAGGGGTGGGAGGGAGGTTCAAGAGGGAAAGAATATATGTATACTCATAGCTCATTCACGCTGCTGTATGGCAGAAATCAATACAACACTGTAAAGCAATTATACCCCAACTAGAAACAAATTTTAAAAAACATAATGGAAAAAATATATTTTTAAATGCATATACATCTATTGCTATAATACATTAATGCATGATATATATTACTGTAATATAATACAATAAAGAAATTAAAACTGAAAGATTTAAAAATGAAAAAAAAGGTCAGTGTGGAGACTCTCACAATGGTAAATACAAATGAGGAATGTCAAGGCCAAGAACTAGGGGGAGTAATGGAACTTGCAGAAGTGGTTGATTCTAGACATATTTGATGGTAGCATCAGCAAGACAAGTGGCTGCATACCATTCAACTTTATCTCCCCCCATCCAGGAACACTGTTAGGTTGACAGAATGGTGATTCCGGGGTCTAGCCAAGGGCACACTCCCTGGGACATACTATTCAGTGTTCTCATGGCTGAACTAGAGCCTGTATGTTGATGTTTAATTACTAACCCATGTCTGACTTTGTGCAACCCCATAGACTGTAGCCCACCAGGCCCTTCTGTCCATGGAACTGTCCAGTCACTGGAGTGGGTTACTATTTCCTCTTCCAAGGAATCTTCCTGACCCAGGGATGGAACCCGAGTCTCTTGCATCTACGGCACTGGCAGGTGGATAGCCAGCAGTTCTATTTTAAAACCTTAGATATATTTGAAGAGCTGGGTGACAGTGTTGGATTTGCAGGTATCTCTCTGTATAAAATCTCAAGACAGAACAATCTTCTCTCTGAGGTTCACATATCTCTTCTGGAAATTGAAGCTATTTAATCTGATAACCCACAGTTTCTGCTAACAACGCTGGCACACCAGGAGTCTTCATCCATCGCAGGCATCTCTTCTTTCCTACTATGAATCCACAACTATCAGTAACAATGAGAGTTTACATTTCTAGGGTACTTGCTATTCTCTGGGAGAAGGAAATGGCAATCCACTCAAGTATTCTTGCCCGGGAAATCCCATGGACAGAGGAGGCCAGTGGGCTACAGTACACAGGGTCACAAAGAGCCGGACACGACTGAGGAACTAAACAACAATACTACGTGTAGGCCCTACTATGTGTAGGGCTTTCATGCATCATCTCCTCTAATTCCCTTTCAGTGCTGTGAAGGAACTAGGACTGTCCCCATTTAAGAGATAAGACAAAAGAGGCAGAGGTAAAATAAGTTGCCCAAGGACAGGAGCTAATAAGGTAAGCTAGGATATCAACCTAGGAAATTTAAATGTAGGACTTGAGTTTATAATCACCTTGATATACCACCTTCAATAAATAGCAAGTCTGTTCCTTCCTCTTCTGACTCTATTTCAGATTCTATCTCTGCACCTCGCCTATGTTTTTCCTTCTACAAACAAGCATCTCTTTTTTTCAATCCATTCAAATAAAGAGCTCCTGAACCCCTCTTCCCTCTCTTTGATTTGGCATTTCCTCTCAGAATGTGCCTCCAATGCACTAATGCAGTTCTCTCCATGTGACTAAGATTAATCCCTGAGATTAATCCTTTCCATTGTATAGACATTAATTTCTTAAGACTGTATCAGTAATTCCTTCTACTTGGGTATAAGACAGCACATAGGGAATTTCTGGAGAAAGAACACAGCATTACAGATCAGCAGACAGACACCAGAACAAGGAAGTCTGTGTTCAAGTTCCAACTATACTATTTATCAGCAAAGTGGCTATAAGTCCCTTAACCTACCTGAATCTCCTCTCTCCATCTGTGCAAGGAGAATTATAAAATCTACTGTGTGAATTTATTTTGAGAACCAAATAAGATAATTTAGGTACAGGACTTGATACAGTTCCTGAAAGCTAAAAATGTCTAAGTCTTAGCAATTACTATTTTTATGAGGGGAAAAGAAGAAATTGGATGGCATGTGACCCTAAATGCCAGAATATTGCACAGAAAACAATATCACTTAACTTCAGAGATTAGACTGTGAACCTAGACCTACCCTTCACAAACAGCATCCTGATTAAAAATTCAGGCTCATGAAATTAAGAGACGCTTACTCCTTGGAAGGAAAGTAATGACCAACCTAGATGGCATATTCAAAAGCAGAGACATTACTTTGCCAACAAAGGTCTGTCTAGTCAAGGCTATGGTTTTTCCAGTGGTCATGTATGGATGTGAGAGTTAGACTAGAAAGAAAGCTGAGCGCCAAAGAATTGATGCTTTTTAACTGTGGTGTTGGAGAAGACTCTCAAGAGTCCCTTGGACTGCAAGGAGATCCAACAAGTCCATTTTAAAGGAGATCAGTCCTGAGCGTTCATTGAAGGGACTGATGTTGAAGCTGAAACTCCAATACTTTGGCCACCTGATGCAAAGAGCTGACTCATTGGAAAAGACCCTGATGCTGGGAAAGATTGAGGGCAGCAGGAAAGGGGGACAACAGAGGATGAGATGGTTGGATGGCATCACCAACTCAATACACATGGGTTTGGTGAACTCCATGAGTTGGTGATAGACAGGGAGGCCTGGTGTGCTGCGATTCATGGGGTCACAAAAAATCGGACATGATTGAGCAACTGAACTGAACTGAACCGAGTGACCATCTGTGAAACCTCAGGCAACTTACTAGATCTCTCTAAGCTTCACTTCCCTCCAGGGTAAGTGGAAATGGCACAATACTCTACTGGTTGCATGGTCTGAGGAAGATGCAAAGTAATGTAGCACAAATATTTACCACCTTGCCTGGGACAGTATGTGGTGAGGGCTCTATGAGAAGTAGTAATAAGTACAATCTTCCATTTAATCAGCATAGATTTATTAAGCACCTACTGTGTGCTCACAATGCAGGGGGCACAGGTTCGATCTGTGGTTAGGGAAGTTCCACATGCCGAGCAGTGCAGCCAAAAAACAAAACAAAACAAAACAAAATCAGGCAGAGTAAAAGAAGAGGGATAGAACAGTACTTTATACGGGGTAACCAGGGAGATAATCTGTGATTACAGGCAAGAGTCTCTAAACATGTTTTACTCCAGTCCCGTTTTGAAGTCAGGAAGGGAGAAATAAATAGCTCAATTCCTGCACCTTGGCTTGGGTTTTGTTATTTTTTAATATCCAGAAGTTTGCTTTAGTACAGATTGTTAACAGCCAAAGATATAATTTTCATTTGGCTACACTCTAATGAATAAAACATCACCAGGAAGGGCAAGCAGGATGTGATCTGCTGGAGGCTACACACAGAGCATCAGAAATCAAAGCCTCTGACCCCAGGTAGCCACCACAACGAGATGCAAAGAGTGCCCATGATCCCAGGCACTTAGGAAGAGACAGACGTTAATGGAAGTGAATAACACATCCCTGATCTACTGTTCCATTTCAGAAGCAACTCTGCTTTTATCCAACCAGCCAAAAGTAAAATAAGAGGAAAAGGGACTCCACTGGAACATCTTGAATCAGAAACCTCTTCACACTGAGGTCTTTCATGCCTCTGGCATCAGAAGACTGCGAAAGTGGAGCTATTCTCAATTTGTTTTTCACTATTTACTCAGACTTAGAAGAGTCTTCTGGGACACCTGGGACATTGGCTTTCAAATCAATCCAGCAGGCATTGATTGATCTCCCAGTGCCCCGCGGAGTACCACAATAGAAGACAATGCATGTCCCGACGAAGCTCACAGGCAAGTGGCAAAGACAGCTAAATAAATGTAAAAGAACCATCAAGCAGGATCAGAGAAATCACGGAAGAACATTTAACGTGGAGGAAGGAAAGAAGGAAGAGCGTCATGGAGTCATGCCTCTCAGGAATGACAAGTGAAAACGGTAAGTAAGCAGACGGGGTGAGAAGATCATTCCAGAGAGATGCAACGGCATGAATGGAAACAGCATTCTGAAACAGGATGGCACCTTCAAAGGAACTGTCAACAGAACTGAGGATCTCAGGGATATAGCATAGAAGGGGACTAAATTCAGAGGACAAGTTCAAAAGTCAGGTAAAGGTCCAAGCTTGAAGAATCAGGTGGCCCTGCTTTTCTTAGTTGACACATGTGAAGAGGGTACTCATGGGCTGTCCATTTAAAAATAGTCATTTTAAAAATTTCATGAGTTAATTCTGTTCCTCTCAGTTATTCACACATTCATCTCCAACTTTAATAACTTGTTATTTGTGGCCTGAGATCTACCCTATCCCCTCGGGAGTCACATGTTAATGTATGAAATTGAATTTATGGCTGCTGAAGGGTGACAGATTAATAGCGTGATAAATTAATCTATTCACCCATATGCTAAGAATAGAAAACCTACGAAGAGGCAGTTCAATCTAATACCATTTATTATTAAGCCTTAAAACGTAAGCCCAGAGAAATGAGATGAAAATTTATAAGCCAAGACCAAAGAGCAGGGGGCCTGCGATGGCTGTGACCACAGGGAATACCATGCAGTATGTTTTCTAAAACCCTCTGAGGAAGACCTTTCCAAACAAGAATTTCCTACATCTACAAAAACTATATTGCATTTATATTGGAGCAAATAACAATGTTCAATTGTTTCATTGATATATAAAAGAAGCCATATGAAAATATGAGTTTTTCTAGTCTATTATCAATAAATAATCAGACAACGGTGGTAGTAAATCAATAAATAATAAGGAACATGAAGTCACTGAGATTTTCTTTCTCCTTTTTGGAAAGAAAAGGAAACAGCTGGGGTGGCAGGGGTACTTTGATAATTCCTCATTGGCATAGCTTGAAAGTATCATGGAATACATAGCCTGTATGCCATGACTCTCCATCCTAAATCAGATGATTGTTGGTGTTGTTTAGTTGGTAAGTCATGTTTAACTCTTTCGCATAGTTGGTTAGTCTATTGTGATGCCATGGACTAGAGTCCAGAAGACTCCTCTGTCCATGGGATTTCCCAGGTAAGAATACTGGAACTGGGTTGCCATTTCCTTCTGGGGGGGGGATCTTCCCGACCCAGGGAGTTGAACCCAACTCTGCTGCACCGGCAGGCAGATTCTTTACCACTGAGCTACCTGCTGTTGCCGCTGCTGCTGCTGCGTCGCTTCAGTCGTGTCCGACTCTGTGTGACCCCATAGATGGCAGCCCACCAGGCTCCCCCTGGGAGAATCCCCCTGGGATTCTCCAGGAAAGAACACTGAAGTGGGTCGCCATTTCCTTCTCCAATGCATGCAAGTGAAAAGTGAAAGTGAAGTCACTGAGTCGTGTCCAACTCTCAGTGACCCCATGGACTACAGCCTACCAGGCTCCTCCGTCCATGGGAGTTTCCAGGCAAGAGTACTGGAGTGGGGTGCCAGTGCCTTCTCTACTGAGCCACCTGAGAAGCCCTCAAATCAGATGTTGTGTGTTGCTAATCCATTGGCATTTTTTCTCACAATCCTCAGCCCAGGAGCCCTGACCCACCACTTTGCAGCTGGCAATCCTCAGACAACCCATCTTTCTGACAAAACCAGGTTCTCTCCATTCATAGCCATCTTCTTTTCTCTCATCAGAGCTGTCTTCCTAACAATCAAAGCTAACCTAGAAGGACTAACCTAGAAGGATAAATACCAATTTCTTGGTCTAGTCAAAACAGTCTTTCACAATCTGGACTCCTATGCCGGCTGTTTCTAGCCTCACCCAAATCCCCTTTCTCTTTTGCACACCCTAATTCAGCCATCTACATCACGCCCCTGACACTCAAAGCTTTTTAGCTGGTAAAAATTCATCCTGCCAAGTGCAAGCCAAGTGTCACCTCCAGGGTGAGTCCTTCGTGTAGGAGACAGCGGCCAGTGTCCACTCCTTCCAGTTCAGGGTGACTCCTTTCCCTACTCTCAGCGCGTACAATTCAAAGGAGGTTATAGGAGAGATTCCATTGAGACAGGCTGGGACCTGAGACCTGGGACTGTTGGCTGCAGTGCTGCCGTGCCTGCTCCGGGACCCGTCTCTCCTCCAGCTAAACGTACAAAGAAACGGTATGCGACTGAAAATAATTGTGTGCATGCGCAGTTGGGGCAAATCCTGGACCCAAAAGATACAAAGAGACCAAAAAACCCATCCGCCACTTTCTAAGGGCCTGGAGCAGAAGCAAGGTATCAGGAGCCATAGCAGGGTACTGCGCATGGCCCTTGCACTCAACACCACCAAAGTTCAGTTCAGTTGCTCAGTCGTGTCCGACTTTTTGCGACCCCATGAATTGCAGCACGCCAGGCCTCCCTGTCCATCACCATCTTCCGGAGTTCACTCAAACTCAACGTCCATCGAGTCGGTGATGCCATCCAGCCATCTCATCCTCTGTCGTGTCTGACTCTTTGCGACCCCATGAATTGCAGCACGCCAGGCCTCCCTGTCCATCACCATCTCTCAGAGTTCACTCAAACTCAACGTCCATTGAGTCAGTGATGCCATCCAGCCATCTCATCCTCTGTCGTCCCCTTTTCCTCCTGCCCTCAAGCCCTCCCAGCATCAGAGTCTTTTCCTATGAGTCAACTCTTCACATAAGGTGGCCAAAGTACTGGAGTTTCAGCTTTAGCATCATTCCTTCCAAAGAACACCCAGGGCGGAACTCCTTTGAGCCAAACACCTAAGCCACGCCTTCAGCCTGACCCCTAGCTCACCCCACCCCCACCTCCACCCCATATAAGGAACAAGCTTACCCACCTGTCAGAAAGTAAGCAAGCCAGCAAGGGAATCTGTTGTTTGTTCTTGCCCCTCCCTGCTGATGCAGGGGTCCCTGTAAAGCCTTGCCTGAATCCCTTGTCTGGCCTCTAGCTAGTTTCTATTGATTGGGGAAGGCCAATAACCCTGGTCTGTAACAACATGATCTAAGCCTGGCCAGTGAGAATGGCATCGCCCTAGACACAGGAATTGATTCAAACATCAACATGCAACAGCAGCTGGGCCAGTGTACTCCTCCACACTCCAGAATAGAGGCATGAATGAAGAGTCTCATAAAAATCATCCAACAACTGGAGACGACCACTTTTGCCATATTATGGAGAGAGCTTCTGGAAGAGTTAAACCTTCACCAAGGAAGAAATAGTCAAGGAGAATAAGAGGCATACTTATAATAATAAGTAATAATAATAATAAATAATAAGTAATAAATAAGAGTGACTGTATTTGAGAGCTTGGATTGTTTTTGTTTTGTTCCTAAGGTTATGTTGAATTTTCATTTGTTAAAGAAAAGGATTTAAGTAGTTAGGCTTTCCAGGTGGCCTTAGTGGTAAAGAACTCAAACTTGCCTGCCAATGCTGGAAGCTAAGAGGTGTGGGTGCAATCCCTGGGTCTGGAAGATGCCCTGGAGAAGGGCAGGACAATCCACTCCAGTATTCTTGCCTGGAGAATCCCATGGACAGAGGAGCCTGGCTGGCAATAGTCCATGGAGTCACGAAGAGCTGGACACAACTGAAGCAACTTAGCACGTAGGGACGCACACTACTCTAGTTCCTCCCAGAAAGATAGTGACTACATCCTTTGTGGTCCCACAGATCTCTGTTTAAAATCCCCTTATAAGGGACTTCCCTGGCGGTCCAGTTAAGACTTTGCCTTCCAACACAGGGGGTACAGGTTCAATCCCTGGTCAATGAGCTAAGATCCCCCATGCCTCACAGCCAAAAAACCAAAACAGAAAACAGAAGCAGTGCTGCAAGAAATTCAATAAAGACTTTAAAAATCGTCCACACCAAAAAACAATATATAGGTGTGTATGTGTATGTATATATATCTTTAAAATAATAACGGTAAAACTCCTATAAGAGTAATTACCAAGCCCTACTATTATTTATTTGTTTCCATCCTGTGTCTACTACTAGGATGCGAGTAGTGGCTCTGTCTTACTCTTCTCTGGAACATCAGAACCTGATACATTGTCAGTGGAATGTGTGTTGAGTGAATGAGCCAAAAACTAAAAACCCATCACGCATTTCCAGCTTCCGCCAGCAACGTTAAGGAGCCAAAGGACCCCACATTTTCCCACCTCTTCAATCCACCCCCATAACTTCCAGTGGAAACAGGTAGTCATAGCTCCATACTAGTGTGCAGGTCTCTCAGATCCAGTAGTTAGGACTCTGTGCTTCCACTGTATAGGGCGAGGGTTTGAGCCATGGTCAGGGGAACTAAGATTCCCACATGCCACACAGTATAGGCAAAAGCAAAAACAAAACTCTACAAACAGAACAATGACAAATAAGTCCAAAAATATTTGTCTCTTTCAAAAAAAATAAAAAGACCACATCAGCCTCCATGAGGCTGGTGTTCCATGAAACATAATATTAAAATGCTATTTATTGTATGTAGGAACTGCAGGAAATTTAATGTTTATAAATATCAACAGTGGAAACTAAAATTCAATCCAATCTTTTGGACAGGTAGGACCAAGAATGTATTGAAAATCTGGGCAGATAAATATGGAAATGTTTAAAGAGTTATCTCAAAATGATAGGACATCAGGTGATTTATATTTTTACTTTCTTCATTTCTCGTGCTTCCCAGGTGGCTCAGCAGTAAAGAATCTGCCTGCCAGTGCAGGAGACACAAGAGACATGGGTTCGATCCCTGGGTCAGGAATATCCCCTGCAATCCACTCCACTATTCTTTCCTGGAAAATTCCATGGACAAAGGAGTCTGGTGAGCTATAGTCCATGGAGTCTGCAAAGAGTTAGACATACCTGAACAGGCACAAAAAGTTTATTTCTTGTTGTATTGCCTTTTTATTTCAGGAGAAGTATAAATTTACATCATAATAAGGAAATTAAAAGTAGCTTTCATGTTAACAAATATATCAAAATGTCTCCTTTGGCCCAGAATAGGAGAGAATAGAGAAGTCCCGTATCTTTAAATAAAACAGAGACTCAGCTGCCACTTCAACCTCATGCACCAACCTGTCCTCCTCAGACCCTGACATTTGGGGCAGAATCACCAGTAATTGCTCCTATCTCTTAGCACTTGGTTCTGCAGACACAGTCCTTGATCTCTACACATTAAGAAAACATCCGCCATCCCATCCAGCGACCTCAACAACAGCACCACTAACTGTATCTGTCATCCTAGGATATTCACACCCAGTGGTTCAGAAAGAGTAAATATACATCATGATATAGCCATATGGCAATCAAAAGAAATCATGTTTGCAATTAAAATTTCATGCAGTCACTCAGGGCCTGTCTTGAGGTTTCAGCTAAAAATTAAGACAATAAAAGTCAATCTTTCTCAGTGAACATTCTATTGCAGATACCATCAGCTTCTGGAATTAACTTAGAGACTAAATATCAAGTGTCAGACCCTGAAGAGCAGGTTTGAAAACATGCCAGGTCCCATACATTGCTCACTATATTGCAGGACTTCCCTGGTGGTCCAGTGGGTAAGAATCCACCTGCTGATGCAGGGCGCAAGGGTCTGATCCCTAATCAGGGAAGACTGCACATGCCACAGGACACCTAAGCCTGAACACCACGAGTACTGAAGTCTGCGTGCCCTAGAGCCTGCGCTCTGTAATGAGAGAAGCCACCGCAATGAGAAGCCTGCGCCCTGAAGCAAAGAGTAGCCCCTGCTCACCAAAACTAAAGAAAGCGCCAGCGGAGCCAAAACTAAATGAATAAAGTCTTTTTTCAAAGACATAGAGAAGAGAATTTTGGACACAGTGAGAGAGGGAGAAGGTGAGATGATTTGAGAGAGTCGCACAAAAACATATATATTACCATATGCAAAACAGATAGCAAGTGGGAATTTGCTGCATGACACAGGGAACCCAAAGCCAGTACTCTGTGACAACCTAGAGGGGTGGGATGGGGAGGGAGGAAGATTTAAGAGGGAGGGGACATATGTAAACCTATGGCTGATTCACGCTGAGGTATGGCAGAAATCATCACAATATTGTAAAGTAATTATCCTCAGATTAAAAATACAATTAAAACAAAACTTAAAGGATATGTGTTTTTTTTTTAAAGAATCTATTGTAGGTAAAGTGAGAATAGTTATTTAAGTGGTTGACCATGTGCTCATCCCCCTAGTTGTAATCCTTAACAATCCCAGATCCAATCTCCTTCTGGGCTTCCACAGCCGCCCACCTCATGCTCAGCCTAAATGAAATTTTCCAAAATTCCTATTCCTTTACTTTAGCTGAAATTCATCAAGCGCTATTTTTGTGGCAGGTACAGAAACGACGTGCTTATGAAATGTTCAACAATCTGTTCCAGTTGAGATGGAGCCCTGGTTTGTAGTATTTGGCAGTGTCCATAGGAAATTCCTGTAACTGTGGCCAGTTTCAATAGGCCAGCATGACATCATTAAACATGGAGCTGGCAACGGATGCTCAGTGCTCATCCCTTTATAGTAGGTCGTCGCTATGGACAATGGAGATGTACATAACTTCAACAGCATGACCAACAGCAAAAGGCAGAAAAAGGACTGGGAAGAGGTGAGTCCGTAGTAATTCTTTGTCTTCTGATACAATGTATTTAAAGACAGTTTTATGTCATTCTGTGTCTAGTAATGGCTATCACATACAACCCACTCACAATCTTCCTGAAAATTTAAACTTTGGCACACAAATCATGAGAAACACTGGGCTGGAGAAAGTACAATCTGGAATCACGATTGCCAGGAGAAATATCAATACTTTAGATATGCAGATGACACCACCCTTATGGCAGAAAGTGAAGAGGAACTAAAAAGCCTCTTGATGAAAGTGAAAGAGGAGAGTGAGAAAGTTGGCTTAAAGCTCAACATTCAGAAAATGAAGATCATGGCATCTTAGTCCCATGGGCATCATGGTCCCATCACTTCGTGTCAAACAGATGGGGAAACAGTGGAAACTGGCCGACTTTATTTTGGGGGGCTCCAAAATCACTGCAGATGGTGACTGCAGCCATGAAATTAAAAGACGCTTACTCCTTGGAAGGAAAGTTATGACCAACCTAGATAGCATGTTAAAAAGGAGAGACGTTACTTTGCCAACAAAGGTCCATCTAGTCAAGGCTATGGTTTTTCCAGTGGTCATGTATGGATGTGAGAGTTGGATTATAAAGAAAGCTGAGCACCGAAGAATTGATGCTTTTGAACTGTGGTGTTGAAGAAGACTCTTGAGAGTCCCTTGGACTGAAATGAGGTCCAATCAGTCCATCCTAAAGGAGATCAGTCCTGAGTATTCATTGGAGGGACTGACACTGAAGCTGAAAACTCCAATACTTTGGCCACCTGATGAGAAGATCTGACTCATTGGAAAAGACCCTGATGCTAGGAAGGATTGAGAGCATGAGGAGAAGGGGATGACAGAGGATGAGATGGTTGGATGGCATCACCGACTCATTGGACATGAGTTTGGGTAAACTCTGAGAGTTGGTGATGGACAGAGAAGCCTGGCGTGCTGTGGACCATGGGATCACAAAGAGTCAGACATAACTGATTGTCTGAACTGAACCGAAATGAAATGTAGGGGGAAAAAGCCAGGTATTGTACGTAGATTTCAAGGCATTTGAAGCACAGAGCATGTGGGAAGGAGGAATAAGAAATGGATGCTCAAGTGCTTCTCTGGTGACTCAGGACTAAAGATGCAGGAGATAGGGGTTTGATCCCTCATCAAGGAAGATCCCACAGGCCAAGGAGCAACTAAGCCCAGGCGTCACAACTACTGAGCCTGAGCTCTAGAGCCTGGGAGCCACAACTACTGAGCCCTCTCGCCCTACAGCCTGTGTTCTTCAGTAAGGAAGGTCACCACGATGAGAAGCCCACACACTCCGCAACTAGAGAAAAGCCTGCATGGCAATGAAGACCCAGGACGGCCAAAATTTTTAAAAAAATAAATATTTTGAAAAATTTAGAACAGAATACTCAAGTTCTTCTTCCTTTATGTCAAAAACTCGTGCACATGAGAGTGGTCTTCAGGTACTCGAATCACATGGTTCTTAAATAGATTATTCTATCAACCTCCACCCAGCCTTTTTAGTACATGTGTGTCATTTCCCATTCCATGGGAAACAGGGTGAGCTTCTTAAAAGTTTGCATGAATGAGATACCATACTCCCCACTCCAAACTGCTCACTGGAGCCACAGAAAGCAATAGTAAGAGAAAGACCATCCCTCATTGACTCTTGTACCAAGAGCATAAACATACTGAAGGTCACAGGGGTGTACTGTGTGATATACCTCCCAAAGCACCTTTTAGTTATTAACCCAGATGTTGGAATACCACCTGAATATAGCCCTCAACATTGGTCCTCTTTGAAAATGGCCTCATCTATCATTGCACCCCTAACCAGGGAAGCCTGCATCCAACAGATGGTCCATGAGGGCTACTTGCCTCAACTCAGTACAACTCTGAAGGAAGTTCCCTGATGGAATGGATGGGAATTTCTTGAGAATGAATCCTTTTATCCAGTCTTTCTTTCTTCTCCTACATTCCACAGGAGTTTATCCCATTAGACTTTCTGCATTTTTTTCTCTTTCTCAGAGTCTTTTTCCCAGGAAATCCAACTTGCCACAAAAACTAACCAATGAAGTCTCCATTCCTTCCATCAGTCACTAAATTTTGTAAAGTTCTGACCATGTGCCAGGCTTTCTGCAGGGCACTAAAATTTCAAACATAAACAAAATAAATTAAACCTAAGTACATAATCCTGGTTTCAGTAAGTCTAGTGGAGAAGAATATATACCAAATACTCATACTAATGAAAGTACAGAAGGTACAAATATAAAAATAACTGCTCAGAAGGAAAAGAATAATTTCCAAGATAGCATGTCATAAAGGAGCAAACTGTGCTGGATACTGAGATGAGGGAAAGCAGTGTCAAGAATCAAGAATGGTCTCAACAATCCCACTACTGGGCATATACCTTGAGAAAACCATAACTTCAAAAGACACACATACCCCAGTGTTCATTGCAGCACTATTTACAATAACTAGAAGCAACCTAGATGTTCATCTGCAGATGAATGGATAAAGAAGTTGTGGTACATATATACAATGGAATATTACTCAGCCATAAAAAGGAAAGCATTTGAGTCAGTTCTAATGAGGTAGATGAACCTAGAGCCTATTATACAAAGTGAAGTAAGTTAGAAAGAGGAAAACAAATATCATATATTTACACATATATATATAAAATCTAGAAAGATGGTATTGATGAACCTGTTTATAGGACAGCAATGGAGACACAGACTTAGAGAACAGACTGTAGACACAGTTGGGAAAGGAGAGGGTGGGATGAATTTAGAGGGTGGCATTGAAACGTATATGTTACCATATGTAAAAGAGATAGCCAGTGGGAATTTGCTGTATGACTTGGGGAGCTCCAATACAGAGCTCTGTGACAACCTAGAGGGGTGGGATGGGAAGGGAGGTGGAAGGCAGTTTCCAAAGCCAGGAGGACATACATGTACCTATGGCTGATTTATATTAATGTACAACACATCACTGTAAAGCAATTATCCAATTAAAAATAAATTTTAAAAAATTATGAATGCTCTGTTATTTTTCCCCAGATCTAAATTAACAAAGTCAACCTGCCCCAGTTTTGTGGAGGCTGAACGGAAGACACAGGACTCCAAAGTCATGGGCAAAGGACAGCTGATTACTCACAGAAAGAGCAATGGCCAAAGTGTTAGCATTCTTTTTGCACCATTTCCCAAAGCTGCAATGCCAACAGGGTGATGTGAAGAGGGTCTGGTGACACCTGCCGAGGCAGTAGGTTGTACTTTAGGAAAAGAGTACTGAGCTTAGGGAAGCCAGATCTTTTATAGTATGGATAGCAGTGTATGGAGCAGTATGGGTACCTAACCTTTGTTCAAGAGTGGCGGTGGGGAGGGGGTGCATCTAGCTCTATCTTCCAGAGCTGTTCACCATACAAACATCCTTGAAATGTTTATCTGAAACAGTTAAGTTCAAAGGATAGCCCTAGAGAAACATGCAGACACAAGAGAGGCCCATGCAGAATATATCTTAAATGCCCTACATAGGAACCTTCAAGTTGCAAATTTTTCAGGCTCGAATGTGCCCCTCTATGCCAGCTGTTGGACTGTACTCTACTGTACTTCTCAAGGTACTGTACTACTATAAGATTAAAAATGTTTTCTTTATATTTTGTCTTTATTTTTTTATCTGCACATTGTTTGTGTTATTATATCTGGAAAATCCCATGGATGGAGGAGCCTGGTGGGCTGCAGTCCATGGGGTCACTAAGAGTCTGACACAACTCAGCAATTTCCCTTTCACTTTTCACTTTCATGCATTGGAGAAGGCAATGGCAACTCACTCCAGTGTTCTTGCCTGGAGAATCCCAGGGACGGGGGAGCCTGGTGGGCTGCTGTCTACGGGGTCGTACAGAGTTGGACACAACTGAAGTGACTTAGCAGCAGTAGCAGCAGCATTACATATTATAAAAGCATTATATACCTATTACAGTACAGTACTACATAGCTGATTGTGTTAATTGGGAACCTAGACTAACTTTGTTGGACTTACAGATTGGACTTATGAACAAATTGGACTTATGAACATGCTCTTAGAATGGAACTTGTTCGTGTTTAGGGGACTTACTGTATGAATCTGCCTCTTCATTAGAAGCCTTCACTCTAGGCTCTGTGTTTCTCGAACTCAGGCTTATTAAAGGCATGTTTATGATAGATAGTTGCCTTCTCTAAAATAGGATCTGGAGGTTTTGGAGGTACTGTGTATTTCCTTTCAGTAGTACATTGCTTTGTAGGCTCTTAGGACTTCAAATGTAGGGTATAAGGATTCCCTTTTTTTTCTCTCTTAAAGGAGATGTGTAACTTAGAATTCGACTGGGCAAATGCTGCATATTATGTGATATACAGTATTGTAAAGGTATACTGGACATCTGGAAATTGAAAGCATTCAGTTGCAACAGAAATGTTTACAACTTAATTTCTGGTACTCTCGGTGTAGAAGCCAAGGACCAGAAAATAGACTTATTCACCAAGGGTTATAAGTCTATGTGGGATATGATAGGAGGAGATTGAAAAAGGTCCTCTCATATGGACCCATTGTTACACTGACGTCATTTTCTAAAAGCATTTGTCCTTTGAATTAGGCATTTCAGAGAATATTCCCACTATGTGCATGGACGTGGTGTGGTCATAAAAGCCTCACAAATCACTGAGACAGATAAACCTCTGCTTTCTGTGTATCTACTCTGGGGCCCCATCACTACACGTGGAATCAGGGTAGTATCAAATTTGTAGAGGAAACATTTTTAAATTATTCTAGCATATTTCTACTTCCTGTGATGAAACACACTCATGGGTAATCCTTATAAAGATAAATTTTACCACTTTCCCCTCAGATATTTCCTACAGAATAAAGTACTATGAAATTTAATACAAAATGCTTTAGCACAGTGCTTTTCAAAGTATGTCACCCACTCTTCCACCCCCCAGCTCCACCAGCCATAGAGCAGCCATATCACCTGGGACCTTGTTAGACACCAAGTCTCAGGTCCCACCTTCCACCTGCTCAATCAGAAACTCTGGAGCCCAGTGATCTGTGTTTTAACAAACCCACCAGGGGATTCTAAATATGTTCAGTAGACTACCACTGCTAAAGAATTAACTGAGACTGTTTCAGAAATGAACAGAACTGTTGAATCCAGGGTAAAGAAATACAGCCTGTCAACATTCAGCCTCTTCAACGTTAACTTTAATCTGAACCTTTCTTCCAACAGCCATAAACGAAAATGGTTGACAACTTTTATTTTATTTTGCAATTTAACAGCCTGGGCAATAAACCCAACCGTCTGAATTATCTTTCTTATCCAAACAGAGCAGATTCTGGTCGGCTGTGATATACAGTGGCAACCTCAAGATTCACAGGAAATCAATATGCAAATCAATACATTTAACTTCAAGTCTCGTCTGTCGAGTCTTTCATATAAAAAGTTTCATTAGGAACTGAGTGAAACGCAACAAGAGACTGAACTCCCTATCCCATGCCAAAGCTTTGTCAATAATAGACTTTTCCCAAAAGACGACACAGGGATCAATAGCAAAATCTACTCTGCCTTAGAAAGCCAAAAACTTCATTTGGAGAAAATTGGGTAACCCAGCTTAGCACATGTAGGGGCTCACAGATGGATGAAAAATATTACTTCTACTTAGGAAGAATCTTTGTTATCAAAAGCTTGACTAATCCTTAAAAGCTGGTAACTCTTACAATTATGCCATCCAGAGAGAACCACGGCAATGGTTCTCAACACAGGCTGCACAGGAGAACCTTTTTTTTTTCTTTTTTTTTGCTTTGGCTCAGTTGCTAAGTTGTGTCTGACTCTTTGTGACCTCATGGTCTGTAGCCCACCAGGGTCCTCTGTCCACAGGATTCTCCAGGCAAGAATACTGGAATGAATTGCCATGCCCTCTCCAGGAAATCTTCCCAATCCAGGGATCGAACACATGACTCTTGTATCTCCTGCACCAGCAGGCAGGTTCTTTACCACTAGGGCCACCTGGGAAGCCCAACTGAAAAGTGTTAAACGGCCCCAGGATCAAGGCATACACTCAAGTTAAGCAGTTGTTAAATTTTAGCATGCATTGGAATCCGTTAGAAGGCATGTTAAAAAAACAAACAAACAAACAAAAAACTGCAGGGTCTTTTCCAATGGGTTGGTTCTTCGCATCAGGTGGCCAAAACATTGGAGTTTCAGCTTCAGCATCAGTTAAATCACCATATTTGGAATTGAGAACCCAACAACGATGTTTTCTAAGTTTCTCAAGATAATTCCAATGTGTGGCCGAGGTGAGAAGCACCAGTCCATGGGCCAAGTCAACCTGCCGATGTGTCCAAGGATGATTCTCCAGCACAGAATATATATGCCAGCAGAACAGAAGCAAAAATAAACAGAAACACCTAGAAAATGTGTTCAGAAGCATGAGATAAGCGAGAGTTTCCCCCAAGTATCCAAAGTTCATTAACTTAAATGACAATGTTATTTAAAATGTTCCCAGACTCTGGAAACTGGAGAATTGGGGGAGGGGGCAAAAGGTGTGGTGAGGAAGCATCAGCTGACCCTGTTAGTTGCACCATTCAGAAGAGATTATCTCAGCAGGTCTAACTGCATATTGAGTGAGGCCACAGATGGCCCATAAGAGAGGTCATTGCATGGGTGTTGAGCCAGGGTAGCTGAGCAAAATTTTGAGTGTCTGGTGGAGCACTTACTGTGTTAGGAAAAAGAAAGGGGAGACTGTTGTAGCCCAAAGGTAAGAGACAGTGAAGATGCTAAGAAAGCAAAGAAAAGACAAAAATCAGATCTCCTGGGAAGTTTGAGAGCAAAGCTATTGGGTGAATCAGATGAATGTGCATAGCTGGAAAACTGAGTAAGAAAAGTCAAAAATCCATAATTTAATTGGATCAAGGTCTGGGAGCAGTTCTCAGATACAGCAAATAATAGTAATAGTTACTAATATCATCTAAAATTTACTGTACAGATGTGAGAGTTGAACCACAAAGAAGGCTGAGCACTGAAGAACTGATGCTTTTGGATTGGGAAGTGGGAGAAGACTCTTGAGAGTCCCTGGAACTGCAAGGAGATCAAACCAGTCAAGTGTAAAGGAAATCAATCCTGAATATTCATTGGAAGGGCTGATGCTGAAGCTCCAATACTTTGGCCACTTAATGCGAAGAGCTGACTCGTTGGAAAAGACCCTGATGCCAGGAAAGAGTGAAGGCAAAAGGAGAAGAGGGAGACAGAGGATGAGATGGTTGGATGGCATCACCGACTCAGTGGACATGAGTTTGAGCAAACTCTGGGAAATAGCGGAGGACAGAGGATCCTGGCATACTGTAGTGCATGGAGTCACAGAGTAGGACAGGACTTAGCGACTAAACAATACCAACAAAATTTATTGAGCTCTTTTATGGACCAGACACAGTTCTAAACACTTTACATTTACTGACTCACTTAATCTTCCGAATCTGTAGAATGGAGAGTCTGAGCCCAGGGAAATGAAGTAACTTGCCCAAGGCCACAGAGCTATTTAGTCTGGGGCAGGCTGCACAGTGTACTCCTGAACACACCAGCCTCTCTGCCCTGCACAAGAGCACCTGCAGAATCTACCTTCACATCCTTAACACAGCAGGAGTATCCCTCAGTACTATCAAGTTCAAGAGAAGATCTTTTAATTCTAACACCATGATAAATACATACTCTGAAGACATGAGAGCTTCCCTGGTGGCTCAGATGGTAAAGAATCCTTCTGTCAATGCAGGAGACCTGGGCTTGACTCCTGAGTTGGAAAGATCCCCTGGAGAAGGGAATGGCAACTCACTCCAGTATTCTTGCCTGGAGAATCCAGTGGACAGAGGAGCCTGGTGGGTTACAGTCTGTAGGATCACAAAGAGTTGAACACAACTGAGTGACTAACACACACAAGACATGAAGCCCCCAGTGTTTTCAGAAATCTCATTTTCCTTTTCTAACCACATGATGACAAAACTAACGGTGGCAGGAAGGTACTACTGCTCCTTTTCTATTTCTTAGCTTCTTGGAAAGAAATAACAAAGAAGAAAAAGGCACGCAAAACACTCAAGTAAACATGCCCCTCCCATACAGCATCTATTTGTTTCCCTGAAAACAAAAACATGTGTGGTATATAAATTATGACAGTTACTGAAATGGTAAAAGAATGAAAATACCTCACTAATGTGGATACCTAAGATAAAGGTGCAAATTCTGAAGGGGTTATGCAGAAGAAAAAAAACAATAAACTAGTGAACAAATATACATAGCTGCAAAATAGAATAAAGTGGCCCAAATTTAGAGTACAGCCAGCCCAGGGCCTTGGGGCTACATGGTGATAGATTTCACCAGGGGCCCCCACCACACTTTCTGCCAAGGTGCACTCCAGGAGCAGCTTAGCAACAGTCCTCTTAGCCTGTTAGATTACGGGGGTCAATTTACATTCGTTTATTGTCAGTCTTCACTCCAGCATTCTCGCCTGGAGAATTCCATGTTCAGAGGAGCCTGGCGGTCTACCGTCCATGGGGTCGCAAAGAGTTGGACATGACTGAGCAACTAACACTTTCACTTTCCCTCCTAGAATATAAACTCCAGGAAATCAGCTTTGCCTTATTCCTACCGTACCCACCTTTTTCAGAATAGGCCGTGGAACATAATAGGTGCTTAGTAAATATTTCTTAAATGAATGGATCAAATTGCAAAAAAAAAAAAAAAAAAAACACTGAGTAATGCTAACACGCACTGCTAAGGCAGATGCAGTTATATTAACCATTCACACTACAGATAGGAGGATACATTGGCAAGAAGTATCACACTGAATGTGAAGAGCTTTAGGCATTCCCTCCTACTCTTTGCTCCACAACATACTTCTACAACGCTGCTGCTGCTGCTGCTGCGAAGTCACTTCAGTCGTGTCCGACTCTGTGCAACCCCATAGACCGCAGCCCAACAGGCTCCCCCGTCCCTGGGATTCTCCAGGCAAGAACACTGGAGTGGGTTGCCATTTCCTTCTCCAACTCTACCTGGGAGAAAATATGAGATGCTATTAAATATTTATTTACAAATAGGTACCCTGCATTATTTACAGGAGCAAAAAATTTAAAACAACCTACATGTCCAAAAAGAACACAGTAGTAAAATAAATTATGGTACATTCACACCATGGAGCTTTTAATGACAGGGAAAAGGCTCAAAATATAAAGTAAAAATTTTTTTTAAGAAGGAACAGAAAATAAAACATCACATACACTACAATGCCAGATACTTAATCACATGCCTAAGTATAGAGAAAAGAGATTGGAAGGAAATATACCATAATGTTCATGGCAGTTTTCTCTAGCTCTGAGATTGTGAATAAATTCTTTCCATCTTTATGCATACTGGCATTGTCCAAGCTTTCTATAATTTATTTTAAGATATTAATTAAGAACAAGGAAAACATAACTATAATTGTATCTTAATTCACTGGCAGCAAATAAATGATTGTAACTAAGGCAAAAGACTAATTCATAAAATTTTCCCTTTCCTTTTCATGGAAAAAAATTCCTATTTCAAATTTATTAATTTTGAGCACACAGAAATAAACACTTGAACCAACGGTAAAACACTCCAATGCTAGCACACTGATGGGTATGATAAGCAGTAGTTTCCAAAGTTGTACTTCTCTGCAGCAGATCTCCTTTCAAATGAAACATTTAATGAAATACCAATATGCCAAAGGGAAACATAACTGATCTATTCAAAGTTGGGGGTAGCCCCCAGAGTACAGAGACCACCAATCTTCCCTGTCCCCTACAAGTACATCCTCAGGGACCTCTGAGTTCTTGGAAAACAACTCAGCCACTGTACTGAAAGCTCTGAAAAAAAAAAAACTTTCCACATAGATTCTCAGAATCTCAAACAAGGCTCCTCTCCCTGTCCCACGGCAATGAGTTCTGTATCAGCTCTTTCTGACTGACTGGGTTTGCGCTCATGCATAACAGCTACACAATTTCCTGCTGGGTCTGTGATCATAAGCCTCTTCGAATCTGTCCACTCCAACATTAAAGTTTCATGGCACCTAACCAGCACAAAGATACTCTTCTTCCATAAAGGATACTTTGGCGTTGGTTTAATATTTTGATTTAATACCCTAACTGTTGTGACCACAGCATACGTGAGGGAAGACAGCCCAGGCTGGTTGGATTTTCATTACACAGATGGCTGGTCTTAGGTTAATTGTTCCATGACCCAACTCCTGGGCTTGCTCTCTTCCACCCCAGGGTGTTGGCATTTAAACTGTGTCCCCTAGAATCCACTGTTTCCAGGAGGTGCCTGGAAAAAACTGCAGTGAAATGGAGGAAGGGGGCAAGTAAAAAGATCTCATTGAAATGGAGGAGAGACAGAGCGGACCAGTTCCACTCTTATCTTTCTTACCCATTGGCATTTCACACACTATTTGATTTGAAGAAAGGGCACCACTGATAGAAACTGGAATTTGAAAGTCACTGCCTTAAAATTGTCTGCCTCTAAACACCACAGCCCACCCTATCTTGCCCCTGGAGAGAAATAGAGGTAATTCTACAAGCTGGCAACGACCCCTGCAGACATTTGGGTGTAAAATAGTCAAGATTATTTCCTTTGTATCCTTCTCAAAATATATAAATAGACCTTAAAGACATTATGTTAAGTGAAACGTACCAGACAGAAAGACAAATTCGGTATCATCTCGCTTAAACATAGAATTTTCTAACATCAGACTCATCAAAGCAGAGAATAGACTGGGGAATGCCAGGGGGAGGGGGAGGGAAATTGGGAGTTCCTGATCAAAGGGTACAAACTTACAGTTATAAAATGAATAAGTTACAGGTATCTAACGTACACCATGGTGACTGGAGTTAACAATACTGTACTGAATATTGTAAGCTGCTGTGACAGCAGACCTTTCGTATTCGCACCATAACAACAACAAAAAGGAAATTATGTGAGAGGAAGGATGTATGAACTGACCTTAATACATATATCAAAATTACATTTTACACCTTAAACATAGGTCTCCTCTCAACTATATCCTAGTAAAGCTGAAAAATAGATGTTTATCTATAATTGTTATAAAAAAATTTTATAAAACTATATTTCAGCTTTGTTTTTTGCTTAATTTATCTTAGGTATATGTTCATGCCATTGAATATTTATTCTCAATGTACAGAATTTCATTGAAAGAGTCTATCATAAATCTGCCTTCTCTTAAAATAATTTTCTAAACCACTGAACAGGCAGGCAAGCTATTTTGCTGGATCAGGAAGAGAAAGCCCTTCCCAATACGTGGAACCACGGTTTAGAGTTAGTTAGCAGGTCTGATTCCACACCATCCTAGTCTGAGAGCTGAGAGAATGACCAATTCAATACATAGCTTCTGCAGTCCTCATGAACAGCCATTTTTGATCCACAGTCAGTGACAAAGCAACTTAATAATCCCAGTTAAATAGTCAAATCTTCCACTGTTGCCTGAGGTACAGCTTGTTGGGACTATTCCTGTCAAATCATGTGTTTCATAAAACTGAATGAGCTGCTGGATGGGAATGACTCTAAATGCGCATCAATAGTGTGATGCCTCAACACTCACCTCCTTGAGAATCCGCAGATCTCCCTCCTTGCTGGCAAGTGCTGAAATGTTGCTGCTTCTGCCTGGAGGGGCATCTTGCTACAATGCAGGTACTGAAAGGAGAACAGCCCTGGGTAAGGACTGTCTCACCAGTGGCATGTTTTCTGAGTCACAGTTTTTGAAGATCCATTCAAGGTGACAAGGAGCCAAGCCTACTCAAACAGCCACCAGAAAGTCCTTGATTGGAACCTTTTAAGTTCAATGTTTCTGGGAACATGAGACTCAAGTACCTTTGAATGAACTGATTTAACAAATAGTGACTTTTAGTTATTTTAAGTGAAAAGGTACCATAACACAAGGGCTGGAAGGGCTAAACCTCTTCCAGTCCTACAAGTCACTGCAAATTCATTCATCCATTTGTCAAGCAAGTCATGGCCCTCCCTTGCTTACAACCTTCCAATGAAGCCCCAGTGACACACCGACAAAACAGCAAGTGTAGGAGCTATAACACAATAAGCTTTTGGTTCATGAAACAGAAGGAAGACTAGTTTCTCTGACAGAGAGAAAAGGAAAAGGTTTGAGATGAGACTGGGCAACTAGGCAGGAGCCAGATCATATAGGTTACAGAATATGGTCAGGGCATTTTCATTTCATTTCAAGTGATCTGGAAAACCACTGGGGTGTTAAATACAGTGAGGAGCATGATCCAACATTCTCAAAGTCTGACTTTAGCTTCTCTGTAAAGAATGGCTTGGGAGAATGTACCTGTTTCTCATCTTTGGCTCTGCTGATAGACCACAGAACTGAAGGAACACGGGTGGACTTGCCAACTGGGTGGCTTTGTCCCTCTCTTTGCCCTAGAGAAATTCTCTGTTAAATATCCACCATTCATTAGCAAATGAGATGAGTTCCAAAGTGGGATGACATCAGCACAAAATCAGTGCCCATTTCAGAGCACCCATGAATGTTAACAAACCCCAAGAAAAAAAGAACAGCAGATTTCACCACTCATGATCCAAATTATACTTATGAAGCAACTGCTAGGAACCAGGTATTATTATTTAGATGATAAGTAACAGTCGTGCATTTTGATTTGATGTCTTATAGATCTTAGTAAGGACATACCATCTGTTAAAGCCAATATATGATGGTTTCTACTGATGTTCTAGCTCAATGGGTGGAATGAAAGAGATTCTGTATCCTCTCAACTGATCAGCAACACAGCTTTCTCTTCATGCCATCCTCAATTCAGCAAGCTGCAGAGAGGGGATTATACTAGGATGAGTCAGATGGGAAACTGGGAAGAGTCTGGGCAGAAAGGAGTATCACTCCTGCATAGATAAATGCAGCCTGCTCACTGGTGATCAGGGGTTCTCAAGGAGGAAGACAGCTCCAGGTATCCACACTTCCCTGCAGTTTTCTGGTATTAAATTGAGAACATCCGGACTCAGTGGGGTGGGGAGAAGGGCTCTCCACCATAGTCCCATCCTCTTGTTACTTCCTCTTCCCATGTATCTTCTCCAGGAATAGAAAATTTTGCCCCACGAATGGTTCGAACTGAAATGTTTCTGTCTCACCGCCTTGTCGGAAGTCTGCTGCAGAAGGCGATTCAGTCCTATGAGTGAGCGCACAGACTGCTAGGACATTCTGCGGGTCAAAAGGAAGGAATCGAGTGAGAATGGGGTTATCAAAGAACTCCCTGAATCTCTCTCCTCCCACGGTAACATCAAAACCAAGGACAGTGACAAGGAAGAAGGGCCTCTGTAGGCCTCAACTGTTGGTGTTTTTGTATCACAGAAGATCCAGTAGATAGGGATAAGAAAGGACTCTTTCACTGCTTTCCTTGGATGTAATTCAATCCTTATTCTTGACACCTTAAGCTCCTTGACTAAGGCACCAGCCTCCACAGTGCCCTGTGCTGAATACCAGTTTTCACAGTCCACCTTTCAGATATCCACAGTCACCACTCAGAGCACAACGTTGCTCTCAGGTCGAAGGAAGGTGTCCGGGCATCTGATCAGAGGGCTGGGGTGCACGGCAGTGCCAAATGAGCATAAATCACATGCTTCAGTACTTTTCACTCACCAGCCGGTATGGCAAAGGTGTTTGCAGGACAATACAGAAAGACAGACAAAGCCCCTGCTTTCCACTGGGGAAAACAAACAAAAATTAAATGAAGAGGCCAATGGCCACACGTGAAATGAACACAGGGACCTGTGGTTGACAGGAGCATTTCACAGACTTCTGTGAAGACAATAAAGCAGAGTAAAGGGATGCCAACACCTGGGAGAGGGGCTTGTGGACGTCACTCCAGGAAGAAGGGTGTTTCCTAGGGTTGCGGTAGTAAAGTGCCCCAAACTGGGGAGTCTAAAACAACACTAATTAGGTATTTCCTAGGTGTTTCCAAAGACTTGTGTCCTAGGGCTGAGGTAGCAAAGTGCCAAAAACTGGGGAGTCTAAAACAACACAAATTAATTCTCTCGCAGTTTTGGAGGAGAGAAACTGAGTTGATGTAGGGCCACAGTCCTTCTACAGCTGCTAGGAGAGGGTCTTTCCTTGCTTCCTCCAACTTCTGGAAGCCAAAGGTGTTACTTTTTTTTTTTTTTTTTTCTCCTGATTGATTGATTTGACTGCACCGAGTCTTAGCTGCAACATGTGGGATCTAGTTCCCTGCTTGTGCTCATGCGCCATTGCTTCAGTCACGTCAGACTCTTTGAGACCCTGTGGACTGTAATCCACCAGGCTCCTTTGGCTATGGGATTTTCCCTGATCAAGGACCAAACCCTAGCCCCTTATTTTGGGAGCATGGACTCTTAGCCAGTGGATCACCAGGGTGGTCTCCAAAGGTGTTCCTGAGCTTGGGCTCTCTACAACAAAGTAACCCCAACCTTTGCCTCCATCTACACGTGGCCATCTTCCCTCTGTGTGTCTCTGTGCCCGATTTTCCCTTATGAGGACACGAGTCACTGGATTAAAACCAGTCCTAAAGGGCTCATCTGAACTTGATTACATCTGCACGGACTACATAGGCATTCCTTGTTTTACTCTGCTTCTTCATATCATGCTTTGCAAACACTGCCTTTTTCATTTTTAACAATTGGAAGTTTTGTGGCAACCCAGAAGATGGCTTGCACTTCTCAGCAATAAAAAATTTAACTCAGAAATGTATATTTTTTCAGTCATAGCACTATTGCCCACTAGACTACAGTATACTGTGAACATAACTTTTATATGCACTGGAAAACCAAAATAATTGTTTGACTTCCTTTACTGTTAAGTTAGCTTTATTTTGATGGTCTGGAACCAAGCCTGCTATATTGCTGAGGTTTCGCCAATATTTTCAAATGAAGTCACAATCAAAGGTACTAGAGGTGAGGACTTCTATCTTCCATTGCAGGGAGGGATCAGGGAGCAGGGACACAATTCAACCCATAAGAAGCAGTGACATCTGAGCCCAGCTTCTCAGTAATGGGCAGCCGCTGGCCAGGTGACAGTTTAGGTGAGGAAGTTGCTTAGATAAGTTCTCCAGAATGAAAAACACATGTGATGATGTCACAAGCCATTTGAAGCAAGACGCCAAACTGATAAAAAATAATCGCGAACACAAGGAAAGCTGTCTTCACAACCCCCTGTGGTAGCATTACTTGTAGTGACGAAATAGAAATTCACATGAGTAAAAACCAAGAAAGGGTACAGGGATCTGACACTTCAATTCTGCAATCAGCCAAGTTGACATTTGTGAAAAAAAAAAAATACGCAGAATAATGAGAAAATACATATAATATGTTAAAAACTGGGACACATTTTATGTATTTTAATTAAATGATGCCAATATGCACATACATATCAGACTATCAGAATTACCATCACCTGACATCATCATGGTTATAAAGTTGTTGAGAGTAGGAATTTCATTCTTTAATTTCTGGATATTTGGGTTAGCTTTTTTTATGATGAAAATTTCATAGGAAAAAAATGTGCAATTTCAAACAAACTGTTATGACATATTTACAAATAACAGTCATGTGTGTGCTATAAAATCTACCTAATCCCAGCATCTTGTTACATGTGCTTCAGATTTATTTTCCAAGAAACAAAGCATTACAGTTATCACTGAAGCCCCCTGTGGAAAGATGATGTTTTCAAATCAAGCATTCAAGGCAAAGAAAAATTTCTCACAATATTCTTAAAGCAACGTGGCTTTGTGAAATGAATGTAGTTGTCATCAGCTTTATGAAACAGAGAAGGGAAGCTTCCACTGTAGTTGAAATTATTTCTTGAACAGAAAAACTATTGTTTCCCAGAACAAAATGGCTTTTACTCTACCGTAAGAAAACTTATATACTATTCAATTTCCTACATTTTAGGAGAAATATTTTGAGGCCATACCATGCAGCAGGATTTTAATAATAGTTGCCCGACCAGGGGTCAAACCTGTGCCCACTGCATCAGGAGCATGGAGTCTTAACCACTGAACCACCAGGGAAGTCCCATCTCCTACATTTTAAAATGCAGTGCTTGTCCACATAATGACTGGATTGTGTCCATGTTTTTAGAAAAAAGAGTAGAGGTTAATGAAAAGGGGTGGGGTGAGGCTGAAAAGACTTTCAAGCTCACAATCACTTGTTGATCAATGTTCTCACCAACTGAAACATACAATTTGTGTCCAGGGGTAATTTTCTTTGTATTTGGACAAAACTGTGTGTCAAATAAATGTCATTTTAAAATATCTCATTCTCTAAATAGATCCATCAAACATTTCAATAAAAAAATAAATAAATTACTCTCATCTGATGATACAATGAAATGTATCTAACCTAGAGAGGAAGTGAATTTAAGAATCAATTCTAAAGACTATGCATGATCAATTTAAAATGAGAAAGGTGAAGTGGGTACTCTTTCTGTGTTATCAGACCCAAGTACTTGTATTCTGATGAAGTTAGCCCTCAAGCAAAGCAAACACACCCATTGCTTTTACCTACGTATTTCTCTAAATATGGTCCAGGTAAGATTTTATGTTATTTTGTGTCTTTTAAAGCCAGTTTTATAAAACCAGTAAATCAAAACAGTCAGATGTTTCAAAATATATTAGAGAAGTACATTGCAAACTTCTTTTAGTGACCCTGGTTGGTTGGTATGCAGTGCTCCAGGTGAATAAGTATTTAGTTGACTGACCTTTGGCGAGTCACAGGCTCTTTCTACCTCAGTTTATTTCATCTGAAAATTAGAGATCAACACACCTACCGAGGGTGTGGGGAGGATCAAGTAGTGTAGAGAACACGAAATGTCTTTGTAAACTGCTCAGTGTTGCAGGAATACAAGTAATTTCTAAAGGTGGCGATGAGTATCACGCAATGGAAAAACCCTACCTAGCAATCTCCAAGATTTTAAACTTTATTATAAGCCATCATACCCTGAAAATGATATTGCTGCTCACTCCTTAAGTTTTTGTTTCCAAGAAAATAAAGGTCTTACCATCACTTTATTATGTAGAATTAAACATCAAATAGTAGGAATTTAAATATCTGTTCTTGACAGTCTCACGTGGCAGTATTCTAATTTTCTCAATCATTTAACCTTCTGGAAACCAGAAATTACTGATAAAGACATTCTCTATTCAGCTGTCAACAGAGTTTCCCTACAGGCATTTTTAGCCCAAAAACCAGAGAGTTTTACTTTGAGAGGCAAACTGTATGAAAGTTGAACCAAGAAACATATCTTTAAAATTGAATGTTTTTCCACCAACCTCATGCATGATTTAAAACTGTGAAGATATACATTCAAAAGAAGCCTTCTTCCAAAACAGCCACCTTGTGTGGCTTCCCATTTGTTCCAATGTGATTTCTTCTGCTTGGTGCAATTTTGGAGTTTTCTCATTCTGAACTCAGTCATTTTTAAATTTATGGAACCTTAGGCTCTTTAGTGTCCCATCAAGTAAACTCATTCTTCATACTCAACAACTTGGTCAGGAGTGACTTGTGACTATGTCCAATAATCTAACTCACCTGCAAAGGATGACCATTTGCCACACTTGACAGTGTGCAAAAGCATATGCTGCAAGACCTAGACATAATGCCCTAAGGGAAACTGCAGAAATACATTGCTCAACATCAGCATCTTTAGAAAAAGTGATTACCTGCTGCCGACATTGAAGAGAAGCCCACAATTGGATATGTAAGATCTAAATGTGTTTATTAAATATTGATCAGCGCAACCATTCTAAAATCACCTTTGCAAATAATGTATAAGAAAATGCTTACGATACAATAGTACCTGAAAAGAAAAACAGAATAGAAGCTGTGTATTTGTTCTTTCAGATAACCATTATTTATTGAACCCTTGTGTGAAAGACCTCCCTGGTGGCTCAGACAGTAAAGAATCTGCTACCGTGCAGAAGACCTGAGCTTGATCCCTGGGTCGGGAAGATCCCCTGGAGAAGGGAGTGGCTACCCACTCCAATATTCTTGCCTGTGAAATCCAATGGACAGAGAAGCCTGGCGGGCTATAGTCCATGGGATCACAAAGAGTCAGACGTAACTGAGTGACTAACACTTTCACTACCACTGTGTGCCAGGCACTGCTGTAGGTGCTGAGGACCCATGCCAACATGTTTAGGGTCATATACCAATTTTGCTTAAAAATAGACTGATAAACAGTTCACGCTTGACACAATATTCCAGGCTCTGTGTTAATAAGCATGGAAGTAATTTATCATTCAATCTGTGTTACAACAATACAAGAAAGTGCTATTACACCAATTTTACAGATAAGTAAATTGAGGCACAGATCAATTAAGTAACTAGACCAACATAAAGAGACACAAGGGTAGAGCCAGTCCTGGAATCTAGGTCTTTTCCCTGTTACCTAACTCTCTGTTTCATTCGTTGTACCCGCATGACACTATTTCCCTATATCAAGTATAATCTCCTTCACCCATTTTCCACAAATGTAAAACAACCCAGAAGATTTTTCTACCTGAGCAAAACTGTGACACATTTGAGAACAGCAAGCTCCAAACTCAATTCCTATAAACCACATCAGTGTTTAATCCTTTATGCCTTTCTTTGATAAAATTTTACCAGATCATCCTAGTAACTCTGGCACCTAGTCAAAATTTTATCTTGTTCAATTTCTTACACTGTACTTTTCTTTGCCCACCAATTTCCCAATACAGCCCCAAAGCCCCAGTGATCTAAGATTCACTCAGGTATCCCTCATTAGCATGTTAAGTAAGGATCAGATTTTCTCTAACTTCAGATAAATCATCATGCAGAGAACAGGAGATAAAAACCTGGGATTAAAGATGCAGATCTGGTAACATTTTGTATTAACTGAGGTAATGTGAGCTGCCATAGCAGATAAACCCTGAAATCTCAATGATGGACTAGAACAGAAATTTATTTCCTTCTGATGGATAGCCCGTTGTTGGTGTATCTGATAGCCTTCAATATGGTCCTCCATGCAGCAGGACCATTTCATTTTTATTTGTGGCCCCATCTTCCTCTAGTCCTTCAAGGCTTTCATATTGAGATAGCAAGGAAAGACCATGGAGAAAGCAAGCTTGCTTCTTAATCTCTTTAGAAAAGATACACACCACTTCTACTCATATTTCATTGACTAGAACTAGTCTTACAGTCCCGCCTGATGCACAGGATGCTGGGAAATGTAATCCTGGCTAGAAAACGTGAATCTTTTGAGGTCAAGTTATATGTTTGCCACACATCCTAACCAGATGGTACAGAAAATTACAGCAGAAAGATATACAAATAAAATCAACATGTAAGAGAGAGTAAAAATGAACTATCAAATAAAGGCTGGAAAAACTAGGATCTGTAAGTAATATAAGTTATTGGAATGGGCAAGAAAGAACATCTGGGCCGCCTAGAAAGGTAACATTAAAAGAAAGTGAAAATAGAACTATCATATGATTCACCCTTGGGCTTATACTTGGAGAATATCATAATTCCAAAAGATACATGCACCTCAGGGTTCACTGCAGCACTATTTATAACAGCCAGGACATGGAAGCAACCTACATGTTCATCAGCAGAAGAATGGAGAAACAAGATGTGGTGCTTCAGACATTAAAAGGAAAGGAATGAAATTGTGCCATTTGCAGAGACACGGATGGACCTAGAGACTGTTTTACAGAGTGAAGTAAGTCAGAAAAACAAATATATATTAATGCATATATGTGGAATCTAGAGAAATAGTACCGAAGAACCTATTTGCAAAGCATAGAGACACAGATGTACAGAACAAACATACATACACCAAGGGGGGAAAAGGAGGGTGGGATGAATGGGGAGGTTGGAACTAACATGTATACACTACTGTATATAAAATAGACAACTAATGAGAACCTACTGTATACCACAGGGAACTTTACTCAGTCCTCTGTGGTGGCTAAATGGGAAGGAAATCCAAAAAGAAGGGATATATGTGTGTGCACACACACAAATACAGATAGCTCATTCACTTTTCTGTACAGCAGAAAATAATACAACACTGTAAAGCAACTATACGCCAATAAAAAATTTTGTAAATAAATAAAACTAAGACCTACATTCAGTTCACCTTTAAAAAAAAAAACAAAGTAAAAAAAAAGATTCTTAAGTGAAACTGTTTGAAAAGAGGGAAGAGCTGAGATCATAACTGATTCAATCAATAATATGACAAAGGAGACTAAGTCCATTTAAAGCAACATCCTGTTTCCAGAAACTGCTCACCACTTTACACGCTGAGATGTGGAATACATTTAATTGCTGTTTTGTCAGAAGCACTAATTCTCTTGATTGTGTTGTGAAAACAAAACTACTGAAGAAAATCTTTTTGAAAAGCCCTCAAAGAAAAATTAATATTCATACACAGCTGTCCATCTGAAAGCACGCAAGGTTGAAGTCAATAATTAGCATGGCCAGAAGCGTTCCAGTAAGTGGCCTTATTTTGAGAATTATTTTCATACAAGGCTTTCTCTCTTGAATAAACCTACTGGGCACATAGAAGATAAAAACAGTGAAGTAACTTAGCAAATCCTATTCTCATGTAAGGAGTTAATCACTCTGGGGACACCAACCATCTGAACTTGGGTTTTACCCAATTAAATAAGCAGAAAGTGAAAGTGTTAGTAGCTCAGTCTTGTCCGACTATTTGCAACCCTATGGACAATAGCCTGTAAGGCTCCTCCGTCTGTGAAATTCTCCAGGCAAGAATACTGGAGTGGGCAGCCATTCCCTTCTCCAGAAATAAGCAGAAGTTAAGCTATTAAGCTGTCCTTTATTGAGCCCATCTTTGCATGAAATGTTTCCTTGGTATCTCTAATTTTCTTGAAGAGATCTCTAGTCTTTCCCATTCTGTTCTTTTCCTCTATTTCTTTGCATTGATCGCTGAAGAAGGCTTTTTTATCTCTTCTTGCTATTCTTTGGAACTCTGCATTCAGATGCTTATATCTTTCCTTTTCTCCTTTTTTGCCTCTCTTCTTTTCACAGCTATTTGTAAGGCCTCCCCAGACAGCCATTTTGCTTTTTTGATGCTTTTGAACTGTGGTGTTGGAGAAGACTCTCGAGAGTCCCTTGGACTGCAAGGAGATCCAATCAATCCATTCTGAAGGAGATCAGCCCTGCGATTTCTTTGGAAGGAATGATGCTGAAGCTGAAACTCTAACACTTTGGCCACCTCACGTGAAGTGTTGACTCATTGGAAAAGACTCTGATGCTGGGAGGGATTGGGGGTAGGAGGAGAAGGGGACGACGAGGATGAGATGGCTGGATGACATCATGGACTCGATGGACATGAGTTTGAGTGAACTCCGGGAGTTGGTGATGGACAGGGAGGCCTGGCGTGCTGTGATTCATGGGGTCGCAAAGAGTCGGACACGACTGAGCAACTGAACTGAACTGAAGCTATTAAGCTATTTTTAAACTTCCTATTACTTAGAGCCAAACTGGGTACGGTTCTGTGAGTCACAAATCTCAGACTTTTAGGGATGAAGAAAAAGATGAAGGACGACTTGGCCTAATTTCGCCTGATTCTCTATTTTCCAGATGAGGAATGGAGGCTTCGAGATAATACATGACTTGATCAAAGTACAAAAATAATTATTGGTGAAACTAGGTCTGCAACTTAGGTCTGTTGACCAAGGACTGTCCATTAAATCACCACCTATACTACTTGTGTGTGTGCTGAGTCATGCCCAACTCTGTGACCCCATGGACTGTAGCCAGCTGGACTCCTCTGTCCATGGGATTTCCCCAGCAAGGATACTGGAGTGAGTTGCCACTTCCTGTTCCAGGGGATCTTTCCAACCCAGGGATCGAACCTGCATCTCCTACATCAGCAGGCAGATTCTCTTCCACTGAGTCACTTGGGAAGCCCACGCGTATGTGTTAGCCTTGACCTAAGACCACTCCAACAAAAAGCTCCATGCCTAGCAACATCAGCTATTCCTAAAATGATGGGAAAACCAGATTGAATACAGGTCCTTAGTACAACCTCGAGATACACGGATTTCAACAATCAACAGGCCAATGAAAATGGTGACAAATATCAGACAACGGGCCAGAATGTGGACGAGAAGCCTAGGAGGCAGCTTATGCCAGAGAAAATGGGGGACTTTAGGAGAACACACAGACCTAGAGACGGCAAGCCTCAGGTAACTTGCGATGTGCACTGATTATAGTGTCTGGTCTAACTTTGTTCCTACACTAAATGCACACAGATTCTGCTCTACAGCCTGGGATTCCTCCAGTTATTACTGTTTGGGGAAGCTACCTCACTGTTTATAATCTGTGGTGTTCCTGTATTCAACCATCTGTTCCACAGAGCTTTTCTGAATGTCCACTGGGAGCCAGTGGTCAGGTATAAAAAAAGCAAATAATGAACACAAACTCTGATTCTAAGATGCTCACAGTAGACTAGGGATAGGCAGTACAGAAAAATAACTTCATATTATCTGATTTTCCTATGTGCTCTTAAGTAGTATAGGACTTGACCAAAGTGCTCAAGAGAAAGGCAATATTCAACATCCAGGATTCCCTGGGCAAACTACTCATCTACCAAGAACTTAAGACTTCAAGACAGGAAACTGCATGGTTTCTAAAGTTACCCACTCAAAGAGTGGTCTGCACCCCAGCAGCACATGCAACATCTCAAAGCTTGTTTAAAAGGTCAGAATCTCCAGCCCAGCTCCAGATATAATGAATCAGCATCTACATTCTAACATGATCTCCAAGGGATGTGCATATGTGTTCAAGTGTGATATGCTCCATGCTATATTGGAGGACTGTACTGGAGTACTATTGTTGCAAATGACTATGTCTAAGAGGTGATTTGTCAGCCAGGATTTTTTTTAAGCTATGTTTATGGAGGAATTTTCAGAGAGTAAAATCCATCCTTTTCAGATATGTAAGTAGATGATTTCTACAAACATACACAGTCATATAACGTCTGAAGTGAAGTGAAGTTGCTCAGTTGTGTCTGACTCTTTGTGACCCCATGGACTGTAGCCTACTGGGCTTCTGCTTCCATGGGATTTTCCAGGCAAGAATACTGGAGTGGGTTGCCATTTCCTTCTCCAGAGAAACTTCCCAACCCAACTTCCCGCATTGTAGGCAGACGCTTTACCATCTGAGCCACAAGGGAAGCCCTGTCATATAACCTTTACCACCATCAAAATATAAGATAACTGTCCTCTTGAAATGCGTCTTTGTGCCTTTTTGCTGTCTATTCCTTCCCCCTAACCCCAGTCACTAAAAATCACTAATCTGGGTTCCACGTCTCGAGTTTTGCCTTTTTAGGAATGTCATATATACGGAGTAAGAGAATATATAGTCTTTTGTGTCTAGTTTCTGTGACATTACATAGTGCCTCTGAAATCCATCCATTTTGTTAGAAACATCAGTAGTTTGTTCTTCTAATTGCCAAAGAAATAAAGACAGTGCTATGTCATGTCTGATTCTTGCGATCCCATGAACTGTAGCCTGCCTGGCTCCTCTGTCCATGGGATTCTCCAGGCAAGAATACTGGAGTGGGTTGCCATTTCCTTCTCCATAGGAATTTCTCAACCCAGGAATTGAACCCAGGTCCCCCACATTGTGGGCAGATGCTCTATGGACTGAGCTACATGAGAAGCCCATCTAATTGCCAAGTGGTATTCAATTGTAGGAATGTAAACCATTTGTTTAGCCATGCCCCAGATGATGAACTGAGAAGGCAATGGCACCCACTCCAGTACTCTCGCCTGGAAAATCCCATGGACAGAGAAGCCTGGTAGGCTGCAGTCCATGGGGTCTCTAAGAGTCGGACACGACTGAGCAACTTCACTTTCACTTTTCCTTTCATGCATTGGAGAAGGAAATGGCAGCCCACTCCAGTGTCCTTGCCTGGAGGATCCCAGGGACAGGGAGCCTGGTGGGCTGCCGTCTCTGGGGTCACACAGGGTCGGACACAACTGAAGCAACTCAGCAGCAGCAGCAGCTGATGCTGAACATCTGGAATGCCTCCAGTTGAGGGCATCATGAGTGGGAGTACAGGTCTTTGTGTGGTGCATGTCTTTATCTTAGGTAAATAACTAGGAGTGGAATTCCCGAGACATTTGGAAAGTGTAAGCTTAACTTTATGAGAAATTGCCACAAGAGTTCAAGAGGTGGCAGAGAAAGATCCTGAATTCAAGACCTCCCGGAGACACAACAAAGCTACAACTACCTTACATAAGAATTACCTCTGGATGAAAACTGGATGAACACAGCCTCTACAAAAAGGGTGAAGAGACAGAATCAAGATGGGTAGGAGACGCAGAAAATGGTCTCATCAAAGGGAAAACCACACCCCAATAGTACTGATCCACAATCGAAAGTGATCACATAGATATGACTCTTTGCTGAGAAGCCAGGTCTGGGAGCTACACATCAGGAATGCTGACTCCTAGATGCTGCAGAGGAGGGATGAGCCCCCAGAATACTTGGAACTGAACATCAATTTGGCTTTTAAAATCAATGGGTAATATGCTCAGGGAAACTAAAAAACTGCAGGGAACAACAACAGAACACCTCTCAAAGGGTCTGCATGCAGATGCATTTGACCTGAAAATCAGTGTAAAAATACCCCATTTAAAAGTGCACAAATCAGGGACTCCCCTGGTGATCCAGTGGTTAAGAATCTGCACTTCCATTACAGGAGACATGGGTTCAATCCCTGGTCAGGGAATTAAGAATCCACAGGCTGTGTGACCCAGCCAAAATAAATAAATAAAACTCTTAATGCTAACTTTAAAAAAAAGCACACGGACCATAGGTGAAGGGGGCCCACTACTAATCTATTCTTCACAAATTCTTTCAAAAAATTGATGATGAAGGAAGCCTTCCAAACACATTTTAGGAAGCCAGCATTACCCAGATAACACAGCCAGGCAAAGACATTACACACAAAAAATTATCAGCTAGTATCTTTAATGAACATAGATATAAAAGTCCCCCAAAAATACAATTGACTCTTGAACAATACAGGTTTCAACTTCATGAGTCCTCTTATACACAGATTTTTCAAAAGTAAGTACTACAGGACTACAAAATTCAAAGTTGGTTGAATTCATGCATACATAATTATAGTTATGGAAGGCTACCTGTAATTTATACACAAAGTTTTGACTGTGCTGAGGGTTAGTACTTCTAATTCTGCATTATTCAAGAGACAACTATATCAGCAAACTAAATTCAACAATAAAATTCAGTATTAAAATGATCATCCCACAGACAAGTGTGATTTATTCCCAGGATGCAAACATGTTTCAACATTTATACATCAATGTGATATACCATGCTAACAAAAGGAAAGATAAAAATTGCAAAATCTTCTCAATAGGTGTAGGGAAAAAAGCACCCAGCCTTTTGAAGTCAAAGCCACAACAATCAGGCAAGAGAAAAGACATCAAAAATGTGAAAGAAGAAATAAAACCGGCAGTATAGCAGAGCACATGATACTACACAGAGAGAATCCTAAAGACCACACACACACACACACACACAAACACACACACATACACACTCACACACAAACACACACACACAGGGAACTAATAAATAAATTCTTCTAAAAATTAAGACTAGACCTACCATATGACCCAGCCAATCCACTTCTGGGTATTTTCCAAAGAAAACAAAAACAATAATTTGAAAAGGTATATGCAGGAAGTCAAGAATCACCTGAGTAACAGGCAGATTTGGCCTTGGAATGCAGAATGAAGCAGGACAAAGGCTAATAGAGTTTTCCCAAGAGAATGCACTGGTCATAGCAAACACCCTCTTCCAACAACACAAGAGAAGACTCTACACGTGGACATCACCAGATGGCCAACACCAAAATCAGACTGATTATATTCTTTGCAGCCAAAGATGGAGAGGCTCTATACAGTCAGCAAAAACAAGACCAAGAGCTGACTGTGGCTCAGATCATGAACTCCTTATTGCCAAATTCAGACTTAAATTGAAGAAAATGGGGAAAACCGCTAGACCATTCGGGTATGACCTAAATCAAATCCCTTACAAGTATACAGTGAAAGTGACGAATAGATTCAAGGGATTAGATCTGATAGGCAGAGTTTGAAGAACTATGGGCAGAGTTTCATGACATTGTACAGGAGGCAGGGATCAAGACCATACGCAATAAAAAGAAATGCAAAAAGGCAAAATGGCTGTCTGAAGAGGCCTTGCAAATAGCTGAGAAAAGGAGAGAAGCTAAAGGCAAAGGAGAAAAGGAAGGATATATCTATTTGAATGAAGAATTCCAAAGAATAGCAAGGAAAGATAAGAAAGCCTTCCTCAGTGATCGATGTGAAGAAATAGAGGAAAGCAATAGAATGGGAAAGACTAGAGATTTCTTCAAGAAAATTAGAGATGCCAAGGGAACATTTCATGCAAAGAGGGCTCGATAAAGGACAGAAATGGTATGGACCTAACAGAGGCAGAAGATATTAAGAAGAGGTGGCAAGAATACACAGAAGAATGATCCAAAAAGTTCTTCATGACCCAGATCATTACAATGGTGTGATCACTCACCTAGAGCCAGACATCCTGGAATGCAAAGTCAAGTGGGCCTTAGGAAGCAGCACTATGAACAAAGGTAGTGGAGGTGATGGAATTCCAGTTGAACTATTTCAAATCCTAAAAGATGCTTATCAAGTGCTGTACTCAATCTGCCAGCAAATTGGGAAAACTCAGCAGTGGCCACAGGACTGGAAAAGGTCAGTTTTCATTCCAATCCCAAAGAGAAGCAATGCCAAAAAATGCTCACACTACTGCACAATTGCACTCATCTCACATGCTAGCAAAGTAATGCTCAAGATTCTCCAAGCCTCAACAGTAGATGAACCGTGAATTTACAGATGTTCAAGCTGAATTTAGAAAAGGCAGAGGAACCAGAGATCAAATTGCCAACATCTACTGGATCATCGAAAAAGCAAGAGAATTCCAGAAAAACATCTACTTCTGCTTCATTGACTATGCCAAAGCCTTTGACTGTGTGGATCACAACAATCTGTGAAAAATTGTAAAAGAGATGGGAATACCAGATCACCTGACCTGCCTCCTGAGAAATCTGTACGCAGGTCAATCAAGAAGCAACAGTCAGAACTGGACACGGAACAACAGACTGGTTCAAAATTGGGAAAGGAGTACTTCAAGGCTGTATATTGTCACCCTGCTTATTTAACTTATATGCAGAGTACATCATGAGAAATGCCAGACTGGATGAAGCACAAGCTGGAATCACGAATGCAGGGAGAAATATCAATAACCTCAGATATGCAGATGACACCACCCTTATGGCAGAAAGCGAAGAACTAAAGAGTCTATTGATGAAAGTGAAAGAGGAGAATGAAACGGTTGGCTTAAAACTCAACATTCAGAAAACTAAGATCATGGCGTCTGGTCCCATCACTTCATGGCAAATAGAAGGGGAAATAATGGAAACAGTGGCAGACTTTATTTTGGGGGGCTCCAAAATCACTGCAGATGGTGACTGCAGCCATGAAATTAAAAGAGGCTTGCTCCTTGGAAGAAAAACTATGACCAACCTAGATAGCATATTCAAAAGCAGAGACATTACTTTGCCAACAAAGTTCCATCTAGTCAAAGTTATGGTTTTACTAGTTGTCATGTATGGATATGAGAGTTGGACTATAAAGAAAGCTGAGTGTTGAAGAATTGATGCTTTTGAACTGGAGAAACTCGTGAGAAAACTCTTGAGAGTCTCTTGGACAGCAAGGAGATCAAACCAGTCAATCCTAAAGGCAATCAGTCCTGAATGTTCTTTGGAAGGACTGATGCTGAAGCTGAAACTTCAATACTTTGGCCACCTGATGTGAAGAACTGACTCATTTGAAAAGACCCTGATGCTGGGAAAGATTGAAGGTGGGAGGAGAAGTGGTCAACAGAGGATGAGATGGTTGGATGGCGTCATCAACTCAATGAAAATGAGTTTGAGTAAACTCTGGGAGTTGGTGATAGACAGAGAGGCCTGGTTTGCTGCAAATCATGGGGTTGAAAAGAATCAGACATGACTGAGTGACTGAACTGAACTGATATGTACCTCTAAGTTCACTACAGCATTATTCATAATAGCTAAGAAATGAAAACAGCCTAGTGATTGTTGTATCAAGTATTCAGTGATTGATGAACGAATAAAGAAGATGCGGTATTGTATTCACAAGGGAATAGTACTCAGCCACACAGGAGAATGAGATCCTGACATCTGCAACAACATGGATGGGCCCTGAGAGTACTACGTTAAAAGAAGTCAGATTTGAATCAGTTCTGATGAGATGGATGAAACTGGAGCCGATTATACAGAGTGAAGTAAGCCAGAAAGAAAAACACCAATACAGTATACTAACACATATATATGGAATTTAGGAAGATGGCAATGACGACCCTGTATACAAGACAGGGAAAGAGACACAGATGTGTATAACGGACTTTTGGACTCAGAGGGAGAGGGAGAGGGTGGGATGATTTGGGAGAATGACATTCTAACATGTATACTATCATGTGAATTGAATCGCCAGTCTATGTCTGACGCAGGATGCAGCATGCTTGGGGCTGGTGCATGGGGATGACCCAGAAAGATGTTTTGGGGAGGGAGGTGAGAGGGGGGTTCATGTTTGGGAATGCATGTAAGAATTAAAGATTTTAAAATTTAAAAAATAAAAAACTAAAAAAAAAAAAAAAGGAAAAAAAAAGAAAAAAGAGATTAGAATGTTTATGTGAATAAGCATTGTTGCAGAAAATAACAATAAACCTGTCCAAAACAATAAAAAATAAATAAATAAATAAAATCAACTCTGTAAAAAAAAAAAAAAGAAGTCAGATGGAAAGATAGAAATGCCATATGATTTCACTGATACCTGAAATCTAAAAAACAACAACAAATAAATAAGTAAACAACCAAAATCAAACAAAAACAAACTCATTGATGAAGAGGTGAGATTAGTGATTACCAGAGGGGAATAGAATTGGGGGATGAGCAAAATGGGTGCAGAAGGTCAACATGATGGTGATGGATGGTAATTAGACTACAGTGCAATCACCCCAAAATGTACAGATGTCAAATTACAACACTATACATTTGACATTTTTAAAAAAGCAATTTTCTCCAATTAAAGAATAAATTTTAAAAATAAAACAACAAAAATAGCAGAAGAAAGAAAACAAATTGCCACAGTCTTCCAAATTAGCTGTAGAAGGGTTGCAGTTGATGAGGTAGGATTTTAAACGATGAAAATTTTATCAGCTAAACATGGAGATGTGAAAGAACATGATAGACCCAAGGAATGAGAACTACTTCAGTAGGGAAAAACTGCAGCCTGGCAGTGGAGGAATAGCTGGAAATAACACAAGCAAAACACATTGTATGGACATCTCTAAACTGCTCTCAACTCCACGTCATCAAGAGTTCAGGATGCTCAGTTTTGTGGATTATAAAGATCACCTGATTGTTTTTTTTTTTAATCTTCCATATTTTTCCCATCACATAAACAGGTAAACACCAATTCTCCAGAAGTGAGGCAAAGGGTTTACTACACAGTCTAAAACCGGGCTGCTTAGCTAAAATAATGAAGCATGGACATGCATGTTGTTTATAAGGCGGCCCTCTACCCTCAAAGGTTTAGCCAGGAGGAGCAGGGACCCATCGTGACCCACCTACTGATAAGCTCAAAACTGCTCCCTATTCTGGCTCATCTGCCTTGCCTCTGGGAATATGGTTTAAAAATAGAAAAAAGTCAAAATCTTTCTCTTCCTCAGAAAGTATTTCCTAGGGCTCCTCAGCCTATATAAGCTCAGCCTCTAGAAAATCAAATGTTCTCAAGTAGCAAAGGAAATACTGGTCTCCAAGTAGGCTGCAGTCCATGGGGTCGCTAAGAGTTGGACACGACTGAGTGACTTCACTTTCACTTTCATGCATTAGAGAAGGAAATGGCAACCCACTCCAGTGTTCTTGCCTGGAGAATCCCAGGGATGGGGGAGCCTGGTGGGCTGCCGTCTATGGGGTCGCACAGAGCCGGACAGGACTGAAGCGACTTAGCAGCAGCAGCAGTAGCAGCAGCAAGCTGTTTAGTAGGCTGGGCTCATGCTGCTATATGTTAGCCTCTTTTTTCATTCTTTTCTTGGTTGAGCATCATTTAGACTGTGTTGACTCAAGCAGGACAGCAATGCTCCATAGGATCTGATAGAACCTCCACCTTTCTCTCTAGATTCTTTCTTATAAATATCAACACCACATGCTGAGTTCCGGACATTTCATCCAGAGTTTGCTCCCTGTACTTTATCTTATAGGCAGGGATGTCAGACAGTTGTGGAGCCTTGGCATTCATCACGCAGCCACTTCTACTGGAGCTCGTCTGTGATGGGACTGAACCTAAAATAATGAATTCAGGAAGATTCTTATTGGAGACCCAGTATCTCACTAGGGACAGGTGAGACCAACCCCACCTAGAGCTTCCCAGGTCACACTAGTGGTAAAGAATCCGCCTGACAATGCAGGAGACATAAGAGACTCAGGTTCGATTCCTGGGTCATGAACATCCCTTGGGCATGCCATCCCACTCTGATATACTTACATGGAGAATCCCATGGACAGAGGAGCCTGGCAGGCTACAGCCCATAGGATTGCAAAGAGTTAGACAGGACTGAAGCGACTTAGCACAGCGCAGCACAAACCTGTCCATCTTCAGATACCCTCTAAGGAGTTCTCAGTTCCTAAGAATGAGCTGCTTCCTTCAGTGCTCATGAAATGGCAAACCCAATCATGTTCTGGTTATATCCTGTGGTTTTCCTACAGGCTCTCAAGCAGTACAGATCTTGATCATCTTATCATCAAGATAAAGGCAACAGTTAACATCTGGGGACTATATGGGATCCCCAAATACTTTCCAAGACATAGGGCTTCCCTGGTGGCTCAGACAGTAAAGAATCTGCCTGCAATGCGGGAGACCTGGGTTCGATCCCTAGGTTGGGAAGATCCCCTGGAGGAGGGCATGGCAACCCACTTCAGTATTCTTACCTGGAGAATCTCCATGGACAGAGGAGCCTGGCAGGCTACAGTCCATGGGGTTGCAAAGAGTTGGACACGACTGAAGAACCATCACTGTCACTGTCAATGTCTTCCAAGACGTAAGTTTCCAAACCAAGCAAACGCATGATGTGGTATAAGGCTGTTTGCTCAATGGCTGCAGCTCAAGCATTACATGGAAACTTGTTGAAAGAACAAAATATCCATTTCTATTCCAGATTTCTGGAATTGTAACAGATCTCTCTCCATTGTAACAAGTTTCTAAGTGGTGTATGTGGAGATTCAAGTTTGGTACAGCACCTCAAGTCTAACAGCCATCTCAGATGCTGACAAATTTCACAGTTATATACCCCAACTTGGCAACTATAGGACTGCTCTTCTAACCTGTCAAATGGGAATAATTATCCCTATATCAGGATTCTTGTGGAAATTAAATGAGATGTCTAAAGTGAATGTGTAGCCTACGTGACCAGGGGCATGAAATTATTGAATAGGAATGGTGCTCTGGGTCTATGTGGATTTGTGCTAAGTGCATGCTAAGTTGCTTCAGTCACATCCAACTATTTGCCACCCTATGGACTGTAACCTGCCAGGCTCCTCTGTCCATGGGATTCTCCAGGCAATACTGGAGTGGGCTGTCATGCCCTCCTCCAGGGATCTTCCCAACCCACAGATTGAACCCGCGTCTCTTATATCTCCTGCATCGGCAGGCAGGTTCTTTACCACCAGCGCCACCTGGCATGTGGCTTTCAGGGGATATTAACGGTCTTACACAGGAAGTGTCATGGCACTTTGCCATGAGATCCATTTTTCAGTCCCACCTCCAAACAGGAAGTGACTCTTCCTGCCCAGAAGAGAGTCTGAAAAGAAATGGGAATTCTGAACAGAAATGAGAAGTGGAATAACAAGGCAAACAAAAGAAAGGACAGGAGGGTAATAAGAGACAAGACTGAGGAGAAAAGAAGAACATAGAAAGAAAGGGGAAGCAGGAATAAATAAATCTTGGCCCTCTACGTCCCAGGATTGTACTTTCTCACTCTTTTCCGATGACTTTTGATTCATTGAGTGAATTGATTTTTTTCCCTAGATGTTGAGAGGACCTACTGACCCCTAACATTCTCTTTAGACCATTTCTCTCTTGCTAGTGATAGTCATACAGATTTCCAGCAAAGATATTGTCCTTATTAGTTCTGTTCAAGGAGGTCTTCAGCATAGTCCATTCACAAGAACACTTTGGAAATTGTCCAGAATGATAAGGGTTAGTATTTTATCATGAACACTGGTTCCAAGACCACTGGCAGAAAATTCTAGAAGTATGTTGGGAGACACACCAGAGTCACTGGAAAAAAATTCCAGAAGCACATTAGGCAAAAACGGTTCAGCCTGAAACACTATTTTCTCTGTTATAGACTGGTGTGAACACTGGAGACTGGGGTGACCTCTCCAAATCCTAGCCTCCCAGTCTGTGAAACAAGCCGAGTGGGCTACGTGTTGTCTTCTGCTCTTTCCTTGCTTCAGGATTATATAATTTTAACTGTGACACACACCAGGCCATTTCCTAAGACTGTGTAGAGACTAGCATGCTGCTATCCAAACAGAAAGGACCTCTGGAAAAAAATAAAGAAACAAGCATGGTTGAGAATAGGTGGAGGGGGGGGCAGCGGAGGCTGGGGGCGGTGCCGTGGAAGGGAAGAGGTCAGAGAGAGGTACAGGAGGATGGAGCTGACTGGTGTCCAGGAGGGTACTGAGTTGTCCAAACAGATGGGCATGAATATTACCAGCTAGGAACAATTCCTATTTCATCCCACGTGATGAGTGAGGGTTGGTGCCCCAGCTGTGCCAGCAGCTGTCTGCCATGAGGCTGTACACCCAGCTAAATGGGAAATCTTTCCTGAAATTGATGAGCCATACTCAGGCAGCAGCCAGGGCTCTGAAGCTCCCCATCAATCACTTGGCCTCTACCACATTTCTTTCCTTGAATTAAACAAACAAATGCAAAAGGATCTGAACTTCACCAAGTCCTTTCCCCTCCAATTTGTGTGCCAGCCACACTACCTCTCAATCAAAATACTTTTCCTCTCTGTGAGATATGCAATTTCCAGTTGACATGTGTGGTATCTGAAATGAGGCAGTGTAGTAAACACAGTTAAATCAGATTTCATGGAATGACCTTAATCTCCGAGTAAGAAAAGCACACCAGCAAACTAGTAATCTAGGTTCAGAGAATTTCAACATGGGAAGACCCCTGTGGATGCTCAGCTTCAAGCCTCATCACTTTACAAATGAAGAAAGAGGGATCAAGGTCACGCCATGTACTGGCCGAAGGACTGACGTTGGAATTCAAGCGACATTACCAACACTTTAGGTCTGCGTCTACCACTCTCTTATTAAAGGGCATGATGTTAACAGGCTGCGTGTAAATTTTGGAGACTAATCCCTTGCTGGTCACATCATTTGCAAATATTTCCTCCCATTCTGTGGGCTGCCTTTGTCATGCTTAGTGAAGTAAGTCAGACAGAGAAAGAAGAATATCGAATATGCAGAATCTAAAAGAAAATGACACACAAAACTTATTTACAAAACAGACTCACAGACAGAGAATGAACTTATGGTTACCAGGGGAGGAAGGGATATGTGGGATAGACGCATACACACTGCTATATTTAAAATGGATAATCAATAAAGACATACTGTATAGCACAGGGAACGCTGCTCAATAATATGCAACAACCTAAATGGGAAAAGAGTTTGAAAAAGAGTAGATACATGTGTATGTGTGTATGTGTGTGTGTGTGTGTGTATCACTCTGTTGTACACTTAAAAGTATCACAACATTGTTAATCAACTATACTCCAACATAAAATAGAAGTTTTAAACAGTGCATTTCACCTTCTCTTTGAAGCCTATGTTGGTATATTCATGGTGCTGTGCGGCCTTTTGTGTCCTCATCTAAGCAGATTTATGATATTTCATTGAGTGGCTTACACAATAACTGGAAGCACTTTTACCTTTCTGTTAGGTGGTTTACCATTTTTTGCCTTTGGAATTTACCTACAACAAACTTTTTATGTACCCTTGTATCAACTGATTTTGTGCACATTTTGAGTCAGTTCCTCACTCTAGATTTCCAAAACTAACCACTTTTTTTTATTATAAAGAACTCTCTGAAATTATATTTATTGTAAGGACTGCTTACGTTATTGCAGTCATATACACAGAGCTGGGTTTATCAGACTCAGAATTCTTCCACACAAACACAAAAATACATATATGTGCTCAAAAGAAATAAAATGCAAAATTGTCTCTTTTGGAGACCATAACTGAACATATTTTGATCAAAACTCTTTTCAGAGGCATATTTGAGCACAAGGGAAGAAGAGGGCCTGTAAGGAATTTGATAGCTTTGGGTTAAAGGAAAGAATGGTGCAGACAAATGCAATATGGCTCAGAAAAGGAACAAAATGTCTGAGGATCAGATTTACAGGGAAAGATCTAAAAGTGATACATATGTATAGCTTGACTCCGTTACGAAAAGGAAACTCAAACAGCCTCTAAGCTTGAAGTAAACAACAGAGCAGCAAAGAGACACTTACTCTATTTTGCATTTCATCCACTTGCTTAAAAATTAAAAGAAGTTTCTAGAACACATTTCCCTCTACTCCCCTGAGCTCGCTCCTTTAATAGTAAACTTAATTATTTGGCTTAAATAAGAAAGGAGGATGAGCAAGAGTCATTTTCTCACTCATGAATGAATCATATTAATATCTGCTCTTTTCAGTCTCTTTCGCTTTTCCCCTGCCCAGCTATCACCTGAGAGAACAACACACAGTTATCACTTCACTACAGAGTTTCACAGTCTAACAAATATGGGATTCCTATTTCTTCCTTTTCTTTCCAATTCTCCTTATGGCCCATGTGCAGATGGTGGGACAGGCTGGCCTGCTTCATATTCAGCAGAAGAGGCAAGGTGAATGCGCTTGCCTCCTGGATTATATGACATCTGAGAAGCCTATCAATAGACATGTCATCATTCCATTCTAATCAGCTACATAATCGGTGTGTAGGATTCATGACACCAGTCAGTGACAATTTTTAAAAAGTGAGATTCAACAATGCCGTTTGACTTGTGTAATTCAGAGAAAGATTATAAAAGAGCGACCCAAAACATTTCCATAGAAAGCACATCGAGTAGCACCATTTGTAAGCAAAATCATAAAAGAAAGAAACAGTTTAAGAGAGCAACCATGAAAAATAAAAAAAAAAAATAGAGACACAAATGTATTTGAAAAGGGCCCTACTCAAATCTGTTTCATTATTTATGAAGTAGTTAAAGAAATGAGAAATGAAGTATGACTTAGTACCCTGAGGCCATAATATTAAACTTTCTGTAACCCCAGAATCATTTTTCCAAACAAAATCTTACTTAGATGCTGAATATATAAAGAGAGTCAGAAAGGCAGAGTGAAAGTCAGCGTATGTCTCATTTGTCAACCTTAAAAAAAAAAAAAAATCCTCTGAAATAAATGCACTGCTCCTTCCAAACTCCAAGTTCAAGGCAAGGCCTTCCAAACAATGAGACAAACATACCCTGAGATCCATTCAGGATCTAATGTTGAAACTGTTAGCCCTACATAGCAGAAGCACCTGGAACCACTAGTGATAACACTCAGCAGTACACGCAGGGCCCTTCACAATCAGCTCCACAGGGCAGGAGTTTTGAAAAGCCCCACATCCCACCTGGGCTTCCCAGATGGCTCGGTGGTAAAGAATCTGCCTGCCAGGGCAGCAGACACAGGTTTGATCCCTGGGTTGGGAGATCCCCTGGAGGAAGACATGGCAACCCACTCCAGTATCCTTGCTGGGAAATCCCATGGACAGAGGAGCCTGACAGGCTACAGTTCATGGGATCACCAAGAGTCAGATATGACTGAGCATGCACACATCCCACCTGCTCAGTCTCATGGCCCACATGCCTGTGAGCCAGCCACATCCAACATTTGAGAGCTCTAATTCTCTTTGCCTAAAACATCCGCCCCACACCTTTTATTCCATTTGATATACAATCAAATTTCAAAAATCAAATCCTCAGAGATGACAGCACATTTTGTCCCATTTGTCTCTACTACAGGGATTAGCATAATATTAGATAATCATTTAGGGAGTTTTCCCTCTTGTCATTAGACTGGAAATTCTACAAATACAGAGACTGTATTTTATTCTTGATATCGACACAGTGTCTGGCACGTGTGTATAAGTGTGTGTGTGTGTGTGTGTGGGTGTGTGTGTGTCTGTGCTCAGTCATGTCTGACTCTTTGAGACCCCATGGACTGTAGCCTCCCAGGCTCCTCTGTCTGTGGGATTTCCCAAGAAAGAATACTGGAGTGGGTTGCCATTCCTTTCTTCAGGGGATCTTCCCGAGCCAGGGATCGAACCTGCATCTCCTTGCATTGGTAGGTGGATTCTTTACCACTGAGCCATCTAGGAAGCCCCAGCTGGTAATGATAGCGGTCATGAAAACTCTTGAAGAGTAATAAAAAACCAGCGTCTACTTAGAGTTCATTATGTGTCAGTCTCTGTGCTTAAGTACTTTACATCCATTATCTCATTTTATCCTCACAACAAAAGATTTCTTCTTTTCATTGCCATTTTGCAGATATGCAAACTTTAACACAGAGTTATTAAATGTCTTGACCAGTTACATGGATTCACCATGCTGGGACTCAGTTCACCAGAGTCTGAGCAGGTAACCACTAAGATGAATGAACAAGAAGCCAGAAAGCAAATCAATATAAGACAAGACAAGACAATGCTGGGCAATTTTAAGTACACATTAAACCCATACATTCTAAGTTCAGCACAATGTTAAAAGTCTCCCTTTGAATCTTACAGCACTTCTGTTCTTTCTCTTCCTGTCTAACCATCCTTTCTACCACTGACTGGACTTATTTTGATGCCTTAAGAAATTTTGAAACAAACCTAATGCCTCTTCTCAACTCAAGAGTTTCAATATGTAAGCCCTGTAGGTTACTCTGCATCTATTTAACCCATGGATGGATGGATAGATAGGTATGTGGACAGACAGTGGATCAGTAGATGAATGGATGGATGGATAGATGGACAGAGAGATAGATGAGTGATCCCATCTCTGCCACTCCTCAAAATAAAAGGCCCAAGTTTTGGTAGAGCAAATGATGTAAAAAAGAACAAATACTGGCCTTTGATTCCCAGACCCAAAAAGCAATAACCTCTCTAAATATTATTTTCACTCTAGCCATTCTGAGTTCAAAGCCCCAAACTGTATATTCATAGGTAAGTTATTGAGTTCACAATCTGATGTGAGTCACACTGTCTTAAGTGAAATGCTTGCTCTGGTCCCTTCTGAAATTATGGCGAAAGGTAAGACTTACTTGCAAGGATATCTATCTATTCAGCAACTCTGTGGAACCTGCCCAAATGTTTACAATCAACATAAACATAAATTTCCTCTTTTCTGATTCAAAAAAAAAAAGAAAAGAATGATTGTATGGTAACAAAAGCACAGAATAATGGATATCACATGCCCTTTAGGAAAGGCACTCTTATATGGAACAAGTGTCAATTTTCAAGTACTAATGTTCTTGGCTGTCCTTGTCAATAGCTTCTAAGGATCTTACTTTCTGAGCATTTAAAAGAAAGAAAGCAGCATACACACAAAAAATAATTATTGAGCTTCTATTATCTGCTGTGCTCTGGGCTTTTGACGATATTGCGTTCTATGAGGGAAGCACAGTGTCCGCTGTTATGGATCTGTATATGCTGTCATGGAGACTGTACAGGAAGTCCCCTACATACGAACCCTCATGTTGCAGACTTTCAAAGATGAGAACACATGCCTGTGTGCTAGCTGTACTGTACCCCTGTGTACAGTACTTTTCAAGGTATTATACTGTCAGAGTAAAAACATTTTCTTTACTTCTGTGTGTGTGTGTTTATGTATGTATTATTTGCATGAAAAGTATTAGAAACTTATTACAGAATGGACATGAATTTGAGCAAACTCTGGGAGGTAGTGAAGGACAGAGAAGTCGAGCGTGCTGTAGTCCATGGGGTCGAAAAGAGTCAGACACGACTGAGCCACTGAACAACAGTCATAGAACAGTACTACATAGCCCACTGTGTTAGTTGAGTAGCTAAGCTAACTTTGTTGGGCTTACTGACAAATTGGACTGAAGAACACACTCTCAGAATAGAACTTGTTTGCACATAGTTGCATGAGAGATCAGCTCTAAACAGTCAGCATCATGATGGTGCTCTAGTGAAGACTTACACTAGCGGTTGATGTAACATTATGTAACAAAAGATCCCACAATAGGGCTGGGAAAGTCCCCCACTGGGGAAGTGACCCTTGGGTCCAGGATAAATAGGTATCTCCTGGGCAGAGAATGGAAGAGAACAGGATTCCAGGGAAAGGTTATAGAATGGGCAAAAGTGCTGAAGCTGGAATAAACAGGGAGTGTCTAGGACTCTGAAGGCATTTCCGTGAGGTGGAAGCACAGAGAAAGTGGAAGAGAGGCAGGGAATTAGGTATCAGAGAAGGTTCATTATTTATCAGCTCATCAGTGTGAATGCATTCAGCTCCTCCCATGTACAAATTCCTGTGCTGAATCTTGGCAGAGAGTTAGCAAAACTTGAAGCAATGTGTTCATTCAGTGTGGCTTTGGGCTTTCTTCCTTCCTTCCTTATCTCCATGATCAATCTTCCATTGACTCTGACTCAGTGTATTTGGGGCTTATGTATGAACACTGTTCCTTTCCCCAAAAGCTTTGATATCCTGGGATAAAAGGGGTCAATTCTTGGGGCTTTCCGGGTGTTCAGTGCTAAAGAATCCACCTGCCCATGCAGGAGACAGGGGTTTGACCCCTGATCCGGGAAGATCCCACATGCCTCAGACCAGCTAAGCCTGGGTTCCACAAGTATTGAGCCTGTGATCTAGAGGCCGGGAGTTGCAACTTCTGAGCCCACATGCCGCGACTACTGAAGCCTGCCTGCCCTAGAGCCCGTGCTCCACAACCAGAGAAGCCACAGCAATGAGGAGCCCACGCCCCACAGCTAGAGGGGAGGCCCCGCTCGCCGCAATCTGAGAAAAGTCCATGCAGCAGCAAGGACCCAGCACAGCCAGAAATAAATGAATAAAAACAGTTTTTAAAAACTAATCAGTTCTCTATGGAAATCAGACTTCTCTGTGCTGTCACAATTTTTATAGAAGCAGTATGATTTCATAAAAGCAAACAACAAAAGAAAAACCTTGAGGCATATCACCTACATATATGGTATGATTATTAATACCATATTTTTCTCTATTTACCCTCATTGTTAGTCTTGAGGTGATAAAAACATCTTATGTATAGAGTGGTTTATGTCGCATTTTGTACAATATTTTTTTGACTTGAACCAGACAGTCAACTTGGGGAGGCATTATTATAGGTGGGGAAACAAATTTAACAAGCTCATATATTTTCCCCAAAGACGGTGTTAGTATGAAAAAAAGAAAAAAAAAAAAGAAAAACAAGATTAGAATCTTCTTTCAGCCCCCTAGTCTTTCTTTTTATAAAAGTGTTAACTCAAAAAGGTGACCCACACAGCATCTGGTTAAAATACAGATTCCAGAGTCTTGTCCCAGAGCTGCTACTTCAAAAATCTCCAGAGCCCTTTAGGTTACCAAAGTGGAAATACGGAGGGGAAGGGAATAAATTAGGGGCTTGGGATTAACATAGAGCTTCCCTGATAGCTCAGTTGGTAAAGAACTGCCTGCAGTGTGGCTCAGACAGTAAAGCATCTGCCTACAATGCGGGAGACCCGGGTCCAATCCCTGGGTCAGGAAGATCCCCTGGAGAAGGAAATGGCTACCCTCTCCAGTACTCTTGCCTGGAAAATCCCATGGACGGAGGAGCCTGGTAGTCAACAGTCCATGGGGTCACAGAGTCAGACACGACTGAGCGACTTCACTTTCTTTGCAGTGCAGGAAGATACCAGTTCAATTCTTGGGTCTGGAAGATCTGCTGGACAAGGGATAAGCTACCCACTTCCGTATACTTGGGCTTCCCTTGTGGCTCAGCTGGTAAGGAATTTGCCTGCAATTCAGGAGACCTGGGTTCGATCCCTGGGTTGGGACAATCCCCTGAAGAACGGATTAATATACTCACGGTACTATATACAAAATAGATAACCAACAAGGACCTACTGTAGAGCACAGGGAACTCTACACAGTATTCTGTAATAACCTACCTGGGCAAAGAATCTCAAAAAGAATGAATATATGTTTAACTGAAATGCTATGCTGTCCACCTAAAACTAATGCAATATTATCCAGTCTAAATATTTTTTTTTTAGTTTTTTATTTTTAAAATTTTAAAATCTTTAATTCTTACATGCGTTCCCAAACATTAACCCCCCTCCCCCCTCCCTCCCCATAACATCTCTCTGGGTCATCCCCATGCACCAGCCCCAAGTAAGCTGTATCCTGCGTCAGACATAGACTGGCGATTCAATTCTTACATGATAGTATACATGTTAGAATGCCATTCTCCCAAATCATCCCACCCTCTCCCTCTCCCTCTGAGTCCAAAAAGTCCGTTATACACATCTGTGTCTCTTTCCCTGTCTTGCATACAGGGTCGTCATTGCCATCTTCCTAAATTCCATATATATGTGTTAGTATACTGTATTGGTGTTTTTCTTTCTGGCTTACTTCACTCTGTATAATCGGCTCCAGTTTCATCCATCTCATCAGAACTGATTCAAATGTATTCTTTTTAACGGCTGAGTAATACTCCATTGTGTATATGTACCACAGCTTTCTTATCCATTCGTCTGCTGATGGACATCTAGGTTGTTTCCATGTCCTGGCTATTATAAACAGTGCTGTGATGAACATTGGGGTACATGTGTCTCTTTCAATTCTGGTTTCCTTGGTGTGTATGCCCAGCGTGGGATTGCTGGGTCATAAGGTAGTTCTATTTGCAATTTTTAAGGAATCTCCACACTGTTCTCCATAGTGGCTGTACTAGTTTGCATTCCCACCAACAGTGTAGGAGGGTTCCCTTTTCTCCACACCCTCTCCAGCATTTATTGCTTGCAGATTTTTGGATTGCAGACATTCTGACTGGTGTGAAGTGGTACCTCATTGTGGTTTTGATTTGCATTTCTCTAATAATGAGTGATGTTGAGTCTAAATATTTTTTAATGTAATAAATACTATTCTTAACTTTGAAGACAAAAACTAGAAATAAGTTTACAACAGGAAGTGAGCTTGCCTCCTTCAAGATGATCCCCACCTATAAGCCAGCACCACTGGTCCAGAATATGCCAAACATCCATCCTCCTGACAGGGCTGTCTCTGTTCATTACAGGACAAGTCTCACCCTCTTCTTAGCAATCGTGTCTTTATACTGTATTTTATGTATTGGGTTTTCTGGTTATAAGAGTAAAATCTGGTCACTGAAAAACACATGTAGAAATTACAGCCAAGCATAAAGAGCTGAAGTGCTATACAAACAGCGCTGCTGCTGCTGCTGCTGCTGCTGCTGCTGCTGCTGCTGCTGCTGCTGCTGCTGCTAAGCCTATTCAGTCGTGTCCGACTGTGTGCGACCCCATAGATGGCAGCCCACCAGGCTTCCCTGTCCCTGGGATTCTCCAGGCAAGAACACTGGAGTGGGTTGCCATTTCCTTCTCCAATGGATGAAAGTGAAAATAGAAAGTGAAGTCACTCGGTCGTGCCCGACTCTTAGCGGCCCCTTGGACTGCAGCCTACCAGGCTCCTCCGTCCATGGGATTTTCCAGGCAAAAGTACTGGAGTGGGGTGCCATTGCCTTCTCCGACAAACAGCTCTACCACTCCCAAAATAATAATTGTACCTGGTGTTGGTTTATTTTCTTTCACACTCTTTCATCCTGTGCATACAAATGCATTTTTACACCATTAGGATGGACTTACTGATCACTTGATATCCTAATTTTTTCACTCATTATGATATTGTGAGTATTTTCCAACTCATCACACATACTTAAAATTATTATTTGGAGGGCTCATTATTTACCAACTCATACAAAGAGTCTACTGAACTCCCATCATGTGTAAACCCTTGAGAGTTAAAGACATAGGAAATTCAGATCATAATTTATAAAAATTTTTAAAGGATTAGGTTAAAAAAAATCCCTTAATCTCCCAGAACCTATTTCCTAATATCTATAAAATAATACCATCTCAACAGGGTGTGAGAGAATTGAGACAATTCTCTCATACATGTGAAATGCTTAGCATTTAGTATGTAAAAAGTAAGTAGTAGTTTTCTTAAAGTAGTACACATGTGGAAAAATCATGAATACTAGGAAATAGACATTAAAATGGACATTTACCAGGACAGGAGAGAATGTGAGAAGGGAGAGTTTACTACAGACTGGAAGCTTGCTACTCCAAGTGTGGTTCATGGTCTGGCAGCATCCTCATCACCTGGAAGCTTGTTAGACATGCAGGACTTCCACCCCTGCCCCAGACTAAGTCAGAATTTATATTTTAACAATATTGCTGGGTGATATGTATGCTGATTAACATTTGAGGGGCACTGAAGCTAGACAGATTCTTGGTGATTGGCAGAAATGAGACACGCTGGGAGAAGATCAGGGCAAAGGGCATTCCATGGTCTCTGCTCTTGGGAAGAGCAGAGAAAAGGAGGCTCAAAGCCTCCTTTACTCCTCAAAATACTGAAGTGTTCTTAGCAGGTACTTTACTTAAAGCAATGGGTTGTTCAGGAGTGCAGTGAAAGATGAAGCTGAACTACTTATAAACCAGGGTCATATTACCCATGGTCTCAGATTCTAGAGGTTTTGCCCTTCTCTCTCCTCTGGTCTCATACCTTCACAACTCTCCCTCACAAGTTCCTTTTTTCAGTATAGCTACGATCCTATAAACATACAAATTTTAAAGTGTGAGAAGCTGACCAGCTGGAACGGAAACGGAAAATGTATATTCCAGGCTCCACTCCCCAACCTCTTCAAGGATAAATGAGTGAGTGAAAGTCGCTCAGTTGTGTCAGACTCTTTGTGACCCTATGGGCTATATCCCAACAGGCTCCTCTGTCTACAGAATTCTTCAGGCAACAATACTGGAGTGGGTTGCCATTTCCTCCTCCAGAAGATCTTTCTGACCCAGGGATCAAACCCAGGTCTCCTGCATTATAGGCAAGCTCTTTACCATCTCCAAGGATGGGGACCTAAAACTGAAAGTTTGAGGACCACTATTATTATCCACCATCTATCATAAGGACATTCTTTACATGGTAGCCACAATTGAAAAATGCCTGTTACACAAAGTGAAGTCAGAAAGAGATAAACAAACATCATATATTAACACATATATATGGAATCTAGAAAAATGGTATTGATGAACCTATTTTCAGGGCAGGAATAGAGATGCAAACATAGAAAGAGACTTTGAACACAGCAGGGGAAGGAGAGGGTAGGATGAATTGAGAGAGTACCACTGAAACATATACATCACCGCATGCAAAATAGATAGCTAATGGGAACTTGCTGTTTCACACAGGGAGTTCAGTGAGGTACTCTGCGACAACCTAGAGGGATGGGATAGGGTAAGGGGTAGGTTCAAGAGGGAGGGGATATATGTATGCTTATGGCTGATTCACACTGTTGTATGGCAGAAGCCAACAAAATATTGTAAAGCAATTATCCTCCAATTAAAAATAAGTTTAAAAACACAAAGAATCTCTTTGGAATTCCATTCCCTAACTTTAAAAGAAGCACTAGGAATTCCATCCCTATGCATTCCTTAAAAATAAAGATCATTATCTATTTTCTCTGTATCCCTAATACCAAAGGCAGAGACTGGGTGTTCAACTAGCTTTTGTCGAATGGATAAATACATGAATGAACCAATGACTAAGGTGATAATTTCAGAGAGAACTGAAGAAAACAATGATGCATGTAAATTGCAGTTACATCTTCATAATAAAAGTAACGAGCAATAAAGTTAACTGTACTCATGTTCACAAAGAATAAAACTCAAAATTACCTACCACTAACTTCTCTTGAAAAAAAAAGACTGACTTAAAATTGACAAATATCCAACCAATAAAGGCTTCTTAGAAAATGAAACCTTTCCACTATGGATGAAAAAAATATTGTTTTGTAAACAGTAGTTTACAAAAGATTCATAGCTTGCGGAATGCTGGAAATTCCTCTGTAAAGTATGGCATGCATCTAAATGAGATATTAACCAAGTTTAGAGTTGGGGCTCAGTGCAGGACTGTTGGAGTTCATCAACATGCTGTTCTGCCTACCATTCAAGGAAAAAGAAAAGGATTACTGATGTTATTGGGAGCTTTCTCAAATAATCATCTCAGAAATTAACAAATATGCAGCAGGTGAAAATTCAAAGAAGTTTGTATGTGTTAGAGTAATGAGCAGGCTTCCCTAGTGGCTCAGACAGTAAAGAATCAGCCTGCAATGTGGGAGACCCGGGTTCGGTTCCTGAGTTGGGAAGATCCCCTGGAGGAGGGCATGGCAACCCACTCCAGGATTCTTGCCCGGAGAATCCCCATGGACAGAGGAGCCTGACAGGCTATATAGTCCATGGGGTCACAAAGAGTCAGATGCAAGTGAGCAGCTAAGCACAGCAGAGTGCAGAGTAATGGACAAGATAAGGGAGGAAATATTTCTTTACATTAGCAATGATGAATCGTATAGAACAAAAGGGAACTCAAGTCACCATGTTGAAGTAGCTGACTTCAAGTGTTGATGATGGTGATTAAGCAGTGTCAACACCCCATTTAAGCAAATGGGAGCCTACGTGAGACCAGGCTCTGGCCATAGGTGTCAGGATGCTTAGCTTTGCCAAGTCAAGAAAGATGCAGCTCAAGCAAAACCCAAAATGAAACCAGGAAAATAACTGACATTTCTGAAAATTGCAGGTTTTTCCTCTTTATGCAAACCTTTTTTTTTTTTTCAAGTAATGGTAAAACATTTCTTTTTTCCTTTGACTGTGCTGGGTCTTAGTTGCGGCATGTGGGATCTAGTTCCCCGACCAGACATCAAGCCTGGGCCCCCCTGCATTGAAAGCATGGAGTCCCAGCCACTAGACCACAAGGGAAGTCCCTTCTGGCTCTATACAAACCTTGGCTCAAGCACCGGACAATGTCCTCAAACCACAGTTCCAGTTCCTGTCCCATGACTGCTCTCCATCTCGGCTTAACTCTCAGGCTCCACGTGCTACTGAGATGACTGCCAATAGCTGAAAACTGCCAAAGTGTCCAAGGTTCAAATCCAGCAAGAAATGAGCTTTTCTGTCCGGTAACACCTGAATTAGACAACATTGCCCATCATGAACTATTACCTGGGTGAGAGTAGGGTGAAATGACACTGTGTCCTGTGCTCACATCCTGGATGAAGCACTGTCGCCACAGAGATTCAGTCCTCCCAGACAGCAGGCTCACAGCTTCTACCTCTGGCATCCAGAGTAGAGCCCACCAGAAAGTCAAGGACCAAACACAGGGATGAAAAGAGCTTCCCAAAGAAAACTCTAGGCTTCAGCATCAAGGAGGAGGAAATGGATTCTGGGCAGGTGAAGAGAGCAAATACACTGCTGCTGCTCCATTGCAAAGTCATGCCTGACGCTTTGGGACCCCGTGGACTGTAGCCCGCCAGGCTCCTCTGTCCATGGAATTTCCCAGGCGAGAATACCGAAGTGGGTTGCCAATTACTCCTTCAGGGGTGTCTTCCCAAACCAGGAATCAAACCCTTGACTCCTGCATCGGCAAGCAGATTCTTTATCACTGAGCCATGTGGGAAGCCTGAGCAACTACAAACTAAAATGGTATTCAGGTGACAGCTTTATAGGCCATATTTGACAAGAGTTACCCCAAGGCTTTATATTTGGTGTTGGTGGTTGGAGGATGAGACAAAAAGTGGTTGTCATTTGTGGAATTATAGAGCATCATTCTCTACTGAGAAATCTGTATGCAGGTCAAGAAGTAACAGAACTGTATATGTAACAACAGACTGGTTCCAAATTAAGAAAGGACTACATCAAGGCTGTATATTGTCACCCTGCTTATTTAATCTATACACAGAGTACATCATGTGAAATTTTGAGCTGGATAAAGCACAAGTTGGAATCAAGATTGCCAGGAGAAATATTAATAACCTCAGATACACAGATGATACCACCCTTATGGCAGAAAGTGAAGAGGAACTAAAAAGTCTTTTAATGAAAGTGAAAGAGGAGAGTTAAAAAGTTGGCTTAAAACTCGACATTAAGAAAACTAAGATCATGACATTCAGTCCCATCAATTCATGGCAAATAGATGGGGAAACAATGTAAACAGTGACAGAGTTTATTTGGGGGGTGCTCCAAAATCACTACAGATGGTGACTGCAGTCATGAAATTAAAAGATGCTTGCTCCTTGGAAGAAAAGCTATGACCAACCTAGACAGCATATTCAAAAGCAGAAACATTACTTTGCCAACAAAGATCCATCTAGTCAAAGATATGGTTTTTCCAGTAGTCATGTATGGATATGAGAGTTGGACTATAAAGAAATCTGAGCACTGAAGAATTGATGCTTTTGAACTGTGGTGTTGGAGAAGACTCTTGAGTCCCTTGGACTGCAAGGAGATCCAACCAGTCCATCCTAAAGAAAATCAGTCCTGAATATTCATTGGAAGGACTGATGCTGAATCTGAAACTTCAATACTTTGGGCCCTGATGCAAAGAACTAACTCATTTGAAAAGACCCTGATGCTGGGTAAGATTGAAGGCAGGAGGAGAAAGGGATGACAGAGGATGAGATGGTTGAATGGCATCACTGACTTGATGGACATGAGTTTGAGTAAGCTCCAGGAGTTGGTGATAAACAGGGAAACCTGGCATGCTGCAGTCCATGGGGTTGCAAAGAGCTGGACACAACTGAGGGACTGAACTGAACTGAAGCGAACTGATTCTGTACTGCTTAAAATTCTGGAATAGTCATCTCACAAACTTCAAGACTTGGCCTCAGTTTCTCTCATTGTTCTCCAAATTCCTACTCTACAGTCTGCAACATTCAACTTGCTCTTCCTTGAAAGCATTCCCATCTCTCCTGTTCTTGTGCAAATACTGATTTTTGCCTGACTTGCCTCGCTCAGCTGGTCTGCCTGCTCCAAACCCCTCATACACTCCACCCATCTGCTGGGATAAATCTCAACCATCACTCGGCCCTCCCTACTCAAGAAAGCCTAAATTGAAGGGTGAATGGGATGGATTGGGAGATTGGGACTGATACATATACACTCTCGACACCTTGTATAAGATAGATAACTAATGAGAGCATATGGTGTAGCACAGGAAACTCGGTGCTCGGTGGCGATCTGCATGGGAAGGAAATCCAAAAAACAAGGGGATATACGTATATGGATAGCTGATGCACTTTGCTTACAGCAGAAACTAACAACACTGTATGTAAAGCAACTATAGTCCAATAACAATTAACTTTTAAAAAAGGAAGCCTAAGTTTATGATCACCTCTGCTATTTTCTCCCATAATGTCTAGTGCTTCACATTTAATACCTCTGATCCGAAAGTAAAATAAAGCTCCTAGGGAAAGAATTAAGTGGTCAGGAAATATTCATAGATGGATGGATGGGTAGATGGATAGATGCAGGGATCAAAGTTTTTAAAAAAATGGAAATATTCTAGCTCTACTAACTTATACATGCATCTATAATATTTATATGTAAGTCATATGTTTTCTGCATTCAGTATTTATTCAAGGTCAATTCTGCACCTGCTATGGTCTGAGGCACTGGAGATACATCAGGGAAAGCAGATAAAAACAGTGTAAGAACAGAATAGTCATAAATAAGCAAAGGATCTAACATGTTGGAAGGTAGTAAGTTCTTTAGGAAACATCCAGCAACTTAAAGAAGTTGAGAAATGCTAGGATGGCAGAATAGTTTTTAACAGAATGGGCACAGCAGATGTTCACTGAGGAGGTGACATCTGGGCAAAGATACCAGGGAGGGGAGAGCAGAGCTGTGCAAATATCTATCAGGAGGGCTGCAGGCAGAGGCACAGCCAGAGCAAGGCCCTGAGGTGAGCACAAGCCTGGCTCAACACAGGCTGGCGTTGACCTGAATCACAACCATTTTACCACTATGAAGAGCAAAAACTACTTTCACCTAATTGCCAAAAGATCATTTTTTTCAGTTGTTTTTTTTTTTTTTAAGATTTCTTTGATGTGGACCATTTTTAGTCTTTACTGAATTTGCAACAATATTGCTTCTGCTTTATATATTTGGTTTCTTGGTTTCAAGCCATGTGGGATCTTAGCTCCCCAACCAGGGATCGAACTGACGGACACCCCCTGCATTGGAAGGCAAAGTCTTAACCACTGGACCACCAGGAATTATTCATTTTTACCTATTTTTAATTATTTAATTTGGAAATATCACAGGTATTTTTTACCACAGTAGGCAGACTTTATAACTCAAGAACTTTTTTTGATCAGCCAAAAACTTAAGAAAACAGGAAAAAGAAAAAAAAGAAAAACATTTTTACCCAGTGTGTACTGACCTAAAATTGTTCACTTGCATTAACTTTATTCATGTGATAATTTAAAGGGCATCCCTTCATCATTCAAAGAGGAAAATGCCTTCTGCAATGTAGGAAAATCATGTAACAGCTATGAAAGTTTCTTTCTATTACTGTTTTAATAACTGTAAACTTCAACAGGTACCAACAATTATATTAATATTACTATTAATGCCTATTTTTTTCATTAGGAGTTGAGAAACAGCTAAACAGCTACCTTGAATATTTTGTTTTATCCCTGGTAATGATAAGCTTTCATATTTGCCTTCTTACCATCTGGTTTGCTTCAAAAGAATTAAAAAGAAAAGAGTATAACAAATTTAATTAAATGAGCCATGTTTCTAAGACTGATACCCTGTTAATGGGAATGCATTCAGGCTCCTCATATTCCCAAACTTGCTTAACAGTTGTCTACAAAATAAGCCTCTTCCTGTGTTCTAAACTTCCTGCAACGGGTCCACTGATTCTGAGCAAAGCCATCCCTTGGGCTTCCCTGATGTCTCAGCACTAAAGAATCCACCTGAAATGCAGGAGATGTAGGTTCCATCCCTGGGTTGGGAAGATTCCCTGGAGGAGGGCATGGCAATGCACTCCAGTATTCTTGACTGGAGAATTCCACGGAGAGAGGAGACTGGCAGGCTACAGTACATGGGGTTGCAGAGTGGGACACGACTGAAGCGACTTAGCACATGTGCACAAAACCATCTTATAAAGACTGAAAGAACATGTCGAACAGCAACAACAGTAATAATAAGCTTGCATGTACTGATGCTTACCCTGTGCTAGGCACTGTCAGTTATTTCATCTAATCATCACAACATTCCTGATAAAGGATGTACCGTTTTTATTCTCACTAGACAGATACACAATCCCCAGAAGTTACTCTCTAGATGGCAGGAGCCCTGTGGCACCAAGGGATCTCACTCTCTTGACCATTATGGATTAAATTTGGCTAAGTATGCAAAGCAGGATTGGCCAGACTGTCCCTCCTAGGAGAGATGATGGAATTAGTGTCTGCATTTGCCTGGAACCTCCTATAACCTGGAGACAGAGAAGGAGGGGAGGACTCTTGCTAAGAGAATAAAATGAAGCAGAGATGGGAGAGCATGCAAGAGAAAGGGGCTTCCCTGGTGGTGCTAGTGGTAAAGAATCCATCCAACAATGCAGGAGACTTAAGAGATGCCAGTTCGATCCTTGGGTTGGGAAGATCCCCTGGAGGAGGGCATGGCAACACACTCCAGTATTCTTGCCTGGAGAATCCCATGGACAGAGGAGCCTGGAGGGCTACAGTCCATAGGATTGCAAAGAGTCAGACATGACTGAAGTGACCATCAATCAAGTATGCAGAGAGAAAAGAGAAATACTTGCTTCGGTTGTTGATGCCTTTCTGGTACCTGTTTCCATTCTCTCCTGAGGCCTGACCACCACTCCTGGGCTCAGGATCTGTACACATGGATTGAGCCAGTGGTCCCCAAAGTTTTGGGCACCAGGGACTGGTTTCAAGAAGACAATTTTTCCAAGGACCAGGGTTGGGGAGGGGATGGTTTCAGGATGATTCAGAGGCATTGTGTTTATTGTGCACTTTATTCCTATTATTATTATGTCAGCTCTGCCTCAGATCATCAGGCATTAGATCCTGGACATGATCTCTCATATCCAAGTCATTACTCAGCATGAACTCTGCACCCAATAGGGTACATCAACACAGCGCTCTAAGTAATAATAATCCCCTTCAAATCTGATTGTTCTTGTTCAGTTGCTAAGTTGTATCTGACCGCAACCCCATTGGCCTGGCTTCCCTATCCTCCACCATCTCCCAGAGTTTTCTCAAACTCGTATCCACTGAAACAGCGGTGCCATCCAACCATCTCATTCTCTGTCACCCTCTCCTGCCCTCAGTCTTTCTCAGCATAGGGGTCTTTTCCAGTGAGTTGACTCTTCCCATCAGGTGGCCAGTTTTAGAACTTCAGCTTCAGCATCAGTCCTTCCAATGAATATCCAGGGTTGATTTCCTTTAGGCTTGACTGATTTGATCTCCTTGCTGTCCAAGGGACTATCAAGAGTCTGCTCTAACACCACAAGTCAAAAGCATCAATTCTTCAGCACTCAGCCTTCTTTACGGTCCACTCTCACATCTGTACATGACTACTGGAAAAACCATAGCTCTGACTATATTGAACTTTGTCTGCAAAGTGATGTCGCTGCTTTTTAGTACGATGTCTAGGTTTGTCAAATCTGACACTCAAGGCATTATGTTCTTTCAACACCTTTTCCAAAATCTAATACCAAAAACAGTTTTCTCACCTTCCATACATAAATGCTTCTTTAGTCCTTACCATCCACAGACACATTTCATTACTTTTGCTTTCACTGCCTGCTGTAGCTTCCTCGGTAACATGTATCACAACTATAATAAAGTAATTGTATACAATTCATTTATTTCTCATCTGTCTCCCCTGCTAGACTATTAATTCCATGAGGGTAGATTGAGTATGTCTAAAGCAATAACTGGCATAGAAATTTTTAATCAGATAATTAATCCTCTTCCCCTTCCCTTTATCCCCATTTACAGGAGCTCAGAGAGAGCAAGAGAGCTGCAAGTGCTCACGCAACTAGGACAGAGCAAAACAATGCAGAAATCCAGCTCTTTCTGAAGTGTTTTATTTTTCCATCGCTTTCAGTATCCCCCCAGAAATGTCCATGTGGCTGTTAAATTACGTAAACTTCCCCTTGCCAACAGCTGTAATATTTCAGTAGCCATTTAAGGATGTTAAACTTAACATAATATTTTTGGCAATAAAAGCAGCATTGCAAAATAATCACATTTATTTTCACATCCAAAATAAAATCCCACTATGTTAATATCTAAAGATACAGAGCAAGAATTAGGTATTTTACAAACCGCCTCCAGGGCACAGGTTATCCTGAAGCATCTTTGAAAATCTTCTCTTAAAATTGGAATAGTTAAGGACATATTCAAACTAGTTTCTAAATATGCCTGAAAGAAAGACCAACAGGTGGCCTCCCTGTGGCTCAGTCTAAAGAATCTGCCCACAATGTGGGAGACCTGGGTTTAATCCCTGATTGGGAAGATACCCAGGAGAAGGACATGGCAACCCACTCTTCTTGCATGGAGAATTCTGTAACAGAGGAGCCTGATGGGTTATAGTCCATGGAGTTGCAAAGAGTCAGGTACAACTGAGCAACTAACATTCACTGATTCAAGGCCAACAGGGTATTTCCCTTAAAATCCCATGTTGTTAAGACATTCAACCTCTTCTCTCAACTTCTAGTATTTTAGGTTGTTTTTGGAGCCCGAGGTGTTAGATAAAGGAAATGAGGGAAATTGAAAGGACTTGGATGGAGTAAATGGTAGGAATTTTTTAAATAAAGAAAACATCCTAAAAGATCTTGCCTGACCTGCCAGTGTTCCAAAACTGGCAACCTATGAGACAGACAGAAACAGGATTTGGGCTAGTACCTTGTCTTAAAAATAAAATATATACCTAGTATTTACACAGAGTGGATTTGAAATAAAAGTTTTGATTTCTTGCTCCATTTGAAAGAAGTCTGAGTTGTCTTTAGATGGGACTCTTGCCCTCAAACTTGCTTGATTCTTTTCCAGACTTCACTCACTTATAAAATCAGCTGGATGACATATAATTTGATTTTGACCCCTCCAGTCTGAACTGACAACTCTCTTCCCATATTCACAAACTCCAGGCACACTGGCTTCCTTTCATTTCCATTAACTCATGAAGCTTCTTCCGACGTTTTGTGAGAAAACAGAAGTCGTTCTAAATATGCAAAGCATAAAAGTATTTAACACAAGGAATTAGAATCAAACTTTGAAAAGGCTTGAGAGCAAAGATTAAGGAAATGGCTACCAACATTTAAGAAATCAGGAAGTGAAAGAATCATTACGAAACCATCCACCATGGTATCAGTCAAAAAACCAGTGATTCTCGGGACAGGATTTGAAATCTGCTGGTCCAGCTCTCATCTGTAGTCTGACGAGACTTACAGGCAATACACAGTGACTGCCAGGGAATAAGGGCTTCTCCTTCTCGTCTGTATTTCAGATCTCTCACAGCACCTCTCGTTGTTGAAACCTATATATATATATATTTGGCTGCACCAGGTCTTATTTGTGGTACACAGGATCTTTCAGTTTCCCATGTAAACTCTTAGTTGTGGCAGGTGGGATCTAGTTCCCCAGCCAGGGATTGAGCCCAGGGCCCCTGCTCTGGGAGGGTGGAGTCTTAGCCACCAGACCACCAGGGAAGTCCCTCATTGTTGAAATCTACCTGGGAATCCTGCTGGCAAAGAAGTCTGGGGGGAAAAGTGTCCAGGCTTCTGGTCTTTGTTCTTCAAAAGAACACCAAGTCCAGCAGGGACAAAATGGAATACGAAAAAGAATTCCCAGCACACTGTCACCAGTCCTTTGCTGGTAGAATGCTCTCCCCACCTCATCTTCAAATCAGGTCAATCAACTTCGTAAGAAAGAATTGGGATGGCTGAGGAAGGACCTCAAAAACTCTACTCCTCGGTAAAATCAATGACAACAGTTGGGAAAATGATCAAAACCAATAGTTTCAGACTCTAGAAATTAACCAAAGTCTGTTAAAAATCCAAGGTAAATTTATACTCCCCAAAAGTAGCTGAATCTCAGTTTTTTAAAAAATGTGAACTTTGAGGTTTCATAATTTGCTCTTCGCCCATGCCCTACATTTTCATCTCAGCATTGAAAACTAACAGCATCACAGTTATGGCCACCATGAAAACCAGCAGCCAAGTAGTCACTGAAAGAGGAAAAAACAGGTTTGAAATTTCCTTAAAAGCCTGATTCCTGGAAAACTGTCATTATTTGACTTACCTACCAACTCCTTGTAAATCCTCACTAACAGCACTTGTTTTAATTGACCAAAAACTCAGAGCTTGCCCCAGTACAAATAGCCTCATCTCTATATTTGACAAAAAAAAAAAAAAACAGCAATTATTTAACATAGCATCTGCCTGATGAGGTAATAATAGTTGGGGAAGGGAAATAAGATTGACTGAAAAGTGTAAAAGAGAAACATAGGCAACTGGATGTCCATGAAAGGCTTTGAAAAGCTCTACGAAGACCAATGGACAGAGATTTGTGATATTGTACAAGAGGCAGTGATCAAGACCATCCCCAAGAAAAAGAAATGCAAAAAGACAAAACAGTTGTCTGAGGAGGACTACAAATAGCTGAGAAAAGGTGAGAAGCAAAAGGCAAAGGAGAAAAGGAAGGATAAACCCATTTGAACGCAGAGGTCCAAAGAATAGCAAGGAGAGATAAGAAAGCCTTCCTCAGTGATCAGTGCAAAGAAATAGAGGAAAATTAGAGATACCAAGGGAACATTTCATGCAAAGATGGACTATCAATAAAGGACAGAAATGGTATGGACCTAACAGAAGCAGAAGATATTAAGAAGAGGTAGCAAGAATACACAGAAGAACCATACAGAATAGGTCTTCATGATCCAGATAACCATGATGGTGTGATCACTCACCTAGAGCCAGACATCCTGGAATGCAGAGTCAAGTGGGCCTTAGGAGGCATCACTGCGAACAAAGCTAGTGGAGGTGATAGAATTGCAGTTGAGCTATTTCAAGTCCTAAAAGATGATGCTTTTTAAGTGCTGCACTCAATATGCCAGCAAATTGGGAAAACTCAGCAGTAGCCACAGGACCAGAAAAGGTCAGTTTTTCATTCCAATCCCAAAGAAAGGCAATGCCAAAGAATGCTCAAATTACCACACAATTGTACCCATCTCACATGCTAGCAAAGTAATGCTCAATAGTCTCCAAGCCAGGCTTCAACGGCACATGAACTGTGAACCTCCAGATGTTTAAACTTGATTTAGAAAATGCAGAAGAACCAGAGATCAAATTGCCAACATCCACTGGATCATCGATAAAGCAAGAGAATACCATAAAAACATCTACTTCTGTTTTACTAACTATGCTAAATCCTTTAACTATGTAGATCACAACAAACAGTGGAAAATTCTTCAAGAGATGGGAATACCAGACAACCTTACCTGTCTCCTGAGAAATCTGTATGCAGGTCAAGAAGTAAGAGTCAGAACCAGACTTGGAACAACAGATTGGTTCCAAATTGGGAAAGGAGTACGTCAAGGCTGTATATTGTCACGCTGTTCATTTAACTTACATATGGAGTACATCATGCGAAATGCTGGGCTGGATGAAGCACAAGCTGGAATCAAGATTGCAGGGAGAAATATCAATAACCTCAGATACACAGATGACATCACCCTTATGGCAGAAAGTGAAGAAGAACTAAAGAACCTCTTGATAAAAGTGAAAGAGGAGAATAAAAAAGCTGGCTTAAAACTCAACATTCAAAAAATGAAGATCATGGCATCCAGTCCTATCAATTCATGGCAAATAGACAGGGAAACAATGGAAACAGTGGCAGACTTTTTTTTGGGGGGGTGGTTCCCAAATCACTGCAGATGGTGACTATAGCCGTGAAATTAAAAGATGCTTGCTCCTTGGAAGAAAAGCTATGACAAACCTAGACAGCATATTCAAAAGCAGAGACATCACTTTGCCAACAAAGGTCTGCCTAGTCAAAGCTATGGTTTTACCAGTAGTCATGTATGGATGTGAGAGTCGGACTAAAAAGAAATCTGAGCACCAAAGAACTGATGCTTTTGAACTGGTGTTGGAGAAATGCTTGAGAGTCCCTTGGACTTCAGGGAGATCAAACCAGTCCATCCTAAATGAAATCAACTCTGAATATTCATTGGAAGGATTGATACTGAAGCTCCAAAACTTTGGCCACCTGATGCAAAGAACCAACTCATTGGAAAAACCTGATGCTGGGAAAGATGGAAAGCGAGACAAGAGAACAGCAGAGGATGAAATTGTTAGATAGTATCACTGACTCAAAGGACATGAGTTTGAACAAACTGTAGGAGGTAGTGAAGAACAGGGAAGTCAGGCGCTGTAATTCATGGGCTCACAAAGAGTGGAACACTATTTACTGACTCAACAACAAGAACAACAAAGCAAGATGAGAAAGTTCTAGAGTTCTGCTGTAGAAAATCATACTTGTAATCCAGACTCTAATGTATACTTAAACATTTATTGAGGGTAGATCTCATGTTAAGAGTTCTTACCACACATGCAAAAAAAATTAACTTACATGAATAGATAACCAACCTGATCAATTTTGCCCTTCTTTTGATGGACCAAGAAGAAAAACATTACTAGGTAAATCTCAAGGAAGTCTTCAGTTGGAGGATAAAAGGAGAAAGTAACATGACCTGGGGGATTAACAGAAGTGACCAGGACCAAAATATGCTTAATAAGTAGTCCAAGTCTTAAAGAAATTATTTAAGCCTACTCACATGAGCTCTCAGTTTTTAAAATATCTAATGATTACAAATAGGCAATTCACTAAACGTCACATTGAGAGGTAGAAAAATATTCATCATACAACAGTCTCGTTACTCATATAAAGGTTTAGTAACTCAAATTTCACAGACTTCTGCAGCTCTCACCAAGCTCTAGCTTGCTGCAGGAAGTCTGTACTTTGTCCTTTTTGCTGCCAGTCAATCCTAAAGGAAATCAACCCTGAATATTCATTGGAAGGATTGATACTGAAGCTCCAATTCTTTGGCCACCTGATGCGAAGAGTCAACTCACTGGAAAAGACCTTGATGCTGGGAAAGATTGAAAGCAGGAGGAGAAGGGGACAACAGAGGATTAGATGGTTGGATGGCATCACTGACTCGATGGATATGAGTTCGAGCAAGCCCCAGGTGTTGGTGAAGTAGGACAGGGAAGCCTGGCATGCTGCAGTCCCGGGGGTCACAAAGAGTCAGACAAAACTTAATGACTGAACAGCAACAATCATATTAGAATAGATCTGTTAAGTAAACGAACGTGTGGAGTTTTAGGCTCACTTACAGTCCTGGGAAGCAGGAGCTCTGGCGCATGTTGTGTTAAGGTATAAGCCACAGAATTAACAGCTGAAGGCAAAGTCTATGCATCCTCCCGTATGCCACGGCATACAAAATCCAGGCATTTCAGGCTTTGCGGTGCGCAGTGTGTGATGCTGAGGAATCTGTCAGGGGCCATTTGCAGTAACAAAGAACAGAACTGTGTGGACAAGCTCCCTGAAAGAGCTGATCCAGGAACTTTTCCTCCTGTCCCTTTTGTTCTTGTCAATTACCGTGATGGTGGAGAAACCAAGCACTGGAGAAGAACCCGAGAAAGTTTTCTTAGAACATCCTTAAGGATGCTTCTCTTTCTGCATCAGGAATGGACCAGAGCACTAATTCCTTGATTTCTATGGTGTCTCCTTATCAATAAAATCTAAGAGACTCTGTCTCATAGGCTCTCTGTCATATTTTAAGTTGCCCTCGGGACCCTAAATCTTTCAAAGGTCATCACTACTGCAGCAATGGTCTGAGTATGAAGCTATATAACACTGGATGCCGTAATTATCTTCCTGAAGATCTTGGTGGCATCATGAGCTGAAGGGATTACTTGCTACTCAAGACAATCTTACTATAAACTCACAGAATTTTATTGTGATACTAAAAAATACATATATGGGTCTTGATATCCAGAAATTGTTAAAGCATGTATACTTTCTTGCCAATTTTTTTTGTTTTTTAAACAGGAGAAAAAGGTTTCCCAGCTACACTGTTCCTGGTTTGGAATTTCACAGCTCAGAATGCAAGCTTTTTCCTAAGGATTTCTGCATACCACTGGAAGTATTGTTGTCAGCTCAGCAGGCACACATGCACACACACATACAAATTCACACACAAATTCACATCGGGAGAGAGAAAAGTAATCAAAATTATTTACTTTTATTTTACTTTGAACTGCTGTAATTACATTTACCCTGGTTGTTGTTGTTGTTCAGTTACTAAGTCACGTCCAAATCTTCACGACCTCATGGGCTGCAGCATTCCAGGCTTCCCTGTCCTTCACTATCTCCTGGTGTTTGCTCAAACTCATGTCCAATGAGTCAATGATGTCATCCAACCATCTCATCCTCTATCATTTCCTTCTCCTCCTGCCTTCAATCTTTCCTAGCATCAGAGTCTTTTCCAGCACGTTGGCTCTTCACATCAGGTGGCCAAAGTATTGGAGCTTCAGCTTCAGCATCAGTCCTTCCAATAAATATTCAGGGTTGATTCCCTTTAGGATTTTAGGTTTCATCTCCTTGCAGTCCAAGGGACTCTCAAGAGTCTTCTCCAGCATCATAATACCAGAAGTCAAAGATAATGTAAATCCCAGATCCATTATACACAAATCAGCATCACATGATCTCTAATAAGGTATAAAACATTTAACAGCTCAATGTTTACTAATATATTCTGAGCATCTGTTTAAAAACAGTAGAGTGTTACTCCCTGTAGGGCAACAACACTGAACTACTGGCGTCTCATCACTCTAGGGGCTCCCCAATGGCAGCTGAGTGGGGGACAAAAGGGGGTTGTCACACCTGCCAAAGTACATTTGATGCAAAGCATGATATGACAGTTCTCATATTTGAAGAATCACACTGCCATGTGATTCTGTTGAGAGTTCATTCACATCAAAGTTAGCAATGTTCATTTGAGACAAAACAAACCATACCACGTTAAACAAATCTGGACTTGAATTTAGAAGTAAAGGACCTGCCCCTCCCCTTGAATGTTCACCATCGCAAGAAATGACACCTATCACCCAGTTGCCGAACCTCCCAAAACAAGAATCATTCTTATTTTCTCTTTTTCTTCAACTCTCACATCTGGTCCGTCATCAAACCCTCATCACTCCCCTCCAAACTATACCCAGATCTACTATCATAGTTTCCTTACGAGTCTCATACTTCCATCCTTTTCTCCCGCTAATCTCCCCACAGGAGCCAACTTGACCCTTTAACACCTGAGCCAGTCACCTGGTTCTATAAACAATTTGGAACATAGCCATTTGTTTAAGTATTGTTCATGGCTATTTCCACGGCACAGCAGCAGAACTGACTAGTTATAACCGAGACAGTACAGCCTACACAGAGATTAAAACACTAACTATCCAATACTTAAGAGTTTACTAATATGTTTTTTAAAAAATAAATCAGATCAGGCCATCTCCCTTTCTGAAAAAGCTCAAGAGTTCCTCTTTACACTTGGAAGAAAATCCAAATGTCTTACTTTAGCCCATGAGGCAGAAAGCGAAGAACTAAAGAACCTCTAGATGAAAGTGAAAGAGGAGAGTGAAAAATCTGGCTTAGAACTCAACATTCAAAAAACAAAGATCATGGCATCTGGTCCCATCACTTCATGGCAAACAGATGACGAAACAATGAAAGCAGTGGCAGACTTTATTTTGGGGGGCTCCAAAATCACTGCAAGATGGTGACTGCAGCCATGAAATTAAAAGACACTTGCTTCTTGGAAGAAAAGTTATGACCAAACTAGACAGCATATTCGAAAGAAGAGACATTACTTTGCCAACAAAGGTCCTTCTAGTCAAAGTTATGATTTTTCCAGTTGTCATGTATGGATGTGAGAGTTGGACTATAAAAAAAGCTGAGCACTGAAGAATAGATGCTTTTGAACTGTGGTGTTGGAGAAGACTCTTGAGAGTCCCTTGGACTGCAAGGAGATCCAACCAGTCAATCGTAAAGGAAATCAGTCCTGAATATTCATTGAAGGACTGATGCTGAAGCTCAAACTCCAGTATTTTTGCCACTTAATGCAAAGAACTGACTCCTTGGAAAAGACCTTGATGCTGGGAAAGATTGAAGGCAGGAGGAGAAGGGGACGACAGAGGATGAGATGGTTGGATGGCATCAGCGACTGGTTAGACTGAGTTTGAGCAAGCTCTGGAAGTTGGTGATGGACAGGGAAGTCTGGCGTCCTGCAGTCCATGGGGTCACTAAGAGTCAGACATGACTGAGCAACTGAACTGAAAGTTGCACTCGTTCGTTCATCCACCTTGGTCTCTTTGCTATGCCAAGCGTGCCACATTCAAACAGTGAGGATGATGTATCTAAAAACTCATTATTCATGTTTTAGAATAACTGCTCAGGGCTTCCCTGGTGGCTTGGTGGTAAAGATTCCACCTGCCAATGCAGGAGACATGCATTCAACCCTGATCTGGGAAGATCCCACATGCTGCTGAGCAACTAAGCCCCTGCATCGCAACTACTGAGCCTGCGCTTTAGATCCCAGGAACCGCAACCACTGAGCCTATGTGCCACAACTACTGAAGCCTACCTGCCCTGGGGCCCATGCTCTGCAACAAGAGATGCCACAGCAGTGAGAAGCCCGTTCACCGCCACTAGAGAGTATCTCCTGCTCGCCACAACGAGAGAATAGCCAGAGGAGCAACGAAGACCCAGCACAGCCAAAGTAAATAAATAAACAAATAAAATTATGTATAAAAAAAAGAAAACTGTTTAGATGAGGCAGACATACCACAGACCTCAGAATCAGCATCACACAGACTAGGGTTTCTTGTTAGGCTTCAAAACTTGCTCTCTCTGGGTTCCTTATCCTATTTGACAAATCGGAAGATTGCTATTTATCTGAGGGAGTGTTAAAGGGAATTAAAGGAGAATATGTAAACTTTAGTATGTAAACACTAAGGATTTTACAAGGCTTAGTCATATCCTTTCCCAGACCAAAATCAACACTCTTCATGTTTTAACCTCTCCTCATTTGGGCACTGGATATTAAAAATCTACATCCTGAAGCAAGAAAAATACATAAAAAATAAACTACCTTAAAATTCTTTATGTCTTAGATGTGAATTTTAATTTTTAATCTTTTTTTAAGCCGAACCACTTTCTTCTTCTGGAACTTACATCCTTTATGGAAATCAAATACACGTTCCTCTTTGCCAACCAGCCAAGATGTAGTTACACATGAATATTTTCACTTCTGGAATCTTTTTTATAATCAAAGAAAGCTTGGAAAACACAGTAATAAAGCCAACAGAGGCTTTACTATTGCTTCAAATCCAAGCAAATACCTTTTGATGACATCTGTGTGACCTTATGAGGCATGGAAACAGGACTGTTCTTGCAATACTCCATCTAGGGATGCATACTAGTTTAGCTCAGGCTGAGCCATTAGAAAAGGAATCTGGAAGGAAATATTTCAAGACTGTGAACTTGGTGCTGGTTCAGGTTATTTTAAGACACAATTTCAGAAAGACCAGTCAGTCCTCTCTGGCTTAGCCACTGAATCACAAAGTGCCGCCTCTTCGTAAGACCTTGTGATGGGGTTTAGGTTCAAGGAGCTTATTTGGGACAGAATCCTAGCAAACACCCAGTCAGGGGGAGAGACACCAGGACAGGTAAACAAAAACAGAGGATGAAGGGCATGTGACTGTGTAGAGTAATTGGAATTTAATGTCTCCAGGAACCTCTGGAGCCAGAATATCTCCGAGTTATACACATGAGGGGTGAAGGAGCCAAGATACTCACAGACTAACTCCAGTAAGTCACTGGTTGAAGGCTGCACTTGGGGCCAAGGGCAAAGTGCACTCCAACTATCCAAGAAGCCTGCAGGCAAATACAAGCAGAGGCTGCCAACTGGTCCATATGAATGACAGTGGAGGCTCAATGAGGCTGAAGAACGGTGCTGACAGCATTTGCCATGCAGGCAATCTGAGTCTCCAGACCTGGCTGGGTCCTGCAACCCTACTCCAATTTAATACTGAGGCCAAGATGCAGAAGGAGATAAGAGACAATGTCAGGCCTAGGAATATTGATTCACTAATCAAATGTTTATCGGCAGCCTACTGCAAGACAGAGGAGCTAGTCGTGGGCCAAACACTGGCTTTTCTTTCCCACCCCACGCCCTCTGCACAGCCTAACCTCAGCAAGTCACACCTCTTCATGGGCCCGTGCACCCTCACTGGTTCTGGGGTTGACTTCCTCTCTGAACGATCCGCTTTCCTTCTAGTCTCAGCTCAGCACTGGGCAGTCTCAGCTCCTGTAACGTTATGCATCCTTCTCTAGTAGACGTTCTCAGGGTGTATCATCTTCAGTTCTTTCATGTCTGTCCACCCCTACCAGGCTCTGGGCACCAGCACAGAACAGATGCTCAAGGAATGTTTCGTTGAATTGAACAAAAGCAAAGTGCAAGCAACAGAAGAAACCAAATCTGGATGCTGACATTTTCAACAGGGTAGAACATATTTAGAAACATGGAAATATGCTCATACAACAGTATCTTAAATATACACATATACACAGAAGAAGCCTGGACAGATAATACACATATTTTATATTTTAATAGTGAACTGTATCTTTGGTTTACCTATATTTTCTAATTTTACTACCATGAAGGCATAGTAACTCTATCTTTGAAAAGTTAAATTGACCTTTAAAACAATGAAAGGCTTATTGATGGAAACTCAGGGTCAGGCCAGTTGTAGGTCACAGATTTTAAGGCCAGTCAGGGAAGCCAATGAGTAACTAAACAGGCAGGATCCAGGCAGAGGAAGACTTTGAAATTGAAGCAGCTTCTCCCTCTGAAGGGAACCTTCACCCAGAACATGTCCTCATAGTAGGACCACTTGGGTCTGAATGGGGGCTGGCATATCAGGTTATGGATGTTGTGCAAGGACCAAGCCAGAGGGGCTGGGGGGACTGGAGGTAAAAGCATAGATCCTCACTCCTGACCTCATGGACTACTCATCTTCCTTCTTGTAAGCAGCCTCGGCTTTACCAACTGAGTGATTATCTGCAGAGCATCAAACAAAGCATGGGAGCCAAACTCATCCAACCTCTGATGATACATTCCTCTGTCTCTTTAAATACCAAGTTATCAAATTAGAAAGCCTTGAAAGTGATCGCCCTTCAGACTCATTTTCCAGATGGGAATATCAAACATCGAAGAGGAAGAAGATTTTAAACCAGAAGCCATTATATCATTGAACATGCCGACGCACAGAGATTGGAGGTAGGTGCTAGGAAGGCTGTTTGAGGACTCTGAGGTCAGGCTTGATGACAGAGCTATGTGTGGTTGATTAGTAATGTCTGCATGGCAATGGCTAGGGAAACAGTGACCCACATCCCACTCTCTCCTTAGCCCTGAGCAGCAGCAGGATAACGAGCATTTATGAGAGAAGCCCCATGGAGAGAAGATGATATGGCACCAAAGACATTTCTAATTTTATAATACAAGGAAACACACTTAGACAAAGTCATTATATCTTTCAACGTAACTGAAAAAAAAAAAAAAGTACATGATAGAATGAGGATTCAGATTCCTATCTGTCCAACCCCAAAACCCATGCTCTTGACAGCTATCCTTCAGGGTCTTCCTGGGTGGCTGCCTCTTTTCCATAATCCCCCAGTACCACCCCCCTCACTCAGCTCTGACAGCTCAGCTCCTAAAGTAGCCTCAGGATTCACCCGCTTCTAATTTCAATAGCTTGCGCCCTTTGCCTTGGACACAAAGACACAATGTCCCAGGTCCTCTTTTTCAGGTCGCAAGTTGTCACTCTCTGCACTTTACCACTGAATGTGTCATGTGGCTTCAGCCCTTCCTTTCAACCTGCTTGATTTATTCAAGTGCGTGAAAATGACTCACAAGTTACACGAAGACAAACCCAGCTGTGTGCCAGAGATAATTATTTCCAAGTAATTAAAATGAGCTATGGGCTGCCAAATTAAACACCAAAACATGATTCTGCACTTTTTCTCTTATCTGCCTCGTCCGGTCTCCGGCAGTCAAAGGAAACTGCTTGCTAAGGCAGGGGCTCCCCAGCTCTAATACATTAAGCATCGCTGTTCAGCAGCTTTTTTAAAGGATCATCTCTGCATGAAAGACTTTCTGCAGCTCAAGAGAAAACCTCTGGTCTGCAGGGAGAGGGCTCCAAGGCGACCACTTATGCCACTTGCCGTTCGTAAGCTCCCCCCAAAATCTGTCCAACACATCTAGAATCAACATAGATGTCACATAACAATAGGGACAGTGAGGAAGGAGGCAGCAGAGATGGAGGGAAGGGAGAAGCCGCGCACCCCACCCCACCCCCCAATTGTATCTATCACATTCACTCTGAACCTTCTGGAGAGCTGTGTCAAATTCCTCTCTAACTCAGGTCCCAAACGTGAACAGACTTAGATGCTCGGGGACTTCCCAGGTGGCGTTAGTGGCAAATAACCTGCCTGCCAATGAGGAGACATGAGAGACTCTGGTTCGATCCCTGGGTCAGGAAGATCCCCTGAAGAAGGAAATGGTACCCACTCCAATATTCTTGCCTGGAGAATCCCAGGGACAGAGGAAGCTGGAGACGGAAGTGACTTAGCACACAAACACGAACAAACTCAGATGCAGGGACTCTCATTCAAGTTCTTTACTGAGAGAACACTCTCAGGAGAGACCCATAAGGGTGTGAGGGAGGTGGGTAGGGCAGGGGCCAAAGCTAGGCAAAAAATGTGCTTCCATAAAAAGTCTTGGTCTGATCCCATGAGGAGCTCAGAAGCATAAACTGTATCACAGTGTCTAAACCACCCAGAGGCAAGGTGACTAGGATATTCTATGCCTCCATCATTCAGTCATCGCGGAGGGCTACCCTTTGTGGCAATGACTTGGGGGTATGGAGCATGCAACTCAAGGACAATCGCAGATGAGAAGTGCATAGATAAGCCATCAGCAGCCTGTACCCACAGCAGCTGGGAGAGGGGTGCCCCAGTGAGGTAACAAAGACCTAGATGGGGTGCTGACAGCACCTGCTCCCCTCTTATACATGGTCTCATGGTGTTTAGACAGAGAATATCCAACCTGGAAGTGATCTCAAAGTGGGGGTCCTAAGCCTGAGGTTTATGTCCTCCACAAGACACATGCTTGACCTTGGGGATTATGTGATCCCACTGAAAACTGTCTGCAACATGTTCACGTGTGAAACTGACAGAGAACAAAGACCATAGGTCTCATCTGGATCTCTGTAGCAGGAATCCCCAGCCCCCAGGCCGCACATGGGTACCGCTCCCTGGCCTGATGGGAACAGGAGCACCCAGCAGGAGGTGAGCAGTGGGCTGGCAAGCAAAGCTTCATCTGTGTTTACAGCCGCTCCCCATCACTTCATTATTGCCTGAGCTCTACCTCCTGTGAGAGGCGGCGTAACAAATATAATACATTTGAATCATCCCATAACCATTCCCCAACCCTACTCTGTGGAAAACCTGTCTTCCACAAAATTGGTCCTTGGTGCCAAAAAGATTGGGGACCGCTACTGTAGAGTCCATGACCCTCTTGGGTTCAGAAGTTCACCTCCAAACTTTCTCAGGGCACAGGCAGCTGTAATTCAGCCTTTTCCATGAGACTTTCCTAAACTCATCCCTATTTGCTGCCTACTTCAGGGGCATAGTTGGGGGCCTGGGGAGGGGCCAAGATGTCATCATACCTCTTCTAAACATGGTAAGCGTGTTAATGATTTTGAAGATGGCGATGAGGACAATTAAAGCTACAGTTTATCTGAAAGCTAAAGCTTAGCATATGCTTAATACCTGCCAGTTGTTGTCCTAAACTTGGGTTAGCTCACTTAGTTTTCAAAACTATTCTTTGAAAGGGGACCTATTAATACATCCCACTTTATCCTGTTTAAAAAAAAAAAAAAAACTAAAATACTGAGAAATTAAATAACTTACCCAACTTCTGATAGTTAAGAAGTAGGAGAGTCAGGATTTGAACCTAGGCAGTCAGACTCCAGAACTGCAAGAATGCTGAAGGAAGCCACGTAAAATATGTGGTTGAAGCATCAGGATTCAGACCATAAAGCCACAAAGATACACAAAGGCAGCGACTTTTCAATTCTCTAGTCTCTCCATTACCCAGGCCATGGGGCCATGCCCTCCCCACCCCTCTAGGATACAGCAAGAGCTCCAGAAACACTAGTTATACATGTGACTAAATTAAATGGTTAAATAAGATAAAGTGAGCCTAAAAGTGCCTAACTCAGTCCCTAGACTTAATGGGTACACAAGCAATGATAATTTCCTCTTGATGAAAAGAAGGTTATTTTTCCATTCCATTCCCCCAGATAGCCCACCATGCCTCAGAAAATAGTGACAAGTACAAAATTTACTGAACTGAACTGAATGGGTAACAGGAAGGGTACTCATTTGGAAAGACCCTGATGCTGGGAAAGATTGAAGGCAGGAGGAGAAGGGGAAGACAGAGGATGAGATGGTTGGATGGCATCACGGACTCAATGGACATGTTCCGTGAGCAAGCTCCAGGAGTTGGTGATAAACAGGGAAGCCTGGTGTGCTGCAGTCCATGAGGTCGCAAAGTCAGACATGACTGAGACTGAACGACTGAACTGAAGACTGAAACAGTGGTGTGAGGGACATCCCTGCTGGTGCAGTGGATAGGATCTGTGCTCCCATGCAGGGGATCTGGGTTCGATCTCTGGTCAGGGAACTAAAATCCCACATACCACAACTCAGCCCTCTCAAAGCCAGGAGGAGCCATGCGCCACAATGAAGACCCAGAACAGCTAAAAAAATAATAAAATTTAAAACAAAAAAGCAAAATGAGAAAGTAGGAGAGTAGTAAGGAGGGGAGGAAAAAAACCAAGAGAGGGAAATGAAGCAGCCCACCTTCTACTGTTAGACAGATACCCAGCACACACAGTCAGTAGGCTGCTGCCTGGCATGTGTGCGATTTGATTTGCAAGAGCCCAACATAGTCTGGGTCTGTAATCGCATATGCCTGTGCAACCCCCAGCTCTGCAATGGAAAAAGGCTCACCTTCATTGGAGAGAGACTGAATGAGGATACAAATTCATCTGACCCTTCTTTCAGCCAGTCCACTCCAACCACCGCCCCCCTCCTCCAGTTTCTCCATCACATTTTTTCTTCCTCCATAACACTTTTTCTTCCTCTCCTTTAATCATCTTTTAACACCACAGCACCACCTACCGTCTCTGGACGCCGAGAGGTGAGGAGCACTCGGCTTGGATCCGAAGGAGATTTTAACATCACTGGCAAGCGTGCTACCAAGGACCATTCATCAGCTCTGTGACAAGCCTGGCCGAGGTGAAATTGCCACTCAGCATTTCAGAGTGCAGGCTCTCCCCTCGCCCCTGTTCACTGCCAGGCTCTTCCTCCCCACTGAAGCATTTGCTCACAAAACTAAATGGGTAATTTAAAGAGAAGGAAAGTCTCCCAGGAAATGAGGCACAGTGCCGGGCCAGCCATGGAGTTTCTTCCACTTCTACCAGGATGACTACCTGTAGCTAAAAGGAAAAATGGCTCAATAGAGCTAATTAGTCTGGGAAGTGACCCAGCACGCTGATGTGCCTCTTGGTTTAAGACCACATAGAGCCTCCGGCGCAGAAAGAACACACTTGACGGAAAGCTCTAAAATCAGACCAACTGTAACAAAAGTGGAGGCACAGAGCAGAGGAAGAAAAGTCAATCTGTCCTCAGCTGCCCCAGTCGGGTTCATTCTCCTCATGGGCAGCTGCCTGTGTCCACCAACACGGCACACGTGCACCCCCGTGTCCCCCTGGACCTCCACGCTGGCCAGAGAAACAGCACTTGTGCCTGTCATTGGCCCATTTCTCTCAGCCTGGGCCCACCCTCTCTATCCTGCTATGCCATGGCCTTTGTGCTGAGTCGTTCAGTTGTGTCCCACTCTTTGTGACCCCATGGACTGTAGCCCTCCAGGCTCCTCTGTCCATGAGATTCTCCAGGCAAGAATACAGGAGTGGGTTGCCGTGCCCTCCTCCAGAGGATCTTCCGGACCCAGGGATTGAACCCAGGTCTCCCACACTGCAGGCAGATTCTTTACCATCTGAGCCACCAGGGAAGCCGTGGGTGTCTGCAAACTGGCTCCAGGGTGTCCCTGCTCCTTAGCTTCCACTTAGGGTCTGCAGTGAGGCTATGGAGCAGGAAAGCCACTCCTGTCTGTGTTCAGTTCACGTTGGTCCTATTCCAACAGCATCAGATAGCTTCTGTGCTTCTCAGGATTCAGGGCACCAGCCCCACGGTGCCCCCTCTGAATAAGCCGAATATCGGACATCGGCAAGCCCCGAGTGTGGGCACCCAGCGCTGCGGGACCCTCTCCCCTACAAGTACCTAGAGCTCTGTAGCATCATTTTTTCCTTAGTGATGACTGTTTCCTGTAGTTAATACTTCCACACTACGTCAGTGTCTGTTTTTGCTTTCAGCCTTCCATTACCATGTAACCAATCCCCTGAGTTATATCCCCTTAATCTGAAATACCTGAGGTGATTCTGGTTTCTTGTCTAATACAGTCAATGCCATGCCAGGGGGATGAAAAGGTAAAACGGTTTTTGCGAGATTTAAGCCTTCACAGGGGGCTAAGTGGAAAAGAATATGCCTGCTAAGCAACAGACGTGGGTTTGATCCCTGAGTCAAGAAGATCCCCTAGAGAAGGGGATGGCAACCTGCTCTGATATTCTTGCCTAGAGAATTCCATGGACAGAAGAGTCTGGCAGGCTACAGTCCATGGGGTCTCAAAGAATCAGATATGGCTTAGCAACTGACAGACAAGAACTGGTTTATAAGTCCTGCCCACTTTTTCAGGAATAGTATCAACAGCAGTCAACAGACACTGGGGAGTCAGACAGACAGGTTTACGTTCTGGCTCTGCCACAATCTGTAGAACATGAGACGAGGTACTTTAAACACTCTGGCCTTGGTTTTCTCACTTATATGAATGGAAGTCATGACACCTCATTCACAGAGTCTTAGAGAGATTAAAGAATGTCTGAGTCACACACAAAGTGCTTCATGAAGAGTCTGGCACATAATTAGCCTTCTCTAAAGTTTTTTTTTTTTCTTTTTTTTACTATCATCATTAGGTTCCCTAATCAGGAAGCATTTGCAAAAGGAATTTCCAAGTTCTGGTTTGATTCAGGAAAAGCTACTATTCCAAACATTCTATGAACCCCTGAGCTGACAGCAGAGAGATGAAATTTTGGCCAAAGGATGTCCTGGCCAGGAGAGCTGTAAGGGATATGATCAGTAATAACAGCTACGTTTAGTCACTGGCTGATCTGTGCTACATGCTGTGCCTGCATTTACTCAGTTGATCCAGAAAACCATCACTTAAGGTGGAGATTATCGTCTTCATTACACAGACAAGAAAAGTCCGTTTCAGGGGGCTTCCCTGGTGGATCAGCGGCAAAGAATCTGCCTGCCAAGCAGGAGATGCATGTTCGATCCCTAGTCAAGGAAGATCCCACATGCCACAGGGCAACTAAGCCTGAGCCCACAGCTACTGAGCCTGTGCTCTAGAGTCGGGAGCCACAGCTACAGAGCCCAGGAGCTGCAACTGCTGAAGCCTGCACGCCCTAGAGCCATGCTCTCTATAACAAGAGAAACCACTGCAATGAGAATGAAGGCCTCGCACTTCAACTCAAGAGTAGTCCCCACTCACTGCAACTAGAAAAAAGCCCGCACAGCAATAAAGACCCAGCACAACCAAAACCAGATTTTGCTTTCATTTTTTAAAAAAAGAAAACTCAGTTTCAGGTTTTTAAAAAAGAAAACCTTGCCCCAAAACATGCCAGCAAGCAGTGGGGCTGAGCCTTGACTCTCTGAGTAGTTCTAGAAACCAAGCTCTTAACTGTTAAGCTGCCTGGTAGACGGGCAAAGAAAGTCACAAACTAGGAGAGATCACAGATAAAGCAGAAAGGGGGGACTTACCTGGTAGTCCAAAGATTAAGAATCCACCTTGTGATATAAGGGACACAGATTCGATCCCTGGTCAGGGAACTAAGATCCCACATGCCACAGGTGCAACTAAGCCCATGCAGCCAAATAAATATTATTTTAAAAAAGCAGAAAGGAATGCACAGAAGCACCATTCAGGAAAAAATGACAGCAACATGGAACACACTTGGTAACTCTGTTTTTGTACATGTCAGGAGAGAGGTGGCACAGTGGTGAAGAATCTGCCTACCAAGGTCAGAGACACAAAAGACCCCGGTTTGATCCCTGAGTCAGAACGATCCCCTGGAGAAGATCCAGTATTCTTGCCAGGGAAAGCCCATGAACAGTGTCACAAAGAGTCTGCCACGATTTAACGACTAAACAACAGGACAGAGGAGGTAGGGTGACTGCATCATATGAGGCCTCGCAGCAGTGATGTCTCTGCCAGTAACAAAGGGCTTACCTGTTATACACTCAAAAGACCTTCACTCCCCAGGGTACCCTGAGACTCAAACTTTAAAGAATTCAATTCAAGGAAGCCCACTGAGACGGTCAGCTCCCAGGAGACACTCCCCCAGGCACCCAATAGTCAATTCCACACAGACTCCCAACCACCAACTGCAGCACTCTAAGCAGGTGCTGGGTTCCTTGCCCAGAGAAAACTGCAGCCTCCTGCCATCTCCATGAGGCAATATGTCAATCCCTGGGCTAAGTGCATGCATACTGGATACACGCTCAGTCTATAACTAAAGAAAATCACTGATCACCACTAATAAAATAAGTACTTTCCATGTCATAGGGGACTCAGCCAAGGCTCAGTTCAGGGGGGCCCATCAGCAGCTTTGTAATGAGAATGACTAGTCAGAGAGGCCTTTGGAACAAAAGAGCAGCTGGGAAGAGGTCCCACCAAACTTGGGCTATGCCAGAAATCCTGGCACAATGACATGGGGAAGTAGAGGGGAGGGGGGTTCAAAGATAATCTAAAAAATGATTGATTATTTGCATTTGCTGGAAGGGATGGTTTTACAAAAATACTCAGTGTGAAATCAGTATGAAAGAAGTTTTCCACTCTCGATCTCCCACCAGCTGGAAGAACTTCAAGGCCTCAGGGTATAACAGGACAATGATGGGGAAGCAGCCCAATCTCTGAATTCAGGTGCAAAAGATGGCCCCCACCAGAAGCACCTGAAAGGGCTTTCATATTATAGAAATTAGCATGACTAACTGTAACTACCAGGCTTCCCAGCGGTGCTAGTGATAAAGATCCCACCTGCCAATGCATGAGACATAAGAGACGTGGGTTCAATTCCTAGGTCAGGACAATCCCCTGGAGGCGGGCATGGAAACCCATTCTAGTATTCTTGCCTAGAGAATCCCCATGGACAGAGGAGCCTGGCGGGCTACAGTCCTGCTGCTGCTGCTGCTGCTGCTGCTAAGTTGCTTCAGTCGTGTCCGACTCTGTGCGACCCCAGAGACGGCAGCCGACTAGGCTCCTCTGTCCCTGGGATTCTCCAGGCAAGAATACTGGAGTGGGTTGCCATTTCCTTCTCCAATGCATGAAAGTGAAAAGTGAAGGTGAAGTCGCTCAGTCGTGCCTGACTCTTCGCGACCCCATGGACTGCAGCCTACCAGGCTCCTCCGTCCATGGGATTTTCCAGGCAAGAGTACTGGAGTGGGTTGCCATTGCCTTCTCTGAGGCTACAGTCCACGGGGTGGCAAAGAGTTGGACACCACTGAAGTAACTTAGCATGCACCCATGCACAACCTAACTACTACGTCACAGATTTCACATGGAGAAATTCCCTTCCCTTAATTCTTTCCCAAAGGTACTTTTCTGAAAGTCACAAAAAGGACAGAAAAGAAACAGCAGGGCAGGTCTAGAAGCCTCCTTGTAGAGGTTCCCCTGGGTGAGCATGTTGGATCGTAAAGTGATGACCCCAGCCTGGCAAAGGACGACACAAGCGTTTTGGAATGAGAGAGAGCTGGACCCTTTCAATTAAATAGCTGGCCACTCTGAAAGCACGCCAAGCAGTAACATGCCTCGCTTGACCTGTCAGTCACTCCCTTTTATTAATAATAGAGTGTTCATGCTTTGACTGCTGTCCTCCCGAGAATCAGATGGAACGCTGACATGATTTGGTAGCATTTCAAGGTCAGCGATGTCTCAACAGCAGGTGACAAACATTAAAACTGAAAAAAAAAGAATATTCCAGTCGACTGGCAGTGAAAGCCTCAGAACAAGAAAGGAAATATTGCTCACATGACATTTTATCTGTCTACCCAAGCACCATAAGAATATTTCTCGACTCCCTTATCAGGGGTGGTACCCGAGACAGAAGCAGGTATAAAAGTGATTTTCTTTTCTTTAATAAGTATTGATTTTTGTAGCTACCTTACTGTAAGCCTGCTACATTGGTGATGCTAGCTGCTGTTACAAATGAGCTTCAAGCTGCCAGTAGCCTGCATACAACTGACGTTCACAGCTGGCTTCAGTAACAGCGTGTGGAGGAGGCTCCTGTTAGTCAGTGACCTGCTTCTGTATACCTGGTGGATAGGACAGCTTACTTCTGTCTGTGGCCTCGTCATCCCCTAAGTTTTGGGGGTTTCTTCAAGCCCAACTAGAAAAAGAGTAAGAAGGTATATAATATACACATAGTTCTTATAATTCTGCGGGCTCAGAAGTGACACCTCACTTCCACTCACACATCGTTGGTGTGATCCAGTCACTGGGCCACATCTGGAAAGAAAGGAGGCTGGGATATATGGTCCCCGCTTGAGGAATTCCCTCAAAACAATTCTACACCATAGGAAAACAGACCTAAACATCAGGGGACAGCTAGCTGTCTCCAGGACAAAGAGTGGGCCTGGATTTCCGCTTTTGTAACTATAAAATAAATTTACATTTAGGCAAAATATTAATTGTTAATCAGTGCAAAGGAATAGGTTATATAAATAACAGTACAGATGGGCTGTGACCGGCCACAATTTTGAGTGAAAGAAATTCAGAAAACAATACGCAGACTTATTACAAACATGAACCTTCTTGTGTTGGTGGCACAGTTTGCCTTCAAGTCTTCTACCCCTTTAATAACAACGCTATATTAAGGAGAACAGCATTTCAGTAAGTTAATGGATGAGCAGTTAGCGCTGGTCCCTCTTAGCAACAGATAGAGGTGATATTCCCTCCCAAGCACAGTATTTCCTTGGCTATTCAGGCTGGTGAAGAGAAAACATTGGCACAGATAACCTTACAATATGCCAAGCCCAGACCCAGGGACACACGTATAAAAAGTCTTACGTAAGACTTCCAATTTTTTAACAAATGCTCATTTATCCAGTAAGAAACTATTATTGGTTTCCTCTTTCTCAAGTACATTCTCTATCATTTTTGTTGACAGGCTTCAGTTCCTGCTTTCTTTCTATTCCTGTGAAAATTGGCAGTTTCTTTCAGGGCTCTTTCTTTTACTTTTACTCTCAATATCTTGCAGAGAAACTGACTTTTCTGGACAACTGTACGTACTCAGTGTATCTGTCAGGTTTGTTGCAATGTAGCTGGGTAATAAAAAAGACCTTAAGTGTACCAGCTCTCAAAAATAAGCATTTATTTCTCACTCACGGGTCTGCAGGCAGGCTGTGACTCAACTGACCTTGCCTGGGCTTGGCTCCAGGCTGCAGAATACATTCTAATCAGTTCCACGTGTCCCTTTATTCTCTTTGAACCAGCCTCCTGGAACATGTTTGTCTAATGCAAGAGGTCAAACTAAACCACACAAGCACCTGAAAGGCTCTGCTTATGTCACGTTCTGTTGACCAAACCAAGTCAAATGGCCAAACTCAATGGGGAAGTATTTTTCACTAAGGAAGCACCAAAGTCAAATGGCAAACAATGTAGAAAGAGCTCTCGTTCTCTTACTGGGAGCCAGTAAAAAGCTGGGGAGAAAAATAACCCCATCTATCTCTCAGATAAACTTGTATTACTTAAGTGCCCTGAGAAAACCCTGCGTACAGGCAGCCACCTTAACTCAGGGCACAATGGAGTGGGAAGAAATGAAGATCTTTTAAGAATTTGCTACAAAGCCAACCTGTGACCTCACCTGGAAACAGCCCAGATATATTTAACTTTTCATCAAATATCTCCTTTTGTATTTCATAAAGCTCTTAATATCAGATCTTTAAACTGAAGATGACAGAAATGTTCATTTATCCCCATCCACTCATATTTTATGGATGAGATCTAGCCACTTGGCTGTGTTGAGAAGGGAGCTTGGAAAGAGGGCTCCTTGAGGCACTGTAATAAAGAGGATCCTGAGGTTACATCTGGGTCCATCCTCTGAGCTTCCACAATGAATAAATACCTGAGGTTGTGAGGAGCAATAGCAACATATGAATGTATTACTCAACTTAAAGAAAATATCTTTATGTAAGTTATAGTATAGGTAGGTGGCTCATGACTGTAGCTAAAATCTAAAGGATAACTAAAATTTAGAAAACTCTAAAGCAGAATGCTTCAAATATTGGAACCAATCCTTCTGTTAAAGCATGGGATTTTGTATACATGAAAATATTTAGGGCTTTCCTTGTGGTCCAGTGTTAAAGAATCTGCCTGCCAAAGCATGGGACACAGGTTCAATCCCTGGTCCGGGAAGATCCGGGAAGATACCATGGAGAAGTTAGGCCCATGCGCCTCAACTACTGAGCCTAAGCACAACACTGAAGTCTGCGTGCCTAGAGCCCATGGTCTGCAGTAAGAGAGGCCACGGCAAGGAGAAGCCTGCACACTGCAATTAGAGAAAGTCCACAGACAACAACAAAGACCCAGAAAAGCCGAAAATAAATAAATCTTACAAAAGAAAAACAAGAAAGAAAATGCTTAGACCCCAAGCCTAGTTGCTAAATCTCAGGAAGCTAACCCAATGATAACAACCCAAAGGAGATGCTTTATAGTAAAGATACAAAGTACAGCTAAGGAAGGAATCCAAAATTCACACTGTATTCATAGAACTCTAGACTTGAGGTTATCATAGGCAAGTGTTCCACTAATAAGGACGTATCTGGAAAATTAAGTCTAACTGGAACGCAACATTTTAAAAGTTCATGAGTGATAAGTACAGGGATCTGAACACTAAGAATTCTACTATTCTAATCAATAACCTCTTTTAATTATAGTTTTTATATTCTTATCTAGGTTTATATTTAGAGGGCGTAAGAGATTCAGGTTCAATCCCTGGGTCAGGAAGATCTCCTGGAGGGCATGGCAACCCACTCCAGTATTCTTGCCTGGAGAATCCCATGGACAGAGGAGCCTGGTGGGCTATAGTCCATAGGGTCACTAAAAGTTGGACACTACTAAAGTGACTTGGCAGCAAGTTTGTATTTAACAGTTACATCAACAGAATCAATCTAATTTTATCTTCGGCTTATTCATTTGGTAAGACTTTCACATATTTTCCCCATGTCGTTACATTTTTCCCACATTATAAATTTTTGCATTTGCTTAATAACCAATCAAGGTATTCTTTGATATGCCATAATAGCACTTCCATGTGTTAAATATTTAAATCAGTCCCATTTCTTCATATTATTTAAAAATGGTTCAATTCATTGATTAAATTTTTGTTACAAATTAAACTGAGATCTAGGTTTTTTCCAATCAACCAATCCAGACTTCCATGCCTAAGATGTGCTATTAATATTTGCCCTTTCCTTAGAGTCCTGATTCACAAAAGATAAACGTTTAGGTTGGAGTGCTTTGGGCACTTGATTGCATCAATGTGGTCAAAGCATTCCTCTTTAGAGAAATGAAAATAAATTCTGAAATGGAATAGATATTGATATCATATACACTTGAACCCGTGACACTATCTGGCTTCCCTGGTGGCTCAGTGGTAAAGAGTCCACTTGCCAATGCAGGAGATATGGGTTTGATCCCTGGGTTGGGAAGATCCCCTAGAGGAGGAAATGGTGACCCAATTCTAGTATTCTTGCCTGGGAAATCCCATGGACAGAGGAGCCTAGTAGGTTACAGTCCACAGGGTCTAAAGGAGTAGGACATGACTTCATGACTAAACACCAACATGACGTTATCTTCCACCAGAAAATTATCTGGCTGGTGACCACAGTAGGACCGCTTGAGTGTCCTGATGACATGGCAGTGGGCTTCCCTTAGAGGGAGTCATCCAACAGAGAACAAGGACATCACACTACCTTTTACGACCTAAACTCCCTCGCTGCACGCTCTCCTTGTGCCTCCTTTTCCCTATTCACCAGAAGCACATCACTAAGCCCAACCCACTCTTCCAGCATCCATGTCATATCTCAGGGAACATTCTAGTTAACCCTCCTTCATCACTGCTGTATTCAAAACTCTCCATGCTTTCCCTTCACAGTTCCAATCAATGTCTTCTCCATAGACTGTCAAGTGAAAGTGAAAGTCGCTCAGTTGTGTCCAACTCTTTGCAACCCCATGGACTGTGTCCATGGAATTCTCCAGGCCAGAATACTGGAGCGGGTAGCCTTTCCCTTCTCCAGGGGATCTTCCCAATAGACTATCAGCTCCTGTATAATTTGCCCCCTGCCTACCTCTCTTCCTCATGCCCTATCACTTCGCCCACTTATTTGCCCTCCATACTACAGCCTCAAGGCTTTTGCACCCACATTCCCTCTACACCAAAAACACTTTTCTCTAAGATATTGATATGACTTATTCCGTCACTTCATTCAGAGCAAATATCACTTCAACCTAAAGGTCTTCCACGAACCCCATTTCTAAAATTGCTATTCACCATCCCTACCTTCAGTCACTCTTCAATCCTCTCACACATTTTTAAGTAAAACCACAGTGCGTTCTGTGTGCTCAGTACTGTCCAACTCTTTGTGACCCCTGGCTCTAGCCCACGAGGCTCCTCTGTCCATGGAATCTCCTAGGCAAGAATCCTGGAGTGGGTTGTCATGCCCTCCTCTAGGAGATCTTCCTGACCCAGGGATCAAACCCACGTCTCCTGCATCTCCTGCATTGCAGCTGGATTATTTACTGTTGAGCCACCTGGGAAGCCATTACCTGAAATCATTACCTAAAACCATTCAGTTCAGTTCAGTTCAGTCGCTCAGTCATGTCCGACTCTTTGCAACCCCATGAATCGCAGCACGCCAGGCCTCCCTGTCCATCACCGTTACCTGACATTTCATTTTATTTCTGTTTACAGGTTTGTTTGATGCCTTCCTCACCTAGAATGTTAATTCTCTAAGCTCAAAGTCCCTATTTTGCTTACTGTTTTATCCACAACAAAATCCAGCATTTAACACACAGAAGGTGGTCACTCGATACTGTTGCATGAATGAATGAAAATGCTTATCCACAAACCAAATCACTATGACTGGAGAAGGGGGTATTCTGATGAAAAAGAATGACATGTCCTTCCCAGGGGGATCAAGACTGAGACTACAACCACAACACCATGGGGTTGTCAGTGGTTTTCCAAAAGAAAAGCAGGGTACAATTTACCAAAAGCAACCAGAAGGAATGCATGGCAGGCAGAAACCCTAGCTATCACCAGATGAGATTTATCCCAATCCCACATGAAACCCTGCAAATAAATATGAAAGGAGAGGTCACAGAAAGATAGAGTAGATGTTAAAACTATTACATACATACTGTCCAAGGCACACTGCCAAAAGCCACTGTGAAGTTCATGCCAATTTCATAGACAAACACACATAACCCAGAAAAACCCAAGTACAAAATTTATCACAATGCCTGATAAAAACTCCAAGAAGCCCAACCACTCTGAATTAATGATCATCAATGAGGGACCCCGCATTAGAAAAGTGAAAGGCATTTTGTGCAAAAGCAGGCAATGAGAGAGAGGCATTAAATCAAACCGCAGTACCATGAAAAGGCAAAGTCTAGGTGGAAAGGATCATTTCTCATAAAGTAACTTTCTGACTCTGAGAATGGATTGATAGTACTATCCGTTCTTTATAGGAAAGTTCCCAACAATGAATTTCCCTGTCATCATGATCTAATATTGGTTACCAGCTATTACACTCATTCATCATGTTCTACATCCGCGCCGTAGTATAAACAATATCAGGGATTTCTTCCCTCGTATTTCACAGCATCTCTTGGAAGAAAGGGGTGGATTTTGTATTCAAGTGCAAACCAAAGTGTTCCAAATCTATCTCGGCTCATAAAAACTATAAATGACCTGGTTTGTGGCACACAGATGCCCAGCAGAGCTGTAAAATGTAAGGCTGGTTTGCTCTATGCCTCCCTTGCTTTTGAAAATTTACTTCTCCTTACAATCAGATTTAAATTAGGCTGCTCCACATAAAATCAGATTGCTTCTACTCGCAGACTAGGCTGTTCATTCACGCTCCAAGACAACTTGGCTCTCATTTCTCTCCTTCTTTGATTTCTATAAATTGTAGCTACCTTTTATGGATGGCCTGATATTTCCTGCTAAACTTCACACAATGTCTCAAACCATCAGGACAGCCCCTCAAGACAGACAATATCATCTCCATTTGAGAGACAAATCATGGTTCACTGCTGCTGAGTTGCAGCCAGATATACTACAAACAGTATGTGGCAGAATCAATCTTTCAGTGATGATCTGATTCAAAAGCCCGCACTCTCGATGTTCTCACGTGCCATCCACTGCCAGTTTCTGCAATTACACATTTCTTGGATGGACTATTCCGACTTCCCTGTTCTAATTCCAACCTTCTTCATCTCTTTATGCTTGTGCTGTGCTTAGTCGCTCAGTTGTGTCCAACTCTTTTGTTACCCCATGGACTGTGGCCCACCAGGCTCCTCTGTCCATGGGTTTCTCCAGGCAAGAATACTGGATGGGTTCCCATGCCCTCCTCCAGGGGATCTTCCCAACCCAGGGATTTATGCCAAGTCTCCCACATTGCAGGCAGATTCTTTACCATGTGAGCCACCAGGGAAGCCTAAGAATACTGGGGTGAGTAACCTATCCCTTCTCCAGGAGAACTTCCCAACCCAGGAATCGAACCAGAGTATCCTGCATTGCATGCATATTCTTTACAAGCTGAGCTACCAGGGCAAGCCCACCTTGTGTTTAGATCACTACAGTCACATCCTGATTCACCCCCATAATCCCAATCTCTTTCAACTCAAAGACCTCCCAAAATAGTATTAACCTCCTATCAAGAAACTTGTTATGTCCCCAGTGATGTCAGATGGAGTGTAGACATTTCTGCCGCAGTCTACTGTTGAGACTGTGTCCCTCCTCCACTGCCCTGCAGGCCAAGGTCTCTGTGACCTGCCCCAGTCCACTCCAAACTGTCTCTACCACATTGGAGTCCCGTCCCACATCCTCAGAGCCAGAGAAACAGACACAGTGAGGGAGAGAGAAATGGACACAGAGAGGCAGAGGAACACGGACACACAAACAGACAGAAAGAGGGACTTTGAGACAGAGACATGGATGCGAAGAGAAACACAGAAAGACTGGACCTGACGCAAGCTGGATTCCAGAATCTGGGAGCTTTCTAGGTAGAACCTCCTTACCCATAGCGGGGTGTCCACAGATAGTACTGAACCTTCTTTAGAATAGGGTTTTTTCTTTACATACATACCTGTGATAAAGTTTACCTTATAAATTTGGCACAGCAAGAGATTAACAGCTATAATTAATAAAAGATGCCATTCATTGACAATATACTATAGTAAAAGTTGTGCAAATGTGGTCTCTCCCCAAAAAAAGACAGAGACTTTGCAATAACATAAAAACAGATGCAGACAGAGAGAGACACAGAGAAACAATGAGATAGATAGGGAGGATAGAGACAGAGAAACATAGAAACCAAGAGGACACATACAGACTCAGAGATAAGCAGAGCTTTAGATCAAGACCCACTCACTCTCCACCTGGCTGCTGTGGATTACTGAGCTCTCACTATTTTCAGAAGTCTTACATATTCTCAGTGTAACCTTCTCCATCATCTTAGGAGACATGTACTACTATTTTCCTCATCTTATAAATGAGACAGGGACTTTACTGGGTTAGGAATCCCCACTTCCACCACAGGGGTCAGGGCTTCAATCCCTGGTCAAGGAGCTAAGATCTCCCATGCTGCACAGCAGCGCAACAACAGCAACAACAAAATAAAATAAAATGAAACACATTTTTTTTTAAATGGGACACTAAGGCTCTTAAATGTTGACTTACCTCATACATGACAGAAAAATATTTTCACCCAGGTGTGCACAACTCTCAAGGCCAAGATGGCAGACATCAGTTCTCAACTGGTGATGATTTTTCTCCCCAGAAACACCCGGCAATGTTTGGAGATGGTTTTGATTATCACATGAGGAGGGGAGGATGCTACAGGAAACCAGTGAGTAGAGGCCAAGGATGCTGCTAAACATTCTGCAATGCACAGGCCAGGCCCCACAGCAAAGACATTGCTGGACCAAAATGGCCCAAGTGCAGAAGTTGAGAAACCTCAGTATAAACACATAACCTGATTCTAATGCTCAGTTTTCCCTCATCTAACCTGCACCATTCCTCTCCCCTAGACATCTGAATCACCTAATGTATTTATTCATTAATCCAGCAAACAATGCTGAGAGCCGAATTAACAGGCATTGAGAGAGGAAAAATGATGAGGACCTCATTGCTTACAGTCTATGATAAAAAGAGACAAGCAGTATGCGAGCATAGAGACCCAAGTCAATGGGTCAAGGGCCATGATAAAGATGTGTGTGAATGACCATGGGAACACAAACAAGAGGCATTTAACTCAAGAAACACGGGGTCAAAATTCTTAATTCTCAGTCCTGAAAACTGAAAAGATTTCTGCCTAGCAGAGCAAACATCCCACAAAATACAATGACAGTATATGAACTGGAGGAAGATATTTGCAAACTATAAATCTGGTAAGAGTAACACTCAAATAGACAAAGAACTCATAAAGAACTCAATAGTAAACAATAACCTGGGTTTTTAAATGGGCCAAGAACCTGAATAGAAATTCCGCCCCCCCAAAAAAATACAAATATCCAACAGGTATATGAAAAGATACTCAATGTCAGGATCACAGAAATGTAAATTGAAGTACAATGAGGCATCACCTCACACATGCTCAAATGGCTATTATCCAAAAGACAAGAGATAAGCAGTGCTGACGGTATTAAGGGAATCCTTTGTGCACTGTTGATGGGAATATAAGTTGGTGCAGCCACTACGGAAAACAGTATGCAGTTTCCTCCAAAAATTTAAAATAGAACTACCATATGATCCAGCAATTCCACCTCTCTGTATCTGCTGCTGCTGCTGCTGCTAAGTCGCTTCAGTCATGTCCGACTCTGTGCGACCCCATAGATGGCAGCCCACCAGACTCCCCCATCCATGGAATTCTCCAAGCAAGAATACTGGAATGGGTTGCCATGTCCTTCTCCAGTGCATGAAAGTGAAAAGTGAAAGTGAAGTTGCTCAGTCGTGTCTGACTCTTCGAGACCCCATGGACTGCAGCCTACCAGGCTCCTCCATCCATGGGATTTTCCAGGCAAGAGTACTGGAGTGGGGTGCCATTGCCTTCTCCGTCTCTGTATCTACCCAACAGAAATAAAGTCAATATCTCAAAGAGACATCTATACTGCCATGTTCAGTGCACTATGAATAACCAAGACATGGGAATAGCCTAAGTGTTAACAGACAAATTTTTAACTGTGATGTGATACTGGTCTTTTATTGTACGATATGTGTGATATATATGATAGAATATTATTCAGCCATGAAAAAGGATTTCCTGCCAATTACGCTAAGTAAAATAAGCCAGACACAGAAAAACCAATATGACACGATGATTTCATATGCGGGATCTAAAACAGCTGAACTCATTGAACCAGGAAGTAGCAGCAAGTTGCCAAGGGCTGGGGGTTGAGGAAAATGGGGAGATGATGGTCAAAGGGTACAAACTGTCAGCTACGAGTGAGTCTGGGGGCTCTAATGTACAGTGTGGTAACTAGTTAATATACCATCTGGTATGCTCAAGACCTGCTCTTAGCATTTCAAGTGCTCTCACTGCAGACACGCACAAAATCAGTAGCCATGTGAGGTAAAGGATGTGCTCATTTAACTTGATTCTGGTAGTTGCACAGTGTGCACTTCATGGTAATACATAATATATATCAAATTGTTACTTTGTATACCTCAAGTGTAATATAATTTTTATTTGTCAGAAATGGCAACCCACTCCAGTGTTCTTGCCTGGAGAATCCCAGGGACGGGGGAGCCTGGTGGGCTGCCGTCTGTGGGGTCGCACAGAGTCAGACACGACTGAAGTGACTTAGCAGCAGCAGCAGCATACCTCAGGGAAGCTAGATGATGGTTTCATCACTAAGTCACATCTGACTCTTTGCAACCCCATGGGCTGTAGCCCACCAGACTCCTCTGTCCACTGGGGATTCTCCAGGCAAGAATACTGGAGGGGATTGCCATTTCCTTCTCCAGGGGATTTTCCCAACGCAGGAAGCAAAGCCACGTCTCTTGCATTGCAGGCAGACTTCTGCACTGCAGATGGATTCTTTACCAATTGAGTTATGAGGGAAATACCAGTAAAGCTAGAGAAAGCTGAAATTAAATGCTTTCAAAGCTCAAAGATTTTTTGACCTTAAATTCAGCGCCAAAATCTTCCATGGCAAAATCTACCTCCACCTAAATTTCAGTTCTGTACCAGGGACCCTGCCAGTCCTTTGCTGTCTGTGCCATTTTGTAATTTTTGGCATAGCTACATCTTGAAATTCTCAAAAAGAACTAAATATATGCCAGTGAAGAGCAATGGCAAGAACAGCAAATACCATAACCAATACCACACAAAGCAGAGTCATTGCAAAAGGATGGACCTAGAGATTATCAAACTAAGTGAAGTAAATCAAAGACAAGTATCATATGTTATCCGTTATATGTGGAATCTGAAAACCTGATACAAATGAACTTATTTACAAGACAGAAATAGACTCACAGACATAGTAAACAAACTTACAACTGCGTGTGAAAGTGCACCCTTCCATAGCTCAGTTGGTAGAGAGGAGGACTGTAAACATACAATTACCAAAGGGCAACAGGGGTGAGGAGGGATAAATTAGGAATTTGGAGTTAGTAGACACACACTAATATATCTATGTAATTGATAAATGACAAGAACCTACCGTATAGCACAAGGAGCCGTATTCAACAACTTATAATAACTATAATGGAAAAGAATCTGAAAAAGAATATATATAACTGAATCACTTTTTGTACAGTTGAAACTAGCACAATGCTGTGAATCAACTATACCTCAATAAACAAAAGGGAAAAGAGAAAAAAAAAAGGTTTAATTAAGGTCTATCTGTGAGACATCTACTGAAAATGTGGTGAAAAATCTATAGGACTAAAAAAAAAAAAGACTACGTGACTTTAGCAGTGATGATGACAACTAAGCACTAACGGCAACTGGGAAAGCATCGCAGACCTGAAAAGAACGAAGATCTGGACAATGCATTGAATGGCTTTCTGTTGACCAAAGAATGGGTTATATGCCATCAACTACTCATTTGGTTTTGCAGCATGCTAGGATATACTGTGAAGAACTGAACATCAACAGTAAGTGTGAATATTCTAAGCATCAGCTGCAGAAAAAGGACGTGTGCCTAGCATTAAAATATAGTAATCAGAGGGATATATGTTCTGCTGATTGTGAGAGTTACACTGACAAATTTGCAAAGATAATATCTGATGAAAACCTTAGCCCTGAACAAATTTACAAAACTAGTAGATCAGCTCCGAATCAGCACTGCTTTCCCAGAAAAACATTAACAACGGAGAGCATGAAGAGGTCTTAACAAGGTCAACAAACACACTGACTTTCCTTATACATGCCAGTGCCTCAGACAGCTGTAAGGAAAAAATGGCAATAAATGAAAAAGTCACCAATCATGACACGATAGCCTGCATATCATGTGAAAATGTTTTGCTAAGTTGAGATTGTTTTTTAGTTACTATGTCATGTCTGACTCTTGTGAGCCACGCACTGAAGCCCACCAGGCTGCTCTGTCTGTGGGATTTTCCAGGCAAGACAAGAATTCTGCCACTGTGCCATGGAGCAGGCAGCCACCTCCTCCTTCAGCCGAGTAAAGAAGCCAGTCATAAAATGACACGTATCACATGATGGCATTTATATAACATATCCAGAATAGGCCAATCTAGAGATACTGAAAGTAGAGTTGTGGTTGCCAGGGACTAGAGGAGATGGAATCAGGAGTGACTCTTATTGGGTACATGGTTTCATTCTGGGATAATGAAAATGTTCTGAAATTAAATACCACTAATGGTTGCATGACTCCATCAATACACTAAAAACCACTGAACAATTTCAACTGGTTTTGTATTGTATATGGATCATCTCTCATTAAAGTTGTTAAGAGACAAAAACATGGAGTAATCATATTCTTTTTCTGACAGGTTAAATAGTTATACACCAAAGGCATAAGGTAGACTGGAAAAAAAATTTTGTTTGCAGGTCTCTGTCCCAAACTTCCTATGAAAAATAAAGCCATTGATGCTTACTTCCCCACACTGTGACATCTATAATAAATTCCATGACCAAGGAATCTTATGGTCTTTAAAGACTCAGGTACAAATACTCTTTTAAAAATTCTATGCTTGCTATACTGAACAAGGAATTAAGGAAGTCAAGATTTCCTTAAATAGTTCAGTCTTTTTTTTTAATTGAATATAAGAATTTTATTCCATTTACTCGTTTCTGCTTCTTATGCTACTATTGTCAGTGTGTTGTTGTTTACTGTGGTGAACTACACTTAACACAAAATTTGCCATTTTAATTATTTTAAATACACATTTCAGTGGCATCAACTAATTTCACATTGTTATACCATCATCGCCATCCATCTCCACGTGGATCTTACATCCATCATCTTTTTCATCCTACAAAACTGAAACTCTGTATCCATCAAATACTCCCAATCCCCTGGCAGTCACATTCTACTTTCTAAGTTTCACTATATTAGATACTCCATATAAATGCAATTATCCAGTGTTCATCCTTTTGTGACTAATTTCACTTAGCATCCTGTCCTCAAAGTTCATCCATGTTGTAGAATGTGCCAGCATTTCTCTCGTTTTTAATGCTAAATAATATCCCATAGTATGCACTTATGGTATTTTGTTTATCCATTCATCCACTGATGGACATTTAGATTACATCTACCTTTTGGCTATTGCAAATAATATTGCAGTGGACATAGGTATACAAATGTCCATTCAAGACCCTGCTTTCAATTCTTTTGGATATATACATCCAGTTCAGTTCAGTTCAATCACTCAGTCATGTGTGAAATTATTAAATTGGATGGTAATTCTGTGTTTAAATCTTTCAGGAACTGTCATGTGGTTTTCCACAGAGGCCATGCTGGTTCACGCTCCCACCAAGAGTGTCCTGGGGTTCTAATCTCTCCACATCCTTACCTACACTTGTCATTTTGTTTTTGTTAGTAGCCATCGTTTTGAGTGTGAAGTCTTATTTCATTATGGTTTTTATTTGCATTTCCCTAATGATTAGTGGTATTGAGCACCTTTTCATGTGCTTATTGGCCATTTGCATATCTTCTTTGGAAAAGTTAGAGTCCTTTCGTCCACATTTTAATCAGCTGTTTTTTAGTTACTGTGTTGTAGGAGGGTTTTTTCATACATCCTGAATACGACCTCTTAGCAGGTATACAATTTCCCATTCCATAAGCAGCCTTTTCACTGTGTCGATTCTTTCCTTTGATGCACAGAATTTTTAATTTTATGTATTCCAATTTATTTTTTCTTTTGCCTCCGATAGCTTTTATTTTTTTTTAAAGGCTTAAAATGTATTTTAATAAGTTCATGTTGTATTATTTCATTTCTCAGAAAAACTTCAAAGGTATTAGGGACAAATCAAACACGGTACACCAATAAAAAATGCACAGCATAACTACCTAAGATAGGCAAAGCTAAGAGCTACCGTCTGACATTCAGCATGCAGCAACCCTGTTCTCAAGATTGTACTAGGCCTATCAAGAAAAGCTGTGAATGGCAACACCACAGACACAAAAGGGCCATTTCTGGGTTGTCCTTACCCAAGAAAAAGATGGAGGCAAGTTTAACACAAGATTTTTTAAAGATACACTAAATGAAAATCTCTAAGAGAAAATGTCTTCCTTGGGACATGAAAGGGTAATATATGGGACATAACAGAACCGTATGTATGTTGTCTGTGACCTCTGTGGACATGTGCCTGAATTCCTGCCTGGGAGTGATTGGAACAGTGGGGCCAAGGTCACTGGAGGATGTTTGGTTTTTGTGGTATATGTGGCAGGATCTCTGGGGTGAGACAGTGCACTAAGTCATGTCCAACTCTTGTGACCCCATGGACTGTAGCCTGCCAGGCTCCTCTGTCTACGGGATTCTGCAGGCAAGAATACTGGAGTGGGTTGCCATTTCCTTCTCCTAATAGTTCAGTCCTGAAAATACAATTTACATGCTTGTTAATGTCAGAAAAATGTTGATCAAAGCATTAATAAATGCTTGACATGGATATTGAAATGAAGTTTTGAAAATGAGCTTGCATATGAAGATCTGAAGAAGGACTCAATGCACATAATGAAAAAGATAAACAACATTGCTTATCAGAAAAACGAAAACAGAAAGGAGTTTGTCAACGAAGAAATGTTGAGCTTTAACCATAACACACCAGATATACTTTTCTTCGGTGACAGGGAAATGGTGGAGTTAAATATAAGTAACAATAAGAACACGAGAAATGACGATTATGATTATGAATCTAGGTGAAAAAAATCCATAGAGGTGAATATGATAAACAAGTATCATGATACAACAGTTAGCCTTGAACAATGTGTATTTGTCAGTAAACAAGAGATATAGGCACTTCACTTAATTAACAAGCTACTTTCTGGACAAAAGCTTCTAATGAAACTGACGATTCTGGGAATCAGTATTATAACCGATACTGGGAAAAATGACTGTTTTAAGACCATCGATTATAGCCAGAATTTATCACATAAGAGTCCTGTTTGTATTACCAGAGGTCCAACCAAGGCAAAATGTATCTTCCTCAAAGAAGTAGATTTAAGAATATTTACTCAACACATAGGGCTTCCCAGGTGGCTCAGTGGGTAAAGAGTCCACCTGCAATGCAGGAGATCCTAGAGACAGGGGTTCGATCCCTGGATCAGGAAGATTCCCTGGAGGAAGGCACGGCAATCCACTTCAGGATGCTCTTCTGGAGAATCCCATGGACAGAGAAGCCTGGCGGGCTATAGTCCATAGGGACGCAAAGAGACGGACACAACTGTAGTGACTTAGCATGCATGCACCCCATATATAATAAATATGGGTAATTTTTTGCTTAGTTTGAACCCATACAAATGTGAAGTTTAACTGAAAAGTTCTCTTTAAAACATGGTCCATATTTATCAAAGTGCTGATTTTTTTCCATTTTTTCACCCCTTTCTAATTGGCAAGCCTTACTGTTTATTTCCATGCCACTAATAGTTTCCTTCCTGAAGGGGAGGCAGAGAGATGCAGATGTCGAGAAGGGACTTGTGGACATGGGGGGAAAGGAGAGGGTGTGATGAAGTGAGGGGTGAGCTTTGACATATATACACTATCGTGTGTAAAATCGATAGCTAATGGGAAGCTGCTGCATAGCACGGAGAGCTCAGCTTGCTGATCTGTGATGACCCCAAGGGGTGAGATGGACCGGAGGCAGGGAGGTTCAAGAGGGAGGGGATATCTGTATACACAGAGCTGATTCACTTAGTTCTACAGCAGAAACGGACACAACACTGCAAAGCAATTATACTCCAATTAAAAACAGAACAACACACACACACACAAAATTGTTCCCTTCTCTAGCATAAATACATTTCAAAAGCATGGCAGAATTCTAGGAAGAGGAAATATTTAATGTATTTTCAAGTTGATTTTTAAGTTAGTAAAGGTTGATTATTGCTGTAAAAATACAATTCACCTCTACCATATCCTGAAAACCAGCAGTAAAAATGGTGACAATTCATTTTATATATTCTTGATCTCTCTCAACTGGCTATATTCCAGCCTCCACTGTTCCATGATTTAATGGGAAACTTGAGAAAGTTACTTGAATTTGATGTATCTAAATTTCCCCCAATGTAATGGTTGTGTTAATACCTAATGTACCTTGTGCCAAGGTTATGAGAATTAAATGACACAGTGGCTATAAAAACTTGTTACTAAAGATAAAGCTCTACATATAATGAAACCTAACTTCTACTTAACCCAAGACACATTCCTCAGAACAGTAGTCTCACAAGATAACTTGAGGCGAAAAAAATGGTTTCTGAAAATATGCTTGGAAAATCGTGTCTAAGATACCTTTCCTTTAGAGATTCCAACGGTGTGCGTGTATGTTAGATGCTCACTCATGTCTGACTCTTTGCGACCCCATGAACTGTAGCTTACCAGGCTCCTCTGTCCGTGGGATTCTCCATGCAAGAATACGGGAGAGGGTAGCCATTCCCTTCTCCAGGGGATCTTTCCCACCCAGGGATTGAACCTGGGTCTCCTGCATGCAGGCAGATGCTTTACCATCTGAGCTATCAGGGAAGCCCCTTATAATTATATATAAAAGTATAAAAACCTCTAGGGTTTGAAGGTATAAGAAAAGAGTCTTGTGATCAGAGCTTGGTACTGGGCTCAAACAGACGTCAGCACAATTCTGAGCTCTCCTATTTACTGACTGAACTTTGAGAAGGTTGTTTAACCTCTCTGAGCCTCAATTTTCACACCTACAAAAGTGTATACATGTATAAGCATGGCTTAGTCCTTTGCTCTGCACCTGAAACTAACACAGGTGATAGTTAATTGGCTATATATCCAATACAAAATAAAAACATTGTAAAAATGGAAATGAAATAATTCCTCCCCTATAAAACTGTGGAGAAAATTCAAAGAAGTGATATGTATAAAGCCCTTCACAGAATGCCTAGCACCTGGCATTGGCTATCCGACTGACGGCAGCCACAATTCACTTTACCTCATTCTTATGAAATTTTGCCTGACTCAGCTTTTTCCATAGGTTTTGGCCACAGAATTTTGTTTTTCCTTGTTCTATAGGAATGTAGATACTTTGGCACATCTTTGGGAAGGCCTTGTCGTAGGAAACTAAGGTAACACATTCTCTATTTCTCCTTTCTTCACTTTGTAAAAATTTCTTTTAATTGGAGGGTAATTGCTTTACCAGGTTATGTTGATTTCTGCCATATAATATGAATCAACCATAATTATACATATATATCCCCTTTATAAATTTTTGCCATTGTTGGTCATAAGCCAACTGTGAGAGCTCTCAGAACGCAATTGCTCCTTTGTCTCAGGAAATGAGAGGGTTCTTCATGGAAATAATAAACATTCTGTACACCAAGACAGTATGTGATTAAATGCAGACAAGCGTTATTCTCATAACACTGTAAGAGTTTAGAGGTGGGAATGATGTCAGAAAGATGAATATCCCAGGTGTCCTGGGGCATGGGAGATTTGGGAGAGTCTTGAGGTGGAGTAGGGCTTGGGAATTTGAGAAAGATATGTGGCTAAGTATAGGAAATTAAATTTTAGGACTGTATATAAGGCATTTCAATACATATTTTTGCCTCATAACACTAGAAAACTTAAAGCTTAAAATGTTTTCCATATGTTAGTTACTTGACTTGGTTGACTGTCCCTAATATTTGTTTCCCTTCCCTTAAATCAACAGGAGTTATTTCCTTTGTCATCTCTGTGTGGGTTTCCCTCCCCAAAAAAGCTCTGGGGACACCCACCCAATGGACCTATTCCTGCAATAGGCTTCTCTCCTAAGCCCATCTGCTTTCCCATCTTCAGCAACTGGGGAGGGGGAGGAAGGAGGTGGAAGTCTCATAATTTAGAATCCCATAAGTACAGTCCATATTCAACCTTTTTTTTTCTTTTCCAGAATTCTAGGACAAGAAAAGTAAAAACTCATTTTCAGACAAATGCCAATTCATGATCAATTTTTAGTGGCTACTCAAAGCTTTGTGTTGAGAAGGACACCAAGGCTGCACCTGAGCCCACAGGAAGAATTTTGTGGTCAATTTAGTGCTGAGAACACAGGAGTGGTGACAGTCAAGAATGCCACATGGCTGTCACTCACACAGGAACAAGCAAGCCCTCATTTTCCTTTCCTCTGAGCAGTACCGTGGATGCCCAGAGCCAAGGACCCAGATAGCCTGAGAGTGTACATCTTCCTCCTCCCCTGTGACAGCTATATGAATTCTGCCTGATGTTCAGTCATACTCATTATCCCAGAAAACATTAAAATATTGGTGGGGTTATATGTTTTCATCTCATCTCTCCATGAATGGTGCTCTCCAGGGCAAGAACTGTTTCATTTCTGATTCCTCCTGAGCTTAAACCTTGAGTCTGGCACAAGATAGAGCTCAATATATGTATATAAAGGGATTGAGTGAAACCAACAAAAAGTCAACTCATGATAGTCAAGAGCAGGAACAGAAAACTCCTCCTAGTGGAAAAGTCTTCTGTACTCTATTTTTGAGTAGAGGAATCTTTTGGTTCTTGAATTTATGAGACTCTACCATTTTATTCTTGTTGAGTGATGGAGAAGTGGATGAAAGATACATGGGAAAATAAGAAGGTGCCCAGAAAAGGGATACAGAACTAAAGAAAAAAAGCATGGTAATACTTTCCTGAGTCACACTGCCAAGGCATGATGCAGTTCTCATGATGCTGAGAAATATAAATGATCTAATAACAAAGGCCTAGACTAAAAAGTGGTCTGCATATTCAGAAATGCATGTTATGGCTTAGGAATTGTTAATTTAACCCATAAACCTGCCGTTGTTTTATCTAAAATCATAAATCCTTAGAGATGTTTTGGCATCGCCATTTGTTGTAAAATTTAGAAGACACAAAAGGCTTTTATAAAAATGATATATGCCATTTGTAAAAGACCATGCAGATGGCTTCAGATGGGGTAGTGGAACAACCAAATGGAACAGCAACTTATTTGAAATGGAAATTCATTTACCGGATATTGTCTCTAGTATAAGAAACATCCATGTCTTCCAAAGTTATGAATATTTGAACATCCTGTAAACATCCATCTCATGCTTATTGTTTTCAGATTTCTGTGAAATCTGTTTTTGAGAAGTTAGTTTTCTGCCTAGTATAGTTATGACATACAATCAATTCAATAACATAGCACTGAATTTTAAAGTAAAGTTAATGTGCTTGGATATTCAAAGCGTCAACCTGATTCTTTTTCTTATCCTGAACACTCGCCTTTCAGATGAGATTTATTTTTCCTGTGCCAAGTATGGATTTTAAAATCAAAGTAATTGAAGCCATTCCATGAAGAAAAATACTTCAGGGACCCTTATAACATTTTTGTATATGCATTCTGAAGTATGAAGCCCAAGTTCAGTATAATCTTGAATGTGAATGCCTCCAATGAACTTGTATGGATTTCTGCAGGATTAGAACGGCCATTGGCCAGTCTCCTTTTACAGAGGGAGTAGTTCAAGAAAAAATGGCTCAAGGAAGTTAAGAAATAGTGAAGTTAAAAAATAGTCAAGAAATAGAGCCAAACTTCCCTCTTAGTCCAGACCTTTGGCTCTATAGTGTACTGGTTACACTTTACCAACAAGGAACCCTCTCAATATTTCTAGCCAGCTATTAAAAGGAGGTTTACATGAGCTGTTACTTGTTGTTTTTGCTAATGATAACCAACTGCAACATACTCTATGACAGCAAAAACATGCATCTGGTTTGCTCACTAGTAACTCCAGCCACAAAATAGTGCCTGGCAGATGGCAGGTACTCAGTAAACTGAGGGTGTTTTGGCACTAAGCACTTGCTATGTGTTAGACACTTCACATATAGTTCCTCCTTCATTTAATCCTGAAAATACACTTATGGGTTCAACTGTGCCCTCAAAATTCATATGTTAATATTCTAACCTCCAACATTACTCTGTGTGGAGATGGGGCCTTTCAGGAGATAATTATGGTTAAATGAGATTATAAGGGTGGGGCCCTAATCTAATAGGACTGGTGTCCTTACAGGGAGAGCAGAGACAACAGGAAGGCATGCATACAGGAAAAGGTCATCAGCAAGCAGGAAGTCTACAACCCAAGGAAACAGGTCTCAGGAGAAATAAATCCTGCAAGTACCTTGATCTTAGATTTCTAACCTCTAGAATTATTAGAAAATAAGTTCTATTGTTTAAACCACCCAGTCTGCAATATTCTCTTATAGCACCCCTAATACATACTCCCTCAGAGCAATAAGATTCGTTCCACTTTTTAGATATAAAGAATCTGAGAGATTAAGCAGTTTCACAAATACTATCATTGTTGGTCTCAGGTTTTCCAGACTGTTGGTGGTTAAGACAATGGGCATCAAAAGCAAAGAAAGGTAGACTTGTCAATAGATTGCAGTGTACAGTAAACTCTTGTAAGTCTTACTTAATAAGTACAAAAAAGGGGGAGGACTGCTCCTGTTAAGAATAAAGCAGTTGTTCTAACATATCCACCAGCAATCCACCCCTGGGCACAAATCCAGAGAAAAACATGCCTCAAAAGGAAACAGCCACCCCAGTGTTCACTGCAGCACTGTTCACAACAGCAAAGATGTAGAAGCTAAATAAAAGTCCATCGACAGATGAATGGATAAAGAAGATGTGGTATATCCATACAACGGAGTATTACCCAGCCAAGAAAAAGGATGAAATAATATTTGCAGCAACATGAATGGACCTAGAAATTATCATACTAAAGGAAATAAGTCAAAGAAATAAAAACATATGATACAGCTTATATGCAGAATCTAAAAAAAAACAGCATGAACTAATTTACAAAATGGAAACAGATTCACTGACTTATAGAATATACTTATGGTTACCAGAGGGGAAGGGATAGATTGGAAGTTTGGGACTGACATGTACATACTGTTGTATTTAAAATAGATAACCAACAAGGACATATTGCATAGCACAGGGAAGTCCGCTTGATACTCTGTAATAACCTAAATGGGGGAAAAAATTGGAAAAAAAAATAGAAACATGTATATGTGTATATATATGTATATATACGTGTGTGTGCTTTGTGTGCTTAGTTGCTCTGTCATGCCTGACTCTTTACAACCCCATGGAATATATAGCCCACCAGGCTACTCTCTCCATGGGGATTCTCCAGGCAAGAATACAGAAGTGGGTTGCCATCCTCTCCTCCAGGGGATTTTCCCAACCCAGGGATCAAACCCAGGTTATTACAGGCAGATTCGTTACTATCTGAGCCACCAGAGAAACCCGTGTGTGTGTGTATGTGTGTATATATATATATATATATGTGTGTGTGTGTGTATATACATATGTGTGTATATATATATGCTTATATATGAATCATTTAGCTGTACACCTGAAATTAACATTGTTAATCAACTATACTCCAATATAAAATTTTTAAAAGAAGACCTTTTAATATAAATTTATTTTAATTGAAGTCTTTACTTGACAATATTGTATTGGTTTTGTCATACATCAATATGAATTCTCCATGGGTGTACACATGTTCCCCATCCTGAACCCCCCTCCCACCTTCCTTCCCATCCCATCCCTCTAGGTCATCCCAGTGCACCAGCCCCGAGCACCCTGTATCATGCATTGAACCTGGACTGGCGATTTGTTTCACATATGATATTATATATGGTTCAATGCCATTCTCCCAAATCATCCCACCCTCGCCCTCTCCCACAGAGTCCAAAAGACTGGTCTATACATCTGTGTCTCTTTTGCTGTCTCGCATACAGGGTTATCGTTACCATCTTTCTAAATTCCATATATATGTGTTAGTATACTGTATTGGTGTTTGTCTTTCTGGCTTACTTCACTCTGTATAATAAGCTCCAGTTTCATTCACCTCATTAGAACTGATTGAAATGTATTCTTTTTAATGGCTGAGTAATACTCCATTGTGTATATGTACCACAGCTTTCTTATCCATTCGTCTGCTGATGGACATCCAGGTTGCTTCCATGTCCTGGCTATTATAAAGAGTGCTGTGATGAACATTGGGGTACACGTGTCTCTTTCAATTCTGGTTTCCTAGGTGTGTATGCCCAGAAGTGGGATTGCTGGGTCATAAGGCAGTTCTATTTCCAGTTTTTTAAGGAATCTCCACACTGTTCTCCATAGTGGCTGTACTAGTTTGCATTCCCACCAACAGTTTAAGAGGGTTCCCTTTTCTCCACACCCTCTCCAGCATTTATTGCTTGTAGACTTTTGGATCACAGCCATTCTGACTGGCGTGAAATGGTACCTCATTGTGGTTTTGATTTGCATTTCTCTGATAATGAGTGATGTTGAGCATCTTTTCATGTGTTTGTTAGCCATCTGTATGTCTTCTTTGGAGAAATGTCTGTTTAGTTCTTTTGCCCATTGTTTGATTGGGTCGTTTATTTTTCTGGAATTGAGCTGCAGGGGTTGCTTGTATATTTTTGAGATTAGTTCTTTGTCAGTTTGTTCATTTGCTATTATTTTCTCCCATTCTGAAGGCTGTCTTTTCACCTTGCTTATAGTTTCTAAAAGAAGACACTTAAGAAAAAAAAGAATAAAGTAGCTCTTGGTTTCCCAATTTTACTATTGTCGCCAAATTTTAGGTTCAACACTACCATGAACTCTTTTCCAAAATGGCAATGCTATGTTTAGGAATAGCACTCTCTGTGTGGCCTTCTGACTGGAGACAGGATTAACGTGGACAGCCCAGAAGGGTCCTACATAATTAGCACTACTCAGAGAACAGCAGACTGTTTTCTGGGCCTCCCCTTTGGATCAGCAGTCAGGAAAGAACACTATTCTCCACCTGAATCTACCAAAACTAAAGCAAACTGCTTCAGGTCAAGTAAGGCTCTTTTCTCCTTGAAGTTCCCTAGTACAAAACATTGGAAATTCTTTTTTACCCTGGAAATTCTTATTTACCCTGAAAAACCTTACATATTCATGTAAGTCAAGTTAACTGGAAACAAAGCATCCATTGCAAGATTTCTGAATAATGCCTTACTACCAATAAAAAAAAAAAAAAAACTCTAGTTTTAGGCACTGAACAAAATGAAAATGCTTCATACCTTCATTCATTCAGATGAGTCTGCATATTCAGAGGAATCTCCCACGTTAGGGAGGGAGATGCACAAAGTGGACAAACCCAGAGGCAAATCCAGAGGCAAAAAACAGCCATGTTACCCGAGCACAGTTCACTTCAGTCAACAAGCTGATGCTTCCCATTAGTGATGGTCCAGGAAACAAACAAAAATGTAGGCTACAAAGTGACTGTAATCTTTCTTGGAAAAAGAGAAAGATGATTTCTCAGGAAGTATTTTTGAAGCTTCCCAAGGGTAGGAAGCCAGCATACTGCACCCACAAATTGGCTCCACTGTAACTCTGCTATAAAGCAACACCAAAACCATCATACACCCCAACTGCATAGTCTGAAGAGCTTGGGAATGGGGAAAGCTGGAGGAGGAACCAAAACTTAGAGAAACCAGTCCTGCACTCTCCATGTTTCTCAAGTCCAATATTCTGCATGATAACCTTGTGATATTTAGGAGAACGCAGACCTCTCACATTACTATAGGCTTAAAATTCTTACGCATGCAGAGGGCACAGCTTAATATCACCTTGCAAAACAACTCACAAACAGCCTTTTTAATGGCCCTCCCAGCCTCTCTCTTCAAGAAAAAGCTTCTGCCTCCCAGAGACCTAATATTATGAGTCAATAATTCATTTTAGCTAACTGCCTCTTTAAGGAAATGCAAGATCACTATCCTCATAGCCGAAGAATTATACGCCAGCTCCCTCTAATAGCAATGAGATTCTCTATTTTCATCTGAAATCAGGAAATAAATATCTTTCCAGTTTAACATTATCCCAGATCCTGTATCACAAAGCAATGTAATTGGCATCCTGGCTTCAGCAATACTATGCTCAGGGAAAGAAGACATCCATCTTTTCAGTGTATTTTGTAGCCCATTTGAAAGTGGAGAACTGAGCTGAAGAGGCACTTAAGGAGAAATCCGAGAAGGGATGGAACTTGTTGCCATGATTATGCTGTCTTTCCAAGCTGCAGACTTGTCAAATGGAATCTTCAAAGGAGAACTGAGGCCCCAACAGACACACACATTGTAATCTAAATCTCTCAGGATACTGAGGCATTCTGGTACCAAGTAGAGGTATAGAGTCCTGAATTTATACTGGCTTATTTTCCCCCGCTAAAATTTAAGCTAACGTAACAAAGAACTTGAAATATTAGGCTTGTATTAAATTTCATTAACAAATGTATTTATTAAAAAGAAATAAAAATGTTACATGAGTCCTGTATCTCTCCTCTTTAAGCTAGCTATTCCACTAGAAACCATAGCAATATTTTGTTAATGGCAGATGGCAGAGTAGTTGGCTTAAGAACATGGGCTCTGGGACTTCCCTGGTGGTCCAGCGGTTAAGGCTTTGTCTTCTAGTGCAGGGAGTGTGGGTTCAATCCCTGGTCGAGGAGTTAAGATCCCACTTGTCTCATGGCCAAAAAACCAGAACATGAAGAACAGAAGCAATACTGTAACAAATTCAATAAAGACTTTAAACCACATCAAAAAATTTTTTAAATAATAAAATAAAGACCATGGGCTCAGGAGTTATAATGTGTAGGTTCAAATCTGCCCAACAAAACTTTATGGAATAATAGAAGGGTTCTATATCTGCATTATCAAAGACAGTGGCCACCAGCCTGATGCAAGTATTGGGCAGGTTTAAATCTGCCCAACAAAATTTTATGGAATAACAGAAATGTTCTGTATCTGTGTTATCAAAGATGATAGCCACCAGCCCCATGTTGGTATCAGGCTTTTGAAATGTGGTGCAGGCATCTGAAAAGCTAATTTTTAAATATTTAATTCTAACTAAATTAACACAGGCTCAGGGGTCTAGTGGCTACCACACTGGACAGCATCATCCTATACCCTCTACTCACTGGTTTCTGGTCATGCAACATTTATGTTAGTTTCCTCACCCTTTAAAATAATACCTCACAGAGCTGTTAAGGGGATGCTGCTGCTAAGTCGCTTCAGTCATGTCTGACTCTGTGCGACCCCATATATGGCAGCCCACCAGGCTCCCCTGTCCCTGGGATTCTCCAGGCAAGAACACTGGAGTAGGTTGCCATTTCCTTCTCCAACGCATGAAAGTGAAAAATGAAAGTTGAGGCTCAGTCGTGTCCAACTCTTAGCGACACCATGGACTGCAGCCTACGAGGCTCCTCCGTTCATGGGATTTTCCAGGCAAGAGTACTGGAGTGGGGTGCCATTGCCTTCTCTGGTTAAGGGGATAGAACAAGGTAAACCACAAAAAGGTCTTGGCTCAGTACCAGAGACGGGATATTCTTTTGCAGTATCTTTTCACTCCTTCATCTCCTATGTTCCCACAACAGTCACCTTTGTCAGATTCTTAATATGATCACAGTATCCAAAAAAAAAATTTAAAAAACCCTCTTAGCATCTTACTCCTTCTAGTGAGCTCAATCCCCAACCCTCCCAAGAAAATAAATCAATCTCTCTAAAATACAACTCTTTGCAGATTACAAAATCTTATACAGATTCCTATGATCTTCAACAGAGTATACAGTCTGGCTTTTAAGCATCTTTCTAATCTGACCCCAAGCTGATGTTTCACACCACCTGCCCCTGCTCCTTAGACACAGCCTCCAGGGTCGATCAGATGTCCCTTCTCAGACTGAAACTGAGCAAGACGCCCTTCTTCTCTCATCTCCAATCATGTCCTCCACCTGCCTTTTGTCCGTAGAAAAACTTTACTCGAAGAATAAACTTGCTCAGGGATGTGAGAAAACACCAAAGCAAAGGAAAACAGTCAAACAGGATGAAACAGTAATACTTTAGCCATCAAGCAAATCAAGGACCTTTAGTTCCTCCTCAACGGGTACAGATAATATTCTGAGCCATATCCTTTCAGCTGTCTTATAATTACTGAAAGCCCCACCAGGCAGAGAAGTTAACTATATGACGACCAGACTGTAGCCGTGACGCAAACTGCCGCAACTGCAAGAACTGGCCTCAAAGAAATGGGAACAAACTGACCCTGGAGCTGAAGATTAACTGTACTTCAAATAATCAAGATGACTGATCAGACCACCCATGGCCAATTTCAAGATGACTCTCAGAGCTGACTGTGCTTCTTCTACATGTAGCCCCCTTCCTCCACCTGGGATAGCTCTTGCCCACTCATTATCAGGGGGGGAGTTGACCTTTGGACAGGAGTCCACCTTCCCTATCCCCAACCCCCTCAAATCCCCACCCTCAGTTGCCAGTCCCAGAAATAAAACAAACTTTCCCTTCCATCAACCTTGCCTCTGTATTGGCTTTAGAGCAGAAAACATCTGGGTGGCAGTTTCTAAACACAATCATGGACCTTTTTACCCAACACCCGGTTGACAATATGCCCATCTAAAATGCTGGTTTTCTTCTCCCTTATTTCATGATATTCATCCTTTGAGCTCTATCCCAAGACACATCATTCAAGAAGCCAAAACCTGTGAGCTCCTTATGAGAAAAATGAGACATGAACAATCACGTACTTTATCAGAACTTTGTTTCTCATGTCTACTTTGCTCTTTTCTGGTCTCTCCATTTTTCTTAATACTGAACAGTATTCTTTATAAAGTTGTAACATGACTTCAAGAGCAGAAGTAAGGAACATTATTGATAAACTTCAGGGTGTGAAAATATCACTTTTAAGGATGGCTAGTGCAGGCTGTTTTAAACACAAGTATTTTTTTAAAGCTTAAGCTTCCAGTGTCATCAATTTTGTTCCATGTCAGGATTACAGTCAAGGCCATGAAGCTTTTTGATTTTCCAAGGGTGGTTTACTGTAGCCTGAATTCCACCATCCAGGAGCCATGCTTCCTGAACTTGAGTGGGCTTCCCCGCTGGAGAGCATGTTACACAGCCCACTGGCCCCAACCCAGCCTGTGAGTCAGGGGTCTGGGGTAGGGCCTGTCATGAGTACCTTTCTTGATAGCTCTCCAATAATGCAAGCTCCTCAAAGATAAGGAGTTATGCCTCTGTGTCCCCTTAACAGTGCCAACCACAGTATGTGTATCAGTTAAGAGGTTAATCACATACATGATCAAGAAATATGGTTAAGCATGGACACAGATGCTATTCAACTAGAAATCACTGTCATTTAAACCACTAAAGGTATTTGAAATGCCTACCTCAAAATAACTTCCCAGTTTGAACAAACAACTGTGGAAAGAAAATTGGGGCATTTTATCCACAATTAAACCAACGTATGAGGCACAGTGGTAAAGAATCTGCCTGCCAATTCAGGAGACGCAAGAGACACAGGTTCAGTCCCTGGGTAAGGAAGATCCCCTGGAGTGGGCAATAGTAACCCACTCTAGTATTCTTGCCTGGAAAATACCATGGACAGAAGATCCTTGCAGGCTTACAGTCCATGGGGTCCCAAAGTGTCGGACACGACTGAGCACACACGTATAAGCCAATGTATGCTTGAAATAAAGTCCTCAGTAAGCCCCTGCTGTCCTTCTGAATCCTCTTGGAGAAACATCCCAAGGATGATTTCAACTTGTCCTTCCGTTGCTTTCAGCACTGTTTTGTTTACAGACTAAACTGCCTTTTCATCTGTCCCTGAACTACACCTTCCCTTCCACTCATGACTTTCCTAAGCCTAACTTCCCTACCCTGGATTCCCCTACTGTTCTCAAAGTCAGCCCCACCACTAGAGAACTTCCTCAAACTTTTTCAGTCATCTCATGAAGATGAGATGCAAAGCATCTGTAAAACCCCATCCCCATATATTTTCTCCCTGTTCAATGAGCAGACCCTGTCAAACCTCCCTTAGGTAACAGATGGTTGAAAAAAGGCACAGATGAACATAATCAGAGAGAAAATGTCTTGAAACCTCTCTAGGGTCAGAGCTTTACTCTTGTTTTCTGGCACAGAAGAAAGATCTTTGATCTCTAGGAAAGTACTCTACAAAATAACACTCCAGAAAGCTTTCTGCAATTTGTCTTCTCTTTATAGCCAATCTTAAAAGAAATCAACCCTGAGTATTCACTGGAAGGACTGATGCTGAAGCTGAAGCTCCAGTACTTTGGCCACCTGATACAAAGAGCCAACTCACTGGAAAAGACTCTGACGCTGGGAAAGATTGAAGGCAGAAGGAGAAGCGGGTGACAGGGATGAGATGGTTAGATAGCATCACTGACTCAGTGGACAAGAATCTGAGCAAACTCCCGGAGACAGTGAAGAACAGGGAAGCCTGGCATGCTGCATGCAGTTCGTGGGGTTGCAAAGAGTCGGACACTACTTAGCGACTGAACACCACCACCACCCCTCTCATTAATGCTCCAGTGTTGTGGTTCTCGAACTCTGGTGTGCATTAGAATCATCAGGAGTACTTGATGGAAGGCTGATTCCTGGGTTTGCTGCTAAGGGATCAAAGTCCATGTGTCTGAGGCTAACCCAGGAACCTGCATTTTAATAAATACCCAATTCCTTCTCTTACAAGGTCCAGATCACACTGACCCACACTGCAGATGCCTCTACTTTCTAAGTTGGTCTCCTGTCCCCTCCCTGTATACCAAGAGAACCAGAAAAATTCACCACAAAAAAGACTTACATATCCTGGAAAAAATAAACTCTTCCCAATGAGGGTAATTTGATGGACAAGTTGGGGCAGAACAAGGTCATCAGGCAAAAAAAGATAAAGATTAAAAGGCTTACAGTAACCAGAGGTCAAAGAGCAAATTACAAGTCCCAAGAGACACCCTAGGCAATTCAGTGCAGGCAGAAGGGCAAACACTTTTCAACTGCTATCATAAAATCTTACCACATGTAGGGAGCGTCCCAAGGTGGCTCAGTGGTAAAGAATCCACCTGCCAACATGGATTTGATCCCTGCATCAGAAGATCCCCTGGAGGAGGAAAGGGCAACCCCCTCCAGTATTCTTGCCTGGGAAATCCCATGGACAGAGGAGCCTGGGGTCTACAGTCCATGGGGTCGCAAAGAGTCAGACACAACTGAGCGACTAAACAACAGTGGGGGTATATCAGAGGCGCATAGAAATCAACTGCAAGAGCTTCCAGTGGTCAAAGCCCAAACAATCTGAGTAACAAAATGAATACTGGATTATAACCCCAAGTATAAAATAAATACCTAGGAGTCCATAGTGATATCAATGTTTGATTGATTGAGTAAATAAATAGGGGAGGGAGAAGAGAAAACTCATGTGCAGAAGTTCAAATGACTTGTGGAAATATTCCAATCTAAGGGAAGAAGAGCCTAACTTCCCATTCCTTAAGTGTGGGCCACCAATGGGGACTTCCTCCCAAAGGAACTGGGCAAGAGGTGGGGGGATTAACTTTACAGTGAAGTTACCTGACAAACACAACCTCAACCAGGTAGATGGTACACATCCTTGATTTGGTGTGATGAGAGCTGGGCTTTACCTCTATTATACCTCCCCAAGACCCGCAAGACCAGTCTAATCATAAGAAAAATATCAGGCAAATCTCAGTTGAGGAGCATTCTACAAAATTCCTGACCAGTACTTCCCAAAACATCGAAGAAAGTCTAGCCAACTGTCACAGCCAAGAGGAGCCTATGGAGATATAACAACTAAGTGTAAGGTGGGATCCTGGGACAGCAAAAAAAAAAAAAAAAGAAAGAAAGAAAAGAAAAACATTATACAAATAAAAAAAGGAGTTTAGTTAAGAATACTTACAAAATTTGCTTGATTGTGACACCATATTAATTTAAGAGGTTAAAACTTGTATGGGTGGTGGGGCGGCAGGAGCGTCCCTGGTGGTCCAGTGTTTAAGACTTTGCCTTCCAACACAAGGGTTGCAGCTTTGATCCCTAGTTGGGGAGTTATGATCCCACACAACTCATGGACCAAAAAAAATATATATATATATATATAAAGCAGAAGCAATATTGTAACAAATTCAATAAAGACTTTAAAAATAGTCCACATCCCAGAAACATTCTTTTAAAAAACCCACAAAAACTGGTTTAGGGTATATGGAAAGTGTTTCTACTTCCTGCATGGTTTATCTGTAAATCTAAATCTATGCTAAAATTAAGTTTATCTTAAAAAAATAATTAAGGACAAAAAATATAGCACCACTTTTCCAAATTTAAACTTGCAGGAGGATCTGATTTGGGAGAGATTTCCTTTCCCTGCATGTATTACACACTGTAATTCTCATTTTGTCTGAAAGGTGCAAAAGACAGATTTTTAAATTAGCCTCACATAAATAATTCAGGTTGTGATTAGTGCCAAAATAGAATAAAGTTGGTGTAGATTACCAAATTACTCCGAGAAAAATTCTGAGTAAGAAAAACTACACTTGGGATCAAGGAAACACTGCTTGATCAAATCCTAGATGCAACTCAGGCATCAACAGCATAACTGACCATGTCTACTTGACTTGACTTTTGCACAAACACAAATAGTGGTAGTACCCCCCCTTGTTTGAAAATTGATCCTCCTCCTCAGAGAGGAAGATTCTCGGGAAAGAATACATCCAGCTTCAAACCTCCACAGCCTACTCTCTTCTCGGCGCTCCCTTGTCTATAGATTTCTCTGCAGATCTCTGGCCAGGAGTGGATAACACACTACACTAAGGAAATCCTTGTTGTTGTTTAGTTGCTAAGTCATGTCCAGCTCTTTTGCAACCCCGTGGACTGTACCCCACCAGGCTTCTTTCTCCATTGGATTTCCCAGACAAGAATACTGGAGAGAGTTGCCATGCCCTCCTGCAGGGGCTCTTGCCTACCCAAGGATCAAAATGCATTTTCTGCACTGCCGGTAGAGTCTTTACCACTGAGCCACCAGGAAATCTGTGACCTAGCCCATCTCCTCCAACCACACTGAATTTCCCTCTGTGGCATAATTAGGCTAAATTCTCATAACATACTCTTCTGATCTTTGCTATATCACTTAATAAAATCGTAACAAACTATTTGTGTACTTCCTCATTGAATATTCACCTGCCACATTAAACTGAGAGCCTTGTGAGGACGACTTCTATTTAGTTCACTGCTATATGCCTAGGATTCTATGTATCCAAGTCCTGGTAAATAGGAAGGACTCAATAAATATGGAATATTTATTGGAATAAATATGTGGAATGAATGAAGGGATTTATTAATCACAGGTTAGCAGAGTTTAGCTCGTCTGCAGATGACCCCAAATAACTTCAAAGCCATGCACAGTTCATTTATAGATCTGCCTTGAGAAACATCACAATCCTGCTTTTGGCTCATTAGCTGTATTTGTGTTAAGTCAGTGTTTTAGGCTCAAACAACTCAGTCATGGAAGATAAGGGTGATTAGCATCATGTTCATGTGCAAAGTGTCAGAGAAAAAATATAGAAAGCAGAAAGCTGTCTATGAGCTTCCAATTGTGTGATCGATTTCTACTTAACAACCTTACTTGTTCAGAGGCTAATTTCTCCTGGGTCCAGGCTCACTTTTTTCAGACTATGTTGCTGCAAGTTTAAGCGAATTCACATAGCTGTTTAAACTATGATCTTATGCTTTAAATATCTACCCTCCCAAGTAACACTCCATCAAGCCTAGAATATTTAGAATTTGTAGAAAACTTAGATTCAGCATGTTGTCATGGAAAGAGTACACACAACCTTATCTCCGAAGGCCTAATTCTACTCTTGATTCATCCACTAGCCATTCATACAATGTTCACTGTATACCTTTTTAAAAATATATATACTTATTTGGTTGCACCAGGTCTTAGTTGCCAATATGCGGGATCCAATTCCTTTACCAGGGATAAAATCTGGGCCCCATGTATTGGGAGCACAGTCTTATCCACTGGACCACCAGGGACATCCCCACTGAATGCCTTTAAAAGACACAATGCAATTAAAGCCAAAATCACTGAAGCAATCTCAACCTCATCTCTCAATTTAGATGGAAAGATTAGATCAAGTGCAGAATGAAGACTTGCTTGGTTGTCCAGTGGTTAAGGCTCAGCACTTCCATTGCAGGGGACTCAGGCTTGATCCACGGTCAGGGAACGAAGTTATCTCACGTATCAAAACACAGTCAAAAAAAAAAAAAAAAAGTAGAATAAGCTTATGCAATCACCATTCTGCCTGCTTGAAATTCCATGAAATAACCTAAAAGTTTCTGAAAAATGAAATAAACCTGCATTATTGTTTGTTGTTTGGGTACTATTTGCCAGATGAAAAATTATGCATTTTAAGTGTTGGTGGGCCAGAAACACTAGGACTTCTTAAACATAGAAAGCATACTGGTACAAATCGAAGGAGACATAAAGCCAGAGAGGGGAGAAATAGACAACAATGTGTCGTGAAGACAACTGACAAGGAAATACATGTGGTTCAGAAGTCTAAATCCAAGGGTAATTAATATACAGAACATGGGTGAGAAATGAATCAGAGTGGTAAACAGATACGGTCATATTTTACTCTGCATACTTAGATAGTTCTTAACTTGATTACATGGAGAATATATTTGAGTTATTTTTGCCTGTAAACAACACTGAAATGAACATATTAATAGAATTGAAGGATGGCTCATCCCAACTCTTTCTTTTCTACTAAAGGTGGAGTCATAAGAAAAGCAGAAGTGAATTTCCCAGCACTCTTCAACTCATCACCTAGAAAAGAGGCAGCAGATGTAGTGCCAGGATGCAGGAAGGTTATACATTACCACATTTTATAATCAGAATAAGAGACTCCATGTCTCAAATTCAACACACATCTCTGTTGCTGCTTCTTTGAAAGAGCCCCTTTACAATCTGGGCAGACTTTGTAGGCTTGTCTCTCTTGCTCTGAGTTTAATTAACATCAGCAACGAAAGACTCTCGAGAGTCCCTTGGACAGCAAGGAGATCAAACTGGTCCATCTGAAAGGAAACTAACCCTGAGACGATGGCACCCCACTCCAGTACTCTTGCCTGGAAAATCCCATGGACGGAGGAGCCTGGTAGGCTGCAGTCCATGGGGTCGCTAAGAGTCAGACACGACTGAGTGACTTCACTTTCACTTTTCACTTTCATGCATTGGAGAAGGAAATGGCAACCCACTCCAGTGTTCTTGCTTGGAGAATCCCAGGGACGGTGGACCCACCTGGTGAGCTGCCGTCTATGGGGTTGCACAGAGTCGGACACAACGGAAGTTACTTAGCAGCAGCAGCAGCATTCATTGGAAGGACTAATGGTGAAGCTGAAGCTCCAATACTTTGGCCACCTGATGTAAGAGAGCCAACTCATTGGAAAAGACCCTGATGCTGGGGAAGATTGAGGGCAGGAGGAGGGGGAGACAGAGGATGAGATGGTTGAATGGCATCATCGACTCAATGGACTTGAGTCTGAGCAACCTCCAGGAGATAGAGAAGGACAGGGAAGCCTGGTGTGTTGCAGTCCCTAGGGTCACAAACAGTTGGACACAACTTAGCAACTTAACTTCAACAACAGGGGTCATGGGACTTTTCCCTAGGAGAGAGTTGGTATGAGGCAAAGCAATAAAACATTTCTTGGTCTTCCTCCACTTGAGAACATGGCTTTCCAAAGGCTGGCTACCCTTAGCTGAGGCAAGCCTCATTTCAATTAACCTCTCTGATTATAGGTCATTCTTCTCTGTGGCTCCCACATAGCCTAAAAGAGGCACACCAGAGCAAGAAAGCTCGTATGCATAGGGTTAGAAATATGAACATCACAGAGAGGGCAGGTGGCAGAGTAGACCCCACAGTATGGATTTATTTGCTGAATAACAAAACGTCACTTTTCCTAATCTAAGTGCCCCAGAGTGTCCCATCCACTACCGAGCCATTTCAAATTCACCCCCTAAAATAAACCAGAACAAGGCTGAACGTAAACTGCCACCTGAATGCCTTTAGTCTTTTATTAAAGAGTAAGAAAATCAAGAGTTAAGGCTGGGGACATTGGTATCTTGTCCCTTTTACTGAATACCTTCCACATCATGGCTGTGGCTGTATTTCAACAATGTGGTGAGTCTCCTGGGAAATCAAAAATAAAACAGAGGGTTTCAAATATAAAATATGTCTCCATGCTAGAGTGATCGACCAGGGAGGCAGGCAGGAAATGATGTTGGGACATTTGTGTCCCAAAGGCAGGATGGTGAAAGTTGAAAATCAAGGAAGGTAAAGAAAAGGGCTGGAAAGGGGCAGAGAGAAAGGAGCTTATTGCAACTTCACCAGCTTGCTATTGGGGAAGGGGAGACACAAAGTCCCCCCACCCCAAAAAAAAAACCCTCATTAATGATGCTGCACACTCAGAGCAGCAGAGGCAGTTAACAAAAAGATGAGGTCTCTGACTCGTCCCTCCTGAGTAAGACAGTCCCTTTACCAGTAAGACTTAGGATCTATTTTATCCTACCTTAAATTGACCATATGCATGTGCTTCTCCATAGAAGTATCTCCTCTGTGCTCACTTTCTCCAAATAAATCCAGAATTCTAAGCCCAAGGATCCTGTTTCCCACAAAGCAACTACCAAAGACTTTGGCGCACAATATGTATATGTATATTGCGTAGACATAGTTGCATATATATGCCTATGCAACAAAATTATGATTATTGGTCCCCTGTTCTTTTCCTCTCAGTACGCCCATCCTTCCTGGGCAAAGGTAAGGGGAAAAGCACTATAGAGCAATCTTTTGAGATTGCGCTGAACCCCACTAACCTCCCCAAAGCACCAGAAGAAACCTTTTCTCACTCTGCATTTCCTTAATAGCAACAACGGTCAATAAGTAGAAGAGGAAGACACAGACAGTTTCGTGATTTATTACCTGCGCTGGCTCTAGTTGAGTTAGCAAGTCGAGGAAAAAGTTAGTTGTATCAAGCGGTTTAAACACACAATGTTTTTGTTTATAACTCCAATGACTTCCTGCAAGAGCTCATTCATGGTTTAGCCTTACATCAGCCCTCCATAACAGCAAATCTGGAACCTGCAAATACCAAGAGCCAACCCAAAGATGCCATCATATAAGGGATGTGAGCATCCTCAGAATATGGTATCCACTGGGGTCTTAGAACCAATTCCTTGTGGATACCAAGGGAAAATTGCACTTATTCCACCCCAGACGATTCCCACAAGGTGGAGCCAATTCAGCCACGCTTAGTTCCTTCTGTCATTTTGATTTCCTCTATCAATCATCTTTTTCTTTTTTTTTTTTTTTTTTGAGTGAGTGAAGTTACTCAGTCATGTCTGACTCTTTGCAACTCCATAGACTGTAGCCCACCAGGCTCCTCAGTCCATGGAATTTTCCAGGCAAGAGTACTGGAGTGGGCTGCCATTTCCTTCTCCAATTTTTTTTTTTAATAGAAGGAAAATGACAATATTGTGTTGGTTTCTGCCGCACATCAAAACACGGATCAGCCATAGGTATACATGTGTCCGCTTCCTCTTGATCCTCCCCACTACCCCATTCCACCGCTCTAGGTCATCGTTTTACTTATTGTAACATCATCATCATAAGTTGGGGCTCCTGCTAACAGGGCAGCCAGCAGTTAAACACTGTCCCAGGGCACCCATGACAAAAACCTCTGACTCTGCTTTGTCGCATTCCTGCTATACCCTTGTCCCTCTCACACTCCAACCTTGTGGTTGGTTCTGTGGTTGAGTATGATCTCTCCTTGCCTTGCCCCTGGTTCTCTGCTCAGTGTGGCTGGTCCATAAATGGCTCTTGGCTCTTGAACTTACTAATTCATGTTCATTTTTACTTCTACCATGTCACTTTGATTCTTTCCCTCCCAGGCATATATGATTCCCCCTCTAAGCAACATTTTCCATTAAGTCATAATAATATGTATTAAAATTACTGTACCTTTAGAATAACTAAAGTTTATTAAGCAATTCCTTTGTGCCTGGCTCAATGCTAAATGGTTTATATTCCTTCCTGATGCTATTTAACCTTCATAGTCAAATAAGAACAGTCCCATTATTGTTGCCATTTGACACAAGAGAAAACTGAAGCTCAGAACAATCAGTTTCCCGCCATTTGTCTGACTCCAAGAGCAGAAATATTAACCAACACTGAACAATCCATAGCAACCATAAGCTGAGAATTTTATTGCTTTGTTTTTTTTGTTTCAACAAAAGCATTTCATCAAATATTTGTTATGAACTGCATATTTGAGTTCCCCCAAAATTCTTATATTGAAACTCTAACCCTCAGTGACACACTATTTAGAGATGGACCCTAGAAGATAAGTCAGTCATGAGGGTGGGGCTCTCATGATGGGATTGCTGCTGCTAAGTCGCTTCAGTTGTGTCTGACTCTGTGCGACCCCATAGACGGCAGCCCACCAGCTTCCCCCGTCCCTGGGATTCTCCAGGCAAAAACACTGGAGTGGGTTGCCATTTCCTTCTCCAATGCATGAAAGTGAAAGTGAAGTCGCTCACTCGTGTCCGACTCTTAGCGACCCCATGGACTGCAGCCTACCAGGCTCCTCCATCCATAGGATTTTCCAGGCAAGAGTACTGGAGTGGGGTGTCATTGCCTTCTCCCATGATGGGATTAGTGCCCCTTTAAGAAGAGACCAGAGACTGCTTCCTTCCTCTGTCTGCTCCTCCAAGTGAAGGCACAGCTAAAGGTGGCCATCTTCCGACTAGGAAGAAGGTTCTCACCAGGAATCTAACATCAGAACCTGACCTTCACGTTCTCAGCCTCCAAAACTTGAAAATGAATGTCTGCTGGTTAAGCACCCAGTTTATGTTATTTTTGTTAAAGTAGTAAGAACTAAGGCAATATATACAGAAGGTGATTAAACTTTAATGTCCTTGGGACATAAATGTCCTTGTTCATATAAACATACACAAATCTGAAAATAATTTTTAAAAAACATATCCTGACTTAGTTTTAAAATTTCAGTCACCATAGACTAAGATGTGCAGGAAAATTGTGGTATTTAAGAGGACCTCAAGAATTATTTATTCATTTATGTATAACTTCAACCTGCAGTGGCTCATGTTCTACAATTTCTAGGATTTGAACTATATTTTTTTTCTTACCAATAGGCTTTATTTATGGGCACATACTACTTACTAGTTGGAGAAGGAAATGGCAACCCACTCCACTATTCTTGCCTGGAAAATCCCATGGATAGAGGAGCCCGGCAGGCTACAGTCCATGGGGTCGCACAGAGTCAGACATGACAGAAGCAATTTAGCACCACTTACTAGTATTCAGAGAATAGGTACAGGAAGGCTTCCAACCTACAAACACCAAAATCCTCCCCATTTTAACACCTAAAATGTTACCACTGGCAGTTAATTTTTGGGGGCTAAGCTAGATCATTTTTCTAGATAGTCTTTTAAAATATAAATTTATTCACTGGAAAAAGTAGCACTAAGACATTGACAGCTCAATGTGAGTAAATGTCCCAAATGTTTCCTGACAAAAGGAACCAGCAAAGGTAATTCTTTGGAAGGAGAGCGAGAGCCCTGAAATGGAAGAGGTTTCCCAGGGAGGATGCCTGATCAGCCAAGACAAACTTTTCCCCAATATGCTGGGCTGGATCAGTCCTTCATTCCTGCATCAAAAAGCTCAGTCATGCTGTGTAAGAAGAGTTTCATTTACTGCAAGAAAACTAGTCATAATCCTAGCCACTGGGAACTATTTGGCCACACTGTAATAAATCCAAAAACTAAGCTGAAAGATTGTATGGAAAAATGCTGTGTGAGAGCACTTTCAGCTGGCCAAGTGAGGGCCCCAACTCTAATAAACTCAATTTAAAAGGAAGAAGCATCCAAGTATCACTTGGGTTGAATCAAAGGGATGAGCTTTTTTTTCTTAATTGAAATTATACATCCTTTTTTATTCATTAAACTTCAGTAATAATTTAAATTGCCCAAGTCTTTAATCATGAAATTCTTTGCCTTTCAGAATGGACAAGTAGACAGTTCTATTTAAAATGCCACCTCTTTCAACCATCTAAGTTGAGTGCTACTCATTTAACCTAAATCTTCTACTGCCACATTTTACTAAATTACTTCTGACTGCAATGTTCAAAATATTGGATACCCAAAGGGCTCAGAAAATGAAATGTGTTCTTTCCTGTTCTAAAGCTAAAAATTCACCCACACCAATGGCAGATTCAGCTTCTGGAGAAGCCCAGTTCCTGGTCCGTAAGACAACCATCCTCTCACTGTGTCCTCTCATGACTGAAGTGGCATGGGGGGCCTCTGGGATCTTTTATAAGGACATTAATCCCATTTGTTATGGCTGTGCCTTCATGACATAAAGACCTCCTGAAGGCCCACCTCCTAATACCTCCTAATCATATACTCAAGATAATGTTTGTAGAATAGACTGGAATAGAAGTGGAATGCAATGTAGAGCAAGGCATGGAAGTCATGGAGTAGAGAGGACTATAGTCCCAAAGATACTTCTTGTAGCAATATTACTCCCCAGATCTGAATATCTTTACCTATGAAGTCATACTTGCGCAAATAAGGAGTTGTATCAGAATCAGCAAACAAAAGTTAAGAAGTCTGATTGCATTAGACTTGGAGAGATGATGTGACCAACAATGCAATATGGAAAATAAACAAGAACAATATTGCTCTTGCCAGAGATAGTAGGCTGTGGGCATGAGTACGATAGCAAGCAATAGAGTAGTTCCTTTGCCTTACTCAAGTAATCAGGCATTCAGTCCCTTCACATTGAAAGCACTTCTCTGGGACTTCCTGGCAGTCCAGCAGTTAAGACCCTGAGCTTCCAATGCAGGGAGCATGACTTCGATCCCCAGTCAGGGAACTAAAATCCCACATGTTTCATGGCACAGACCAAAAAAAAAAAAAAAACCAGAAAGCAAGCATTCCTCATGGACCCTCTTACTGTCTACACATATTTTCCAAGTACATACCACATAGCCCCCTCATGCATTCACCACCTTCCCCAAAGTCTATCAGCCAGTCACACAACCTATACAGAGAATCACTCATGCATTCTACAGTTATTGAGTTTGTAGGATGTTAAAGGTCCCTTGCTATTGGGAGACAACACTACTTAGAACAAAGACTTGAATGACAGAGAAATGGATCTGAATTCTGGCTCCAGCCCTAACTAGCTCAGTGTCCCTAAGGCAATTTTGAATCTTTTTGTATCTCAGTTTTCCCATCTATCAAGTGAGATTGAAAACCACCTACCTCATGGACAAGCCACAGTATGTATTATCGGGCATATTACACAGCCCTCTTCATAGAGGTATAGGGAGGAACACATGAAAGATCAGGTTCCTGACTCCAGGTTAGCTATGCCAACTGTTAAATGATGGCATCATTCCAGGATGAGTCAGCTGTGGACCTGCCCTCCAGGAGCTTACAGTCAAGAAAGGGAAATGGTACATCAGTAGACAGAAAATAAACCACATATGACAATTGTCAGCGTAGATAAATGATTACTGAACCTGGGAAGGAGGGAATTCTTCTAGCTCAGAAGACCATGTTGCAGCTTCTTATTTACCATTGAAACATTTCTGAGGCATGAGGGATTCAGAGTAGCTACATACCAGCCTGGGGGCTGCCAAAATCCAAGGGGAAAAATTTAAGAGGCTGAAATCAATCATTGCGGATCTCTACATTCAGCACAAAGTTGCTCACAACGCAGATGCGTGAGCACTCCGTCATGTTCTGATGCCCATCACACGAGGACACATGCAGCAACCTGGTCTGAACACACTTTGGTTACAACTTAATTTATTCCTAGAGACTCACAGACACAGAAAGCAAGTTTATGGTTACCAAAAAGGGAAGGGGGATTAGGAGAGGGGTAAGGTAGGAGGTTTGGATTAACATATACACATTACTATATACAAAATAGATAACCAACAAGGACCTACTATATAGCATGGGGAACACTACTGGTATTTTTTAATAACCTATAAGGGGAAAGAATCTGAAAAATAGATATAGATACATGTGTAAACAAATTGCTGTGCTGTATATGTAAAACTAACATGATATTGTCAATCAACTGTTTCAACTGAAGAAAAAAAGTCTAAGAAAAAAAAAAACTTAAAAACAAAACTTACTTTATTCTTATTAAGGACCCATCACATGCCTGACTTTGTATGTAAACTCTCTGCCCATCAGAATGAGGACTCTCCTAATGAAACTTTTCCTCAGTAGAGGGACCAGATAGGTCAGGATGGTCAACTTAGAAACGTAGTTGCCTAATCCCGCTTCAGGGTGACAATCTCAGCCCTCCTTGAAGGAAGAGTTCTGAGGAATGACAACAGGACACACGGGAAAACTCAGAGACAAAGCATGGCTTTAAACTCTAGTCCATGGAATTACGCTCCTTTGACTCTTAATAGACTGGCTTAAGATTTATTTCAGCAGAATATGGAAGGATATTGCTCTATTTTCATTCTCCTCAATATCGAACTTCTTATGCATTACTAAAATACAAGTAAGAAATCTAATTGCATGACAAAAATATTTCACACAGCAACTGCCCTTAATAATAATATGCTTACAGTAAGCCATTTCATTACCTGATAATTACCAGATCATTAGAGCAAATAATATATCCTTGTGGGATAAACTTATGGCAATAATTTCACAGAAAAGAATTTTAAAAGCTCCCTGAAAGTTACCAGCAGGCCAGGTGTAAAATTAGCTCTCAGAGGAAATGAATATAAATGTACTTTCAAAATGTAAACATGAATGCAGTGACATGTATAACTAAATCTGGATCATGAAATCAGAAAGAAAAGGGCTGGAAGGATCTGGTGCAACCTCCTCATTTTACAAGTAAGGACAATGAGACCTGGATAGGCCCTACAGCTCAACAGAGAGAATTAATTTACAAAGGATTTTTCATCCCTTATCACAAAGCTCTTCCTTTTTACCGTTGAATCTTCTCAGTGCAACATAAGAGTTGATTTTCAAAAACTTTATTAACTGAACTATTGAGGAAATGCAGAGAACTGGTTAATTAGACTCTCGAACTAAAGCTGGATTTGGACCAAAAACTAATTTTTCTTTGTTGGCCACACCACCCAGCACGTGGAACTTCTCCAACCAGGGATTGAACCCGTGCTCTCCGTGCAGTGGAAGTGCAAGATCATAGCCTCTGGACCCCCGGGAAAGTCTCTGAAACTAATTTTCCTGACTCACAATTTTATATCCTGTCTGGTCTGTGTTCACCTGATTCTAAGCACTGCGTCAGCCCAGAACACATTGCCAGCAGCTCCACGGGGCTCTCTCATCTTTCTGGTGGCAATTTAAACAGTCCTTCCTGCGGGACTTCCCCTGTGTCCACTGTGTCCAGCCACGGGACTCTGTGGGTCCAGTGGCTAAGATTCCCCACTCCCAATGCAGGTGGCCCAGGTTTGATCCCTGGTCAGGGAACTAGATCCCACAGCTAAAGATCTTATAGGCTGCAATGAAGATCAAAGACCCGGCACAGCCAAATAAACGAATTTTTTAAAAATTAAAAACACCCCTTCCTCAAACAGGCCTTTCCTACACTCCAAGTCATGCAAGCTTCCCTAACTTCCTGGAGCTCTGACTCCCTGGTGAAATACCATGTCTGTAATTATTCATTTAGTGTTTGTTTTTTCCCCACTAGACACTGGTCTTCAAACTCAACCATCCCTCCAAATACCCTGGAGAGCTAGCTCAAATACATGTTGCTGGACTCCACCTCCTCTAAGTTCTGAATCCAATATGGGCTGGGGCCTGAAAAACGAGGTCCCACATGATGCTGATGGTCTGAAGACCCCTTTAAAAACCATGAAGCTATAATTCGTTATCCCTTTCATGTTAAGCTTGGATACAGTGTTTGTTGGCATTTGCACCTTTTTTCCAAAGTACTTGTTTTTATAGCTCTAGCCAACTGCTTCACTTTCACTTTCCACCTTCATGCATTGGAGGAGGAAATGGCAACCCACTCCAGTGTTCTTGCCTGGAGAATCCCATAGACAGCAGCCCTGGTCTATAGGGTCGCACAGAGTCAGACACGACTGAAGCGACTTAGCAGCAGCAGCCAACTACTTTGTCTCCCATTTTGTATAAAGCCTTCGCTATACATACATACATACATACCATTAAGCTAGACTTTCAGACCCCATGGAGGGGCCAGGGCTGTCTCATTCATTGTTGTATTCCTAGTGCCTGACATATAGCAGATTCACAGAAAAGAAGTGATAAGCAAACAATTTTCCTCTTTGGGGCAAAAATGTTATGACTCCATAAGTCTAGATTATAGTATGAGCGGTAGCTTAGTCAGGTCTATAGGAGCTTTAATATCACTGCAATTTTTCTGTAGGTCTAAAATTATCCCAGAATAAAACATTGTGTTTATACACACATTCACCAAGGATCAACAATAATTCTAGGGTGAATCAGGCAGGATCTTAAGACATAAGCTGGATATATCTCTTTTCATTCAGTTTCCGATAGAAATTGATTAGAAACTGATGGCTTCTCCCAGGTTCTCTTCTTGCTGGAGAAAACAGGCTGCAGTCAAGTGCTGAATAATTAAACATTCAGGGTTGGCTGGCTTTGGGTAAATAGCTGTGTCATCATTTACCTGTAAATGTGGCCGACTCCTCTGATTTCCACTCCCCAGGACCACATAAAGAATGGATATGCACCTAGATGCAGCTTTCTGTTTTTTAATGGAAGTATTCTAATCACCAGCAAATGACTTCCCCAGTGCCCTTTGAGAGCGTGCAGGGCCTGGCAAATGCAGAAGCTGAGACAGCAACCACCTGTTAGATGATGTATAGCAGCAGTGCCCAACATCTGGGATTTAATGGTTGATGATCTGAGGTGGAGCTGATGCGGTAATAATAAAAATAAAGTGCACAATAAATGTAATGTGCTTGAATCATCCTGAAAGCATCCCAGTCCATAGTAAAATTGTCTTCCGCGAAACCAGTCCCTGGTGCCAAAAAGGTTGAAGACCACTGATTTAAAGGCTCTAGGAAGGCCCCTTGGCTTCCAAATATCCCAACCCTAACCTGCCACAAAGGTGGGATTTCCTCCAGGAGAGAAATGATCCTTGGCTTTTCAGCCTTGCCTCTCCCCAAGACCTCTGGGAAAAAGCCATCATTGCAGCACTTCCAAACATGATTTATCATCCTGGCCCCAATTAGAATTTATCAGACTCCTTTCTAGCATGACAGCCAGTGTTAGGAGCCATGACAAAGCTGTGTTTGGAAACGGGGACTGCAACCGGCAGCCTCAGGGCAGGGGATACCTATGGGAACTGGGTTGCTGGGGAAGAGGCCTGTAGAAGGTCCTGCAAAGGAGGAACCAGATACATGATGCATATCTGATTTTGAGGCAGCCTGGGGACCCACCATGTACTTTCAGTGGATCTCCTCTACAGAAAAGATATGAGCCTTGCTCTTTTGGGCTTTGGTGACAAATCTGCCTGCAATTCAGGAGACACAGGTTCAGTCCCTAGGTCAGGAAGATCCTCTGGAGGAGGGCATGGCAACCCACTCCAGTATCCTCGCCTGGAGAATCCCACGGACAGAGGAGCCTGATGGGCTACAGTCCATAGGATCGCAAAGAGTTGGACACGACCGAGTGACAAACACACTTTTCTTTTCACTTGCTCTCTTGGTCCTTTTCAGACTACTTTAACAAAATACCAGAGATTGGGTAATTCAGAAGTAACAGAAACTAGTTTCTCACAGTTCTGGAGGCTTGAAGTCTGAGGTCAGGTTGCTAGCATGGTCAGGTTCTCTGTATTTTGAGGGTCTGCTTCCCCATTCACAAATAACCTCTCTCTGCGTCTTCACCTGGAAGAAAATGCTCCCCCATTTTTATAAATGCACTAATCCCATTCATGAGGGTTCTACCTACCTGCGTGACCTAATTGTCTCCCAAAGGCTCCATCTCCAAATATTATCACCTTGAGGGTTAAGTTTCAATGTATGAATTGTGGGTAGACAGACATTTAGACAATAGCATTAGCCTTCAACTCAGACAGAAGGCGAAGCACAGAAATATTCTTAATTATAGTCAAAGAGGGCCTGACGCTATGCTAGGCATAGTATCAACACATCCATGCCTTTACCATTGCGCATATGGTCATGCAATCATCTTAACACCCCTATGAGGCAGCAGTTACAAGGGAGCTGAGAAACCAGGGCTTAATGAAGTGATTTGGTCAAGCTCCTGCACGGGGTAGGAGGTGTAACTGGAATCTAAGCCTGGGGCAATAACCATGCACTGTGTTTTTTCCTTTGCTACTCTAGCCTCAAGGAGGGGAAGCCAGAAAAGGAAAATGAGGAGGAATGTCTCAAAATATGTGGCGTAGCAGAGGCTGAGAAAAGAATGATTCGAGAGGAGAGATAAACAATGCGGAGAAGTCACCAAACAAGACAGAAAAGGGCCACTAGGCCTGGCCCCGTTGAGGCTGTTGAAGGCAAGTCCAGTTTTCTTGGCTGTGTTAACACTGAAGCCCAGCTGGAGGTGTTAAAAGAAAAGGTGGAGGTAAATCCAGGGTGTATGACTCTCAAGATGTTTGCAATCAAGTGAGTAAGATGCATAAGGCGGTGGCTGAGGAGGCCTTGGCATCAGAAGAAGGCTGTTTATTTTTTAAATGTGTGACAGCTAGAGTTCATTCATAAGCTGCAGTCAACAAGCCAGTAACAGAGGAAAACGATGCAGAAGATGGAAGAGAGATGCAGGAGAAAGTACCCCAATGGTGAAAGGGGCTGGACCCTAAAGCATCCAGGGAGAGGTCAGCCTTTCATAGAAGCGGGGACACTCCTTCCAGGGGAGCACAGTAAGACAAGGCGGGTGGGTAGGAACGCAGGTAGGTTTGAGGGCTGGGTAATAAATGGGACCATCAAGCCTTCGATGACTTTTTTAAAGTCACCTTTGTTCTGGTGTCCCGAGATGTGATGACTATATAAACAGTGAAGTGAAGTGAAGTCACAGTCGTGTCCGACTCTTTGTGACCCCATAGACTGCAGCCTGCCAGGCTCCTCTGTCCATGGGATTTTCCAGGCAATAGTACTGGAGTGGATTGCCATTTCCTTCTCCAGGGGATCTTTGAGCCCAACCCAGGGCTCAAACCTGGATCTCCCGCATTGTAGACAGATGCTTTACTGTCTGAGCTACCAGGGAACTTATATAAACAGTAGAACCGAAAAACACAGAAAGGATTATTTTTCTATCTAGAAAACACATTAAATCTCAAATGGTCCAAAGCGCTCCTTTCACAGAAGAGGTCTAAAGGAGCCGATTTGCTCACAGCACAAAGATTCTTAGTAACAGTGATGACGTTAGAAATCAGGGTATCAGGATATTAATCTTTTTGTAAAACAACAAGCTGTTCCACTCCCTGCCTTGGATTTTCATAGCTGAAATGTTCTCTTAGTACATTTTAAACAGATAACATATCAACTTATAGTCCTCAATCCTTATCCCCACATTCTTGCTGTAGATCAAGTAATGGGGAATTAACCTCTGCACATAAGTGCACCAAACTACGCAGCTATGATGGGAGAAGGCAGAGACACAAAAGAAGGCAATCTGAAGAATATCTCAATTAAAGCTCACAACAAAGGGTAACTAGGTGTTGGTGGAGCTGTCTGGATGAAAATATTGCCAACATGGATTTTTTTCGCACTCTCCCCACAGACTCCTTAATAGCGATGCTGTGAATATTTGACTTGAGAAACAATACGGGCCTGAAATACAAGCCAATATTAAAAAAAAAAAGGCAAAATTGGCCACCAGAGAAATGATCCCTTGATTTTTTCTGAAAGCTGAAGCTATCTGCCCCCCAGTAACACAGCAGCCAGCGACTTCACTAGCTGAAGCTAAAGTGAGGGATTTGACCTATCCATACCCACTGCTTCTGGCAGGGCACCCGGCATATAGACGTGCTCAGAAAGTGTTCGCTATTGTGCTGAGTGAAAAAGAAAAGGGAAAAACAGTTTCAAAAGGTTCTGCACAGCACGGTTCCATTTATATAACATTCTCAAAATTATAGAGATGGAGAAGAGATTAGTGGTATCCAGGGCTTAGGGATGGGGGTGGGATGTATTATGAAAGTGCAGCCTGAGGGAGTTACCGGGTCAGGAGGGGAGCGCTCTGTACCTTGATTGGGGTGGTTATCCAAATCTCAACAGATGATAAGCTTGCATACACACACACACCAAGGCATGTAAAACCTGATGAAATGTGAATAAATCCTGAAGATTCTACCCAGGTCACTTCCTTGGTTTGGATGTTCTGCTGCTGCTGGGGCTGCTAAGTGACTTCAGTCGTGTCCGACTCTGTGCAAGCCCATAGAGGGCAGCGCACCAGGCTCCCCTGTCCCTGGGATTCTCCAGGCAAGAACACTGGAGTGGGTGGCCATTGCCTTCTCCATACGTTACAGTTATGTAATTTGTTCTCATTGGAGCTGAAGGTACACAGGTCCTCAATGTACTATTTTTTTTTCAACTTCCTGTGGGTCTGTAACTAGTTGGTGATGAAGAGTTTTAAAGAATAACTGATTTTCATTCTCTACATGTGTTGCCTGAATTCTTTTAACTGGAATGCTCATAAAAATTCCGTGACAGGTATTTTAAGCCAGCTCACTCAACACTTAAGGAAACTGAGAAATATTTCATAGTGGTTAAGAGAAGAATCTCTGGAATCTAGCAACCTGGATTCTCTCTAGCTCCACAACTACTTGTTAGCTATTTAACTCTGGGCAAGTGACTTACTCCTTCTGAGCCTTGGTTTCCTTGTCTAGAAAACAATGACAATTACATATTCAGCTCAAGGTGCAAAGCCAAGGATATGATAGTTCATCAACAAATGTTAGAGGCTATGATTCACTTTGCTGCTCTGCAGAAACACAACATTGTAAATCAGCTATACTCCAACAAAAATTTTTTAAGTCACCTGCATGGATGTAGTAGAGCTGAAAATCAAGTGTAGCTCTGATTCCTAAGCCTGGATCTTAATTACCATGCAGTACTGCCTCCTGCTTAAATGGCAAATGAAGAAATGAATGAATGTGGTGGTTATCCAATATTTCAAACCCTCTTCCCCCGATACGCATGCATCTATTTGCTCTCTGTGAGTCACAAACACCTCTGTATTCATTTCCTGGGGTTGTCACAACAAAGTACGGCAGACTTGGTGGCTTCAAACGTAAGTTGATTCTCTCCCAACTCTGGAGGCTAGAAGTCTGAAATCAAGGTGTTGGCAGGGTCATCCACCCTCCAAGACCCATGGGAGAATCCTTCCTTGATTGTTCTAGCTCTGGTGGCGGCCATCCATCATTGGGCCTCCTTAGCTGTCAGCTGCACCGCTCCAGCCTCTGCCTTGCTCACCTTCCATGGCCATCTTCCCTCCATTCCTCTTCTGCTTTTCCCATAAGGACACAGTCAGACTGGATTAAGGGCCCACTCGACTCAAATTAAGCTACATCGTAGTTACATCAGTGAAGACCCTACTTCCAGGGACTTCCCTGGTGCTCCAGTGGCTAAGACTCTGCACTCCCAATGCAACAGGCCCAGGCTTGATCCCTGGTCAGGAAACTAACATACATGTTGCCACAACTAATAGTTTGCATGCCGCAACTTAAGATCTTGCATGCTACAACAAAAATCAAAGATCCCACATGCCACAAGTAAGACCCAGTGCAGCAAAATAAATAAATAATTTTTAAAAAGATTATATTCCCAACTAAGATCACAGATACCAAGAGTTAGGACTCCATCATATCTTTCAGGAGGGGAAACCATTCAATCCACAAAAGCCTCCAAGATGGTTTCAAAGCAATTTCAGACTCCAACTGCCCCCTTCTCCATCCAGCATTTGAAACTTCAGCACCCTACTCTGATCAAGCCAAGCTTTCTGCAGTCCACTGCTTATTAAAACATTGAGAGTGTTCATGAAAGTTTTCAGCACAGATGGGCACTTCTCTTCTAGAGCAGGTTCAGCTTTCTAGCACAAATCCCACAGGCATGAGGCAGGGGGAGTGAGGGGAGGGCATTGTGACCCGTTGTCATTTCAAACCACTTAAGTGATTATTTATGGCAGGACATAAAAATTATCACTGTTTTGAAAGACACTAAGCTGGTATTCCAGGTAATGATACCTCCAGGCTAACTCATTCTTTTTCAGGAGTTTTAATTATCAGGATGGGCACACCGGTGTTTATTCAATTCTCTGTATACTAGAGATGGGGTCTGGGAAAGATGAATGCCACCTCCTTTTCAGCTATGTTCAGCTGAATGGATTGTTCTCATTTTCCCTCTTCCTTCATCAGTTGATAAAATCAAGAGCAGGATCCAAAACAATATGTACAGGACAATGTATTCTGGTGCCTGTGAGCAGGAACAGGGGCCCCAGTTTCAGAACCCAGGTTCCAAGCCAGCCTCCATCCCATTCAGCACATTGTGCCACTACTTCTGGGATTCTGGTGTCCCACGGAGGTGACAATAATAACTGTCTCCTTGGGGATTGTCTGCAGGTGATGTGGCATAAGGACTGATGTTAAGATCTCAAGTTCAAAGACATTTAAAGAGAAAAAGGGGATGTAGCCTCAGAGAGCTGATTTGTTTCTCCCAACACTTGTAGACAAGCCATTCCCAGTCTACTTCTGTTCAGAAACAAAAGCAAACTCCTCATGTCAAGGTGGCCGGATCACTGCCCTAGGGAGAAAAAAAATGGTATTTCTATAACCTACTTCAACTTAGCAAACACTTTCATGTCTTTGGAGGGGCCCAACCACCTGGGAAGCAAGTATTACTGTTCCTCCCTCAGGGACTTAAGAGTTCAGTCTCATGTTCAAGACTGATCTTGCTTTCCCTCATCCATTCTCAGTATCTAGCACCATGCCTAGCATCCAACAGATGGTTTACAAACGGTAGCTCAGTTGGTAAAGAATGTGCCTGCAGTGGAGACCTGGGTTCGATCCCTGGGTCAGGAAGATCCCCTGGAAAAGGAAATGGCAATCCACTCCAGTAATCTTGCCTGGAGAATATTATGGACAGAGGAGCCTGACAGGTTACAGTCCATGGGGTCACAAGAGTCGGACATAACTTAGCGACTAAACCACCACCACCCAAATAATTGTGCAAAAAATACATGAAAACCGGAAGCCCTATTTTACACAGCAAGACATAAACTACAATGGCTACCATCATTAAGCACTTGCCACATGTCAGACACCACACCAAGTGCTTTTCTTGTGAAGTCTTGTAATCTTCATGTCAAATCTCAGATCCAGGCATGATTATCCTATTTTGGACAGGAGAAAACTGAAGTTGAAAAGTTAGAAGATTCCACCAAGTGACATAAGTGACATGTAATAAATCGCTTAAGTTCAATCCTTGGTTTGCTTACGCAAATCCTCCATGCATACTTACTCTCTACTCAGGAGTTAAACATTTTCAAAAAGACAGACGCTTCTATGTTTCCCTGTGATTATGTGCTTCAAGGGGCTTCCCTGGTGGCCCAGATGGCAAAAAACCTGCATTCTGCATTCATTTTACTCTTGTGTCCCCTGATAAAAGAACCTAGGCTCAACTGTTGCATGAAAATCCGTTCAGTTTACCTCAAAGCTCCAGGTTTGCCTGGATCCACACTCTGCGAACCTTGCAATTAGCAAAGTAAAACAAACAAAACAGTCTCATCACCATTCGTCTTTTCAAATGACCAGATGCAGAGTGACAACTGTCTGGTTTGCCTTTTGCTGCAGTGAGTCAGGTACCAGTAGAGGGATTGACTAACTACCCACACTAGCTGGCCTATTCTTGGATAGATTTTTTTATAATAGTTATTGACTTAGGGCAACCTAACAGTGGATATCTGGCATTTTCGAAATCAAATTGGGCATTTATTCTGATCATTAATATGAGGTCTCTTTTATTTTTTTGCACATGGATTTAACACAAATCTTTCCTGTAGATGGATGGGTCTATTGTATGTTTCTTCTAGGATTTTCTCATCCCCACCTACTCCTCCAACCTCAGCCCCTTGCTCACTGGAACTCTGCCTGCTGCTACCTCCACCTCATTTTGTCCACTGCCTCCTATTTCAGTGTCCCCCAGATGGAAAAAGACCAAAGTCTTGAGTCACTCTTAGAAGAACTTCCCCAAGGAGAACTATGTACCTACTATTAAACTATAATGTGGTTACCTTGTTTTTGCAGCATAACACACAGTCGCTTAAGTCCACGATCACTTCGCTTTCCTAAGAGCCAGAGAAAGGCAGTCTCTATGATGTCAGCTATCCTCTGAAATAAACTGGAATATGCTGTATCACACTGAGTAATCATCCCCTGAGGTAACAGTATCTTGCATGCAAACAGTTGCACTATCTCCTGGAAATATTAACCTGTCCTCTTAATGGCAACATCACCCCTTCAATTAGCCTGAGTTTTTAGCCTCTTTCCAACCAGTGTGGGGTTTTTTCCCTCAAAACAGGACATGTTGCCTCCTACTATTTTAAATGACCTCGACAACTCAGATTCTACATCACAAAGACAAAACGCTGTGGAAGGGGACCCAGTTCCCATCGTTAGTAGTGCTCACCTCAGGTCTCAGCCTGTAGCATTCTTGGTGGACAGGAACGTCCAGTCTCCTGGCCATTCAGGAAATGCCTTATAACAGAATTCTTTGAGAGCACATTTTCTGATATTATGTGGCCTTCAGCAGGGCAGCAGCACCCTGAGGAGAAGCTATTCCTCAGAAGCAGCAGGTGCATAATCAACAGCACTTCATTTTCTGTTTTGAGGGTTTTCTCAACAAGTCTCCATTTCCGTAATGAACTGCCTGATCCTGACCATTTTCCCCACAGAGCAGTGATTAAGTCTGTCCCCCTTATTATTGTAGGAGGGGTGTCTTGTTCCCATTAAAATGACCTCATTGCTGCGCCTCACGGGCCACTGCAATTACATGCTGAGTCTTTGTGAGTTGAAAAGCCAAGTGAAGACAACTTCAGCTTTCTTTTCTACTTGTGAGTAAATGCAGAAGTTTCCGGAGAAGGCAATGGCACCCCACTCCAGTACTCTTACCTGGAAAATCCCATGGATGGAGGAGCCTGGTAGGCTGCGGTCCATGGGGTTGCTAAGAGTCGGACACGACTGAAGTGCCTTAGCAGCAGCAGCAGCAGTTTCTGGCCAAGTTCAAGAGTCATTGGTCTCTCTGGAGCTCAGCACTGATGTGTTGGTGTGGGAGGAGGTGAGAATGTATGGAATTATCAGCACCAACTCTAGTTTTAATGAGAAAACTCTTTGCACGCCTGTAACTTCTCAAGCTCAGCCAACCAGCTACAGAGAGCACAGGAGGGTCATTATATTTTTCTAATGTGAGTATTCAAGGTGACCCTGAGATGGCTTCCATAGTTCTAACTAGATAATTAAAACAAAAACATTGATTAATTTGCAAGTATAGGGACATGCCTGACCAGTACCATCTGAGTAACACTGAGAATTACCATCAATTCATGGCTGCTGGGCCAGCCCATATTGGAGAGCCATATGGATGACATTACAAGCACTAGCACTCATAGACAGTTTAACTTTTGATAAAACTATCCTCTTAAAAAAATTGGGGAGGGGTGTTTAATGATCTTATTATCTGGAAATACTTCAGCTAACTTAATCCTGCCACATACAGAATGGAGGGTTCAGAGGGAAAAGACCAACAGGATGAGCATGATCCTACCAGCCAGAAGAGACAGCCGAGAACCCAAGTCACATGAGCTACACCTCCGTGACAGCTTTGGATTATTAAGAAAACAATTGCCAAGACAGAAACTAGTAGGCCAGACAATGCACTGTCTTTCCAGTGGTTACAGTGTCCCATGAAAAGCCCTCTTGACAGGCCACTCTCTTCCAGTGCTGATTTACAGAGCACCATTCCCAGGGGGAAAAGCAGTTAAGTTTAATTTATAGTAACTGAGGGCTAACCAAGGAACAGGAGTCAGCAGCTAGCTGGCACCACAGTGAAAGATGCACTCAGCTATTCATGTAAATCTTTCCATTTTATTAACCACCAAACATCAAAGACAACCAGCTGCCCAGCAGATTATTACTACTTTGCCATCCTATCAAAATGACATAGCCATTCACATCCCCCATGATCAAATGTCTCCTGTCCTTGCTGAAAGTGACTCAGAAGTCACCTAGCCCCTTCCTGTGGGTTCACACATAGGAAAAATGATGTTCCCAATTATCCAAGATCAACAGGCTAGTTTGCAGTGAAGTACTATTAGAACTTGGGGCCCTAGCTTTAGCTTAGGTCTCTTTTCCACCACTTTCAAAGGCCAAGAACTCTGAATTTAAGGAGGTTACTACTGACCACACCAGCCAGAATTTATGCCTGCAAATTGTGGTGCTGGAGTAGACTCTTGAGAGCCCTTTGTACTTTAAGGAGATCAAACCAGTCAATCCTAAAGGAAATCAACCTGAATATCATTGGAAGGACTGATCCTGAAGCTGAAACTCCAATACTTTGGCCACCTGATGGGAAGAATTGACTCATTGGAAGAGACCCTGATGCTGGGAAAGATTGAAGGCAGGAGGAGAAGGGGATGACAGAGGATGAGATGCTTGGATGGCATCACTGACTCAAAGGACACGAGTTTGAGTGGATTCGGGGAAATGATGAAGGACAGGGAAGCCTGGCATGCTGCAGTCCATGGGGTTGCAAAGAGTTGGACATGACTGAGCAACTGAACACCACCACCACCACCAGCCAGGGTCATCAGTAACATCTAATGAGCCAGATCTCAAGCCACATCTTGTGGATAAATTAGGAACATCCAGAGGCTTCATTAATAACACTCAGATCAGGGTGCTCCTGGGTACACTGAAGAAGTAACTTAATAAGCAAAGTCACTGTGAAATAAACATCCATTGATCTTTTTCTCATCATTGTGGTAATATACAAGGCTACTGAGGGAGACTCTGGCTGCCTTCCAGGAGAAAATAAGTCTTGGACTTCACCTGTTTGTGAACAGAGGCAGGGCCCAAGTGATCTCCAGACATCTCTCCTGGTTCTAAAGTTCTCTAAATTGAATTTATATATTTCAAGGCTGAATCAGAGTAGCATTCTTGTAATATAACTTCATAAAAATTTTACCTTCTATCTCTCTAGCTTTTCACTGGTTACAAAATATGTTCACTTATATAAAGTCTTTACCTTCTAGTAACTCTTTGAGGGTACAAAGGCAGGAATAAAATATTTTGAACAACCCTAGGAGGGAGAAATCAGAGAAGGCAATGGCACCCCACTCCAGTACTCTTGCCTGGAAAATCCCATGGATGGAGGAGCCTGGTAGGCTGCAGTCCATGGGGTCGCTAAGTCGGACACGACTGAGCAACTTCACTTCACTTTTCACTTTCATGCATTGGAGAAGGAAATAGCAATGCACTCCAGTGTTCTTGCCTGGAGAATCCCAGGGACGGGGGAGCCTGGTGGGCTGCCATCTATGGGGTCGCACAGAGTCAGACACGACTGAAGCGACTTAGCAGCAGCAGCAGCAGGAGGGAGAAATATACACAGGTGAAGAATGCCAACTCAGCCAAAGGTTTACTTTTCAAATGCAAACTAACCGGGTTAGCACCCATACCCCCAACCACCATAACAGCATGTGGGACTCTCACTTCAGGACACTAGCCAACTTCTCTGATCACCCCCGGCTCAGGTACCAGGGAACAGAAGACAGCCCTGATGCCCCAGAGCCCCTGAAAATTATTGAAATTGGCCGCCTCTAAGCCTGCCTACCCTGCCTCACCTGTTCCTTTTCCCAGAAACCACAGTCAAAGTGTCAAAGTTTTCACAATAGTCCCTTCCTTTCCTTCTGCCCCAACTGACCCTGGTGCTTCCCTGTGTTCCCCACACACACACCATGGCAGGACCGGCCCCTCCTCTTAGGGGTAATATCAGTAATAAACTATTTTTTCAGTGGCAATCCTCTCTCGGTCTGTTGGCTTCACTCTACCTCAAATTTTTCTATTCCTAATTCATAATTTAGGGCACCTCCACCACCTTTTACCCACCCCAGCACCAGCAAAGGTGAGGTCACACAGCAGATGCTCAGTAAGCAGCTATCATAGCATAGACTATGTGTCAACCTGGTTAGACCACAGTGCTCAGATATTTGATCAAGTGTTATTCCAGATGCTTCTATAGAGGTTTTGATTACCATTTAAATCAACCAACTTGGAGTCAAAGCAGATTTCTCTCCATAATAGGGGCGGGCCTTGTCCAGTCAGTTGAAAGCCTTAGGAAAATAAAGACTGACCTTTCCAAAGGAAAAATAAACTCTACCATCAGACCATTTTTGGTTTCAAACCCCCAACTCTTCCACTGGTCTCCAGCCTGCTGAACTCCCCTGCAGATTTTGGACTTGCCAGCCTCCACAAGCACAGAAGCCAATTCTTCAAAAGAAATACACACATACCTTTTTTTTTTTTCCCCCAAATTTCAAGACAGGCCAACTTTACTGATTATAAGCTTACAATTAGTATTACATAGAAGCACTTTGGGGCTTCCCCTCGTGTCTCAGATGGTAAAGAATCCACCTGCAATGCAGAGGACCTGGGTTCAATCCCTGGGTTGGGAAGATCCCCTGGAAGAGGGCATGGCAACCCACTCCAGGATTCTTGCCTGGAGAATTACCATGGACGGAGGAGCCTGGCGAGCTGCAGTCATGAGGTCACAAAGTGTCAGACATAACTGAGCAGCTAAGCACAACACAGCACAGAATCACTTTTATATTGGTGTTTTTAAACTTTTTAGTTTGTATTAGAGTATAGCCTATTAACAATGTTGTTATAGTTTCAGGTGGACAGCAAAGGGACTCAGCCGTACCCCACATATCCTTCTGATTCTCTGGACAACTCTAATACAATAATGGTGAGATTTAATGAGCAAGATGATGTCTGCTGTGAATAAGAATGCTCATAGCAGCACTTCTTATGATCAGTAACAAAGACCCAAATGGTCATTCATGGTGGTTTAGATAAATAAATACTGCAGCTCTCATCACATGGAATATCAGATAGTGAAGAAAATAAATGAGCCACTGCTACAATCAACATAAACACATCTTTTTTTTTTTTTTACTTTATTTTACTTTACAATACTGTATTGGTTTTGCCATACATTGACATGAATCCACCATGGGTGTACATGTGTTCTCAAACATGAACCCCCCTCCCACCTCCCTCCCCATAACATCTCTCTGGGTCATCCCCGTGCACCAGCCCCAAGCATGCTGTATCCTGCGTCGGACATAGACTGGCAATTCAATTCTTACATGATAGTATACATGTTACAATGCCATTCTCCCAAATCATCCCACCCTCTCCCTCTCCCTCTGAGTCCAAAAGTCCGTTATACAAATCTGTCTTTTTTGCTGTCTTGCATACAGGGTCGTCATTGCCATCTTTCTAAATTCCATATATATGTGTTAGTATACTGTAAAAAAAAAATGGACGTCTTGGTACTCCATGACAACCCAGTGGGGTGGGATGGGGTGGGAGGGAGGTTTAAGAGGGAGGGAACATATGTATACCTATGGCTGATCCATGTTAATGTATGGCAGAAAGCAACACAATATTGTAATTATCCTCCAATTAAAAATAATTTTTAAAAAAATTAAATCACAAGCAAAAAATAATGGACATCTTGCAAGTATATTACTGACCAAGTCAATACGAATCTACAGTGCTACAAGTCAGGACCTGATCACTCTAGGAGGCTGTCTAGGAAGAGTTGGGGGCCCCGGGTTCTTTTGGAGTGCTCCCTGCAATATTGTTTCTTGATCTGGGGGTTGGGAGTCAGCGACACTTGAGAACCAACCAGTGAAAATTTTTATTGAGCTGCGTATTGACGATGTGTGCCCTTTCCTGTATATACACGACCTTCACAAAAGGTTGCAAAGAAAGAATAATAAATTAAAATGATTTTTTAACATTATTCCACTCTGCGACCGAGATCCAAGATACAGTAGGCATTTGTATATTAGAAACTCAGCAGTGTAGACAATAAATGTTAAGCATGAAAATAACCTTATATAACTGAATATGTTAGATGTTTTGTAAATCAAATTTTGGAAAATATGTAGTAGCATCTAGCTCATGTCTCTGGAAGTACTGAGAGAGCTCAGACTCTTGAGCCTCTAGAATCATCCCACCAGGTACATGACATGCTCTCCCCACCTACCCACCCGCAGGGCACAGAGTCCCACAGACAACTGGCAGAATCACCCTCTTAGCATTTAGGTTTTCTCAGGAAATGGAATTCCCCACTGTAATTATCTCAAGTGTCTCTGGGTGAGTTGAATAAATTAGACATGCAATCTGTACCTCACACTTCAAGAACTGTGAGTTATTCCACAAATTTAAAAAAAAAGAAAGAAAAAAAATAATGCAAAGAAAAGAAAACTAGAAAATCACTGTGTTGCCCAAGACAGTGGCAGCAAACCTGCTTGGATTTGGGGCTTGGAGGCAGCGGAAGTGGTTTGTGTGTTCTCTTTTTTTAGCAGCTGTGTGTTGAGAGTGGGTTCACTCAAGGGGGGCGTTGTTACTGTTCAGTCACTCAGTGGTGTCTGACTCTTTGCAACCCCATGGACTGCAGCACACCAGGCTTCCCTCTCCTTCACCATCTACCTGCATTTGCTCAAAACTTATGTCCACTGAGTCAGTGATGTTATCCAATCATCTCATCCTTGTCACCCCTTTCTCCTCCTGGTGGTTGGGTTGAAAATGCATCCTTCAGTTATCCCGTGGAAAAAAGGAACTGTGAGCCAGATGTGTGAGTACCAGTGAGCCCTTTCTTCAGACCCTGGGCTCTGTGGGGTGTGGGGATGCCTAGCACCTAGACCTGGAAACGCTAGCACGTGGCTGGCCAAGTCTCTTAGGATCAAGTCTACCTGGCTTCAGCTGCCCCCGCTCAGCCTGGTCCAGCTCCCTCTTCTCCTCTGGGAGACATGGTGTGCACCTCAGGGAGCTATAGGGAGAACCAGGAGTCCTGACCTTCCCACGTAGGGGCACCCTGTCTTCACCTGGAAGGCTGCTGCTGCTGCTGCTAAGTCGCTTCAGTCGTGTCCGACTCTGTGCAGCCTCATAGACAGCAGCCCACCAGGCTCCCCCATCCCTGGGATTCTCCAGGCAAGAACACTGGAGTGGGTTGCCATTTCCTTCTCCAATGCATGAAAGTGAAAATTGAAAGTTAAGTCGCTCAGTCAGTCTGACTCTTCGAGGCCCTATGGACTGCAGCCCACCAGGCTCCTTCGTCCATGGGATTTTCCAGGCAAGAGTACTGGAGTGGGTTGCCATTGCCTTCTCTGACCTGGAAGGCTAGAACATGGCAAACTCCTGCTCAAGACTCAGTTCTCCAGGAGGTGTTTCCAACCCTCCCCAGCCTCCACCACCCCAACTCCCTGCTCCGAGACTTCCAGATCTGGATCCCCCAACCCCTTTGTCTGCCTCTCTCTTGCGGGGGCGGGGGGGGGGGGGGGGTGGGGTGTGTGGGGGGTGTGGGGTGTGTGTGTGTACATGACCCCCATCGGTGTGTGTTTCCTCCCCTTCCTGGTTCCCTCTAACTTTGCCTCCCCGTCCCCCTCCCTCTGCCCTTCTCTGTCTCTCTCCTTCCTTCTTTCTGTCCCTAGGTCTCTCCCTCCCACTCAGTACCCCGGCCCATTAGATTCTCTCTCTCCCTTCCCTCATGTGTCCCTCTCTCTGTCCCTGCCTCCCTGCCCCCATCCCTCCTCTGACCTTGGATGTGTCAGAGTCGTGGCTGCCCCTTCCTCAGTTTCCACATTTACTCATTGAACATTCTGTTCCCATAACAGCTGCAAGCCATGGAACAATTTCCACCTAAGAATGCTCTGTTAAGTCCTATGAGCTCCCCGGCTGAAACACAATCACTCAAATTGTACCTCCCTCCCATACCTGCATCTCCACCTACACCCTCCATCTTCCTCTCCGTCACCCCACATCTGTCTGTCTCCCCAGCCCATCTCCCTCGCCCCCTTCTACTCTTCTCCCGTATCTCTCTCCTCTTCTCCTAGGCTCCTCTTTCCCTGCTCATGTCAACTCCCCGCCATGTACCCCCACTCTGCCTGCCCCCTCCAAGGCTATGATCACCTCCTTCTGTCCTTCTCCATTTGTCAGCTTTGATCTCTCAGAATTCACTCTTCCTACAGCAAGAAACACAGATCTGTAGTCGGCCTTATAACCTTTACCAGCCAGGAGAGTCTCCCTCTCTTGAATTCAGTAAGAAAAAAACCTAGCAGAGAATTAGGACTGCTTCAACCAACCCAAAGTCCTTTCCTTTAGGCCAGTTACTGTGGCTGGAGAGGGGAGATTCCCCATACCCCTATTTAAATTTTAAAATGTGTTCAGATTAAATACAAATAATCTCAAGATGACTTGGCATTGTTATTAAATTTCAGAGCTACCTTATATAGAACAAGCTCCAGATGGAGTTTATTTACCCTCATCTGTGTGTCTTGCAAAGACGCGGTTCAGAAACCTATCCATCTATTGGACTGTAGAGCCCATAATACAGGGCTGTGCCTATCCGCTTCCCTGCTGTATCACCAGCATACAGCCCAGGGATGCTTACTACACACATCTGAATAAAGAAATAAATACATGACAAATGATGGAGTAGATAGATGATCAATGATAATTTCTTAAGACAATTGAGAATGCCTCTTCACTAAAAACAGACTTCCTTCTCTCCTCAGAGGTACATCCCCATACTTCACCCAACCCAAGGGAATTGGAACTTAGCACTTCTCCATTTTTCTGTCAACCACCACTCCCAGACTCAGCGCATTCTGGGGACCTCCCATGGCATGCTAAGCCACAGGGAACCTTGCCCTCCCTCCCATACCTGCAGCCCTTTCTTCTGATTCTTTTTAGGACCCGTTTCTACAAGAAATCCCAAGGGTCGGACCTAGAAGCTCCATGAATGAAGGAACCAGCCCTGGTTTCCACCTACCCACCCTGACCCAGCTGAAGAAGGCTGAAGCTCACAACAAATGAAGCATCTCCCATCTGATTGCTTCCTCACTGCCTGTCTGACCCAGGCTCAGGAAGCAGATGAAAGTGAGGACAGGATCATTAGGAATCAAATCTGTACAAATGAGGTTGCTTACAGCAGATTTAAAAAAGCAACTCAGGGTCCTTTTTCTGGGTATTGCATCATTTCTCACAAGGCGCCTTTGCAAACAGCCCCTAATGATAGAGCGGGCCTCAGAAGGACCACATGAAACTGAATAAAACATCAGCGCTGGGCCAACAGGGTTGATCATGCATTTTAAAAACCCCAGTGTGCAGAGAACAGAGAATTGGCTCTGATCAGCCAGACACATACAGCCCCCCCACTTTTTTTTTTTTTTTAAGCTAGATGAGACCTTCATCTTTCAACTCACCTCGGGGATTTTGTATTTAAAAACCAGGCAGGAACACAACGAAAATACAATTTGTGCTCCAACACCAGATCTTTTTGATGCCCCAGCCAGTCCTGACCTTGGACGTGTCAGAGTCGTGGCTACCCCTTCCTCAATTTCTACATTTATTCACTGGAACATTCTGTTCCCATAACACCCACGAGCCATGGAACAATTTCCACCCAAGAATGATCTGTTAAGTACTATGAGCTCCTCGGTTAAAACACAGTCACTCAAATCATGCTCTTGAACGAGTCATCAAACATTGCGAAGCCTCAGTCTTCCTGTCTATGAAATGGGAATAATACCTCCTACATCGCATGGTGGCTCATTTTCATTCAATGAAAACAAATGGGTGAACCACCTCACCCAGGGCAGTGCATCGCTAATGCCATGTATTTAAATAATATTAGTTCCCTGTGTATCCTAATCAAAACAGAGAGAACCAGAACTCCCTATTTTGTGACTGCCTTTCAACACAAATGCACACACTGCAAGCCCTAGGAGACAGCCCCCCTAGCTGGAGAGATGGACCTGCAATACAGACCCTGTACGTGGGATTTCATTCCCCACACCAGCTGCATAGTGATTATAGCCAGAACGCATGTACCAGGAACTCCATTATTCAAAGTCATGGGGCATATTGATAAGGCGGTCAAAGTAGAGTGAAGAAGTAACAGAAAATGGCAACCAAGACAATGGATGAAAGAGCCAGGTCATTTTTTTATTTTGAAAAAAAAAAAATGTCCAAACAGGCAAAGAAAACAGGAGGAAGAAAAAGGACAGGGTACAGGGACATAATTCTCCGTGTGTTAGTCCAGGTCCTCAGAAAGGCAGCGCCAGGATGGGAATAAGCACCAAGATTTCTACGAGGGGACAGGACTTATGTGAGAAAACAGGGAGAGGGGCTAGAGAAGATGGAGGAATTGCCAGACTGCATCACAGAGAAGGAGACAGGGCAGGAGGGTTGGTGCACCACGTCTTAGCCTCTCAGGGAGATTCAGCAAGGTCAGAGGTCACTCTACAAGAAGTGGGGGAAACATCCTCACTTCCATCAGTCAGCATTTTGGACCAATAATAGATAACAGCGTCTCCCTCCCTTGCACACTGGCCTGTCTCTACAGTGCAGGTCACACTCTGAACAAACAGACACGAAATAGAAATGTACCACAAAGGGACTGGGAAAGCTTGTAAGCCAGGTTAGAAACCCATGATGCTGGTTCCAAAGGAATGGTGCGGGGAGGTCCAGGGATACTAGAGAGGCCTGGGGAAAGAGGCAAAGGGGCCAGGGTGTGCTTCTGTCTTGATCTGGGCCTCTCGGAGCCCGAGACAAGGATTGGTTGGCAGTTGATTTATTTGGAAGATGAACCAAGGAAGTTGGCAGGAAGGTGGGAGGGGATGAAGATAGGAAAATAGGAAAGGAGACACGAATGTAAGGGTGCGCTATTGAGGTTGCTAGAGGCAATGGAATCTCAACTCCCCCAGGACCTGAGTACCCCAAAAGTGTCTCCTAAAGAACCAGAGTCTAAAGCATCTACCCACGGGCTCTCTTCTCACTGTTTGAGAGCTGTCTTGCGGAGTTACTCCTCCAGTCTTCCAGGCTGGAAAAACCCTAGACAGAAAGCCGACTCTTAAGCAAAGACGGTGCCAGGGGTTTGCAAGCCTAAGAGTGCCTGAGACCGCACATCACAGCTTCAGGGCAAACCAGAGATGGGCCCAGAGGTGAAACCCAAAGGCTACAGCTCCCAAGGCTGTCCCACCAGTGTCAATCCTACAATGTCACATTTAACCCTTTATTTATCTGTGCCCTCCCACCCTGATGCCCCAAAGCATTTCGATTCTGCCCAATTTCAAGGCCCATCAACCCAGAACTCAGAGTAGGGTGAAGGAAGTAGAACAAAGCCAGGCCTTTCCATCTCCCAAATTCTCCCCCTCCCAGTAATGCCCTCCAGAAGCAAACTTACGCTGCTCCAGGAAGGATGACTCTCAGAGACGTGGACCTTCAGGTGAGACAGGCTCACAAGTCCTGGCTGACACCACAGGGACCTCTCTGCTGCAGGTAGGGTCAGCTGTTGTCGCAACTCAGCAGCTCAGGTCACTGGCCAAAAAACCTACATCCACGTTCCAGCTTCACGCCTGTCTCGCAGCCATAACTTTCAGACTAGTAGAGTCTGCCTCCATCTGATGCAAATATCTAGTAATTAAGCCAGCAGTCTTCAGCCCAAGGTGTGTATCAGAATCACCTGGCGGGCCCAGAAAGCATCCAGAGACCTCTGCTTGCTGAAATAGGAAAAGGAGGACCTGAGTCCTGATTGGTCCCCTCAGGAGATTCTGAGGCCCATTGAAGTGTAAGAACCACTGATTTCAGCCTGGACCACAGGGTCTCAGCTGTTTCTGTGCATTCGACTCCCCTGGGGATCCTGTTCAACTGCTTCAGCAGCCTTGCTGTGAAGGGCGGCTCTTCACCAGGCAGGTCTGTGGCTCCGATGGGCGTCCAGGTGAAACCAATACAACCGGTCCACGGGGCAGCTTTGAGGAGTCACAGCTCCAATGCAGAACTTGCTGATCTCAAGATGGCTTCACAGAGGATCTGCAGGAGCGGCTCTCCTGGGTCCTGTTTTTCCCAGTCTCATGGTTCCCCACAGAAACCAATCCATGCAAGCATCAGTGACTTTTTGGCTATCGGTGGGAAAAAGAAAAACATCTTGTTGTGCTGCTGCCATTTTTGGAAATTGAATAAGCTACAGTATTTAAGCTAACATATCCCAAATATTATTGTTTTAGCAACTAATCAATATGAAAACTATTATTGATATACTAAACTCCTTCTTGTTTGGTTTTCATATTCATGCTCAGTCGCTAAGTTGTGCCTGACTCTTTGCCACCCTATGAAAATGATAGCCTGCCAGACTCCTCTGTCCATGGGATTTTCCAGGCAAGAATACTGGAGTGGGTTGCCATGCTCTCCTCCAGGGGGTCTTCCCAACCCAGGGATCAAACCGGGGTCTCCTGCATTGGCAGGTGGATTCTTTACCACTGAGCCACCTGGGAAGCCCTTTTTGGTATTATTAATACATCTTAGAAATCCAGGGTATAGTTTGTAATTACAACCTGTCACGTTCCAAGTAATAGCCACATGTGGCTGGTGGCCACGATATTGTATAAGGCAGTACCCTCTTACTCTCTGGCTTATATCACAATCAAGAAGTTCCTTTTCAATCAACCTATGTGCTTCTTTTCAAGCATCACACAGTCCTGGTCCTTAAGCCAAACCTCAGCTAAAGAGAGAACAAGAGCTCCAGATCTCTGAAGACATGTTCTTTTTTTGCATCTGGCTTTTCAGTGGCTTCCAAGGAATTCCAGGGTGACCAACCAGCCCAGTTTGCCTGGGACTGCCCCGAGCTTCATGCTCAAACAGCTAAATCCCAGAAATACCCTTAGTTCAGATAAACCAGGAGAACTGGTAATCCTTAAATTCTGTTTCTGCACAGATCACCCTCTAACCTTAGAGGACTTTTTTCTGTAGGTAGGATAACTGCCTGTTTCAGCTGTTAAGAGCTTCACATGTACATATAAGATCTGCAGTCTCTGCTGCTGCTGCTAAGTCGCTTCAGTCGTGTCCGACTATGTGTGACCCCATAGACAGCAGCTCACCAGGCTCCCCTGTCCCTGGGATTCTCCAGGCAAGAACACTGGAGTGGATTGCCATTTCCTTTTCCAATGCATGAAAGTGAAAAGTGAAAGTGAAGTCGCTCAGTCATGTCCGACTCTTCGCAACCCCATGGACTTCAGCCTTCCAGGCTCCTCTGTCCATGGGATTTTTCAGGCAAGAGTACTGGAGTGGGGTGCCATCACCTTCTCTGCTGCAGTCTCTGAGTCCCTGACAACTAGCACAGTTTCTTTCCATTCCCATCTCTCTGATTCTAATATTGACTCTGAACCTCGATGTATCTCACCATGTTTCAGGGATATTGTAAGAATGAGAAAGCACCTTGAAAAGTGAGAAATTAAGTACATGTGTCCACTATAATGCTTTTTGAGCAAGGATTATATGCCAAGCCCTGAGCTAGAGCTTTACCTTCATTGTGGGCTTTACAATAACCCCATGGAGGTAGGCAGGTACCATTATTGTCTTCATCATACCTCTGAGCCAGCTGAAGCTCCAAGAGGCTAAGCAACTTGCCTACAGTCACATCATTCATTAAATCTCAGAGGTGTGCCTTGATCCTAGGGCTTGAGGCCAAAGTTCACTAAAATAACAAAACAGAAGAGAAATAACTGAGAGAGGGGAGATCCCCACATGGCAAAACTGATCTCCATGTTACAAGAAAAATGCTCGAAACCATAGGCCCTTGACAAAAAACAACAACAAAAATTTCCAGGGATATTTGAGATAAGATCATATGATATATCTTCAAACACATTTAAAGAAAGGATTTATGGAAACTTGTGAGTCCTGGTCACCCCTCTACATCCAGCTCTTAGGAGGAACACTTGCTATTCCCTTGACCTGGGACACCATGGCCCCTGCTGGAGCTCTGATCACCCAGGTCTCAGCAGCTTCCTCCACAAGGGCTCCACTTACTAACTTATCTAAACTTCCACCTCTCGTCTCACTCACATGTCACCTTAGCCCATAACCCTGGCTTTATTTGGACTGTAACACTCCCTGGGGATCTGCCATTAGCAATACCTTATGTTTGTATGTATCAGCTTTGTGTGTTAATATCTCCCTTCCCATATAAGCTCCATGGGCCAGGGACCTCATTAACCTTGTTTATCCCCAAGTCACTGGGCCTTGAGAGCAGAGTCCAGTACATGGCAGGCCCTCAAATTTCTGTGATTATTAAACAAATACAAGACCTGAAAAGTTATGGAATATATTGCCATATGGGGAAAATAAACTATGTGATTGTTTTTTAAATGGTCTGCAATCAACAAGCAAAACAAGACTTGGTCAAAGGACTTGTCTTCTTAGGATTGATTCATCGCCATTGGCAAAGTGACCAAACCACAAAAGCTATATTGAAATCTTCTCTTGCTGCAATGAGTTCTCACTCTCTGCTTAAAGACTGCAATCTATTGATTACAATTACCCAAAGTGTCACCACAAGTGACACCCACTCAAATTCCCTGACTCTGGCAAAGTCAAACCCAAGTTGGCCAAGCCAGAAACACCTTCACCAATCTGGTTGTGTTCTGAATCATTTCTGTAGAAACTGGACGAATTCCCAGCAGACACTTCCAAACTTCCAGCAATTATCCTAAGGTCTGATTAGCATTTTAAATGTCACCTGTATAAATTAAAACTGTTTACAGCTCACAATGTCATTATTTTGTGATTCACGATTTCGCCGCCGCTAGCCAAAGTGCACTTTTTTGAAAATCACATCCTAAATGTTACCGGCTGGATTAGGCCTGGCAAAACAAAACAAAAACAAAAACAAAAACAAAAAAAAAATCTTTCTGTTGGTTCAAGTACCTAGCTTCTCTTTTTCTTCTTCACTTTGGTAATCTCAGCTTCCTTCCTTGGAACATTTCAAGGATTGAGAGTGTCAAATTTGCCAGAGAGACTATTTGAAAACAGTTCTTTTGGTGATGTAAGTTATTCAACACCACTGACTGCTGACTTGGAGAATACAAATGAGGATTTCTGAATATATCCCACATCAATCAAGCATCATTCATCATCATCTATCTTGTTGGTGTTCACATTACTTTCCCATAGATTGGAGGATGGGATAATGATGTTTGGAGGTCATCTCTACTCCTGGCAAACGTAATATTTTTTAACCAAACGTAATATTTTTTAAAATTCCCTTTTATATACACTTTCTCTATGCCACCAGCATTTCACTGATTTACTGCATTTTGTTCGAGAATTATAGAGGACAGTGGCATTTTGTTTCTATGATCATAGGCAGCTGGGCTATGAAATCAGTTGGATGGAAATTCCAAGCTCTTCCTTCAAGCTTAGGACCTGAAACAAGTCCCGTAGCCTCTGTTTGCCTGAGTTTTCTTCTGGCCCAGCCCTGCATGGGGAACAGAATAGAGCACAGGTCTTCAGTCTAGCTGGACACTCAGACCAACACAGGGGACAGCTAGAGGGTCAGCCACAGATACTCCACCTGGGGCCATGGTGATCTTCCTAAACTTCTACTCCTCTGCTTTCAAACTTCTAAGCAGAGGTCAGAAAACTTTTTTTGTAAAGGGCCATATAACAAATAATTTTGATTTGCCAGGCTATATTGGGTTGGCCAAAAAGTTCATTGGGGTTTTCCTTGTTCAGGTTTTTCTATAACACGGAAAACCCAAATGAGCTTTTTGGCCAACCCAATATGTTACTCAACTTAGCCCTAGTATCATCCACATAACTATAGACAATATGAAAACACATGGCCAGAGCTGCATTCTGGAATGACCGCTCACCTCTCCAGCCCCACTGCCTACTAATATGCCCCTCCCCCATCACACTTCAGCCACACAGACCCCTTCTTTCAGTTTCTGGAGAATTCTAAGATTATTCCCTTAGGGCCTTTGCACTAGCTATACTTTTTGGGGATCAGTTCTGCTCCTGTTATTAGCACATGCCTGGTTTCTCCCTGACGTGTATCTATCCACGTATTGTCATCAATTTGGAGAGGTTTCCAAGACCACCACCTCTTATTAATATCTTCTGCTTCTGTTAGGTCCATACCATTTCTATCCTTTATTGTGGCCATCTTTGCACAAAATGCTCCCTTGGTATCTCTAATTTTCTTGAAGAGATATCTAGTCTTTCCTATTTTATTGTTTCCATCTATTTCTTTGCACTGATCACTGAGGAAGGCTTTCTTATCTCACCTTGCTATTCTTTGGAACTCTGCATTCAAATGGGTATATCTTTCCTTTTCTCCTTTACCTTTCCCTTTTCTTCTTTTCTCAACTATTTGTAAGGGCTCCTCAGACAATCATTTTCCTTTTTGCATTTCTTTTTCTGGGGATGGTCTTGATCACTGCCTCCTGTACAATGTCACAAACCTCCGTCCATAGTTCTTTGGGCACTATATCAGAGCTAATTATTAAGAACAGGAGGCAAGAATACACAGAAGAACTATACGAAAAAGATCTTCATAACCCAGGTATCCATGATGGTGTGATTACTCACCTAGAGCCAGACATCCGGGAATGCAAAGTCAAGTGGACCTTAGGAAGCCTCACTATGAACAAAGCTAGTGGAGATGATGGAATTCCAGTTGAGCTATTTCAAAGCCTAAAAGATGATGCTGTGAAAGTGCTGCACTCAATCTGCCTGCAAATTTGGAAAACTCAGCAGTGGCCACAAGACTAGAAAAGGTCAGTTTTCATTCCAATCTCAAAGAAAGGCAATGCCAAAAAATGTTCAAACTACTGCACAATTGCACTCATTTCACATGCTAGCAAACTAATGCTCAAAATCCTCCAATCCAGGCTTCAAAAGTATGTGAACTGTGAAATTCCAGATGCTCAAGCTGGTTTTAGAAAAGGCAGAGGAACCAGAGATCAAATTGCCAACATGTGTTGAATCATTGAAAAAGCAAGAGGGTTCCAGAAAAACATCTATTTCTGCTTTATTGACTATGCCAAAGCCTTTGACTGTGTGGGACACAACAGACTGTGGAAAATTCTTCGAAAGATGGGAATACCAGACCACCTGACCTGCCTCCTGAGAAATCTGTATGCAGGTCAGGAAGCAACAGTTATAACTGGGACAGGGGAAAACAGACTGGTTCCAAATAGGGAAAGGAATTCATCAAGGCTGTATACTGTCACCCTGCTTATTTAACTTACATGTAGAGTACATCATGAGAAATGCCAGGCTGGATGAAACACAAGCTGGAATCAAGATTGCCGGGAGAAATATCAATAACCTCAGATATGCAGATGACACCACCCTTATGGCAGAAAGAGAAGAACTAAAGAGCCTCTTGATGAAAGTGAAAGAGGAGAGTGAAAAGATTGGCTTAAAACTCAACATTCAGAAAAGTAAGATCATGGCATCTGGTCCCACAATTTCATGGCAAATAGAAGGGGAAACAATGGAAACAGTGAAAAACTTTATATTCTTGGACTCCAAAATCACTGCAGATGGTAACTGCAACCATGAAATTGAAAGACACTTGCTCCTTGGAAGAAAAGCTATGACCAACCTAGACAGCATATTAAAAAGGAAAGACATTCCTTTGCCAACAAAAGTCTGTCTAGTCAAAGCTATGGTTTTTCCAGTAGCCATGTATAGATGTGAAAGTTGGACTATAAAGAAAGTTGAGCACTGAATAACTGATGCTTTTGAACTGTGGTATTGGAGAAAACTCTTGTGAGTACCTTGGACTGCAAGGAGATCCAACCAGTCCATCCTAAAGGAAATCAACCTTGAAAATTCATTGGAAGGACTGATGCTAAAGCTGAAAACTCCAATACTCTGGCCACCTGATGTGAAGAACTGACTCATTGGCAAAGATCCTGATGCTGGGAAATATTGATGGCAGGAGGAGAAGTGGACGACAGAGTATGAGATGGTTGGATGGCATCACCGACTTGATGGACATGAGTTTGAGTAAGCTCCGAGAGTTGGTGATGGACAGGGAAGCCTGTTGTGCTGTAGTCCATGAGGTCACAAAGAATCAAACATGACTGAGCAACTGAACTGAACAAGGACTACCAGTCAGTGCATCTCTTTTTAGCAGATGCCCCTGCTTTATTTTTTGCAAGGCACACAGCACTCTCTGATAAGTGATACAAAGACATCAGTTTCCCCAGTAATGGTTTTGGAAATAGACTACTGATATTTTCTCAATCTTATATGGAATGTTTTGCAAACGTTTTCTCTTATCCATTTATTTGTTTTTTAAGTATTATTTTTAACTGTGGTAAAATTCACACAAGGTTTACCATCTTAGCCACTTCTAAATTTTTTTAATTGCAGTATAGTTTACTTACAATGCTGTGTTAATTTCTGCCATACAACAAAGTGATTCAGACTTTATATATATTCAGACTTGATATATATATATATATTCTTTCTCATATTCATTTCCATTATGGTTTATCACAGCATATTGAATACAGTTCCCTGTGCTATACAGTAGAACCGTGTTGTTTATCCATGGCTTCTGATCTTAGCCATTTCTAAGTATACACTTCAGCGGCAGGAAGTATATTCACATGGTTGTACAACCATCACCACCCTCCATCTCCACATTAATCTTGCAAAACTAATACTCTGGACTCCTGATTCCTCCCTCTCCCCAGGTCCTGGCAACATCTTATCATTTTTTAACATTAAACCTGACCAGGTGAAATCAAATTAAGGAAATGTCAATGCCTTATAAACAAATTTACCATCAAATTTCCACCACTGAGCCCTTAGATGTAGAGATTCTGGAACCATCTTTGAGATCTGATGTTTTCTAATCTACTTTTTATTTGTTCTTCTCTCCCCTACTACAGTGTAAGTTCAATGAGAACAGGAACCTCATCCTTGTCCTCAGTGAATGGCAAACACCTAACACATACAGGTGCTCAGCAAAGCTTAATTAAATAAAGGACCAAAGATGTGAACAATTGCTTCCATGGTTGGGTTAAACCAGTGGTCCCCAACCTTTTTGGCATCAGGGACTTGTTTTATGGAAGACAGTTCTTCCATGGACTGAGGCAGGGGGATGGTTTCAGGATGATTTCATCCCATTACATTTATTATGCACTTTATTTCTATTATTATTACATCAGCTTCACCTCAGATCATCAGGCCTCAGATCCTGAAGGTTGGACCTTGAGCTGGATTCTCCAAAGGCTTTGGATGTGTACAGAAGAGAGGGGATGTCAGCTCAGGGTAACAGTGGGAAAGCTTAGCTCCTGGAGGCCTGGGTAGTATCTAGGTTGCATCACCAGGGCCATGTAACAGCAGGCAAAGGAAAGAAAGGAGAGAGGACAGGAGGAGGGAGGCAGATATGTATGCAGGAAAAAAAGGAGAATGAGAAAGCTCTAGAATTACTGCAGAGAGTATGCATTTAAGAGCCTTGCAAAAAGGAGGCTGAGGAATCACAGAATTAGACCATTCAGGAAATGCGGTCCAGTGAGCCTCTGGTCCTTGATCAGGAAATGTCATGATGCCAGCTGATGTATAAGGAAAATGTCCCCTGCAGCCTGATGAATATCAAGGTGAGGGGTTGTGTCCAATTGTCATGTCCCAGCCAAAACCTTTATTTCCAAAACATCAGCAACATCTGGAGGCAAATGTTAACATTTCCAGGGCAGAAGCCTCATCAAAACTAATCTCAGAAAGGGGAGGGAGGCAAAGGGTAGACCTGCCAGAAATACAGAGTGACTGATCTTTCCTACTACCCAAGAAGAAGGGAAGAAGAGCTTGTCCATGGGGCCAGCAACTGGTCAATACCATTCTGACCTCTGTTCTGACCTCCAGGCACACAATCCCTGTGACCCATGGTCTTGATGAGACAGTTGAGATGCTGATCAACAGTGCGTGGGCTGAGGGCTGTATTATTTCCCTGCCTGTGAGTGATCATTCACAAAGGATGTGATTCAGCAAGCATCTCTGATCGTGATTTCGTGCATCAGCCCTCTGGGAACCCTGACTCATTCACGAGCCAGGAAGACAGTGTTTCAAAGTGGTTGAAATCACACAACAAATTTATACAAACAGAAGTGGATTGGGCGTGGGATGTACTGATGTAAATTGGACTTACTCATGGATTCAGATAGTGTATGCCATAATTGCCCCAAACATGTAATATCTACCTGGAGGCACTGTTCCTGCTGGGGTTAATGATAACCTTGGTGGAAACTTACTATGTGTATCTGATCCTACAAGGCAGCTGGGTTGGATGACTATTCATCTAAGCTGAAAGTTCTTGAGGAATTCACAAGGTCAGAGGGGAAATTTTAGCTCTATTCAACTGGAATTTATCAGAATGGTGTTGGCAAAGAATGTAGACTTGGATCCCAACTACTTATTTTTGCAAACGAGGAAACTGACTGGCTGAGATCAGTTAAAGGAAACTGGCACACAATTGTATTATTTGATTCACGGGACTGGTGTCTTTGAACACTGGTTATTATTGAATTGTATTCTAGAGAAGGAGGGATTGGATGAAACAGAGGTCCCTGCCTTCACTGAGGTTAAAGAACTTTCAAAGAGGTTGGACAGACACACAAGATTGTTAGCACAAGAAGTGAGTGATGTGGGTGGTAAGTGGAGAGTATGGAAAAAAGGGTACCAGAGGAGGGTCGGAATATTCAGGGAGGACTTCCTGGAGGAGGTGATGTTTGGTCTGGGTCTTGAAGGAAAGGCAAGATTTGAGAGAAAGGAATGAAATATGACAGAAGAAAAATGGCAGAGAGCTGCATAGAAGAAATCCGAAGCCAGAAGGGCAAGAGCTAAGAGCTAACCAAAGCATACCCACTTCAAAAGAGTATGATCCATTTAGACCACCAGCTTTGAGCAACCCTGGGCACCTTGCTGTGCTGATAAATGGTTAACAAGCAGCTCTTGGTGACAGGAGCCCTGGACTGTAGCCTCTGCCAACTGTCATGATATAAATACTCCCTCCACAGCTAATTTCAAAGATGGCTATGTTTAACAACAGGTTTATGAATGTTCTGAGAGTTTAACTCTCAGTTACTGTGGGCAACTCCAGCACACCTCTGTTTGGGACTGTCTTTGTTTACAAGAATTCTTCTCTTCTAGGCATTTCACAATGGCTGCCCCCTTACTGAGCACTTACTAACATACTAACATGCATTATCACTTTAATTCCTTACAAGAATTCTATGGGGTCATTTTTAACAATTAATATTGCCATTGAATCAATGAGGGAAAATGATATTTAGGAATATTAGTAAGCTTGTCAAACTAAAACTTATACTTTTTCTGGCTGCACAGTGAGACATGCAGGATATTAGTTCCCTGACCAGGCATTGAACCTACATGCCTAGCAGTATAAACAGGGAGTCTTAACCACTGGACCATGAGGGAAGTCCCTACAACTTATACTCTTGACTTTTATACCATACTCTTCACCTTCCTCTGGCCACAACTAATATTAACATTCTCTTTATCATCACTCTTGGATTGTTCCTTTAATTCCTTTAATTCAGAATTCATTCTTCCAGGAAAATAGAATTCTGCTGGGAAAACAAACCAGAAAAATGATTGGTCACTGGAACCATGGGCCACTTTCAGAAACAAAAAACTATGAAGAAAGTTGCCTAACTTTGTGAGTACATTTTACTGCTTAGATATTCAAAGTTATATTTTAATAAAAGGGTTAATGAAGCAAAACCATTCCTCATCAAGAAAACATCAACATGTGACTAGATAAAATAGAAAAAAGAAAACTTTGACTTTACTTAAATTTTACATTTCATAAAGTTTTCAGTGACAAGTTAGTTGACATACTTGACTGCTGAATTTTTTTTCCTCTCAACTCTCAAAGTTATTCTAAGACAATGTCTTTGGCAAGGTTCCTTGGAAACGAGCCTAAAATGGGGATTCTTGCACAAATGATTTTTTTTTTTTTTGACAGAAAAACCTGTAAGGAAGTGAGGGAATGGGGAGACAGGGCAGAACAAAGAAGTGGTTTCAGATGCAGTTTAGCCCCAGCCTGATCCCACAGGGAGCTCTGGAGTGTGTACAGCATCGTAGCCCTGTCTTTCCTTAAGGCAGAAACACCAGGCTTTGTATCATATCATTGGCTGTGGGACCATAACCTCCCAAGGATTTCCCACTGAAGTGACCCTTGTGGACCAAAGCAAATTCTTTAGAGCCATTTACAGCCAACATTCACAACAGGTAATTTTGCTATACCAGCCTGTAAATGGAAACCAAGTAAGGCATTGATAATGTCTATTTCATACATGTAACCACACTATACTTCTTAATCAAAACAACTTCATTTCTCAAGTCAGACAGCAGAAAGCAAATATCACTTATATCACTTATATGTGGAATCTTAAAGAAAATGATACAAATGAACTTACTTACAAAATAGACACAGAATTGCAGACAGAGAAAACAAATTTATGGTTACCAAAGGGGACAGGGGAAGATAAATTAGGAGGTTGGGATTAACATATACACACTATTATATATATTTATATATATATAAAATAGATAAACAACAAGGACATAATATATAGCACAGGGAACTATACTCAGCATCTTATAATAACCTATGAAAGGGAAAGTGTCCATTGTTCAGTCATGTCCAGCTCTTCCAACACTATGGACTGTAGCCCACCAGGCTCCTCTGTCCATGGAATTCTCCAGGCAAGAATACTGGAGTAGGTTGCCCTTTCCTCCTCCAGGGCATCTTCCAGACCCAGGGATCAAACCTGCATCTCTCACCTCTCCTGCACTGACAGACAGTTTCTTCACCACTAGCAGCAACTGGGAAGCACTATAATAACTTATAGTGGAAAATAATTTGAAAAAGAATATATGTGTATAATTGAATCACTTTGCTGTACACTGGAAACTAATACAACATTGTAAATTATGCTTCAATTTTAAAAAAGGAAAAAATACTCTAAAAAAAAAAGACTTTATTTCTGCCTAATCAACCAATCACAGTAGTTGTTCAGCATCCCTAGATCCATGAGAAACCTTACAACCCCATTTCCTGCTTTGAGATTTCACATCAGCCAAAACTCAAATGTTTTGAGTGAAACTGCTCATAGAGCCACAGAACTTCTTATGAGGGATTGAATTTCTCTTCATGACTCTAGGATCTTCGTGGGAAAAGACAACATCTTAGTCATTTATGGAGACTTAGTCTTGGAGTCTTGGAGAAGGCAATGGCACCCCACTCCAGCACTCTTGCCTGGAAAATCCCATGGACGGAGGAGCCTGGTAGGCTGCGGTCCATGGGGTCGCTAAGAGTCGGACACGACTGAGAGACTTCGCTTTCACTTTTCACTTTCATGCATTGGAGAAGGAAATGGCAACCCACTCCAGTGTTCTTGCCTGGAGAATCCCAGGGACGGGAGAGCCTGGTGGGCTGCCATCTATGGGGTCGCACAGCGTCGGACACGACTGAAGTGACTTAGCAGCAGCAGCAGTCTTAGAGTCTAAGACAATACTGGGCATATAGTAGGTTCTTGATCAATGCATTGATATACTGGACACTTAATACCTCAAGTAAGATGAACAATTCCTCCCAGTCTGCCTAGAACCATGCAGCTGTATCTGTCTGTTTGTTCAGTTCTGGCTAAGCTGGGTCTTCAATGCATCCCGCGGGCTTCTCTAGCTGCAGCACTTGGGCCTCATTGCCCCAAGGCATGTGGGATCTTACTTCCCAGACCAGGGATTGAACTCACATATCCTGCATTGCAGAGTAGATTCTTAACCACCGGACCACCAGCGAAGTCCCCCAGAACTGTCCAGTTTTAAAACTAAAAGTCGCACATCCTGGGTACCCTCTCAGTGCCAGCCTAAATGGGACAACTGGCCACCCTATCCTTAACATCTTTCTCTTTCTGCATTATGGGTACATTCAAGTCAATCCAGTCTCTTCATTTTTCCTAAACGTCTCCCAACAGAGAAACTTTTGAAATTCCATGGGTAATACATTCATAGAAGCTTCTTCGAAATATCTAATGTAAGTGTTCCTGCTGTATCATTTTCACTTTTCTTGTTTCCAATAGAAACATCACCACAACTACTTACAAAACTTTGACATAGGAAATATTAGCTTATACAGTCCTGCCATTCCACTTTCCACCTCAACCACTAGGGTAGTCAATATTCTTGGGTTGAACTCTGGGTACTTAAAGCTTGAAAAAGGCTGACTACACCTACAGCTCTAGAATATTTTCTTCTACATCCTCTGTATCAAAACTTACCTGTCCTGTGTCATAGGGCCCTATTTAGATGGTGATGATTTGGTCCTCAAACTCACAAAATCATTATCTTAAGTATAACAGTAGAAGTGTAAGCAGTGGGGCAGTTTTTGTCCCCATTTGACCCTGAAACTCTGCCCAACTCACAGGGACTCTTGGCGTGTATAACAATACTTTGTTGTTGTTCAATTGATAAACCATCTCTGATTCTTTGCAACCCCATGGACTATAGCATACCAGGCACCTCTGTCATCTACTCTCCTGGAGTTTGCTCAAATTCACATCCATTGAGTCAGTAATTCTATCTAACCACCTCATCCTCTGCTGTCCCCTTCTCTTTTTTCCTTCAATCTTTCTCAGCACCAGGGTCTTTTCTAATGAGTTGACTTTTTGCATCAGGTTGCCAAAGTAACAATATTAATGCAGTACAAACAATGTTAAGGAAAAAATGAATTGATATGGTGATGAGGTGGGGATTCTTGGTTCAGATAACCCAAGAAATTGGGCTTTCCTCTGCTTTGCCATCTTTTAGTTCCAAATAAACACTCTTTTGGGAAGTGGAAATACACAACAGGTGGGTCATCATCCTTGCTGCCCACAGACACAAGAATAGAGACTCCTTCATCCCAGAATCCATACATCAAACGTCTCACAAGGACTTGGGGTATCCCCCCTGGGTGTGTGCTGCCCTGAACCAGTCATTCTGATTGAAGATAGCACAATCGTCTAATAGGTCAAGTTGTGGGGTCACTCGCCCTCCCAGGTGTGAGAAAGAGGGAAGGATTAGGTATGGCGCTGGTAAAGACTAAAGCTGTGAAAACCACAGCCATCCAGTTCCACACTTGACCCACCAACAGGGCTTTGCCTGGTCATCATCCTTATTCCATCATAAAATAATCTGGGCTAAGGTGCTGGAGCCCAATTTAGAATCTACTGGGGGATGGGATAAAATGTGCTATTAAAAATCATAGTAACTATCTGTGAAGAATTTTGAAAGTCAAATAAATACAACTGTTCAGGTAATATGCCCCGAACAGGGGCAACGTTTCACTTAAAAGTGGGAGGTTTTGCTGAAGCAGCCCAGGGAAGTTTACAGGTGGTTTGGCACAGCTTTCCCTGGTTGATGCCAGAAAGACCTGCATCCACTCAGCTGCGTTCCCCGTTTATTGAGAGCCCTCAGTAGCAACTCACTCTCTAACTGCCTGTAGTTAGTCATTACTTCTCAGCTGCAAGACTGGGGGATGCCAAGAAGCTAGCTCTCCCAGAGGCCTTTTGTGTTTTTAACGTTTGGACCAAAAAAGAAATTTGCTAAGGAAAGTTACCACTTCGACTTATACTGGCTAAGGGGCTCTGATTGGAAACATTTCCAGGCAATCCAACTTTGAAATCCCTGAGGTTCAGAGAAGAAACTTAGAGCGGCAGTGTGCACAGAAATGAGAGGTAACCATCCTTTGCACTATGCTTGTGCATGGCACAGACCACAGAGTAAGTTGGTCAGCCAGTTAGGGGGATTCGATCCTATGAACGATGATTGAGCTCTGTTGCAGTTTTCTAACAGCTGAAAGAGCCAAGTAAAACTGGCTTTAAATAATAGGAATTAATCACCTCACATAACAAGAAGTTTGAGAGATGCAGGTCCAGAAGTTGGTTACTCTAGCAGTTAAACAATGCCAGAAATATGGGTTAGATTTTTTTGAGACTCACATAGAAATATAGGCATGATTTCAAGATAACATCCTCATATAACAGCATCCAAAGGCAGGAAAGAAGGTGGGATTTCTCCAAGAGCATCTCTTCGTCTCTTTCTAGAATAGGAAATACGTTCCACAATTCCTCACAACACTTTGTCTTACAAATCTCTGGGGGAGAATTGGATCATATGACCATTCCTAATTCAGTAAACCAGGAAAAAGGGATATGAGGGCCATTGATGCTTTAGATAAATCATGATCTGTTTCCTACTTTTAAGCCTTGCCTCCTAAACAAACTGAGGGATTTGTTGGTAAGGAGAAAAGGGTGAAACAGTGGCTGTTAAAAAGGCAACAGTGTTTGCACCCAAGAATCTACCTTTAGGGCTCTGCACTGGTTGTACAAAGATGAATAAATCTTAATTCATCTTCTCAAGGCGCCCACAGGTACATAAGAATCCATTCAACAAATTTTATATCACCCTGCTTGATTCTAAAATGGATTTGCAGTGATAGCTTGCCATATCAAATGTTTTCTCAAAATTTCCACAACAATATATCCCATCCCATATGTTTTCCTTACAGTGTGGCTTTAACATGGCTCCTTCAAGAGGCGGGGTCTATATTCTCTCCATTTGAATCGAGGTAAACTTGTGACTTGAGCCAGAGTGACACCACTGGGCTTGTATGGCTAAATCTTGACTCAATATTGGCTGGGGATTTTGCAGAAACTAACATCTGTGGCCAGTGATTTTCATTTTGGCTAACCAAAAATTAATTCTGTTATTTCCCTAATACTTTACTGCTTGTTACATTCAGTAGGTATACCTGACACACCTCTAAAGTCTTCCAATTCTCATGAAATGTTGTCTGCAATCCACTCTTCTGTGGAAGCAAACGAGCATCCTCCAGCACTGAGTTTCCTTTTTACTTTCCATGTCAGAATCAGTCACCAAGGTATTTTGTCTTTTAGTTGGTCTATTACTCACACTGTCTGAATCAGAACTACACTCTGCAGAACTATCATCTTCTGAGACACTAGTATGTCTGTGACTCGGACAATTAGAGAAACTATCTGCATGATATTCACTGGAAAACTCTTCCTCACTTAAACTATTATGATGCATCAATTTTTAAAAAAGTAATGTTTGTAATATCCACAATGGAATAAAAACCTAATGGAACACAATGTGAATGATAATGACAATTATAAGTTGTATGATGAATCCTTGATCAATTATAAACTCAAATAACTCTGAATGGTGATGTTAATTGTAACACTCTCTAAAAATGTGTTGATAACATCTCTGGTCAGTAACATTCAGGTAATAAAAGGTCTATCAATAGGTCTGCAGTCAATAATGAGTTAAAAATCAACATGACTGTCACCTGACTCTGTCTGGATGCTCCCTTCTTTAACCCAGCCACCATGCTGTGAAGAAGCCAAAACTGCCCTGGGGAGAAGCCCAGCTCTCACCTGCCAGCACGTGAGTGAACCGTTAGATCCATCTGGACCCCACTGACCCACTGGAGCTGATATCTCATGGAAGAGACACAGCCTGCCCCCTTGACCCCTGGCCACATCACAAACATAGGGGAGCAGGATAAATGATTACAAATATATATGTGAGTAATATAAATGATCATTGTTTTCATAGGTCACTGGGCTTGGGGGTTGGTTCACTGAGCACAATAGATAACTAGCGCTGTGCTAACTTCAGAACCAGAAATACATTTTTAAGCTGCCATAAATCACCTGCTGTTGGAACACAGAGGAAGGAAAAATAAGTATTTGCTGGGAAGATGAGAAAGGGCAATTACAGAGGAATCAGATATAGAGGAAAGGTCTTTAGGGCAAGGTCTCAGAGGATGAGTAGATTACCGAAGATGAATGACTGGAGTATAAGAAAAGTAAACAGATGATGTGATGTTGGAAAACACGGCATATACGGTGGATATCTGTTCGGTTTGACTCCTGGGGTAGACTGTACAAATGCTCACCAGGATTTCTGGTTCTCCTCTCCCTCCAGACACACAACTTCTTCAACATAGTTGGGACCAGCTAACATCATAGGAAGTATCATGGGTCTCTTTTGATGAAGCATTTAAGAACCAGTACAGCATTCTCTTGACAATAACCAGCCCTGAGGCACCACGTTGAAATGGTAGAATTTCTGGCAGCCTGACTCTCTGACTATAATATCATTTGTTTGCTTGGATGACCCAGGCCCTAGCCAAAGGCCAGTCAATTCCCCTTCTGGAACAGCCTACTAGGTCCACACCCCTAATGACCTCCCTTATTGGGCCCTCACACTCCAAGCCACCACGGACCCACCCCAACGCATCTGGGGCCCAGTCCCAGACAATGAAGGAGAGCCCTGTGCTGCAGAACCCACCTAAAGTATTCCAATTAGCCAGTCCTGAAACCCCTCGGCGTGCCTCCTCCTGTCCGGCACACAGAAACCACAAGGAGGGTTTGTCCTCTGTCCCCTCCCCTCTCTCTACCCATGACCCACCCCGGTGCTTCTGGAGTCTAGCCCTGCATGGGGCTCTCTGTTCTCCCTCAAGGAGCAGTGAGGATAACAACACAGAAAAGTCTTTCCCCTCCCTCTCTCCTGGCCTCCACATGTCTAAGGTCCAGGTAGTATGGGTAACACGCCAAATTGCTATCACAAGCACAGAGTCCCTGGTAACCTGTGCTGGACATGCAGCTGGCGCAAAAAGTACAACTCCATGGCATTAAACTACTCAGGTTTTGAGGTTGATTTTTACTATAACAGAATCTGGTCTGTCCATCTTGACTGAGAAGTGCCCGATCACTATTCCCTTCCTCTTGTGGGAGTACCTCAAGTTTTCATTAAGAAAACATTTCTCTGACTTCCATGCTGCTGAGATGTATTGACTCCACTTTCCTGGCTCCAGAAGAAAACAAACAAACAAACAAACATGCCTTCCAAAGAATGGATACATTTATAATATGTATGGCCTGGTAGCTCAGATGGTAAAGAATCTGCCTGCAATGCAGGAGAGCTGGGTTTGATCCTTGAGTCAGGAAGATGCCCCGGAGAAGGGAATGGCAACCCACTCCAGTATTCTTGCCTGGAGAATCCCCAGTGGACAGAGGAGCCTGGTGGGCTACAGTCTATGGTGTCACAAAGAGTCGGACGTGACTGAGGGACTAACTTTTCCACATATCTGGCCGACTCCCTTCGCTGTTCACCTGAAACCATCACAACATTATTAGTGGGCTGTACCCCAGAACAAAATCAAAAGCAAAAACAAAAAGTTTCTCAAGAGTGGTTAATCAGCATAATTCATTTTGTCTTCAAAAGATACCTAAAATCTGGCCACTTCTCTTTCCGCCTTCGCCATCCTGATCTGGGTCAACATCATTTCATCACTGGGTGAATATATTTGCCTTTCCCATAACTTTCCTAGTCTCCTCTGTCATCTATTCTCAAGAGGAGTCAGAGGAATAACTTTGAAACCTAATTCACATCATGTCATTCCTTTGCTCAAAACCCTCCCCAAACTACCCATCTCATGTGTAAAAGCCAAAGTCCTCTCAATGGCCAGTGAAGTTCTACCTGACACGCCTTCTCCTAAGCCTTTGACCTCTCCTCCTATTTCTTTCCCCCCAGCTCACTCTTTTTCAGTCACACTGGCCTCCTTGCTTTTCCATAGAAATGCCAGGCTTGCTCCTGCCTGGAAGCTTTGTACTGGTCATTCACTCTTTCTAGAGCACTTTCCCCCATATCTGCATGGCTCGCTCCTTCATCTTCAAATCTTTGTTCAAATGGCAACTTCACAGCAAAGCCTTCTGTAACACTCAATCAAAAGTCCAAGACTTCCCTGGCCGTCCAATGGTTAAGAATCTGCACTCCCACCACAGAGGGTTTTGGTTCATTCCCTGGTCGGGGAACTAAGATCCCCAGATGTCACATGGTATGGTTAAAAAAAAAAAAAGCAACTCCCCAGTATTCTCTACCTTCCTTCTTACTTTACTGTTTATCATAGCACCATCTAAAATGTTTCAGGAGTTGAGGATGGACAGGAAAGCCTGGCGTGCTGCAGTCCACAGGGTCACAAAGAGTCAGACATGACTGAGCGACTGAACTGATCTAAAATGTTATGTATTTAAATTGTTTATCTGGCATCACTAGAAAATATATGGACTGTGATCTGTTTTCCCAGAGTTGAGAATCATGTTTGGCATATAATAGCTGTCATAACTATTTATTGAATGAAAGACAGAATGGATGAATGAATTTCATCTCCTTAGACACTGTTATTAATTCAAGATAAGGATATGACCCAAACCCATCTAAGACTTAATTTCAGAGAATTTGGAAGTTCCTGAAAAATTAAAAACAGAAGTGCCATATGATCCTGCCATTCCACCTCTGGGTATATATCCAAAGGAAATGAAATCAGGATCTGGAAAAGGTATCTCTACTCCCATGCTTATTGCAGCAGTATTCACAACAGTCAAAATGTAAAAACAACCTAAATGTCTGCTGACAGAGGAATAGATGAAAATGTGAGATATATATATATGTATATGTTCTTCATCCAGTCATCTGTCAGAAAATGTGATATATATACATATATATATATATGTATATATATAGGAGAAGGCAATGGCAACCCACTCCAGTACTCTTGCCTGGAAAATCCCATGGATGGAGGAGCCTGGTGGGCTGCAGTCCACGGGGTTGCACAGAGTCGGACACGACTGAAGCGACTTAGCAGCATATATGTATATATTATATATATGAATATTATTCAGTCATTAAAAAATAAAATTCTGTTTGCAGATGAGTGGAACTGAATGACATCATGCTAAGCTAACTCAGACACAGAAAGACAAAGTACTGTTTGATCTTACTTATATGTGGAATCTAAGAAAGCTAAACTCACAGATGTAGAAAGTAGAATGGAATGGGGAATAGGGAGCTCTTGGTCAAAGGGTAAAGACTTCCAGTTATAAGATGAGTAAGTCCTGAGGATCTAATGCACAGTATGATAACTATAGTCAGTAACACTGTATCATTTATTTGAAACTTGCAAAGAGTGAATCTTAAGTGTTCTCACCAAAGGGAAAAGCAAAGACACTGTGAGGTGATAGATACATTAGTTAAGTTCACAAGGTATACAAATGTTAAATCATCAAGCGGTACACTTTAAGAAATCACATCATATCACCTTTCTACTACGTGGAATTGATTCTAGGAAGCAGTTAGTCAGTGACTACATTTTTCATCTTTTTTGTGCCCACATTTAGTCATGGGGCCAATTCTTGCTGCAAGAAGGTGAGAAGATGCAGAGTACACATTCTTTAAGTATTAATGAGGTTTCTCCACATTTTCTTTACCCTCTTGCTGACTAAATGAAGAGGACTGTGAGCCCTAAAGGATGGTGAAGAAACCCCTCACTCCATGGAGAAAAGCCACTCACCCATTAGGAACACCAGCATCAGACTGTCATGTGAGAGAAAAATAAATTCTTACATGCAAGACAACTAATTGTTGGGGGTTGTTTGTTATAGCAGCTTATGTGATGCTAGCTAATCCAAATGCAACAGCTTTGACTGTGTTTGCTGAGAGGTTGGGTTGCAAGGCTAGATGCCAGGAGCCAGCATGAGGAACTCCGCCCATGGCAAGGGTCATGAGGAAGGAGGCTTGGTATACGCAAAGGCGTGATCAAGCCTCAGGAAACCCCCTGTTCCCCAGCATCTAACCCCAAAACCAGAGTCTGTTTTATGCTCTCACCTACACCTCTGACTTTACGGGGGGCTCTCCCCCATAACCGTTTCTCTCGGAGAAGGAGTAAACGTGCAGCTCCAAGTCAATAAAAATTCCTGGGCGTGACAAGAGTGTTTCAGCTTACGGACTGCTCTGAAGGTTATGTAGCCCGCCTGTATAGGTTCATCCGGCCACATGTGATTGTTTACAGCCTCCCAATCTGAGAGGCACAAGATGTTTTAGACTTACTAAAGGCAAATTCTTTTGGGGAGTTAGAAATTATTAGTATAGTGGGTTGGTTAGGAATTATATTGGTGAAGGGTTTTTCATTTGTTGTGTCAATAATTGCTGCTAATTCCCTGCTCTGGGTGGGACAAGGATGTTTCAGGTCAAACCTCTCTGCTGACAGACTAGCTTGTGTGACAGGATTATCCATATTCCTGCCACATGATTGTTTACTACCTCTCAACCATAAACAGCACAGAGAGTTTTGGAGTATTTTGAGAGTCTTAATTAGCATAGGGCTTTTTCTTCTCATGGAGTCAATGATTGCCGCCAGGCCTGCACATCCTTAGGCACCTGGGAATATATTAATCAATGTATTTGGACTATAGAAAAGGAAATACAGTAGTTTTTAAGGTTAGCAATACTAGACTTTTTGAGTTAATGGATTTTCTCCTTTGTAATAGATCACTGTACTTTGTTATAAATCACTGTGTCCTTGTTATGTAAAAATGTAACTTTATCGCTATCTTAAGACTAAATAGATCTTAAGGGGAGCATTGATGAAAGGATTTTCATTTGTCGGGCTGATGTTTGCTGCTAAATCTCCATGTTCCCTACCCTTATAATGAATATAACTAGCATATAGGAAGAAATAAGTATTAACCTTTAAGCATATAGGAGAAATAAGTATTAACCTTTAAGATTTATCCTGTTAACCTTGGGTTAAATAAATTCTTTTCTTGATTGTAACTCACTACACCCTCACCCTATAGGAATGTAACTTTACTTGGAGGGTGGTGCCTGGTTTAAGAAAAAACACCCTTGGAAGAAATAAGTTTTCTGGTTATCAGAAAGAAAGGATCATAAAATGTCAGCAGGTCTCACTCATGGCCAGAAGATGATGTACCTTTTTTATACATTTATGTGAAGCACCTGATTTTGATAAAGGTCAGGACTGCTGACTCCCGCGTGACTCTATAGTCATCCCTATGTGTAACAAAAGGTATATAAGCAAACCCCAAAATAAAGAAATCGGATCAGTTTCCAGAAAGACTGATTCCCCCATGTCACTTCTTTCTTGCTCTGGTTTTTCTGGCTGAATTCCCATCTGGAGCATGGATGCTATTCCACGTAATCCCAGTTATTCAGCCTCTTTTTCTCCACTAATCTTCCTACTACACTATCCATTTCTAATCTCTCTATATCTGTGATTAAATATGTATTTTTCCAAAGACGCTGACTCCGTCCCCACCTTCGAATCACCCTGGATCCACCGGGGCTGGACCCTGGCAGCTAGAGGCAGTCAGGGCTACTGCATGGGAGGGGCCTGCCTGAACTAACTGCTTACTGAGAAAACCAGATCTGGAGAAGCACCAGATTCACGACATCACTGGAGCCCCTGGGCAAAGTCCATCCTCCCAGTGAACTTTTCCCACCATTGCCACCAACACTTTCTCTTTTGTTCAAGCAGGTTTGACTTGGTTTTACTGTTACTCAGAAAATTCCAGAGCCAGAACATCCTGAGTGATAACAGATGAGTGGAGGAATATGGGGAAAGGAGGAATCAAAAGGAGTATGAGGCAGTTCCCTGGTGGTCCAGTGGTTAAGATTTCACCTTCCAGTGCATGGGGTGTGTGTTCGATTCCTGGTCAGGGAGCTGAGATCCCACATGCCACACAGCCCCCCCCCCAAAAAGAAAAAAAAAACAAAAACAAAAAAGGAAATGTGAAACAGAAACAATATTGCAACAAATTCAATAAAGACTTTAAAAATGGTCCACATCCAAATACAAATCTTAAAAAAAAAAAAAAGGAGTTTGAGATAAGATGATAAGATGACAAGATGGTGCCAGCCTCCACCACCCAGGGACCTTGGTACTTAGAACTACTCACATTGGTCAAGAGGGCACCAGATCAGGGTCTGAGACTCTGCAACATCACGTTACATCACCAACCAAAGCTCTCTTCCAACAGGGTAATCCACACCACAGTCCCCACTGCTTTCTCACCTGCTAGAAAGAATGTTTTCTCTCTTCATGTACCTTTCTGGACATATCCTGCAAATCTATGACAGTATACCTCTACAGCTTTCCTTTGTGACTGGAGATCTCTAAACTTTGAAGGATGAAGAGAATACTGACCTCTAATTTTCTTCACACAGTAGGGATCCTGTGTATTTTTACTGTGTCATTGAAGAGAACGTACTCTCCCATCAGCCCCAAGTCAGTTACCTTCCTGACATCTGTGAGTCACTATGATGTGTACCTGTAACTTACGTAATACTGTATACCAACTCTACTTCCATTTAAAAAATGGGGGGGGAAGTTTTTAGTGTTGTTTTTACTTTGACTCAAACATAGCAATTAAAGTAGGGATAGGCATAATGTTTTTCAGATCTTAAGAGCTTCAACAGTCTTAAAGACAGAGGGAGAGCAGAGAGAGGGAGAGAATCTACTTTTAATAAGAGATAGTCCAGATTATTTTACTGTCATAAAAAAAATGCTTGAAAAAAAAAGAGAAAGAATTGTCTGAAATAACTGGTTACCTAATGGATGTTTGAAAATCTTAATAAACATGGGTTTCTAGTCTAGTGGTACATTCATCTGGAAGCTGCCTACCTTCTTCAGCAGACAAGAAAAAAGCTAAGGGGCACTTCATAGGACCTGTTTGTGTCTTTAAGGCTCTACATACACAAGAACATCACCGCCTTAGTGGACATGAGTTTGAGCAAACTCCAGGAGATGGTAAAGGAGAGGGAACCCTGCTGTGCTGCACTCAGTGGGGTCACAAAGAGTCAGACACAACTGAACAACAGCAACAACAAATACAGGAGTGAGTGTTTATTCTTTGGTAAATTTGATGCACATTACTTAACAGGAAAGATTATGAAAGCAGACTAGATGAGGGGACTAAGGGAAAAAACACTTCCCCCAAAATTGCTTCACATTTTATATCATTAGACTGAAGGAAAGCAACACTGATATTTTCAGTTTCATAGGGGACAATCCAATTCATCTAATTATCGTTAAGGTTTAACTGGAAATTCAATGCATTGTGCAAATGAGCTCCTTTACACGCTGTCCTATCAAGCAGGTACCGAAGCATAGCTGTTGTTATATGGAGTAGATGATATCCTGGTTCTCTTCCAGAGACATTTCAAAAGTGATCCACAAATCTCGCCAGTCTAAGCACAAGTGAATAAATCTCACTAGAGCTATCGTATCGTTACCATGATGGCTTTCTAAAGTGGTGCAGAAGAGAGAATCTCAGCCCTCCTCAATCTAAGAAAATTGAGCAATGGATTACTGGCTGCTTCCAAAGAGTGACATGGAACTTCGCTGGTGGTCCACTGGCTAAGACTCCATGCTCCCAATGCAGGGGGCCCAGGTTCAATCCCTGGTCAGGGAACTAGACCCCATATGCCACAATTAAGAGTTTGCATGCCAGAACTACAGATACCGCATGCTGCAACTAGACCCAGTGCAGCCAAATACATAAATAAATAAATATTTTTAAAAAGAAGAAGAAAGAGTACTTATACACAACGGAATATTACTAAGTCAGGGAAAAGAATGACTTAGCAATTCTTTTTATTAAGGGGTGGGAAGGAGGCCTAAGAGGGATAGGATGTATGTATACTTACGGCTAATTCACATTGTTCTATAAACCAACACAATTTTGTACAGTAATTATACTTTGCTGCTGTTTAGTCGCTGAGTCAGGTCTGATTCTTTTGCAACCCCATGGCTGTAACCGGCCAGGCTCCTCTGTCCATGAATTTCCCAGGCAAGAATATTGGAGTGGGTTGCCATTTCTTTCTTCAGGGGATCTTCCTGAACCAGGGATTGAACCCATGTCTCCTGCTTGGCAGGCAGATATTTTACTGCTGAGCCACCTGGGAAACCAATAAAACACACAAACAGCAACATGCCTTTTTGTGTCGCTTGTCCGGAACAAGTGTGTAAGGAGCACTTTCCACTCTCACTGCAGGATAAAGAAACAAGAACTTGCCAGAGAGGACTGAGGCCAGGGTACAGCTAAGGACTCTAGACATAAGACAGACTTTAGAGACAGGCTGTAAAACAGATGATATCCACGTATCCCACTCCTGTAATGGCCCCCCTCCCCCAACACACTCACACACAACCCAGACTGCAGGAGCTCTGCACCCAACAGGCCAGGCTGTTCCCACCACTTGCAATGAACTTCCGTTTTCTCTCCTTGCAAACTCCAAACTCCTCACTGTGGGAACCTGGGCGAGTCATTTAACCCCCAGTAAGAGTGGTATAATTACTACTTGACTGGCTTAAATGTTGTATTTATGTGTCTAGTACATTGGCCAGAGCACAACCATAAACAATAAATGTTTATATTAATAACAGCAAAAATTAATTAAAACTTAGAGAGCTTGGACCTCCCAATAACTCAGCAGGTAAAGAACCCATCTGTGAGTACAGCAGACACAAGAGACGTGGGTTTGGTCCCTGAATCAGTACAATGCCCTGGAAAGGGCAACCCACTCCAGTATTCTTGCCTGAAAGATCCCATGGACAGAGGAGCCTGATGGGCTACAGTCCAAAGGGTTGCAAAGAGTCAGACACAACTGAGAAACTATGCAGAGAGCTTCCTATATGCCAGGTACTGTTCAAAAGGCTTTACATTACTAATTTCAAATCATTAATCATCAAGGAAATGTAAATCAAAACTACCGCATACCTGTCGGGATGTCTATTATCAATCAAAAAGAAATAGGGAAACTTTCTAAGCAGAGAGAAGTCCTGTGCAAATGGCCTGTGGTAGGCCAAGTCAGCTTGTGTACAAAGAACCGAAAAGGGCTGGTAGGGCTGGAATGTAGAGACATGGAAGAGTCTGCAGAACACGGGTCCTGGAGAGTAAAAGTAGGGACCGCACATGTAGAGCTCTGCAAGCTGTGGCGAGGAGCTCTATTTAGTCTTGGTTTCCAGTGGCTGGTCATTTACACTCAGCCCACTTTATTTTTGTTAGAAAATTCTCCTGCACATTGGATTGGAATCACTTTTCCTTGAGCTTCCAGTTCTAGACTCCATTCCCTGGAGCCCTGCAGAGAAAACCTATTGCTTATTCTACTTGTGGAGCCCTATACCAAGGTCACAGGTGCAGAGCGCCACACCAAGGTCACTTCCAGAGCTGACTGAGCCCCAGAGCAACTGTTGCCCTGAGCACCCCTGCTCTAAAGCAACCAGCTCCCCGACCCCACAGTAGATAGAGATACACACCCTAACCAGTTACCTAACGCCACCCTTCCAGCAGGAAATGTCTCTGTCTTGAGGCTGTAACAGTCGGTTACTAACCCGCAGAAGGGCTCAGCTCTCCCTTTCTGCCAGGAGATTGGCCCGCTGCACTTTCAGTGCCCTCATAATCTCTGCTCTTTCTTCCTAGTAAACTCACTCCTTTCTGAAATACTCTGTATTTGGAAATTCTTTTTGAATTCACACTCAGACCACAACTCTACTGTCTCTCCTGATCAGTAGTAAGAAACTTTTCTGGGATTTCCCTAGCAGTCCAGTGGTCAGAACTCCTCGCTTCCACGGCAGGGAGCATCTGTTTGATCCCTTAGTTCTTGGTTGGAACTAGGATCCTGCATGCTGAGGGGCCTTCCCCCCCCAAAAAATTCCATCACTATTGCCTTCTTTGAGATACATATTACTTTGTCAGTCAGTCAGTTCAGTCACTCACTCGTGTCTGACTCTTTCAACCACATGGACTGCAGCACGCCAAGCTTCCCTGTTCAGTACCAACTCCCAGAGCTTGCTCAAACTCATGTCCATCAAGTCGGTGATGCCATCCAATCATATCTCATCCACTGTCGTCCCCTTCTCTTCCTGCCTTCAATCTTTCCCAGCATCAGGGTCTTTTCCAATGAGCCAGTTCTTCGAATCTGGTGGCCAAAATATTGGAGTTTCAGCTTCAGTGTTAGTCCCCCCAATGAATATTCAGGGTTGATTTCCTTTAGGATTGATTGGTTGGACCTGCTTGCAGTCCAAAGGACTCTCAAGAGTCTTCTCCAACACCACAGTTCAAAACCATCAAATTTTCGGCACTCATCTTTCTTTATAGTCCAACTCTCACATCCATATGGGACTACTGGAAAAACCATAGCTTTGACTAGATGGACCCTTGTTGCCAAAGTCTCTGCTTTTTAATATTGTGTCAGTACCTTTCCTCAAATGCAATGCTCAGAACCAAACACTGAGGGTGGACCAAGTAGACTTTTACATCCCTTGTTTAGGACACTTAGCTTCTACTGATGCGACTTTAAGATGAAGTCCTTTTTTGAAAGCCACCTCACACTGCTGATTCATAATAAGCTTGCAGTCAACTAAAACCTTTAAATCTGTTTCTTATAAGCTGCTATTAAACCAGGTGTTTCTCATCCAATATGTATGCAGGCATTTATTTTTAATTTATACCTTGTTTACTTCTAAAAATGACTCAGCCTAGAAACAGAACACAAGCATACATCTACACAGTTAAAAGAAAGCTCTAAGGGAGAGCAGAAATTTTACATTTTTCACAGTAACAGTGAAAAATGAGTTTAAGTGCAGGTATCTATATACAGTCAGCCATCCTCACAGTCAAAAATCTGCATATAATCTATAGTCCCTTCTTATCTGAGGTTCAGGATCTGCAAATTCAACCAACCACAATTCTGATCACAGAGGATCAGAGTATTTACTATTGAAAGAAAAACAATCCATGGGTAAGTGTATCCAAGAAGCTCAAACTCATGTTGTGCAACGGTCCGATGTATAACCTTATTTAATTTTCTCCTCTTGATTGGGGATTTTGGGCACTATTTTTTCAAATCTCTTTCTCTTCTAGGCAATGTAAGCCACTCTCAGCCACAGATAATCCACCCATTTGCTGTTGTTCTCCATTCCACATGGTTCCCTCTTTCATCTCCGTTCCATCACTTGCTAGCTGCGTGACCTTGGCCTGGTTCATTAACCTCTCTGTTACCCCACTTTCCTCATTTGCATAATAGTACCCCCTTCACAGAGGTGTGGTGAGGGTTAAAGAAAGAAACTGATGGGGTTTCTCCATACTTTTCCCACTTGCTGGCTACCTGACAAGCTCGCTGAGTTCCAAGGGTAGGTGGCGTTGAACCACTTTCTGGAGAAAACCACTCTCCAATCAGCAATACCCACATCAGACTGCCATGTGAGACACAAGGCACCATTTTCTTATTACACCAAGACAATTAACTGTAGGGAGGGGTTGCTTTCGCCCACTGTCTATTCTCCCCCAACCCTAAACGGCACTCCCTGCTTTCTAAATTCAGAAGAAGGCACCGCTAGGGCCCATCCTGAATCTGTTGGCCCCCAGGTCTACCCCTCCCCATCCCTTGCTCTGCTCTACAACACAGCAAAGTCTACAAAGTGGGGGGCACTTTGGCTTGATTCTTGTGACTTCACTGGCAAGAGACTAAAAGGCAGGAAGAGATAGCAAGCAGCAGGGGTTTCTCCCAAGCATCTCTGGCAATGCATTCAAGCCTTTCATTCATTCCAGAGAAGCCCACCATGCATCCAAGCTTCCTCAGGGGTCCACACCATGGGCTCCAGCTAAGCCACCTCCTCCCTTGGTCCCCCCAGCCTGGGAGCACTAGGGGCTTCCTAGACTCTAGTTTCTGGTTGCCTGACTGTCCCTGCTTCACATGCTGCCACTACCTACGTATCCAGCTGCATCAGTGAAAAACCTTCTGTATTAATTATTCAAGCAATTTCTGTTTCCTGGCTAAATGGATACCTAGGAAAAGGAATCATCACTCTTCACATCCCAATTAAGGAGACATTTGCTAATAATGAGCTTGATGGCTTATGTTTCATCTCGGATTCAGTACATGGAATATGCATCTCCAACAGCCAACACCCTAGGTTGCTATGACTTCCAGATGGAGTTGGGGGGGTGGGTGTTTGGGGCTTGAATTTAGGCAGACACCAAGAGGCAACGTTTTACATTTCCTTTGCCTCCCTGATCCAAATATAACTTTTTTAATATTTATTTTTATTGATTTATTTGGCTGTATGGTCTTAGTTGGGGCACATCAGATCCTTGTTTTGGTTTGCAAATCTCTTAGCCGCAGCATGTGGTATCTAGTTTCCTGCCCAAGAATCGAACCCCAGCCCCCCGCTTTGGGAGCATGGAGTCTTAACTGCTGGACCACCAGGGAAGTCCCCAAATGTAATTTTGAGCCACTTTTAGGAGCCTCGTAACTCATCTCACAGGTCCTACTTTGGACTCCCTAATGATCTATTTTTGAGAAACAGCCAAAACGGTGCCTTTTGAGATGGAAATTTGATCACCTCACTCCATTTTTATGCCTGCTAATGGCTGCCCCCTGTGCTCAGAATGAAATCCAAACATCTCAGGACAGACTACACGGCCCTGTGTCATTTGCTGCTCGCCAGTCTCTCCATCCAAACTTGCCACCTCCACCCCACCCTGACCCCTCTGCTTTAGTCACATTGCTTCTTCCTGCTCATCACAGTCCCAGCTTCCTCGTGTTCGCAGGTTCCTGCTGCCCCTGGGAATTTAGCCTGGCTCTCTCCTATTATTCAAATCCAATCTAAACTACATCCCTATCCTTTCAGTCATTTTCTGTATTTTCAACTTGTTTTGTTTTTTTCCTGGTACCACTAGTTACCAAAATCAGCTGGTTCATTCATTTGCTTGCTTAAATGAGCACATGACCACACTGTCTTACTCCCCTGATAAGACATTTAGGCATACCTCAAGCATTTAGAAATTCAAGGCACAGAGACATTTGTTGAATAAACAGCCCAATCTTCATTTCTCAGATGAGGACTGAAGCCCATTAATGTTAAGTGACATGTGTACAAACACCCAGTCCAAGATCTGATGCCGTATCTTCTCGGCCCTTCTGCCATGCTGGCCCAGATACACCCACCTTCTCTTCCAGAACTTCCATGTCTGTACAGCCAAGAATTTAGAGATTGGACGAGAGCTTGCCCCACACTCAGATGCTCCTTGGTTTAATAACACATAGCCTCTTGGCATTGTACAGCTCAGGGAGTTTGGCCTTTATGAAAACCACATAAACAAGCACTACTGATTCCGCATCGGTTTTCCTTATGAATATATTCATTGCTGAGATATGTCTTTTCCTGCTTTTAGATCCTCATATAATGAACGCATGTTTCTATCTATAAATGTTTAAATAATACCTCCTTCTCCCACTCTCTTCCACTTGTCCTTGGAAACTGGCTCTTGAACTTTTACCTGGCTCAAAGGTTCACCCCAGTCCTCTATTCTGTTCAAAAATATTTCCCTAGAGGCGCTGTGGAGGTTCTTGTTATAATTCGACATTAATAATAAATAGCAAAGCATCCCTCAGCCAGCCCCAGGATCCTACCCACCTCAGCTGGGCTCTAAGCTCACACCAAGAATCTAAAACGTCTGAAAGAGCTCTCAGCCTATTTTTTTAGGGAGCGGGGGGAAAAACTAAAGGAAGTATATCCTACACATGCCGGCAGCCAGACTAACAGAGAGCGGGGCTGTCGCATTTCATCTGCCAAAGGCGGAGAGAAAGACCTGAGCGTGAACTTCAAGATCAAGTGCGACTTGTGGGACTGAACTCTGAAGACATTCCTGGAGGCACCTGTGGGGAAAATGTCTAAGGGAATCATATTTTTCCAGGCTGAAAATTAGGACACACAAGCATGTGACAGAATTTTTCTCTCTTCATTGTCATTGTTTTGCTTGTTTCGGTGAGTCCATAGGGGTGTGTGTGTGTGTGTGTGTGTGTGTGTGTGTGTGTGTGTGTGCGCTGATTCTGTATGTACACAAAAGTCAATAAAATTTAGAATTAGCCTCCAAATATTGGATTTTCCAGGATCCTGAGATGAACTGGTTTAAGGATGATAACTAGCAAACATTTTACAGCAGGAGTATTTTTTTAAAATGCTACATATATACTGATGTATCTACCTTTATTCAGTCAGTTCCTAAAAGGGACAAATTTAAAAGTTCATGTTTCTTCTTACAAAAATAAAATATATATCTAAAGCTCTCTGTGGTTCATCTTGCCTACAAACTACATTGGAAAATCCTTAGGCCAAAACTCAGACTTCTCTTTTCCATATATCTAATTTTATCTCCTTTTATAAACTGTAAAGTTTATATAGCCTAGCCTATGCTGAGGTAAGAAATAGCCCCCAAATCACAGCTTCTTAACTTGGCAGAGGGATCCTTCTTGTTAAGGTACATATCCTTCATGATCTCCAGGAGACTCTGCTCCACAAAGTGGCTCAGGGTCTCAGGCCAACAAAGGCTCCATGATCTTGCAAGAGTATACCTAGAACACAAACCTGCCATCTGTATCACCGCTGAAGTGAGGGGAGAGACTGGAGGACTGGAGATTTTCAATGTCTAAGTCCACTCCACTGCACAGAGGGGAATAGCCAGAGCAAATGCCATGTTGCGTGAGCACAACTGGCTCGGCCACCCAATTCCTCCAGCCCTCAGGAGAAATTGACCGCTTACTTAAAAGCCACTTAGAGGGACTTCCCTGGTAGTCCGGTGGCTAAGAATCCACACCCCCAATGCAGGGGGCCCAGGTTCAGTTCCTGGTCAGGGAACTAGATAATGCATGCTCCAACTAAGATTCGGTGCAGCCAAATACACGAATAAATAAAAAGTATATCTACAAAAAACAGCCACTTAGAATCTCAGACAGAACTAGGTTCAAGTCCTTTACTTGCATGACGTGTACAAGATCTGTTTTACCTCTCTAAGTCACAGTTTCTTCTTGCATAAAATGGGAAGAATACATATGTCATCAGCTTTTTGCTGGAATTAAGTGAGCAGATTCACATCAACTACTTATAACAGTGTCTAACACATAAGTCCTCAAACACATTAAGGTATTTATGATGAGGGTGAACATGATTCTTCATTCTTCAAGTGCCTTTAAGAATTCATTGCTCTAGGTCTTTCTCGTCTCCGTATCCCCAGGGCTAATATAGTTACTCTGACCTACACTGGATGGATCAGAAATTCTAAAAAATGTTGACTTAGGCAGCTGCCATCTCAAAACTTTTTTATTAGCTGTCACTATTGCTGTCTCTTCAACCAGAATGCCCTGCTTACACCCATCTGCCTTTTCATCCTTCAGGTCCACCTCGGTCAGGTCCCTCCTGTCCTATATGCATCCATTTCTCTTATCTCAAAATTTCTTTTACTTATTGAAAAAAAAAAACCCACCACAGTGATTATTTGGCTATTTCACATTCAACACCTTGATTTTTCAACAAGACGGTCCATCTCATGAGTAGGGACCGGGTATTTTGTATTCCCGGCAACAATTCATAGCAATAGTTATAACAATAATTGTTAGAACAATTCATAACAGCAATATAACAAAAACAAAAGTGCTTTTACTTTGAGCATCAATAAGCTAATAATTGGGCTTCCCTGGTGGCTCAGTGGTAAAGAATCCTCCTGCCAAGGCAGGAGACTCGGGTTCAATCCCTGGGTCGGGAAGAGCTCCTGGAGAAGAAAAAGGTGAATCACTCCAGTATTCTTGCCTTTTAAATCCCATGGACAGAGTAACCTGGTGGGCTACAGTCCATGGGGTCTCAAAGAGTCGAACTTGACTTGGCAAATTAACAACAAAGTGAATTATTATACCATAGTACTTCTCAAACTTTAGCATGCCTCAGGGCCACCTGGAGGGCCTGTTAAAAGACAGATCACTGGGTCCCACTCCCAGAGTCTCTGATTCAGTGTTTCTGGAATTGGACCTGAGAATTTGCGTTTCTATCAGGTTACCAGGTGATGCAGACGATGCTGACATAGGGACCTCACTTTGACAGCCATTGTTACATACGATGTTTTACGTTTGTCCTTATACTCAGTCCTTACAACAGTCCTTTAAGATAGGTATTGCTGCTTCATGTCTATATAAATATACCAACGACACTGAGGCACACACGGCTGAAATGACTTGCCCAAGTTTACCTACTGGTAAGTAGCAGAGGCAAGAAAAGTGTCTCAGCACCAGTAAACCTTTTCTCTCCACCACATGGATAACTGAGGCTATGTTACATCCTGATAGACAACAGTGCATTACTTGTTGGAATAAAAAGGCCCACTTTCCATTTCCATTCAACTTTGAATCACTCTAAAACTCAGAGTCCAGGCAAGTAGAGTGTTTGTTGCATAAGGAAGTTGGCTCCAGCTCAGTATGAGTCTTTACTAGTAAGTAAAGCCCTAAATCAGAAGCATTATATTGCAACAGCAAGGGGTACAAAGCAACAACGATGGCCCAGGCGCTGCAGCCACCACCCAGGGCAGCTGACGCCAGCCCTTCTCTTCTTTGAGGCACTGCTGAGTCTTTCTTCTGGGAGCTGCACCTTTCCTCAGGGCTTGCCTTTATGCTCCAGCTGACATTTTGACTATTTCCTAAGGCACTCAGTGAAGAAAATTAAAATAAACTAAAAGAGTACAGCACTTCCCCAGAGCAGCAGCTGGGTAGGCCTCATGCCCAAGAAGTCCTGAGAAATCAGACTGAAGTCTTTCCCTGTGACCACGATGCCCTCTAGAGGCCACTGGATTCCAGGCAGAGGGACAGCACCATACTTTCCCTACGTTTTGAGGTCCAAACACCAGACCACCCCAAGGATCAAGGTGGGATTTTAAAAGATCTGTACCTTGAGGGACCTCCCTGATGGTCCAGGAGTTAAGACTTCACCTTCCAGTGCAGGGGTGAGGGTTTGACCCCTAGTTGGGGAGCTAAGATCCCTCCTGTCTCTCAGCCAGAAAAAAAATGTACAAACAGAAACAATATTATAACTAATTCAATAAAGACTTTAAAAATGGCCCACATCAATAAAATCTGTAAAAAGTAAAATAAAAAGATTTGTACATTGAAAATGTGGAGAGAGAGACTGGTCATGACCTATGTGACCCTCCCCAGTTCCATACTCCTCTTTCCACAAAAAAACCTAGAGTTCCGGTGTGGCTACTATCCTAGTATAGTCTATCAGGCCACACCCAGAACTGTGTGCTCAAGTACAAATGAGACAAAAGCAAATATAAATGCATGGGACATGTGAAAAAAAAATGATCGTGATGGTGTAAGAGGCTCAAAACCATGCAACATAGTTAAAGGAATGACATTTCAATGGAAAAAGACTCATGACACTGCAGAGCCTCACCTAATATGTCAAAGGCTGGCAGAATTTCCAAAACAGTGCCCTGCAAGATGGAAAAGGGTTTTCCCTGGAAATTCCCTGGTGGTCTAGTGTCTGAGACTCCATGCTCTCACTGCCGAGGGCCTGAGTTCAATCCCTGGTCAGGGAACTAAGATCCCACAACCTGTATGCACGGCAAAAAAAAAAAAAAACAAAGGACAGGCAAAGAAGGTTGCCTTCCCCAAAGAAGGTTCTGGGGGCAAACACACATGAGGAACTTGGGTAAAACAAAGTTCAGCAGATTTCTTTAAGGCAGGACTTCTCAGAACCTTTAACATAGTGTAGGCCTTGTGAATGGGCTTTCCAGGTGGCATTAGTGGTAAGGAACCCACCTCCCAGTGCACGAGACTTAAGAGACATGGGTTCAATCCCTAGGTCAAGAAGATCCCCTGGAGGAGGGCATGGCAACTGTCTGCAGTATTCTTGCCTGAAGAATGCCATGGAGAGAGGAGCCTGGCAGGCTACAGTCCATAGCATCACAAAGAGATGGACACAAATGAAGCAACTTAGCACACACGCAGGCCTTGTAGATGGCTAAGAGGACAGTGTGTTGGCCAAACTTATTTAGTGAGAAGATGCTTTCCCCTTGCAATACCTTTCACCTCTTCACAGGATATTGCATGTACCTAGAACACACATTAGGACTCACAGATAATTACAGGATACTAGTTTTCCTATGTCCAGATTTGGACAAACTGGAGGATAACTGTGTTGGAGGGCTAAGGTTTGCTCTGCATAGCCCATGGGTCAATAAAAATAAGATAAATTACAAGAGAATTTTACAGTTTACCAAGCACCTCTTACCACTCTTTCATTAAATCCTCATAGCAATCCTGTGAAGTGTGCCAATCAGCAAGCCTGTTATTAACAATTAACAGACCTGAGGCTGGAAGGAAAGTCATCTCGCTCCCAGCTTACTGGTGTTTTTCTGAACTGAAGGGAGGATGAAGCTAGCAAAGTCTCCACCCCTTCCAAGTAGTCAGGCAAAATCTGAAGTCTACCTAATAGTCATAACTGCTGGTTTCTATTACATCATAACTTCCCAAGCTAAGCTCATCTCATCAACTCTCACAAAAGGGCATCCTATGAGGGGTAAATTAGCATTTATGCTTTGATCCCTGGGTTGGGAATATCCCCTGGAGGAGGGCATGGCAACCCATTCTAGGCAACCAGTCTTGCCTAGAGGATCCCATAGACAGAGGAGGCTGGCAGGCTACAATCCATAGAGCCACACAGAGTCGGACAGGACTGACGCAACTTAGCACACATACTTGCCTCTTCCAAATGAGGAAACTGATGCTTAGAAAGGTTAAGTGACCCACCCTGGGTCATCCAGTAAGATTTGCTTGGATCCAGACCCATGTGTCTAAGCACGTGAACTGTTCAAGGAAGCTGTAAGTATTAAAAGGGGACAGGTGTCATATAAGATGGGACACTGTCTGAGAGTCTACAGGTTTTCCTTGCCTCGACCCCTGCCTATTCCCTTCCCTCCTTCTTTCGCCCTCTTCCAGTCTTAAAAGCAAGCTCATTCGTTCCAGCAAAAGAACTCTCAGAAACAAGAAAGTCTCTATCTATCCTGAGATGGTTTGCAAAGAGTGTGGTCCGCTGTCTAAGTCCTCATGTTTTGTGTAACTGATGATAAGCAAGTTAAATTTCCTTTGGGGGACTGAATATAGAATGAAGCATCTGCTTCTTCTAGGGACACACACAAAAAATTTTTAAACCCTTCCTAGTCACAGGGTTTTTTTCAAAGAGACATTCTGTCGATCCCTTCTAATTATAATCTGAGTGAAACTCTTTGCGACCCCATGGACTGTAGCCTACCAGGCTCCTCCCTCCATGGGATTCTCCAGGCAAGAGTACTAGAGTGGGTTGCCATTTCCTTCTCCAGGGGATCTTCCCGACCCAGGGGTCGAACCTGGGTCTCCTGCATTCCAGGCAGACGCTTTAACCTCTGAGCCACCAGGGAAGTTCATTAATTTTATAGTTTTGTTGTTACCTGTACTTCTGTCTTGTTCATCTGCTTTGTGACGAGCCAGAAACCGCAACTTCAATCAGCGGTTCTGCTTTACCTGCCTCGTAGACTGCACGTCTCTGTACATTCTCTGAGGTTTCTACACCTAAAAAGCTTTGAAAACCAACTCATGACTCAAAGGCTGATTCCACCGTTAGTACCCATGTTTGATGACTCTCTCCGGATACCAGGAGTCCCGGTAGATGGTGTCATTCCCCACAGCCTCTCCGGGTTCAAGGTCAGAGATGGTGCTTCCCACCCGCTAGGCTGCACTTTCTCAACGATGGTTGACCTGAGCATACGTAGGGAGTAAGAAAGCATGTCATGTGGCCCAGGGACTTGGGTGAGGAGGGAATGTCACTCGCCTGTCTAAGAAAATTACATTCCATTTGTTCTCTTAGGCTTTTCAAGCAGCCTAGAATCCCCTCTGCATTAAACCTTCTAAATTTATCTCTCTTCTTCCCCATTCAGAGCTGCCTGACACTTGGCGCTGTCACAGCCTCTCTGAATTGAGGAATCCCACATTGCTCTGTATTTTTAGCCTTCCTTGCTTACGTTTTCATTTCAGACTCAAGCTGGGAGTTTCTCTCCTTCACAGTCTTAAATTGGTAAGAAGATCTGGATCTTCAGGCATGAGGTTTTAAGCCTGACAGTCTCTCTGAGTGAGACCTCTGCAGGGGAGCATGATAACCCTGCCATGTAGCTCAGGAAGCATGTGTTAGGCACCTACTGTTTACTCTGTGCAAGTCTCTGTTCTGGAACTCCAGAGGTCTCAAGAATGAATCTGAGGGACTTCCCTGGTGATCCAGTGGTTAAAAATCTGCCTTGCAGTGCAGGGGGCTCAGGTTTGAATCCCTGGTGGAGGAAACTAAGATCTCACATGCCTCGGAATAGCTAAGCCCATGTGCCCCAACTACTGAAGCCTGAGCACCAAAACCAGAGAGTCCAGGCACCTTAACGAAGGTCCCACATGATGCAACCAAGACCTGATACAGCCAAACAAGTGATAAATACAAATTTTAAAAGATAATGAGTCTGATATGAATCTTAAGTCTTTTCTAAAAACCTAAGGGCAAAGACAGAGGTGGAAGGAGTGATGAGGTAACCCAAGGACTTCACTACAATGAAGTTGGAAATTTCCCCCTACAGCCAACAGGAATGTAGTTAGTGAGAGACAAGCTTCCTAGAGGATCATCAGTGACATTAAACGCAAAACCATGGCATTTGGTTCTGACCTCACCAGGAGGCACAACACAGAATTTATCTCAAGGCATTTTTTGCAGACTCCTCACCTCTGCAAAACTCTCCCTCATGCTCAGGGGAGCAGGGAGGGCAGTCATTCAAGTTTCTGATAGAATTATGCCTTACGTCACTTTGCAGAATAGAGTTGAACACAGTGGGCCTGGGACTGCTATCCTCAGAAAGACCTGCTGGCCAAGGTGGCCCTCAGTTAGCATCTGGGAACATGGATTTCATCCCTACCTGATGGGAGTGGCTCACTGCATCTCAAGAATTCGTACAGACAATGTGATTTATGCCAAATGCTTGCTTCCCTTCTGGGAGCCTGGGATTTTGGCATGTTCAGGCCATACCACGTGACCAGCCCTAGTGAAAACCCTGGGCACTGAGTGTCTAATGAGTATCTCTGGTCGACAACATCCACGCACGGGTAGCAACTCGATGCTGGAGAAATTAAGCCTGTCCTGGGTGACTTCACAAGGAGAGGACTCTGAGAAGCCTATGCTTGGTTTCCTCCAGACTCTCTGCCACGTGCCTCTTGCTTTGGCAGATTTTCCTTTGTCTCCTTTCCCTGTACTGAATCTTACTTGTAAATACGACTTTACACTGAGTCCTGAGAAGTCTAAGAGTGAATCAGTGAAACCTGGGGACCCATAACAGTGACCCTATCTAGAACCCCAAAACTTACTGACTGCTCTGAACATCTGTCCTGAAATATTGCCTGGAAATGCACGCCACCCGCCATGCACACGCATTTGCACACATTCTCTTTGGCAGCAGAGTCAGGGCCTGTCTGTTTCGCACACTTTCCCATGGCTGGGGCCGCTTGTGCACCACCAGAAGGCTCAGGCTGCTCCCAGATCTAAAACCACTTCTTTCCCTGTCCAGGGCAATTGTTAAGTCTCTGGCCCAACCAGTCACAAGATTCAGCTGGAAGCTCTACTTGCCAATAATCATACTCTGACTTTACACGCCGGTCTACTCCAAAGACCAAAGCTCTACCCTGTCACTTTGACTTGTCACTGAAACTCTCCTTGATATAATAACATCCCCAGTCCATCTGGGATGCCGCTTTGATTGTTCTACTGAACAGCACCATGTCGCTCTAACTGTGCCTCTTACAACTCCACACTGTTTAAGCATTCCAACAGATTTGGAAGCCAAAAAACAGAAAAACAACCAAACAGAAATACATGAAAACAAACCAAAGAGTTATGTCCACACTGGCCTTAAATTATTGATTTGCTTCAATTACTACTCATACGTTTTAGCTTGAGTGGTTGCAATGTTGTCACTGACTTCTGTGGAACAGAAGAGCCCTGTGGATTTAAAGCACTCTGCCCTGTAATACCACAGTCTTTAAAATGACTACTTAGAGGTTAGCAAGCAATAACCTGATCATCTGGAATTATCGGGATGTGAGATGCAGAAAAGAACATAGCCTTTGGTCTTCTGTACTCCCTTTATTCTGTATGATATCGGAACTGTCCATCATCCATGAACAAAAGAAACCACCCAGATTTAGCTAGGACTGAACCAAAAATTGCTAAAATTATATTTTCTTTATGCACTGTGATAGATGAGGTAGTGAATCAAGGGTGAAAGGAATGAGCAAAGATAGAAGAAAGGGATAGAAGTGGTGACATTGGCCAGATTGTGACCATCACTAAGTACACATTACTGAAAGATCTCGAGAATGACAATAATAGATGATAAATGGCAAGAAAACAGAGATCATTTCCTTTGTGGATTATCACTACCTGGATTTCTATATCCTTACTATGATTATTCAATCCTAGTAATTAAGTTAGTTTTTTTTTCTTCTAAATAATCCTAACTTTTAAATATTCTGCTAGGCTATTTATTAGAAACAGGCAATAGTTCTCAGTTCTTATTTAGAATATGGGATTACAGTTATGGTGCTTTGTTAAGTCCACCTATTTTGACAATGAAATTAAATATGTATATATGTATTCATATATATATATATATACATACACATACATATATTCCCAGATAGTTTAGTTGGTAAAGAATCCACCTGCAAAGCAGGAGACCCCAGTTCAATTTCTGGGTCAAGAAGATCCCCTGGATAAGGGAAAGTCCAGCCTTTGACTGTGTATATCACAATAAACTGTGGAAAATTCTGAAAGAGATGGGAATACCAGACCACCTAACCTGCCTCTTGAGAAATCTGTATGCAGGTCAGGAAGCAACAGTTAGAACTGGACATGGAACAACAGACTGGTTCCAAATAGGAAAAGGAGTACATCAAGGCTGTATATTGTCACCCTGCTTTTTTAACTTATATGCAGAGTACATCATGATAAATGCTGGGCTGGAGGAAGCACAGGCTGGAATCAAGATTGCCAGGAGAAATATCAATACCTTCAGATATGCAGATGACACTACCCTTAAGGCAGAAAGTGAAGAAGAACTAAAGAGCTGCTTGATGAAAGTGAAAGAGGAGAGTGAAAAAGTTGGCTAAAAGCTCAATATTCAGAAAACTAAGATCATGGCATCTGGTCCCATCACTTCATGGGAAATAGATAGGGAAACAGTGGAAACAATGGCTGACTTTATTTTTCTGGGCTCCAAAATCTCTGCAGATTGTGACTGCAGCCATGAGATTAAAAGACACTTACTCCTTGGAAGAAAAGTTATGACCAACCTAGACAGCATATTAAAAAGCAGAGACATTACTTTGCCAACAAAGTTCTATCTAGTCAAGGCTATGGTTTTTCCAGTAGTCATGTATGGATGTGAGAGTTGGACTATAAAGAAAACTGAGCACTGAAGAATTGATGCTTTTGAACTGTGGTGTTAGAGAAAACTCTTGAGGGTCCCTTGGACTACAAGGAGGTCCAACCAGTCCATCCTAAAGGAGATCAGTCCTGGGTGTTCTTTGGAAGGACTGATGTTGAAGCTGAAACTCCAATACTTTGGCCACCTGATGCAAAGAGCTGACTCATTTGAAAAGACCCTAATGCTGGGAAAGATCAAGGGCAGGAGGAAAAGGGGATAACAGAGGATGAAATGGTTGGATGGCATCACTGACTCGATGGACATGGATTTGCGTAAACTCCAGGAGTTGGTGATGGACAGGGAGGCCTGGTGTGCTGCAGTTCATGGGGTCGCAAGGAGTCGGACATGACTGAGCGACTGAACTGACTGACTGACTGACCCACTCCAGTATTCTGGCCTGGAGAATTCCATGGACTGTATAGACCATGGGGTCACGAAGAGTTGGACACAACTGAGCAACTTTCACTTCACTTCACACATATTATATAAATCAATGTATATTCAAATATATATCCAAAAAGTTTTTCACAAATCAAATCTTGATTAAGCACATATTAAATCACTGTTTCAGAAGCAACTCTAAAGTTGGCAGACTCTAAAATAAAAATTAGTAACTTTCTTTTGTGCACTTATTCTGACTAAAATATTTCTTTTTAACTTATTCTTATCCAAAGCTCAAAGTTAAAACTGCAGACCCTACACATCACTTAGGGATTAAAGGTAACTTAGTTTCAAGAATTCCAGAGTGCCTTCTCTTTGCTGCTGGCCAGGTCTCATTTATGGATGAACGCTCTACCTTTCTAAACAGTCTGAGTTCATCAAAGGAGCATCCTTGCATTGTGATTCCAGCACATATTCGATCAGCAGCCTTAAAGTTTTTCCCTTTCCCTCCAGCTCACTCCTAGAATCCACTACCTAGTTTTTCTCTTTGGAGCAGAAAAATAAACAAAATCTCTCTCTCATTAGGTCAGGCCTTCTTTATCCATATCAGAAGGTGGTACTTCCCCTTCTTATTATTTGCTTAGGAGCTCACTCTAATTTCAATCCTAGCATCTTTCCCAATTCCTGTCTTTAAAAAATGATTAAATCTGAACATAACTCTGGGGTGGTACATTAGCTCATGACCTCAGGTCTTACTTAAAATCTGTTTCAAATATAAAATATTTCAATTAGGGATGAAGAATTCCTTTTATAAGAATAGGCTATTTTTCATGAAAATACTTTTAATGAATCAAATTTTGGTTGAACTTGTACTTCAGATTCTATAGAGTTAGACTGGACTATAGATATTCCTCACTAGCTCTGGGACCTTATCATTAAAATTAAACTCACCTCTCTTAGCGTTTGCCTCAATTATCTACAAAATAAGAAGGATAATATTGACCTTAAAGTGTTTTAAGAAGACATGAAACAAGTATTTAGCGCAAGACTGAACACACAGTGAGCACAGAAAAACTGATAGCTGCAAATAACATAGTTCTACACTGTCTAAGGCATCTGAACTTTGGGTAAAAGGAAACGGCTTTGTTTAAGAACATTCAGGTTCCAATTTTGCCCCTACACCAAGCACCAAATACCGGTCTTCCAAGTAAAGCTAGGGGGATCATTCGTCTCCATTTGCTAGAAAGAGCCTGTCTGATACCTGTTGTCTGGGACTAATTAATATTTTAATATTTATTTATTTGGCTATGCTGGGTCTTAGCTGCTGTATGCAAGATCTTTAGTTGCAGAACATGAGATGTAGTTCCCTGACCAAGGTCGAACCTGGGCCCCTTATATTGGGAGTGCAGAGTCTTAGCCACTGGATCACCAGGGAAGTCCCCAGGTGCAATCATTAACAGTACCATCTTTCACTCTCAAAAGATCCAGTTTTGGAGAATAAGCTATATAGGCATACTAGTTAAATACATCTAAGTTGTTAATTGGGCAATTATTTATGGCTTTGTGCTTCAATTTTCTGTAAAACTGAGGAAATATTTGTCTAACACAGCTCATTGATTTATGATCCTACAGATCTTAGAAGTATTTTTATCATGAGGGCTACCAAGGAAAATTCATATTTTATGATAACAAATGAGGATTTGCTCTGTCACATAAAAGGATATAAGATTCTTATTTTCCAATCACTTCTTATAAATTTCTCCTCCTCCTAGCCAGAGCCTTCACACATTTTATGATGAACACAAGTGAAAGCCAAAACCAGCAAAATACTGTGGTCCTTCTCTTGAAAACCAGCTATGAAGGATGACAGAATCTTCACACTCTTTTAGCTCATAGCATACTCACCAACACCTCCTGTCTGTGCCTAAGGCAGACATCATTAATCAACCACAGAATTTAGTGCACAGCTCAAAGCTGAATGCAAGCTGTGGGCAATTAAAGAAACTGCTATCACAGAACTAGTGTTGGTGTGTAAAACAAATGTTCTCCCTCCTGTTTTACCTCAACACCTTAATTTTATGGTGAAGGACACTAAAACACTAAGAGAAATGACTCAGCTGGGAGTGAATCTAAGAATTGTACCCAGGCATTTGGCCACCGATGTGAAGAACTGACTCATTGGAAAAGACCCTGATGCTGGGAGAGATTGAAGGTAGGAGGAGAAGGGAATGACAGAGGGTGAGATGGTTGGATGGCATCACCAACTCAATGGACATGAGTTTGAGTGAGCTCCTGGAGTTAGTGATGGACAGGGAAGCCTGGCCTGCTGCAGTCCATGTAGTCACAAAGAGTCAGACACAATTGAGCAACTGAACTAACTGATACTGACAGATGACTGGCCTTAATGCAGAGGTCCTTACAGATGGAATTAAAGCAGACAAAAGTAAATTTCGAGGCAAACAGCCTACTAAGAGTTTTGGTATCACCCCCAAATATGCTCATAAAACAAATGAGTCTCCTTTCCATATTTATTATTCAATGTTAAAACTAAGGTATCAGAGGGAGGAGATATAGGTATACATATAGCTGATTCACTTTGTACAGGAGAAAACAACATTCTACGGCAATTATACTCAAATTAAAAAATGCATGGGCATGTTGGGAGTATTTAGTGGTTATATCTGGATAGAAATATCTGGGTATCCATTGATACTTGGGCATATATTCTATTTCTCTTATTTTGTTCTCAAGAGAGAAACAGTGCTTAAAATTATTACTATAGCAATTATAAACACTGTTAAATTGACAAAAAGAATTTAAACAAACAAAAAACCCACTAAGACATTTACAGTCCAGCCACTCTGGCCTCCTTAGGGTCTTCCTCACATGTGCACAGCACACCCTCACCTCAGGGCCTTTGCACTAGCTGTTCCCGCTGTCCAGAATGTTCTTCCCCAGATATCCATGTGTGTGTCCCAGCGTGTGTTCTCTATTACATTCGCAGCATCTAAGTGGTACTGGGCATACTGCTGGCTCTCAATACACGTTGAATTTCATATTTACAAGATAGCAAGAGGGACCCGTAGAGACATGGAAGATACATATGTCTGTGATGGTTTAGTAACACAAACCATTAAACAACTGTCTAGTGTATCTGTCTGAGGAAGGTCCAGAATTCTACAGCACTGGCTCTAAAGACGGTCAGTCCTGCATCAGCAGAAAGGAAGTCTGAATGTCTTTGCCTAAGAAATGAAGGCTTTTCATGTAGTCATTAGGAACAAGCTGAAAGATACACACATGTCTTTGCAGTCTCACAAAGTCAACGGTAAAAACTATCCTACCAACAGAAGCTCTAAGTACTCTATACTCTGTGAATTTAAGAAAGACAAAAAACTGACTGGTTGGCTGCTTGGAGGGAATTTATGTCAAGAATGCAGTTGCATCTACACTGGGTTTTCTTAAAGGTGATTGTAGTCACTTCAGAAAATACATTGTCATCCTTCAGTTCAGTTCAGTTCAGTTCAGTTCAGTTCAGTCGCTCAGTCATGTCCGACTCTTTGCCACCCCATGAATCGCAGCACGCCAGGCCTCCCTGTCCATCACCATCTCTCGGAGTTCACTCAGACTCACGTCCATCGAGTCCGTGATGCCATTCAGCCATCTCATCCTCTGTCGTCCCCTTCTCCTCCTGCCCCCAACCCCTCCCAGCATCAGAGTCTTTTCCAGTGAGTCAACTCTTCCCATGAGGTGGCCAAAGTACTGGCGCTTCAGCTTTAGCATCATTCCTTCCAAAGAAATCCCAGGGCTGATCTCCTTCAGAATGGACTGGTTGGATCTCCTTGCAGTCCAAGGGACTCTCAAGAGTCTTCTCTAACACCACAGTTCAAAAGCATCAATTCTTCGGTGCTCAGCCTTCTTCACAGTCCAACTCTCACATCCACACATGACCACAGGAAAAACCATAGCCTCGACTAGACAGACCTTAGTCGGCAAAGTAATGTCTCTGATTTTTAATATGCTGTCTGAGTTGGTCATAACTTTTCTTCCAAGGAGTAAGCGTCTTTTAATTTCATGGCTACAGTCACCATCTGCAGTGATTTTGGAGCCCAAGAAAATAAAGTCTGACACTGTTTCCACTGTTTCCCCATCTATTTCCCATAAAGTGATGGGACTGGATGCCATGATCTTCGTTTTCTGAATGTTGAGCTTTAAGCCAACTTTTTTACTCTCTACTTTCTCTTTCATCAAGAGGCTTTTAGTTCCTCTTCACTTTCTGCCATAAGGGTGGTGTCATCTGCATATCTGAGGTTATTGATATTTCTCCCAGCAATCTTGATTCCAGCTTGTGTTTCTTCCAGTCCAGCGTTTCTCATGATGTACTCTGCATAGAAGTTAAATAAGCAGGGTGACAATATACAGCCTTGACGTACTCCTTTTCCTATTTGGAACCAGTCTGTTGTTCCATGTCCAGTTCTAACTGCTGCTTCCTGACCTGCATACAGATTTCTCAAAAGGCAGGTTAGGTGGTCTGGTATTCCCATCTCTTTCAGAATTTTCCACAGTTTATTGTGATCCACACAGTCAAAGGCTTTGGCATAGTCAATAAAGCAGAAATAGACATTTTTCTGGAACTCTCTTGCTTTTTCCACCATCCAGCGGATGTTGGTAATTTGATCTCTAGTAACTGTATTCAAGTACTCCGAATGCCTGAAGAACTAGCTTGCAAGCATCCATACAGTCTAGCACTTGACTTTAATATTGGTTTATAGAGAGCAACTTGGGGCTTCCCTTGTAGCTCAGCTGATAAAAGAATCCACCCACAACACGGGAGAACTGGGTTCGACTCCTAGGTTGGGAAGATCCCCAGGAGAAGGAAAATGCTACCCACTCCAGTATTCTGGCCTGGAGAATTCCATGGACTGTATAGTCCATGGGGTCACAAATTGTCAGACACAATTGAGCAATTATAGTCACTTCAGAAAATCCACTGTCGTCCTTAACTGTCTTCAACTCTAAATATCTGAAGAACTAGCTTTCATGTATCCATGTATCCACACAACTTAGCACTTGACCTTAATCTTGTTTTATAGATAGCAACTTATTTTTATGTGTAGATTGCCACTTTTCAACTAAATTCTAAGGAACTTAAGGGTAGGAACTGCATCTGTTCTTTGCTTTGTGTCCTCCTGGTTGGTCTCAGCCCCACATTCAGTTCAGTTCAGTCTCTCAGTCGTGTCCAACTCTTTGCCACCCCATGAATCGCAGCACGCCAGGCCTCCCTGTCCATCACCATCTCCCGGAGTTCACTCAAACTCATGTCCATCGAGTCAGTGATGCCATCCAGCCATCTCATCCTCTGTCGTCCCCTTCTCCTCCTGCCCTCAATCCCTCCCAGTATCAGAGTCTTTTCCAATGAGTCAACTCTTCTCATGAGGTGGCCAAAATACTGGAGTTTTAGCTTCAGCATCATTCCTTCCAAAGAAATCCCAGGGCTGATCTCCTTTAGAATGGACTGGTTGGATCTCCTTGCAGTTCAAGGGACTCTCAAGAGTCTCCTTCAACAGCACAGTTCAAAAGCATCAATTCTTCAGTGTTCAGCCTTCTTCACAGTCCAATTCTCACATCCATACGTGACTACTGGAAAAACCATAGCCTTGACTAGATGGACCTTAGTCAGCAAAGTAATGTCTCTGTTTTGAATATGCTATCTAGGTTGGTCATAACTTTTCTTCCAAGGAGTAAGCGTCTTTTAATTTCATGGCTGCAGTCACCATCTGCAGTGATTTTGGAGCCCAAGAAAATAAAGTCTGACACTGTTTCCACTGCTTCCCCATCTATTTCCCATGAAGTGATGGGACCAGTTTAGATGCCCCCAAATCTTTAACACTCCATTTGTGGAAGGGTTGTTTCTTCCTTGATCATGTACCTAAGAATGGCAAATATCTCTGAAGGACATTCTTTCTCAGCCAGCATGGATAAAGGGGTGTGGTAAGGAAGACACAAAAGAAAAAGATAAGATCCATCCCAGAGAAGGTCAGGATGAAACTGGAAAGACAGATGTGAGAGCACATAAATATTCTAGAGCATGACAGTAGAGAAATAATCTAGAGGAAACTTAACTGGCCTAGGAATTGGGTTACAGATGTTAAGACTAAACTGGGTAACATTCTTCTCTGGATTTTTTTTTTTCATTTTTAAAAATTTTATTTTTTGGCAAAATAGCACAGCTTTCAGGGTCTTAGTTCCCCAACCAGGTATCGAACCCTTGCCCCTGGCAGTGGAAGCATAGAGCCCTAACCACTGGAACCCCCAAGGAAGTGCCCAGATTATTTCTCACTTCTGATCCATCATATGTGTTTAAGTGTATAAGCGTTAGTCCCTCAGCCATGTCCAGCTCTTTGTGACCCATGGATTGTAGCCCAGCAGGCTTCTCTGTCCATGGAATTCTCCAGGTGGAAATACTGGAATGGGTTGCCATTTCCATCTCCAGGGCATCTTCCTGACCCAGGGATCAAACCCAGGTCTCCTGCATCACAGGCAGATTCTTTACCATGTGAGCCACCAGGGAAGCACCCAGCTTATGCTTGGCCATTTCCAACTGGATCATGGAGAAAATGAACAGACTGAACTTCACCACAAAAGAACCTCGCTGTACAGGTTGACACCTCCCCTCAGAAAAAATGAGAACTTTCTGGGCCACCAGAGCCCAGGAATTTCACCAGGAATTCTCAGCAGCCATAACAGACAGGAACTGATGGGTCCAAATGAAAATAAGAAGACACCAAGTCCTCCTTTTTTCTCCTACATGTATCATACTCAGTCATTTACCCCATTATTAAGCTAACAAATAATTAAGCAGCTACTATGTGCCAACAGGAGAAGACGGGTCAATAGACCAACAGGATCCTTGAGTTCACAGAGCTTTCACAGAGCAGTCACTTCTACAATGACCAGAAATTAGCCGGGAACTTGTTCTTACAGCCTGTAAAAAGACTTGTATTATTAAGAGATGGGAATGTACTGCCTGGAAAATTCCATCCACCTAAGTAGATGGATTTGAAGCTCACCACTCCATTCACCCAGGCCTTCAAGTGTCACAAACAGTAAGAGAATGTTCCACATACACTGGACAGAGGATATCCCACCTGACACCTAGTACAAAGCCACCTTGGTAACGTCAAAAATCAGCCCCTATCTTCTCCTCTCAGTTTAAACATGTGTCCGATGCAATAGGCACTGTTTTAGATGACCACCAGACAGGGCACCTAACTATCCACGGCCCTAGAAAGAAACAGGCAGGAAGGAGTTCAGAAATCATCCAGCCCATGCCTTCATTTCCCAGATGAGAGCTGACCTGAACAAAGAAACTGGGTAAGAAACAGCTTAGACTGAACCTCAGCTCTCCCCACTCCATCCTCACTACCACTTTGCCCTTCCTGGGGCTCCAATCTAACCTCAATCCTATTTTTAAAGTTGTCTAACAACCTGGAGCTACAGTCGATATTCCTACTGAAGTCTGAGACAGAATAATTATTTCTAGCTTTGGAGGATGGTTTGCTATCCTCTCTGCAGCAGAGGAAATTGCATTTTACCAGGCAAACCTTCTGCAGCAGCCCCCCAAAAGGTGAGGGTCAGCAACCTGCAGCCAGCCAGTGCCCGCAACAAGTCCCCCTGGCAAAGCCTCACATGCGCATCATGCCTTTGGAGAGAGCAAATTCAGAATCAAGGTAGCAAACTGAGCCTGCTGCTGACGTCGACTCAACATCCTTGCGCTTTATCACCTTGTAATTGCATCTCAGGCGGCTTTTCCTCAGCACTGCTAGTTTCAAAATAAAAATTTTAATTTCAAGGTAGCACTGTAATTTATCACGCCTGTTCCTTTTGTAGAGTAAAAAGCAGTGTAATCTCTCTTCAGGCAAACAAGCTCTTGTTGCTGTGATCAGCAGTGCCCTCCATCCTGGGGACATGCTCTACCTTAATCAGGTTATAATTAGAAGGTGACGAGAATGGTGGTGTTTACAAATAGGATTTGAAATGGAGGATGAGGCAGCCACTGTGAGATCTATCTGGAACTTGCAGCATCTGGCTTCATTCATCCTTCAGAAACAGAAAGGCACTATGTTACCCATGCCTGTGGCACAGAAGACCCTTCCCTTTAGATCATGACGTGGGGAGGTTGGATGCTAGATGCTGCTAGGTGTGCAGTGTAAGGTGTGTAGCGATAACTAATCACAGAGGCTGAAGGAGGTGAAGAGTGCTGCTAATACAATCACTCTTTCAGGGGAGAAAGGTCCCAGAGAGGTGATGGATAGAGGTGGGTTAGTGCCATGAATTTTCAAGCTCTGTTCCAGTCCTGCCCCCATCAGGTAAACTCCTAGATAAGGCAGAAGTTCCTGCTGCACACAACACAAGCAAGATTATTTACTGGGGGACTTTCGCGGTGGCCCGGTGCCTAAGATTCTGAGCTCCCAATGTAGGAGGCCTGGGTTCCATCTGTGGTCAGGGAACTAGATCCCACACACTGCAACTAAAGATCCTACATGCCACAGTGGAGATCGAAGATCCAGTGTGCCACAACTAAGACCTGGAGCAGCCAAATACATAAATATATTTTTTTAAGATTATTTATTGGACCTCTTCATATATTTGGAACTGTGCTAGGCAGTGTGATATTACAAGTAAAGACAATAGACAAAACCCCTGCCCTCATTAAGTCAGCATTCTGTGAGGCTTAATGAACAAGAAGGCAAGTCAATCAAATGAGAATTACAGATTGTGGTTAGGGCTCCCTGGGAAAGACTGAAGATGATGCAGTAGAGAATAACTGGGCAGAGAGTGAAGGGAAGCCATCCTCAATCACGGACGACTTCTTGGAGGAGATGACATCTGAACTGAGACCTGAATGGTGAGGTCAAGCCATGTGAGAAGAGCCACCAGCACCATTCCTGTGTTAAAGGGGGGTAATGTGCTTATTAAGTGCCTAGGACTATACCCAGTTTCAGCTATGCCACAGTCCCCAAAAACTCTCCACCAGAGACTCTCTGATTCATGTTTTCTCTCTTTTAATTCTGATGATAACTCCAAGAGGAAGGTATAGGTCAGCACCCCCACTTTATAGAAGAGTAACTGAGGCACCAAGAGTCTAACTGACTTTCCCATAACCAAACATCTGGTAAATGGGGAAGCTGGAACTTGATGGACTCACTGCTGAAATCTGCATTCCTATCTGGCATGATGCTACCTCTCAGGGATGGGTCTCAATACAATATAAAAGCCACAAGATTCAGGGTTAGACAGATACTTCTTAAAAGTGAGCAGTGAAATCTTAGTCATTCAGTCCATCTCAAACTTAGATTTCTCAACTGTGAAGTAACCATAGCAGAAACCAGGTCCTGGTGTCTCTCACAGAGTGTGCAAGCTCCTTGAGAGAAAGGAATCTCTTCAATTGTAAGGTGGTACCACTGTGAAGAGTCAGAGGAAGATAGCAATCCTCCAGAAGAGCCACTGCTTCATTTGCCATCGCTACTGGTGGGCTACAGTCCATGGGGTCGCAAACAGTTGGACGCAACTGAGCGCGTGTACACACACACACACACACAGTTAATATACTTATTTTGATGCCCGAGATGTATGTAGAAACAGATGGAATACCATCCGCTTGGGTTTTCTCAGTTGGCCTTTCAAACTTTTGATTAGAAGGAGACCTCAAAAATCTGCCCATCTTTAAGCCTTGTCTACCCTATGGAACCAGGAACCCCAGACTTGCTCACTTCTGACCCCACCCAGGTCTTTATGTCCAGGTAGCTCCTTGCAAATTACTGAACTGTAGCCAATTATATGAAAACTGTGAAAAGATGAGGGGTTTGGGGTTTGTTGTTGTTGTTGTTTTCTATCTTTCCTTCTTCCTGTCAGTACCCATGTGTTTTCTCCTTTGTTTCCTGTCTGTTTCTCCTTCCTTAACATCCTGTATGCTGTCTGCCCTGTAACAAAGATTTCATGCATTTGTCCCCTCTCCATCAAAACTCATTTTTAGGGACTTTCCTGGTGGTCCAGTGGATAAGACTCTGTGTTCTCAATGCAGGGGGCCTGGGTCTGGTCCCTGGTCAAGGAACTAGATCCCACAGGCCACAACTAAGAGGTTGCATGCTGCAAAAGACTGGATGCAGCCAAATATTTAATTAATTTAAAACAAAACAAACTCGTTTTTCCTGCGTCCAGTGATTCAAGCAAGCTCTACCCAAGTCAGGGGTCGTTAACCTCCAGGATCTAATGCCTGATGATCTGAGATAGAACTGACATAATAATAGAAATAAAGTACACAATATAAGTAATGTGCTTAAATCGTCCCCAAGCCATCCCCCTCTCTCTGGTTAGTGGAAAGACTGTCTTCCATGAAACCTGTTCTTGGTACCAGAAAGGTTGGGGGCTGCTGGCCTAAGTGACTGTCAGGTTTCTCTAATGAGAAGATACCATCATCTTCCATCCATCCGCACAGCCCTTTAAAGTCTACACAGTTCTGTACACGAGCGATCTAAGACAGCACAGCAGTCTTCTGTGTTAGCTAGTCATCCCATTGCACAGCTGCAGAAATCAAGGTTATGTATTTCAAACCATTTGCTCAACATGACTCAGCTAGTTTGAGACAGTCTTGAAGTTGAACCAGATCTTGGGATTCCAAGAACAGAGTTCTTTCCACTCTATCATACCGCCCACCAACCAAGTATCAATAAATGAGCTTTCCCCTACACAGGAATTTTCAAGATGGCATTCACAAATGTCTCAAATCATAGCAAAATGTTAAGTGTATGATTTTTAAACAGACCTTTGGGGACAGAAAGTGTCCTTCACTTTAATGTTCATCTGATTATGAAAGACATCAAGACTCAAAATTGTTTAAAAAAAACTGCTGTGAATCTAAGTGATGAGGTATTTGCTCCTATTTGTCCAGCCCAGGAAGGTAATGAGTCTTATTAATATTCCAGGGAGGTTGACATCCTCTGTTCACCCTTAGCTGGGCTCTGTTATACAATTGCATCCTTAGATTAAAATTGAAAGCTAGGAATAAAATTACTTCTACTCCTATTTAAAAAACTAATTTCCACTTTTTAATCATCACTCTTTAATGTATTTTAAGGCTAGGAAAAGGGAAGGGATCAGAGAGCACAGATCTAAGAGGGGTACTAGAGCCTCATATACAAGTCCAGTGAATCGTCCTTCCTTCCTTTCCCCAATGCTCTCTCAAGGACTTAACAGTTTTGAGAGTTAGCTCTAAGGAATATAAGGATGGTACCCACTGTTGGAGTATAGTGGCGTGAGCAGGGTGGGGAAGGAATAAAGGATGCTTTAGTCTGGGTTCTCCCAGAGACAGAACCAATAGAACTGACACACAAATACATACACACATACCCCCACACACATATACATACACACACACATTATAGTGTATGCACACACAATAAGATATATAGAGAGAGAGGAATTTTAAGAAATTTGCTCACACAATAATTATGGAGGCTGATAAGTCCAAACCCCGCAGGGTGGGCTATCAGGCTGGAGACTCAGAAGAGCTGATGCTGCAGTTCCTATATGAAGGCTCTCTGCTACAGAACTCCTCCTTGCTTGAGGGAAGTCAGTCTTTTTGTTCCATTAGAGCCTTCAGCTGACCAGATGGAGCCCACCACATCATGGAGGGCAGTCTGCTTTACTCAAAGTCCACTTAATTAAAAGTTAATCCCTCCCAGAAATACCCAGAATAATGTCTGACTATCTGGGCACTCTAACTTAGCATATAAAATTAACCATCATAGTCAGACTTTGTCTACCATCTTCCCATCCCCACCTGAGCAAGGGCACGTCAATATTGTTTTCTTTTGAAGCTTAATATTTCGTTTGAAAGTTGATTTTGCTACACAATAGTAAGAATAGTCATTTTTAAAGGTTTGATCTAGTGTTTGAAAGGTTGTTGCTGAATCACAAAAGATGCTAGGATTTTTGGCCTCCAGAGAAGAATTCAATCTGGGGCCAGAGACGAGGCTTGATCACTCAGAGCATTTGTGTAATAAAGTTTTATTAAAGTATAAGAGAGATAGAGAAAGCTTCTGACATAGACATCAGAATGGGGATGGAGAGTGCCCCCTTGCTAGTGTTACCAACGGAGTTATATACCTTTTAATTAATTATTACAGTGAATCAAAAGAATGTCTGGAGGTTGTAAAGATCTTACTAGACCCACTCCCATAATTTACATTTTAAAATAACAGGATTAGCCAGAGGTTTTCAGGAAGGAGAAACTGTCCTCAAGCAGGATACATTGTTGTATAATCCCTAGTACAGAGTTTAAACTGAGTTGTGTAATTGACTAAGACTAAGGAACGTAGACCAAAAAAGTTTGTCCTTTCCTTCTCCTTGAGAATTGCAGACCCCTCTCTCCTTGGGGACTCCCGGACTTCTTATCAGCCTTCCTAGGAACTGACTCTTTCATGTTTTAATCCAAAGTAGCAGTGAACATAGAAGTCTGGCTCTGCACATGAGCGTTACTGGGATCCTGACACCTTCAGGTATGAAGTAGCCTTTCTAACTAGCTGGCCCACACATGCTCTTAACTCCCTCCAATCAGATCTCCAGAGAAGAAATGGGAAATCTTTCTAAACACAAATCTGATAGTGTCAGTCCTCCATGATTTTCTCATTGATCTAAGGGTAGCATTTAAAAATCATGCCTCTCACCGAAAAAGCACGAATGACTTCTACCTGTTCCCAAAACCATATATCGTGCTTCTTATCCTGCTACTGTTTTCATCCCCACCACATCGGGTTTCTCTCCATACCTTGTTTGCCCCTAGCTCCCTGACACCACAGAAACTTTGAACATGCTATTTCCTCTGCTGTGAGTATTTCCCTTCCCTTCGTCAAGTGCGTGACTCCTACTCAAATACCTTAAGCACCACCTGCTCAGGAAAGCCCTTCTTGATCTCCCTGGCTAGATCAAATTCCCCTATTAGACGCTTTTATAGTACCATGTGGCTCAGCTTTTATAGTACTGGTGGCTCAGAGGGTAAAGCGTCTGCCTACAATGCGGGAGACTGGGGTTCAGTCCGTGGGTCAGGAAGATCCCCTGGAGAAGGAAATAGCAACCCACTCCAGTACTCTTGCCTGGAAAATTCTATGGACTTAGAAGCCTGGTAGGCTGCAGTCCATGGGGTCGCAAAGAGTCGGACAGGACTGAGCAACTTCACTTCACTATAGTACAATGCATCTCTTATCTATAGTACTTAGAATACTAGCAAATCCACATTTGTTGCCATAATACATTTACAATGGCAAACACATTCTGCACTCTATTACAGGTGACTGCCATAGTATTTATACTCAACAAATATTTGCTGGGTAAATAAAGCACACTGCTTCATGATCAATATGCTGCTAAGTCGCTTCAGTCGTGTCCAACTCTGTGCGACCCCATAGATGGCAGCCCACTAGGCTCCTCTGTCCCTGGGATTCTCCAGGCAAGAATACTAGAGTGGGTTGCCATTTCCTTCTCCAATGCATGAAAGTGAAAAGTGAAAGTGAAGTGGTTCAGTCGTGCCCGACTCTTAGGGACCCCATGGACTGCAGCCTACCAGGCTCCTCCGTCCATGGGATTTTCCAGGCAAGAGTACTGGAGTGGGGTGCCAGTGCCTTATAGTTGCAGGTAATTCTGCAGAAGAATACTTCCAAAAAATTTCCCTTCTCAGTTTGATCATTCTAAGTCCAGATTGTCCTAAAAGAAAGACCTTGTTAAGGAATTCCTCATCTGTTCTTTTCTGCCACTTACAAAGCAAAGCTTAGGAAGAAATGTCCCATTGCAAACCGTCTTCAGATGCCATGTCCTGACTTCCAGAGGCACTTTGCTCTACTAACATGTGGAGCAGATTCCACATTGTGACAGAAGCAAAAGAAATCTTTTATTCTCACTCTAGGAAATGATCTCATTAATGAAATCTGTAGGCCTGAATTATGCACAAGCATCTGATTTCAATGCATATAGCATACTGGCTCTCAGGTTTAAAACACTTCCACTTCAGTAGTAATGTTTTTTGCTCTTTTCAAAAGGGGAAAGATTTGTCTCTAAAATTCAGTCCAAGCACTGACTCAACTGAAGGCTTTCTTTGTGATCGTGCCCCGACATGGCACCCATCTCCTTGTCAAACAAAAGCCAAACCACTAAGCTCAGAAGTCAAGGCCCTAGGATTAGGCACCAACCTGCGTTGACATCCTCCCTTCCTTGCTGTTACCCTGGTGGCTCAGATGGCAAAGAATCTACCTGCAATGTAGACCCGGGTTCTATCCCTGGGTTGAAAAGAGCCCCTGGAGAAGGAAATGGCATAGACAGAGGAGCCTGGTGGGCTGCAGTCCATAGGGTTGCAAAGAGTTGGACACAACTAAGCAACTATTTGCGCTTCCCAGATGACACTAGTGGAAAAGAACCCACTAGTCAATGCAACAGATTTAGAGATGCAAGTTCAATCCCTGGGTCAGGAAGATCCCCTGGAGAAGGCCATAGCAACCCAATCCAGTATTCTGGCCTGGAGAATCCCAAGGACAGAGGAGCCTGGCAGGCTACAGCCCATGGGGTTGCGAAGAGTCAGACACGACTGGAGGGACTTAGTGCAAGCATGCTCTTCCTTGGTAGGATGTGCCCAGTGGGCAACAATACAGAGAAAGCTGTCCCTTGACATTCTCTCAACAAGTCCTCTGCTTTTCCACATTCTCTGAAGTACTAAATTGATTTTTGGAAATAATTTTTATAAAATGTATACAATTTTTTTTCAATAGATTTCAACTAGTAAACCTCATCAAGTTCTCCACAGCACATTATTAACTTATTAATTCTACAAACATTATTAACTCTGCTCAGTTACATAAGGATTCTGTTTTCCTAGACCATTTTATTCCATGCAGGAGGTAAGCAAGACCTCTTGCCTTGGTGAAGCTGCTCATTATGGTGAGCCCCGTTTTCCCAAGGGCTCATCAAGCAATGATGATGGGCTTTGGCCACTGCCCCTTTTGATTTCAGGGAGAAAATATTCTGGACAGTATGAGGGCTTCTCTAGATCCTTGGTAATTACTGTGCTATCCTGTATCTATTTCAGCATTTTAGTACCTGTAAAATCAGGTAACTTTTCTGATCTCTAGTGACCCAAGCCACCATCATGTAAGCCTGTCCCTTAGGAAAACATCAAAACTTGCAGAAGTGAATGGAGACGTGGAAGAAATTCCGGAAACAACAGTTGAGAGTTCTTTTAATCACACCCTCCCAAACCAAATATTTGGGAATTTAGCAACATTCCTAAAGCTGAAGTTCACAGTCACCTTTGTAACTGGAGATCTGACTTAAAAGTCCATCACTAAAGGCTTGGATTTCTTTTATGGATACTTTCATGAAATGCTTTATCGTGCACACACTTCAAGGCACAGAGAACAATGCTGGATGGAAAAACACAGACAATGAGACTTCTCTGGTGGTTCAGTGGTAAGACTTATGATCCCAATGCAGAAGGCCTGAGTTCAATTTCTGGCCAGGAAACTAGATCCTACATGCCTCAAAGAAGATCAAAGATCCTGGGTTCCACAACTAAGACCCACACAGCCAAATAAATAAATAAAAATAAAAAGCTGTATTAAAAAAAAAAAAAAAACCACACTGACAACCATGACTCGGGGTCAAAACTTTATTCTAAACGTTCAGACTCTGAATGAGAAGTTCAAAGAAAACCTAAAGTATTTCATTTCACCTTTCCTTTTATATATGCACAAGATCAATTTTTTAGAAAAGTCTACATCTAATTATAAATGAAATCTTTCAATAAGCAAAAAATAGAAACTCCATGAGATTTCTTTTTAAACCATGAAGTACTAGTTTAACTGGCAGTCATGATATTGTGATCTATAATAAGAAATATATATTTGCTCTCCATCCACTGTTCCCAGCTCAGAGCTCCAAAAACCCTTGGAATTTCCCAAGTGAGGAGAGAGATAAAGGTGTCTTTTGTTATGTTAATGAGGTGGCTTTTGGAAAGCACCTAAGGGTGAGGGCTGGTTGCCAGGAGAGCCAACCTGGCGATTATTGCTCTTATGTAGTCACTCAGTCCTGTCCTACACTTGAGGCCCCATGGACTCTAACCCATCAGGCTCCTCTGTCCACGGGATTCTAAAGGCAACAGTACTGGAGTGGGTTGCCATTTCCCCCTCCAGGGATCAAATCCACATCTGCTGCATTGGCAGGCAGATTCTTTACCATCTGAGACACTGGGGAAGCCCCAACCAGGTAATGAGAGGATTGGAAATTTCATTTCCATCCCCCTGACCTCAGAAGAGAAAAGAGAGCCTGGAAGTTGAATCAATCACCAATAGCCAATGGTGTAATCAGTCATGCCTATGTAATGAAGTCTCCATAAAAACCCAAAATTATGAGTTTCCCAAAGCTTCTGGGTTGCTGGTTGAACAAGTGGAGATTTGGGGAGAGGGCACACTTTGAGAGGACATGGAAGCTCTACGCCCTTATTCCATACCTTGCCTTAGGAATCTCTTTCAACTGGCTGTTTATGAGTTATATATTCTTTTATAATAAACCAATGCTCTAGTAAGTAAAATGTCTCCCTACGTTTTGTGAGTGGTTCTAGCGAATGAATCAAGCTGAAGGAGGTTGTCACTGGAACCTCCAATCTATAGCCAGTGGATCAGAAGCACAGATGACAACTTGTACTTGTGATTGGACTGAGGTAGGGGAGAGGGCCAGCCATGGGGTCGCACAGAGTCGGACACGACTGAAGCGACTTAGCAGCAACAGCAGCAGAGGAGAGGGCCAGCCATGTAGAACTGAGCCCTTAACCTGCAGGATCCGAAGCTGTCTCCAGGTAGACAGTGTCAAACTGAATTGAATTCTAGGACATCCAGCTGATGTCAGAGAATTGCTTGGTGTTGTGGAGAACTTCCACAACACACACACATACACACACACACACACACACACACTGCAATTGGTATGTACTACCTATTCAGTACTACCTATACTAACTATATACTAACTATACTAACTATAGGGTAGTATGTAAAATAATAGTACTCCTTCATGGTGGATTTTTTTTTTAGATGTGATGAAATGTAACTTGTTTCTCATTTCAAAGTACTGCAATGATTTTCCAAGTTAACTATTATCTGGGTTTACTGAGTTGGTTAACCAGTGCAGGCCCCCTGACTCAGTCCAAGCATAAAAAGAAAATAGATAGTATAGAGTTTCGGGAAGTGCGAACATTAGGACTCACTTTCGGGGTGTGTCAACTAATTGGAGGGTTCACATCTTGTGAGAATCTCTCTCTAAATGAGACTCGTCTCACTTTGGCTGATGTCTAAGCTGTGTCCAGGGACTCCTTGAAATTGAACGCTCTTGTATATTCATTTATCTCTCTCTCAAAATGCCTAATACAAAGCTCTACACACCTTGCACGTTCAATCAATGAGTGTGTACTGAGTTGATGATGCCCTCCATCGAAACTTCTTTTCCCCTCAGTCCATTCATCAAGCCCTGCTCAAAGCATGAGATGCCTAATCTTCCTTAAATTCTCAAGCCTCTGTTCAGATATCTGCCTGGGGTTCCTGTTAGCACCACACGTCTGCTGTTGCTGGTCTCTTTCTCTCACAACTGAGAAAACCTACACTGGTTCTACCAAGTGAACGGGATTTATCTTTCCTGCACAGTATCAGTTTAATCATAGCCAGGATCTCTAAGGAGACCGCATGTGTGTCACCTCTGGTCAGTGGATAGTAGCTCTCTAGAAAGCCACAAGGATTCTGCAACTGGCTCAACAGGGAAAAGAGCTGTGATTGATTATTGATGTCTGCCATGGGACATGCAAGGACCACCCTGCGTTTGCCACACTTAAGCAATAAAGTCACGCCGTGACATGAGTTTCCCTCACAGTCTCCCACAATGTAAGCCTTAAAATAACTTCTGTAAATATGCCTTGGTGTTTAAAAGTTGTTTTTCATAGATGTCTACACTGTTTTCTCCGTACAAAAATGTGTGTGGTTGTATGTGTATGTGTTTGCCTTTGTTACATAATAAACTATGAATTTTTCTTTACTGTTTCTGACATATTCATTTTCATCATAAAAATTAACCTATTCCAGTATTACAGAAGTTTACATCCATCATTTTAAGGAGTATTTTTAAGGTTATTTTTATATTAAAATTGGAGATCTACCTGGGATTTATTTTGGTGTAAAAAGTGAAATAGGGAAACACTTTATTTTTTTCCCATGTAAAAAAGCATCTTTGCATAAATTATCAATTCATTTAGGTGGCCTTTTAAATCGAATATCGAATTCCATTACATCTCACTGTTTACCCTGCCTGTTTCTATACTATTAGCATAATAGTTCAATTACCGCGTTTTTATAATACATTTTAATGACTTATAGAACATGTTTTCTCTGTATTCCTCTCATTTTCAGCAACTAGGGATGATCTTACATGTTTATTCTTTCCAAGAGACTTTGGAACCATTTGTTAAAACTGGAGTCTTAGGGGAAAGATTTCATATGTTTATAAATTACATTAAGGATAATTTAGTTCTTTATAAAATTAAATCTTCTTACCCCCACCCGAATAATTATCTTTTACTATTCCAAGGTGTCTTTTGTTATCACTCAGCAAAGTTTTATTCTTATTTTTATTAATACTCAGAGCATTTCTTCTGAAGTTTATACCTACATAACTTATGCTTTCAACATGACTGGGGAAAAATAATCTCTTATCCAATACCTTCTCTAGCTGATTTCTGTTGATGTTTAAAAGAAAGTTATTTTTTGGACATTATTTTGGTCATTGTACACATTGCTAAATTTACCGTGTCTGGAGTTGTTAGCAGATTTTCATTATTGTTGTTTTATATTAAAAGATCATATGATCATATAATTTCCCTTTATTTTCCAAAACCAATTCCTCTTACTTATTTCTCTTTTGTAAACACATGGGCTATCACTGTCAGAATAATGTTCAAAAGCAGGGGAAAGAGTGAACATCTGGTCTCACTTCTGAGATAAAGGAAACTTTCTAGTGTTTAAAAGAAAAACCTAGACTCATTGTCTGTTATCTACAAGAAATCTACTATAAACACAAAGACTTTAAAAGTTTAACAATAAAAGGATGGAGAAAGATATGCCATGCTAATTCTAATCAAAAGAAAGCTGGAGTAACTATATTAACTTTAAGCAAAGTAGACTTTAGATTAAGAAAAATTATATACAGGATAAAAAATAACATTATACATGATGTAAAAGGTCAATTTCCCAAAAAGACATAAAAATCCTCGATACACCTAACAACAGACCATCAAAATACATGAGAAAAAAAAATTTAGAACTGAAAGAAACAAATCTAATAATATACTTGAAGATTTCAACATCCTTCTTTCAGTAATTAAGAGATCCAGCAGGCAGTAAAGTCAGTAAAGATATAGTAACATACAGTAAACATACTCAAAAATAGACCACATTCTAGGCCATAATACACATCTTACCATATTTAAGAGAATAGAAATCATACAAAGTATGTTCCCAGACCCTGTGGAATTAAACTAGAAATCAATAATACATAGCTGAAAAATCTCCAAATACTTGGAGATTAAACAAAACACCTCTCTTTTTTTTTTTTTTTTTTGAACCACAAAACACTTCTGAGTGACAAACGAATCAAAGAATTCAAGAGAAATTAACAATTATTTGAACTGAATGAAAATGAAACTGCAACTTACCAAAATCTGAGATGTAGTGAAAGCAATACTTAGAAGGAAATTTATAGCATTAAAAGCATATGTTACAAAAGGAGAAAACTGTAAAATCAATTATTTAAGCTTTTGCTGTAGGAAACTAGAGAAAATTTAAGCCTAAAGCAAGTAGAATAAACAGTAAAAATTAGAATGGAAATCAATGAATTTGAAAATAGAAATATAATAAAGAAAATCAACAAAACTAGAAGTTAGTCTTTTTAAAAGATCAGTAACATTTATAAATCCCAGCCAGGCTAACCAAGAAAAATGAGACAAAAAATGTATAAATATCAGAAATCAAAGAGGAGTTATCCTTAATGAGCTTATGGAAATTTAAAGGGAAAAAAAGGAGTATTACAAAAATCCTATGCCCAAAAGTTGATAATTTAGATGAAATGGACAAATGCCTTGAAAGGCACATGGTACCAAATTTCACACAAAGCGAAATACATAGTTGAAATAGGCCTACATCTACTAAAGGAATTGAATAATCAATAGCTTTCTAGACAACAAAGTACCAGGCCCAGAACAAATCACTTGTGAATACCAAATATTTAAGGAAGAAAGAATACCAGTTTTCTTTAGTCACTCCCAAAAAAGAAGAACACAAAATACTTCCAAACTCATTCTATGAGGCCAGAATTACCCTGATACTGAAACTGGGTAAAAACATTTTAAGAAAGGAAAACCACAGGTCAATCTCTCTCATGAACATAGACACAAAAATCCTCAAAAAAATTTTTTGGCAAATTCAACTCAGCAATGCGTAAAAAAGATTATGTATGCAGGATGGTCTGATATTGGAAAAAAAAGAAAAAAAAAAGTAAGCCACTTTATCAACAAGTAAAGAAAAAACTATTTAATTCTATCTATTGACATGCAAAAAAAAAAAAAGACAAAATCTAATACCCATTCATGTTTAAAAGAAAAATAAAATAGAAACTCTCAGGAAACTAGGAGTAAAGAGGAACTTCCCCAGCCTAATGATGAATATCTACAAAAAGCTATACCTAATGGTGTAAGGGGGCTTCCCAGGTGGTGCTAGTGGTAAAGAATCCACCTACCAATGCAGGAGGCAAGGGTTTGATCCCGGTCGGGAAGATCTCCTAGAGGAGGGCATAGCAACCCGCTCCAGTATGCTTGCCTGGAGAATCCCATGGACAGAGGAGTCTGTTGGGCTACCATCCATAGTGTTGCAAAGAGTCAGACATGACTGAAGTGACTTTGCACACATGCATGAATATTGTAAAACTGAATGCTTTCTTCCCCCAAATCAGAAACAAAGCAAGGCTCTCCTCTTTCACAAATCCTATCGATTATCATACTGTAAGTTCTAGCTAATATAATAAGACTAGAAAAAAAATAAAGTGTACACAAATTGAGAAAGAATAAACACTATGTTCATAGATGACATAATGGTATATGTAGAAAATCTCAAGGAATCAATAAAATATTCTCGAAACTAGTAAGCAAGTACAAAAAAGTCACAGAATACAAGGTTAATATAGAAGTCAGTTGCTGTCCTATATATCAAGAATGAACAAGCAGAATTCAAAAAAAAAATGTTAAATATCACTCACAATGGCACTCCAAAAGATGAAATAGTTAGGTCTAAATCTAATTGAATATGTATGGGATCTATAAAATGAAAACTACAAAGTTCTGATGGAAGATGTCAAGGAAGATCTAAGGAAATAGAGAAATATTTCATGTGCATAGAATGGAAGATTCAATATTGTTAAAATATCAGTTCTTCCCAACTTGGCCTATATATACAGCACAACAAACTAATTCTAAAGCCATCAACAAACTGATACTATAGTGTACACAAAAAGGAGAAAGATCTAGAATAGCCAACATAGTACTGAACAAAGTTGGAGGCCTGATACTATATGATTTCAAGATGTGCTAATACAGCTAAGGTAATCAAGACAGCATGTTACTGAGGAAAGAATAGACATATAAATCAGTGTAATAAAACAGAAAGCCCAGAAAACATGTGTAGTCAATTGATGTTTGATAAATGAGCAAATGCAAATAGAGAAAGAATAGTCTTTCCAACAAACACTGCTGAAACAATTGGATCTCCATAAGCAAAAAGGAATGAACCTACACATAGACCATATATCTGCCACAAAAATTAACTCTGACACAAAACTATACAACTGCTAGAACATAGGAAGCAATCTAGTTAACCTCTAGTTTGGTAGAGAGTTTTTAAATAGAATGGACTTCCCTAATGGCTCAAACATAAATGAAAAAGTTGACTTAAAGCTCAACATTCAGAAAACTAAGATCATGGCATCTGATCCCATCACTTCATGGGAAATAGATGGGGAAACAGTGGAAACAGTGTCAGACTTTATTTTGGGGGGCTCCAAAATCACTGCAGATGGTGATTACAGCCATGAAATTAAAAGACACTTACTCCGTGGAAAGAAAGTTATGACCAACCTAGATAGCATATTCAAAAGCAGAGACATTACTTTGCCAACAAAGATCCATCTAGTCGAGGCTATGGTCTTTCCTGTGGTCATGTATGTATGTGAGAGTTGGACTGTGAAGAAGCCTGAGCACTGAAGAACTGATGCTTTTGAACTGTGGTGTTGGAGAAGACTCTTGAGAGTCCCTTGGACTCCAAGGAGATCCAACCAGTCCATTCTAAAGGAGATAAGTCCTGGGTGTTCATTGGAAGGACTGATGCTGAAGCTGAAATTCCAATACTTTGGCCACCTCATGGGAAGAGCTGAGTCATTGGAAAAGACTCTGATGCTGGGAGGGATTGGGGGCAGGAGGAGAAGGGGGCAACAGAGGATGAGATGGCTGGATGGCATCATCAACTCAATGGACATGAGTTTGAGTAAACCCTGGGAGTTGGTGATGGACAGGGAGGCCTGGCGTGCTACGATTCATGGGGTCGCAAAAAGTTGGACACGACTGAGCGAGAGAACTGAATGGCTCAAACAGTAAAGCTTCTGCCTACAATGTGGAAGACCTGGGTTCAATCCTTGGGTCAGAAAGATCTCCTGGAAAAGGAAATGGCAACTCACTGCAATATTCTTGCCTGGAAAATCCCATGGACAGAGGCACCCGGTAGGTTACAGTCCATGGGGTCGCAGAGTCGGACATGACTGAGCAACTTCACATCACTTCCCTTTTAGATAGAACACAAAAGCATGATACACCAAAGCATGATACAGCAAAGAAAAAAATTGATAAATTGGACTTGATTAAAACTTTAAAACTTCTCTACAAAAGAAACTCTTGAGAGCATCAAAAGATAAGCATCAATCTAGGAAAGCATAATGGCAAAGCAAAAGCATGGTGAAGGTATAGCATTCAAAATGTACAAAGCAATCTTACAACTCTACAATATAAAAACAAATGATCCAGTCAACAAATCAGCAGAAGATCTGGGCAATTTTCAAAAGAATATATGTGCTACTAACAAATAAGCATATAAAGGATGTTCAATGTCATTTCATTAGCAAATTGAAAATTAAAATAATGATATACCACTGTATGCCTACTGTTGCTGTTGTTGAGTTGCTAAGTCATGTATAACTCTTTGGGATCCCTTGGACTGTAGACCTGCAGGCTTCTCTGTCCATGGGATTCTCCGGGCAAGAATACTGCGGTAGGTTGCCATTTCCTTCTCCAGGGGATCATCCCAACATAGGGATCAAACCTTTGTCTCCTGCATTGGCAGGTGGATCCTTTACAACTGAGACACCAGGGAAGCCCACATGCCTTTTAGAATGGTTTAAATCCAGAACACTGATAGCACCAAAAGCTGATAAGGATGCCAAGCCATAGGAGTTCTCTTTCATTGTTAGTGGAAAAGCAAAAATAGAGTGTCTATCTTGGAAGAAAATTTGGCAGATTCTTAACAAAGCTAAACCTGGTCTAATCATACAACCTGAGAATCAACCCCTTAAGTATTTGAAAATGTACATCCACACAAAAGCCTGTACATTAATGCCTAGAGCATCTTTAGTCATAACCACCCAAAACTGGAGGCAACCAACATGTCCTTCAATAGATGAATAGGTTAACAAACTATGGTACATTCAACCAGTGGAATACTACTAATCTCCAAAAAGGAATGAGCTAACAAGTCAAGGAAAGATATGGACAAGTCTTAAAAGCATATTGCTGAGTGAAGAAGTCAGTCTTAAAAGGTCACACCTTATGTGATTCCAGTTATACAATATTATGGGAAAGACTACAGGGATGATAAGAAAAAAAATGGTGGTAGCGGGGGCTCCAGGGAAGCTGTAGAAAGCAAAAAAAAAAACAAAAAACAAAAACACCAACACAAAACTGTATAGTGGGGGGATTTTTTAGGGTGGTGAAAGTATTCCCAGTGATATGGTAAAGGTGGACACATGACATTATGCATTTGTCAAAACCACGCATTTGGGGTTTTATAGCCAAAGGAGCCTGATTGTATGAAAATTCTTTTAAAAAAATAATTTAGGAAATCAGGGGATCCCAGGATGGACTGCAGAATGTCACAAAAGAATCCAACTATATTGCAAATGTATGAAACAATTTCACTGAAAGCAATAAGTTAGGCGCTGACCTAAGTAGTGTTGGAAAAAACTTGTCTGTAACACTAAAGGTGAAAAGAACTTTATAGAAACACTGTACTTAATTTTCTAATGAAGGTATGGGCTAATAATTCTGATACTGCTATATGCATATGCTGGAGATGATCTGTTAAACAAATGAATGTCAAATGGTGAAAAACAAATTTTTCACTCTTAGAGTAAGAGGTTACAGGTGAGCAAGCAACAGAATCCACATGTATTATCTTAAACAAAGAAAGCTTATTAGAATTGTATACTAGTTTACAGAATCAAAAGAAAAATCTGAAAATTAAAGGTTCAGAAACATAGCAATAGGGAAACTATAGGGATCTAGGCAGCAGAAACTAAGGGTTAGTCTCTTTAGACCCAGGCCACCCAAACAAGAGAGCACTTTCATTTCTTCCTCTTATATCACTAAATTCTAAATTCAAAGTCCCTCAAGAAAGATCACAACTAGTTTGGTTTAGGTCAATGTTTCCTCCAATGCTAGGATCAGAGAACCAGAATAAGGAGGAAAATGTATTTCTGGACTAAATTCTGTCTGATCATGGTATATTATTATCTTAATATCCTGCAGAAATCTATTATTAGCTAGTATTTTATTTAGAACTGTTTATGTACTTTAATATCCTGAGGAACTCTATTAGCTATTATTTTATTCGGAACTGTTTATGCACACATACAGGGCTTTCCGGGCGGCTCTAGTGGTAAAGAATCCGCCTGCCAATGCAGGAGACAACAGAGATGCTGGTTGGATCCCTGGGTCAGGAAGACTACCTGGAGAATGGAATGGCAACCCACTCCAGTATTCTTGCCTGGAGAATTCCATGGACAGAGGAGCCTGGCAGGTTACAGTCCATGGAATCGCCTACACTTTTCACTTTCAATTAAAAACAGTTGGGAGGCCAGAAGAGGGAGCTTTCATGCCCCCGTGTTAATAGCAGAGCCCAACGAGAAGAAAGATTCTTTCATGAATTCAGTCAATGAAAACCATGCACTCTGCAGTCACCCTCCCAACTTCCTCTCCTTTGCTGTGAAAGTGTCCTTCCCTTGCCCTAACATGGCTCTCCATGATTGCAAACTCTGAACTCTGAATCCAGCAATTCTCTGATGATCTGGAATAAACCCATCTTTGCTGGAGAAATATATGTGGCTGTCTATTTATTTCAGGTCAACAGGAGTAAGAAGTTTCAGACATATCCTGTAGAAATCTATTATTAGCTATTATTTTATTTAGAACTGTTTATATACTTTAATATCCTGAGGAACTGGATATTATGATATCTGGATCCAAACTCCCACTTCTACCACAAGCCAGCTGTGTGATCTTGGGTAAGCCTCTCATGCTCTCTGAACTCCAGCTTCTTCACCTCTCCTTAAAGAGACTGAAGCACTTGTCTTCACAAATCTAGGTCTCTTAACTAAACCTAGAGTTTTCAAAGGACTTCAGGAAGCAGAAGGTCCAACCCTATTGTGCCAAATGACATGTTACAAGTACACGATCCATGGTGTCCTAACTAACTGTAAAATTTCACAATTGGAACAAATCAGTTACCCATGGCCCTTGCTTTTTAACTGCCTGAACAACTGTGCTAGATTAAAAGGAATCCACATAGTACAAAATAGAGGATAAAGAATTAGATTCAAGTTCTAGCACTATATTAACCAGCTCTATCGCCATAGATATTTCTATTAAATGTGCAACTACTCTGACCCTCACTCACCTCATCTATAAAATAGTCATAACATCACAGATCTCACCAAGCTTAGATAAAATAATAAGTAAAAAGTGCTTTATAAACTGTGAAGTGCTATAAAGCATTAGTTCCTATTATTAAATACTCATGCAGCATTGATGCAGCCAATGTCTTGTGTGTTTTATAAGGTGTTAAATTTAATGGAATTGTTAAACTTACTGCCTTTCATTAAACAGGCAGTTACAGGCAGGTCTAAATAGAGAAAGCAAGAGAATAGGTATTTTGCCTGAATCACCTAGGTAATTTCAGCTAAATGACTTTGATGAGTTAAGAAGAGTAAAAATTAAGAGTTTCTCACAGCTGGGGAAGGACTTAATAACCTGACTACATCTCCTTCAGAACCATTATTTCATAAAATTGAGGCTGAGAGCTACATTACACTTCACACTGAAAAGGAAATAAAGCCATGGATTGACACCTGACTAGCACATTAGCATGAGACAAAGTCATTCCTGACAACTAGTGTGTCCAGTGAGTTTTCACATATGGTGCTAATCATCCATTTTTAAAGGAAGACGGTAAAAAAGCAACATTCTGCTGTTTTCTCCCAATCCTAAGACTGTATAAGGAGCCATTATGTAATTCCCAGCCCACTGACACTAGTGGATACAACTAGTGTATAATCCTATTTCCCCAGACATAGGCTCGAGAAGATAGATTTGAAAGATTTCTTCCTCCAGCAAAGAATGGTCTACTGATTATCTGAGCAAGCCTGTGAGCTTACTGTCCTCTTCACCTCCTGGGGAAAACATTCATGATCAACAGTGATAGCAGTTATAAACTGACTGCCCTACTGACAACTGAGATGTTCAAAGTCATGCTTCCTGGAGCCGGCCTCTTTAAACAAAATCCAGCCAACTTTCCTAGAGAGGCCAACTGGACTGCCATTCACTCACTCACATGTTAACCCAGGTGAATTGCTGTCATGGTATATTCCAAGGGGAAACAGAAGTCTTCCTTATACAGTCCATTTTTTTTTTAATGTTTTTTACTTTGCACTGTACAACAATGTGAATCAGCTATAACTATGTGTGTGTGTATATATATATATATATATATATATATATATATATATATATATCCTCCCTCTTGAGCCTCCTTCCCACCCCCTCAATCCCATGCCTCTAGGTCACCATAGAGCCCCAGGCTGAGCTCCCTGTTCTATGCGGCAGCTTCCCACTAGCTAGCTATTTCACACATGGTAGTGTATGTATGTCAGTACTACTCTCAGTTTGTCCCATGTTCTTCCTGCGCACTGTCCAGAAGTCCATTCTCTAATCTTTGTCTCTGTTCCTGCCCTGAAAATAGGTTCATCAGTCTCATTCTTCTAGATTTCATATACGTGTTAATATACAATATTTGCTTTTCTCTTTCTGACTTACTTCACTCTGTATGCCAACTGAAGTTTCGTCCACATCACTACAAATGACCCAATTTCATTCCTTTTGGGGGGCTGAATAATATTCTATTGTAAATATGTTCTGCAACTTTATCCATTCATCTGTTGAACATCTAGTTTGTGTCCATGTCCTGGATATTGTAAACAGTGCTGCGATGAATATTGGTGTTCTACAAAGAGCAAAAGATGATGCTAAAGAGCCAATATCATGATTCAATCTGTGTCCAGGCCATTTAGTTTTATCTTGGCCCAAAAGCATGATCTGTTTACCTGTGTACCTGTATCCTTGGTTACAAGAGCATGTATCTGTAAAATGAGGGTAGTATAATATACTGGCCACCTGCTTGTGGGTTGAATGGTGACATCCCCCCCACCAAAGAAATGTCTACATCTTAACCCCTGGAACCTATGAATATGACTTTAATTGAGAATAAAGTCTTTGCAGATGTTATTAATGATCTCAAGATGAAGTCATCCTTGATTGGCTGAGTAAACCCTAAACCCAATGACAAATGTCCTTATATTAATCATAAGAGAAGAAAGATATAGGGAGGAGAAGGCCCTCTAAAGACAAAGCGGAGATTGTAGATACCCAGTGGCAAACCAAGGAAAGCCTAGCTCCTGCAGAAGCTGAAGAGAGGAGGGGTTTTCCCCTGGAAACCTCACAGCGAGCCTGACTCTGCCCACAGGATGAGTTTGGACTTCTGGCCTCCGGGACTGTAAGAGGATAAATGTTCTTTGTTTTAAACCACCAAGTTTATTTTTTTTTAATTTTAATACTTGCTTTTTAAAAACTTTTTATTTTGTTTTGGAGTGCAGACAATTAACAATGTTCTGATAGTTTAAAGTGAACAGCAAAGGGACTCAGCCATACATATACATGTATCCATTCTCCCCCAAACCCCCCTCCCATCCAGGCTGCCACATTACACTGAGCAGAGTTCCCTGTGCTGTACAGTCGGTGCTTGCTGGTTGTCCATTTTAAGTATAACAGTGTGTGCATGTCCATCCCAAACTCCCTAGCTATCCCTTTCCCCATTCTTCCCCCTCCCCCAGCACCAGTAAGCTCTCAACTACCAAGCTTGTGGTCATTTGTTATGGTATCAACAGGGAACTAACACACTGCCTTAATAGGTTTGTTGCTAGCTGTGGATGAAGAGTTTGTGTCAGTTCTGAACTGAGGTAAACTGCCTGGGGAAATCAATCCAAGTTTGAGTTCCTTGGAAACTATTTAGAGTTGAGATAAATGTGAAATAAATATATAGCGGGCTTCTTTGCTCTGAAAGCCTGGTCTGCAGAGCTGTGGGTTGGCAGGCAGACCACTGGCTTGTGCAGCTAGAAATGCATAAAAGGCTGGTGGCAAACAGAGGGAGCAACTGCTCTTGGTCAATGACCCACACAAACAAGGTTCTTGAGGGGCGGTCCTAAAATGGCAGAGGAATAGTATGGGGAGACCACTTTCTCTCCAACAAATTCATCGAAAGAACATTTGAATGCTGAGCAAAATCCACAAAACAACTTCTGAATGCTGGCAGAGGACATCAGGCACCCAGAAAGGCAGCCCATTGTCTTCAAAAGGAGGTAGGAAAAAATAGAAAAGATAAAAAGAGAGACAGAAGAGAGAGGGACGGAGATGCATCCTAGGAAGGGAGTCTTAAAAAAGAGAGAAGTTTCCAAACACCAGGAAACATTTTTACCGGCGAATTGGTGGTGAACCTTGGAACCTCAGAGGGCAACATAACTGGGAGGGAAAATAAATAAGTAATTAAAACCCACAGATTACATGCCTAAGGCAACTCCTAGCAGAGAAGCAGTGCAGACACTTGCATCCGCCGCTAGCAAGTGGGGACTGGACAGGGAGACGTGGGCTGCATTGCTTAGCGTAAGGACCGGGCCTGAATGCCCTGAGGGCAATCTGAGGGAACTAACTAGAGATAGCAACCCAGACTGTGGGATAGCTATCCCGGGAAAAGTCCTAACCTAAAACTCTGCCAGGCCCGCTCACAGAACAAAGGACTGAGCAGAGCTAGCCAGCTGCAGACCGGCCCATCCCCAGCTAGAGACAGGCAGGGATGGGCAGCCAGAGCCGGAAGGAGGCAATCGCAGCCCCAGAGAGGCATCATCTACCAAACTGCAAGCAGGCTTCGTTGCTAACCAAGACTCCTCGGGATTTTGGCCAGTCAACACCACCAGGAGGGTCGCAGCCAGAGATCAGCTCCCCAGAGGAGACACACGGCACAGCTTAGAAGGTGCGCCCATTGTTCACCCAGAAAACCGAGCAGCTGGGACAGGAGAGGCGATAAGTCACAGCTCACCAAGCACCTGGTCACCTGAGCTGCTCGGACCGGGGAAGGGCACAAAACACAGGCCCAATCAAGTCTGCGGCTTTGTGGAGTACCGAAGAACCTGAACCTGAGTGGTTAGACCTGGGAAGTGCACTCAACCCAGGGCTGGCCTCAGACAGCTCCTGGCAGAGCAACCTAGAGCCTGAGCCATGTAGACTGGAAAACCACACACGCCATGAGCGGGGGCAAACCCAGTGTGGCTGAGACACCGGAAGCACTCCCCACAGACGCCTGTGATATTTGTTTGCAGTGTTCCTCCCTCCCCACAGCACGACTAAACAGGTGAGCCTAAAAAAAGTGACCACCACCGCCCCCCTTGTGTCAGGGTGGAAATTAGACACTGAAGAGGCCAGCAGAGGCTAAAATAAACAGAGAGAACTGCTTTGGAAGTGACAGTTGCAATAGATTAAAACCCTGCAGTTAGCACCGACTACATAGGAATGGACCTATAGATCTTGAGAAGTGTAAGCCAGATCAAGGAACTATCTGAAAATGAGCTGACCCTACACTGTCCACAACAACACCAGAGAAAGTCCTAGATATATTTTTACTATTAATATTTTTTTTAATTTTTTAAGTCCTCTATTACTCCTTTAATTTTCATTTTTATAACCTACTATTACTTTGCAAAAAAAAGACCCTATTTTTAAAGCAAACTTCATATGTATATATATTTTATAATTTTTGTTACTTTGTTTTTTTCTTTAATATTGTATTTTTGAGAGTCTAACCTCTACTCTAGATTTTTAATCTTTGCTTTTTGGTATTTGTTACCGATTTTTGTACCTTTAAGAACCCAATCTTCAGTACCCATTTTTACTTGGGAGCGAGGTTACTGGCTGGATTGCTCTCTCCCCCTTTGGACTCTCCTTTTTCTCCACCAGGTTGCCTCTATCCCCTCCTCCCCCTTCTCTTCTTTGCTCAACTCTGTGAATATCTTTGTGTGTTCTGGGCTGTGGAGAACACTTACAGAACTGATTACTGGCTGGATCTGTCTCTCTCCTTTTGACTCCCTCCCCCCCCCCTTTATCCTCCTGGCCACCTCTGTCTCCTTCCTCCCTCTTCTCTTCTCTGTATAACTCTGTGAACATCTCTGAGGGGTCCAGACTGTGGAGAGCACATAGGGAAGTGATTACTGGCTAGCTTGCTCTCGCCTCTCTTGATTCCCCCTCTTCTCCTCCTCCTGGTCACCTCTATCTCCCTCCTCCCTCTTCTCTTCTCCATGTAACTCTGTGTACCTCTCCAGGTGTCCCTCACTGTGGAGAAATTTTACATCATTAACCTAGATGTTTTATCATCTGTGCTGTATAGATGGAGAAATCTTGAGGCTACTGTAAGAATATGACTGAAAACCAGAGGCAGGAGGCTTAAGTCCAAATCCTGAGAACACCAGAAACCTCCTGACTCCAGGGAACATTAATCGACAGGAGCTCATCAAACGCCTCCATGCCTATACCGAAACCAAGCACCCCCAAGGGCCAACAAGTTCAAGAGAAAGATATACCACACAAATTCTCCAGCAACACAGGAACATAGCCCTGAGCTTCAATATACAGATTGCCCAAAGTCACACCAAACCCACTGACATCTCATAACCCATTACTGGACACTTCAGTACACTCCATAGAGAAGAAATCCAGCTCCACCCACCAGAACACTGACACAAGCTTCCTTAACCAGGAAACCTTGACAAGCCACCCATACAACCCTACCCACAGTGAGGAAACTCCACAATAAAGAGAACTCCACAAACTGCCAGAATACAGAAAGGCCACCCCAAACACAGCAATATAAACAAGATGAAGACACAGAGGAATACCCAGCAGGTAAAGGAACAGGATAAATGCCCACCAAACCAAACAAAAGAGGAGAGATAGGGAATCTACCTGATAAAGAATTCCAAATAATGATGGTGAAAATGATCCAAAATCTTGAAAACAAAATGGAGTTACAGATAAATAGCCTGGAGACAAAGATCAAGAAGATGCAAGAAATGTTTAACAAGGACCTAGAAAATAAAAAAGAGTCAATATATAATGAATAATGTAATAAATGAGGTCAAAAAGACTCTGGAGGGAACCAACAATAGAATAATGGAGGCAGAAGACAGGATTAGTGAGGTAGAAGATAGAATGGTAGAAATAAATGAATCAGAGAGGGAAAAAGAAAAACTAATTAAAGGAAATGAGGACAACCTCAGAGATCTCTGGGACAATGTTAAAAACCCCAACATTCAAATCATAGGAGTCCCAGAAGACAAAAAGAAAGGCCATGAGAAAATCCTTGAGGAGATAATAGTTGAAAATTTCCCTAAAATTGGGGAAGGAAATAATCACCCAAGTCCAAGAAACCCAGAGAAACAGGATAAACCCAAGGCAAAATACACCAAGACACATATTAATCAAATTAACAAAGATCAAACACAAAGAACAAATATTAAAAGCAGCAAGGGAAAAACAACAAATAACACACAAGGGGATTCCCATAAGGATAACAGCTGATCTTTCAATAGAAGCTCTTCAGGCCAGAAGGGAATGGCAAGACATACTTAAAGTGAGGAAAGAAAATAACCTACAGCCCATGTTACTGTACCCAGCAAGGATCTCATTCAAATATGAAGGAGAAATCAAAAGCTTTACAGACAAGCAAAAGCTGAGAGAATTCAGCACCACCAAACTAGCTCTCCAACAAATGCTAAAGCATCTTCTCTAGACAGGAAACACAGAAAGCGTGTATAAACTCAAACCCAAAACAACAAAGTAAATGGCAACAGGATCATATTTATCAATAATTACCTTAAACGTAAATGGGTTGAATGCCTCAACCAAAAGACAAAGACTGGCTGAATGGATACAAAACAAGACCCCTATATATGTTGTCTACAAGAGACCCACCTCAAAACAAGGGACATATACAGACTGAAAGTGAAGACCTGGAAAAAGATAGTTCACACAAATAGAGACCAAAAGAAAGCAGGAGTAGCAATACTCATATCCGATAAAAATAGACTTTAAAACAAAGGCTGTGAAAAAAGACAAACAAGGCCACTACATAATGATCAAAGGATCAATCCAAGAAGAAGATATAACAGTTATAAATATATATGCACCCAACATAGGAGTACCACAATATGTAAGACAAATGCTAACAAGTATGAAAGGGGAAATTAATAATAACACAATAATAGTGGGAGACTTTAATACCCCTCTCCCTGGGTAGATCAACTAAACAGAATTAACAAGGAAACACAAACTTTAAATGATACAATGGACCAGTTACACCTAATTGATATCTTTAGGACATTTCACCCCAAAACAATGAATTTCACCTTTTTCTCTAGTGCACATGGAACCTTCTCCAGGACAGATCACATCCTGGGCCATAAATCCAGCCTTGATAAGTTCAAAAACATTGAAATCATTCCAAGCATCTTTTCTGACCACAATGCAGTAAGATTAGATATCAATTACAGGAGAAAAACTATTAAAAATTCCAACATATGGAGGCTGAAAAACACGCTGCTGAATAACCAACAAATCACAGAAGAAATAAAAATATGCATAGAAACGAATGAAAATGAAAACACAGCAACCCAAAACCTATGGGACACTGTAAAAGCAGTGCTAAGGAGAAGGTTCATAGCAATACAGGCTTACCTCAAGAAACAAGAAAAAAAAGTCAAATAAATAACCTAACTGTACACCTAAAGCAACTAGAAAAGGAAGAAATGAAGAAGCCCAGGGTTAGTAGAAGGAAAGAAATTTTAAAAATTAGGGCAGAAATAAATGCAAAAGAAACAAAAGAGACCATAGCAAAAATCAACAAAGCCAAAAGCAGGCTCTTTGAGAAGTTAACTAAAATTGTCAAACCATTAACCAGACTCATCAAGAAACAAAGGGAGAAAAATCAAATCAACAAAATTAGAAATGAAAATGGAAAAATCACAACAGACAACACAGAAATACAAAGGATCATAAGAAATTATTATCAGCAACCATATGCCAATAAAATGGACAACTTGGAAAAAATGGATGAATTCTTAGAAAAGTGCAATTTTCCAAAACTGAACCAGGAAGAAATGGAAAATCTTAACAGACCCATCACAAGCACGGAAATTGAAACTGTAATCAGAAATTTTCAGCAAACAAAAGCCCAGGACCAGATGGCTTCACAGCTGAATTCTACCAAAAATTTAGAGAAGAGCTAACACCTATCCTACTCAAACTCTTCCAGAAAATTTTAGAGGAAGGTAAACTTCCAAACTCATTCTATCAGGCCACCATCACCTTAATACCACAACCAGACAAAGATGCCACAAAAAAAGAAAACTATAGGCCAATATCACTGATGAATATAGATGCAAAAATCCTTAACAAAATTCTAGCAAACAGAATCCAACAACATATTTAAAAGATCATACATCATGACCAAGTGGGCTTTATCCCAGGGATGCAAGGATTCTTCAATATCCGCAAATCAATCAATGTAATACACCATATTAACAAATTGAAAAATAAAAACCGTATGATTATCTCAATAGATGCTGAGAAAGCCTTTGAGGAAATTCAACATCCATTTATGATAATAAAAAAAAAACCTCCAGAAAGCAGGAATAGAAGAAACGTACCTCAACATAATAAAATCTATATATGACAAACCCACAGCAAACATTATCCTCAATGGAGAAAAATTGAAAGCATTTCCCCTAAAATCAAGAACAAGATAAGGGTGCCCACTCTCACCACTACTATTCAAAACAGTTTTGGAAGTTCTGGCCACAGCAATCAGAGCAGAAAAAGAAATAAAATGAATCCAAATTGGAAAAGAAGAAGTAAAACTCTCTGTTTGCAGATGACATGATCTTCTACATAGAAAACCCTAAAGACTCCACCAGAAAATTACTAGAGCTAATCAATGAATATAGTAAAGTTGCAGGATATAAAATTAACACACAGAAATCCCTTGCACTCCTATACACTAATAATTAGAAAATAGAAAGAGAAATTAAGGAAACAATTCCATTCACCATTGCAATGAAAAGAATAAAATACTTAGGAATATATCTACCTAAAGAAACTAAAGACCTATATATAGAAAACTATAAAACACTGATGAAAGAAATCAAAGAGGACACAAATAGATGGAGAAATACACCATGTTCATGGATCGTAAGAATCAATATAGTGAAAATGAGTATACTACACCAAAGCAATCTATAGATTCAATGCAATCCCTATCAAACTACCAACAGTATTTTTCGCAGAACTAGAACAAATAATTCCACAATTTGTATGGAAATACAAAAAACCTCGAATAGCCAAAGCAATCTTGATAAAAAAGAATGGAACTGGAGGAATCAACCTGCCTGACTTCAGGCTCTACTACAAAGCCACCGTCATCAAGACAGTATGGTACTGGCACAAAGACAGAAATATAGATCAATGGAACAAAATAGAAAGCCCAGAGATAAATCCATGCACCTATGGATACCTTATCTTTGACAAAGGAGGCAAGAATATACAATGGAGAAAAGACAATCTCTTTAACAAGTGGTGCTGGGAAAACTGGTCAACCACTTATAAAAGAAAAACTAGAACACTTTCTAACACTATACACAAAAATAAACTCAATATGGATTAAAGATCTAAACATAAGACCAGAAATTATAAAACTTCTAGAGGAGAACATAGGCAAAACACTCTCCAACATACATCACAGCAGGATCCTCTATGACCCACCCCCCATAATATTGGAAATAAAAGCAGAAATAAGCAAATGGGACCTAATTAAAATTAAAAAGCTTCTGTACAACAAAGGAAACTATAAGTAGGGTGAAAAGACAGCCTTCAGAATGGGAGAAAATAATAGCAAATGATGCAACCGACAAAGAATTAATCTCAAAAATATACAAGCAACTTATGCAGCTCAATTCCAGAAAAATAAATGACCCAATCAAAAAATGGGCCAAAGAACTAAACAGACATTTCTCCAAAGAAGACATACAGATGGCTAACAAACACATGAAAAGATGCTCAACATCACTCATTATTAGAGAAATGCAAATCAAAACCACAATGAGGTACCACTTCACACCAGTCAGAATGGCTGTGATCCAAAAGTCTACAAGCAATAAATGCTGGAGAGGGTGTGGAGAAAAGGGAACCCTCTTACACTGTTAGTGGGATTGCAAACTAGTACAGCCACTATGGAGAACAGTATGGAGATTCCTTAAAAAACTGGAAATAGAACTGCCTTATGACCCAGCAATCCCACTTCTGGGCATACACACTGAGGAAACCAGAATTGAAAGAGACACGTGTACCCCAATGTTCATGGCAGCACTCTTTATAATAGCCAGGACACGGAAGTAACCTAGATGTCCATCAGCAGACAAATGAATAAGAAAGCTGTGGTACATACACACAATGGAATATTACTCAGGCATTAAAATGAATACATTTAAATCAGTTCTAATGAGGTGGATGAATCTGGAGCTTATTATACAGAGTGAAGTAAGCCAGAAAGAAAAACACCAATACAGTATACTAACACATATATATGGAATTTAGAAAGATGGTAACAGTAACCCTGTATGTGAAACAGCAAAAGAGACACAGATGTATAGACCAGTATTTTGGACTCTGTGGGAGAGGGAGAGGGTGGGATGATTTGGGATAATGGCATTGAAACATGTATATTATCATATGTGAGACAGATTTCCAGTCCAGGTTCAATGCATGATACAGGATGCTCAGGGCTGGTGCACTGGGATGACCCAGAGGGATGGGATGAGGAGGGAGGTGGAGGGGGGTTCAGGATGGAGAACAAATGTACACCCATGATGGATTCATGTCATTTCAGTCACTCAGTCGTGTCCGACTCTTTGCGACCCCATGAATCGCAGCACACCAGGCCTCCCTGTCCAACACTAACTCCCGGAGTTCACTCAGACCCACATCCATTGAGTCAGTGATGCCATCCAGCCATCTCATCCTCTGTCATCCCCTTTTCCTCCTGCCCCCAATCCCTCCCAGCATCAGAGTCTTCCAATGAGTCAACTCTGCATAAATTGACCAACGCACTGGAGTTTCAGCTTCAGCATCATTCCCTCCAAAGAAATCCCAGGGCTGATCTCCTTCAGAATGGACTGGTTGGATCTCCTTGCAGTCCAAGGGACTCTCAAGAGTCTTCTCCAACACTACAGTTCAAAAACATCAATTCTTCAGCGCTCAGCTTTCTTCACAGTCCAACTCTCATATCCATACATGACCACTAGAAAAACCATAGCCTTGACTAGACGGATATTTGCAAACAAAGTAATGTCCCTGCTTTTTAATATGCTATCTAGGTTGGTCATAACTTTTCTTCCAAGGAGTAAGCGTCTTTTAATTTCATGGCTACAGTCACCATCTGCAGTGACTCAAGCCCAAAAAAATAAAGTCTGACACTGTTTCCACTGTTTCCCCATCTATTTCCCATGAAGTGATGGGACCAGATGTCACGATATTCGTTTTCTGAATGTTGAGCTTTAAGCCAACTTTTTCACTCTCCTCTTTCACTTTCATCAAGAGGCTCTTTAGTTCCTCTTCACTTTCTGCCATAAGGGTGGTGTCCTCTGCAGATCTGAGGTTATTGATATTTCTCCCGGCAATCTTGATTCCAGCTTGTGTTTCTTCCAGTCTAGCGTTTCTCATGATGTTCTCTGCATAGAAGTTAAATAAGCAGGGTGACAATATACAGCCTTGATGTACTCCTTTTCCTATTTGGAACCAGTCTGTTGTTCCATGTCCAGTTCTAACTGTTGCTTCCTGACCTGCATATAGGTTTCTCAAGAGGCAGGTTAGGTGGTCTGGTATTCCCATCTTTTCAGAATTTTCCACAGTTTATTGTGATCCACACAGTCAAAGGCTTTGGCATAGTCAATAAAGCAGAAATAGATGTTTTTCTGGAACTCTCTTGCTTTTTCCATGATCCAGCAGATGTTGGCAATTTGATCTCTGGTTCCTCTGCCTTTTCTAAAACCAGCTTGAACATCTGGGAGTTCACGGTTCACATATTGCTGAAGCCTGGCTTGGAGAATTATGAGCATTACTATACTAGCATGTGAGATGAGTGCAATTGTGCTGTAGTTTGAGCATTCAAGGGGCTTCCCTGGTGGCTCAGAGGTTAAAGTGTCTGCCTGCAATGTGGGAGACCTGGGTTCAATCCCTGGGTTGGGAAGATCCCCTGGAGAAGGAAATGGCAACCCACTCCAGTATTCTTGCCTGAAAAATCCCATGGACAGAGGAGCCTGGTAGGCTACAGTCCATGGGGTCATAAAGATTCGGACACAACTAAGCGACTTCACTTTCACTTTGAGCATTCTTTGGCATTGCCTTTCTTTGGAATTGGAATGACAACTGACCTTCTCCAGTCATGTGGCCACTGCTGAGTTTTCCAAATTTGCTGGCATATTGAGTGTAGCACTTTCATAGCATCATCTTTCAGGATTTGAAATAGCTCAACTGGAATTCCATCACCCCACTAGCATTGTTCGCAGTGATGCTTTCTAAGGCCCACTTGACTGCACATTCCAGGATGTCTGGCTCTAGATGAGTGATCACACCATCATGATTATCTGGGTCATGAAGATATTTTTTGTACAGTTCTTCTGTGTATTCTTGCCACCTCTTCTTAATATCTTCTGCTTCTGTTAGGTCCATACCATTTCTGTCCTTTATCGAGCCCATCTTGGCATGAAATGTTCCCTTGGTGTCTCTAATTTTCTTGACGAGATCTCTAGTCTTTTCCATTCTGTTCTTTTCCTCTATTTCTTTGCATTGATTGCTGAGGAAGGCTTTCTTATCTCTTCTTGCTATTCTTTGGAACTCTGTATTCACATGCTTATATCTTTCCTTTTCTCCTTTGCTTTTCGCTTCTCTTCATTTCACAGCTATTTGTAATGCCTCCTCACACAGCCATTTTGCTGTTTTGCATTTCTTTTCCATGGGGATGGTCTTGACCCCTGTCTCCTGTACAATGTCATGAACCTCCGTCCATAGTTCATCAGGCACTCTATCTATCAGATCTAGTCCCTTAAATCTATTTCTCACTTCCACTGTATAATCATAGGGGATTTGATTTACATCACACCTAGATGGTCTAGTGGTTTTCCCTACTTTCTTCAATTTAAGTCTGAATTTGGCAATAAGGAGTTCATGATCTGAGCCACAGTCAGCTCCTGGTCTTGTTTTTGTTGACTGTATAGAGCTTCTCCATCTTTGGCTGCAAAGAATATAATCAGAATATAATCTGATATTGATGTTGACCATCTGGTGATCTGCATGTGTAGAGTCTTCTCTTGTGTTGTTGGAAGAGGGTGTCTGCTATGACTAATGCATTTTTTTGGCAAAACTATTAGTCTTTGCCATGCTTCATTCTGCATTCCAAGGCCAAATTTGCCTGTTACTCCAGGTGTTTCTTGACTTCCTACTTTTGCATTCCAGTCCCCTATAATGAAAAGGACATCTTTTTTGGGTGTTAGTTCTAAAAGGTCTTGTAGGTCTTTTAGAAGAACCATTCAACTTCAGCTTCTTCAGCGTTACTGATTAGGGCATAGACTTGGATTACTGTGATATTGAATGGTTTGCCTTGGAGACGAACAGAGATCATTCTGTCATTTTTGAGATTGCATCCAAGTACTGCATTTCAGACTCTTTTGTTGACCATGATGGCTACTCCATTTCTTCTGAGGGATTCTTACCCACAGTAGTAGATATAATGGTCATCTGAGTTAAATTCACCCATTCCAGTCCATTTTAGTTTGCTGATTCCTAGGATGTCGACATTCACCCTTGCCATCTCTTGTCTGACCACTTCCAATTTACCTTGGTTCATGGACCTGACATTCCAGGTTCCTATGCAATATTGCTCTTTACAGCATTGGACCTTGCTTCTATCACTAGTCACATCCACAGCTGGGTATTGTTTTTGCTTTGGCTCCATCCCTTCATTCTTTCTGGAGTTATCTCTCCACTGATCTCCAGTAGCATATTGGGCACCTACTGACCTGGGGAGTTCCTCTTTCAGTATCCTATCATTTTGCTTTTTCATTCTGTTCATGGGGTTCTCAAGGCAAGAATACTGAAGTGGCTTGCCATTCCCTTCTCCAGTGGACCACATTGTGTCAGACCTCTCCATGGATTCATGTCAATGTATGGCAAAACCAATACAATATTGTAAAGTAATTAGCCTCCAAAAAATAAATTAATTAATTAATTTTTTAAAAAGTTCTTGTTATGCATAAGCTTACATGGTCTTGCAGGTGAGAAGCACAAGATGCTGTGTTCTTGGGTAGTTTCTGGGCCTCCTGATGAGATAAAGATGTGGGGCCTCTACTTCCTATCCTATGTCTCTCTGTACAGTTGAATATAATAGTATTTACTGCATTTTGTAAATGTGACAGTGAATTCAGACCTGTACTCAGCACTGTACTGTACTGCTAAAATTAAAAACAGTTATAATATGTAAAATAAACAAGAACTGACTGTATAGTCCAGGAAACTATATGTAATATTTTCTAATAACCTAGATGGGAAAAGAATCTTAAAAACAATAAATATGTATATTCAATTAATCCTCACATTGTTGTGAAATTGGAATGACTAGCCCTATTTTAGAGATGAAATTTAACACTTAATAGTCATCCAGTAGTAATTACAAACTGGCTTTTTAATTATAAACCTTATGCCATGTTTCTCCCTAATGGCAAGGTTTAGTAAGTTTAGGTTATCTTATTTTTTTAAAAAAAATCACAAACTAATATCTGTCAGTTTAATGTATGTTTCCCAGATCTGTTCTGTTTGTATTTATAAACTGCATTAGCTGTCAATTGTCTAAAATTGGGGAATTCCACTTTAAAAATCTGAATTTCTAGCTCATAGTGAATAATCACATCTTGCAACCCAGAGCTCAACATCTTAGAATGCACTGGACCTGAGTAGCAATCGTTTCTTTTAGACAAAACCCTTAAATACACCACAGCCCTCATCATTTGAAAGTAGCAATTACCACCCATCATTTTATACCTAGCCCAAGTAAGACTCAGGTACCCATCATATTTCTTCTTGGCCACTGTAGACTATGAACTGATACGATAACCCTGAGATATTATTTTTTGGGTTTCTGCTATAACAGATTACCATAATTTCAGTGGCTTAAAACAATATCTGTTATTTATCTCACAGTTAGAAATCTGGATACAGCATGGCTTAGCCTGGTTCTCTGCTCCAGGTTTGCTGCTGCTGCTCCAGGTTCAACAAGGACAAAATCATCGTGTAGCAGGGCTGAGTGACTCTTTGGAGGCTCTGGAGATAGATCTGCATCCAGCTCAAATTGTTGGCAGAATTCAGTTCCCTATGGTTTTAGCACTGAGATCCTTATTTCCTTGCTAGCTGTAAGTTACAGGCATTTCTCAGCTCCTAGAGGTACTCACATGGCCTGACTCATGGCTCTCCACCTGTGCCTGAAAACTAACAGTGGCCGGTCCAGTTCTTCTCAAACCTAACATGTCTCTGACCTCCCTTTCTGCCTCATCTCTCTTCTGCCTTCCTCTTTTTATTTTAAGGGATCCTGTGGAAGTGACTGAAGTGACCTAGCATGCACACATGATTACACTGGGTCCATAGATAATCCAAGAAAACCTTTGCATTTTAAACTCAACTGATTAGTAACTTTGATCTACAAAGTCCATTCACAGCAGTATGTGGATTCATATTTGATTTAATAGCCAGGGGATAGGAATCTTGGGGAAATATCTTTAGAGGTCTACCTACCACACCTGATCTAGTCTAACTTTTTCATTTTAAATGAGAAAGCTAAGACCCAGAAAGGTGAAGCCAACAGATTCAAGGTTGCATGGGTGAGCACTGAAGAACCAAAACTCCAGGGCAGCTCCTGAATTCCTAATCTAGATATGTCATTCAGATAGCTTGTCAGAGTTTATAAACAACAACAAAAAAAAACATCCAAACAAACCTCGATAACATTACTTTACTTGTATAAATGAAAAATAAAGTATGTAGTATTGTCAAGTACCAGTACTCTGAGACCAGCTTTAATGAACAGAACAGCTTATATTGGACCCAATAATTACTTACATGCAAATAATTCTTAGCAGAACAGCTTTAAAAAATCTTAGGCAAAGTTTTTAAATGTTTAAAAATGTGTCTATAATAGTAAAATGGAAATATTATATACTTCATATGGATACAGGAAGGATTAATTGAGATAATGCAAAAAGTATTAGCAAAGCAACTGGTCATAGATACTTGTTGTGTTTGCCTCCCAAGAACATACTCCCTATTCTCAGGGTAACAGAGACCCTGTTGTACCCCATGAATCTTGTACCCTTCAGCCCCTTCTACATAGTCTTACAAAGATTGTCAGTCAAGATCCTTGGCCCATTTGTAAAGAATGAGTGGGCATATTACCAAACCCATGAATCAGAAATCCTCCAAGGAATCTGAATCATGAGTAGAATAACCCAAAGATTACACTGGAGACTAAACATATTGCCAAAAATGACACAAACAGTGTGACACACACAAAATAAATTTTTAAAAATATGCTCAAGACCTCTATAATGAAAATCAAAAATATCTGCTGGGAGAAATTAAAGAAGACCCAAATTAATGGATAAACATATTATATTCATGGATTAGAAAACTCAATATTTATAGGATTCCAAATCTCTTCAAATCTACTGAAGACTCATTGACGTCTTACAAAAATTCCAACAGCCTTTGTATAAATTTACAAGCCAAGTCGCAAACGGATTCAAAAGGAACTAGAATACCCAAAGCAACCTTGAAAGAGTGTTGGAGGATCAATTTCAAGGAAAACTTGGTCTACAAAATTATAGTACACTTCGAGATAAATAAATGTATGGTGACAGATAGTCACTAGATTTGTGGTAATCACTCTCAGTGCATACAGGTGTTGAACCATAATGTTATATACCTGAAACTTACACAATAGTTTTAAAAATATAGAAATAGACTAATGGAACATAATGTAGAAGTCATAAATGGAGTTACACTTAATCAATTGATTTCAGTAAGACTGAATCTATGAAGTCAGAATAAATCAAGTGTGTTCTGCAGATGCCATTTATATAAAATTCAAGAACAGGAAAAACTAATCTCTGATGATAAAAATCAGCAGGTGGTTGCATCTGGGTAGGGAGATTGCTTGGAAGGAAGCAAGAGCCAATATTCTGCAGTGTCGAAAATATTTTCTTTCTTGATTGGAGCCATGGTTACCTGAGCAAACTGATTTTCAAAACTCCTCAAACTGTATACTTAAGATCTGTACATTTTACTGTATGTAAATCAAGTTATGATAAATAACCATATATTTCTTTTTTAAAGGATGCAAAGAAGAAACCAATGTCATTTAAAAATTATAATAATTTCTATCACAGTGTTCCTTTATAGCAAACATTTTTAAACTTAAGGCTTAATGACTCTTTCTTAAACACCATTTTTAGCTTTACATTACTCCCCCACTTCATTGATGCCATTTGATTTTTTTTCCTTTTCGTGCTAAACAGCTCTCTAGCTCAGCATCGTCTTCTATGACATGCATTATTCAGGCACTGCACCAAATTAGAGAAAGTGGATATTCCTAAACCTGATTACACGGTGTAAAAATAAAGGCCTTACTATTGACTCTGGGAACTATGTGAACAAATTAAACATGGATTAGTAGAGCAGGGGGGAATGGTAGCCACAGTTAGGGCTTAATAAGGTGATGCATGGAGTTCATTAGCATGGAATGGAATTTATCAGAAGAAGTTCTCAGAACATTATTAATTAAACCCCCATCAAATAGATGCATTCGATTAATAGTATCCCATTCTGAGTTTAAACATCAACATTAATTAACCCCATAATTGATACATTTCCCAGCCATGTGAGAACATTAGTCACATTAATCAAAAAAGATCACAATATTAATAAAAATAAATTGAGTAGCAAATGGGAAAGAGACAATGTCATCCTTCAGCCCATCCTATTTTAATTCATTTTTGTAAATGGCATTGGGAAAAAATGCTGGGTAATACTATATTACAGAGGAAACCTTTTTTCAATTGATAAATACATGTGTTGTTTTTTTTTTCTGTTTTGCCACTAGTATAATGCATTTCAGCAAGGTACTATAGCTCTCTGCACCTGTTTCTATATCTCTAAAATAATCATACTTGAAAGATCATTGCTAGTTTCTCTTACATCTCTGAATTCTAACTAAGCACTACCCCGCTCATGTTTCACTTATATATACATACCTATGCATATGTATTTTTGCATATGTATGTGATGGTTTTGTAGATTTATACAGGAGTCAGCCAACTTTTCCTGTAAAGGACCAGATAGTATATATCTGAGACTTTTTAGGTCATATAATCTCTGTTGCAAGTACAGAGGTACTGTAGCATGAAAGTAGCCAAAGATAACATGTAAATGAAGGAGCTTACCTATGTTCAAAGAAAACTTAATTTATGCACACAGAAATCTGAATTTTATATAATTTTCATGTGTTATAAAATATTCTTCTGTTTTTCAACCATTTGAAAGTGTATATATCTTCTATTAATGCATATATATGGAATCTAGAAAGATTGTATAGATGATCTTATTTGCAAAACAGAAATAGAGAGATGTAGAAAATAAATACATGGACATCAATGAAGGAAAGGAGGGTGGGAGGAACTGGGAGATTGGGTTTGATATATATATATATATACTATTGATACTATATATACAATAGATAACTAATGAGAAATTGCTGTTTACTGACATAAAGAGGTTCACAAATCTAGCCTACCATGTGCTTTTGTAGAATTTGCAAACTAAGAGTGGTTCGTACATTTTTTTTAAATTTTTAATTAAACATCTTTTATTGGCATATAGTTGCTTTACAGTGTTGTAAGCTTCTCCTATACAGCAAAGTGAATCAGCTATACATATACATATATTCCCTCTTTTCGTATTTCCTTCCCATTTAGATCACCACAGAGCACTGAGTAGGGTTCCCTTCCCTGGTGGCTCACACAGTAAAGAATCTGCCTGCAGTGCAGGAGACCTGGGGTCGATCCCTGGGTCGGGAAGATCCCCTGGAGAAGGAAATGGCAATCCACTCCAGTATTCTTGCTTGGGAAATCCTGTGGACAGAGGAGCCTGGCAGACTACAGTCCATGGGATCGCAAAGAGCCAAACACAGCTGAGTGATTAACATTTTCATTTCACTTTATGCCAGCAGTATAAGCAGCACATACACATGAACACACTTATCTGTTCGAGTAGATAATTCTGTATCAAGTAATTCATGCAGCCGCAACAAGGTCACTTGCAATGTGTAGATGAGATACAAGACCACTTCCACAAAAATAATAACTAACTCTTTGTGTTTTCACACTGTTGTAAATTGAATGGCTGGATCCAATTCTTCACCCTCCACATAGACTCACGCTGTGTGTTTCTATCCCTATAGCTGGGGTGTATTTTTCTTACCCTTTGACTTTCGGCTCAGCCCTGTGTCTTGCTTTAGGCGACAAGACATCTGTAAATGTGATGGAAATAGAGACTTGAAATGCACATGTGTAGTTCAGCTTGATCTCTTATGCTAGCATGTTCTCTTCCCATCAGTATGGAAAGAAAATTCCCCAGCTGGCCCACATTCCCCAAAGAGGATGACACGCAGGAACAGATCAAATCCTGCAGCCTTCTATGTGAAGCAAAGCATCCAACCCCACCCAACCACAGATCTGTGAAAACAAGTTACTTGTGGAGGACAGACTCTAAAAATGAGCTTCAATATAAGGAAGGAGGGAAGGGAAAATGACCAATGTTACCTCTTTCTTGGATAATCAGCATTCTCTCCTCAGGCAATTAACTTCTGTACTAGAGATCATCTGACTGCTCAATGTATCTCAAGAAGACAGAACTCACACACTGTGGGGCCATGTCTCCTTCAACCTCAGGAGTGGAAAAGAGGAGCTGGAAAATTAAGTGTGTGTGGCAAATAGGCCTGACTGTGTAGAGGAAACCAGAGAGGAGAACCCAGAACTCCCAGGTAAGTGACATCTTGTCCCAGAAAGATGTCTCAGAAGCTGGCTTAGACCAATAAACCCACCATAGTTTCCATCTCCATCAATGCCTGTCAACTCAAACCTCAGATATGTCCACAGTTGGACTTAAAAACCCTCAAAGCTGACATCTGCAGTACCCAACATGGACAGGTCTTTAATAAATACACAATCTTACCTATGAATTTGCCTATGAATTTGGTCCTGGCTTTTAGACTTTTTAAGAGAGAGAGAAAGGGAAAGAGAGAAAGAGCAAGAGGAAAAAAATGAGGAGGGAGGGAGGGGGAAAAAGAGAGACAGGGAGAAAGAGGAAAGGTGGGAGGGAGGGAGAAGGAGACTAGTCAACAGATCAGATGTATGTTCTGCAAAGCCTGAAATACGTATTATCTGGTGCTTTACACAGTCTTCTGACCACTGGCCTAGTCCATGAACAGTCCACACCTTTGTAGACCTAGATAATCCCTAAAGGATTTGCTAGACAATGTTTGTGAAAGAAAGCCATTTTCCTTGTGGTGGATTTTCAAGTTTTGGATAATTTTCTTGACACTATCGTCCATGCTGTCCTACCGGAACAGCTGTGAGTGTCAGTTTGGCCAATAATGCAGTTAGTAACCTCTAGAAGCCCATGCATGTATAAAGTGGTGTCGTGCCTTCAGTGAAAGGTTGATGGTTTTCAGAAGTAATACTTCAGGGTCTGACAAGGTTGCCCAAGATTGACTCTTCAAAGATAACTAGAATCTGGAAGCAAGATGTGTTCGCCTCCACGTGAAGTTTCAATCCCATTCTCATAAATGAAAAAAACTACACTTCCGTCCTTCAGGACTGGCTCATAAATCATTAAGAATACTGGATCTTTGACTGAATTTTAACTTTTTTTTGCAACTATTCAACTGCTTTCAACACAACAGCACTGTCTTCCCTCCCCCACAGCCCAATTACGATGCATCATAACCACCCTGGTATATTAAACTTTTTTCATGCAGACCAAGACTTCCTGAAGCTATTAATATGTTTTCTTAAAAATGAGGGTGATTAATAAAATTAAGCAACTCTTTCTGGTTGCCCGCTCCAAAAGAAAACTCCTACTGATAATATATGAAAATCCATTCCAGCTTTCTGAAATACACTATTTATCTCCATTAGTTCATTTACTGGTATCTATTGACCTCCCACTGGGTATGAAACATCCTGCCACATATTTTAGCAGATGGAAAAGTAAAAAGATTTCATCCGTGTCCCTGAGAAGATTAAAATCTGTTTAGAGAAATGCAGAGCATATAGCCACAAGGGCAAACCCAAGAAATGCAAAATCCAAAGGATGGTAGCATCCACGGCGACATGTCCTCGTGTTTGGACTCAGAATAGCGTAAGTGTAAAATTTCAGGAAGTAGTCAGAGAGGTTGCCCATTTCATAAGTATCTTCACGAACATTTGGTACTATTATGATACATCCAAATATTTCACATAAAAGAGAGATGGCATGGGTTTTCTTGGAAAGGTCTGACGCATTGGCAGACCTCAATCCTCATTGTCATGTGGCAACAATCAACGTGATAGATTCTTCCTTCTCAGAGGGTGAATGAGAAGAACAGAAACATGGGAGCTTGTTAGAAACAGGAAATCTCAGCCCTCTACCCCCATCCCAAAACTACAGCCCCAGAGACAACTATACCCCCAAGCACAGGAAAGTGTTAAGAAACACTGAGCTATAGCAGCATTATTTACAACAGCCAGGACAAGGAAGCAATGTAAATGTCCCTTAACAGAGGAATGGATAAAGAAGATGTGATACATATATACAATGGGATAAATAAATATATACTCAGCTATAAAAAAAAAAGAATGAAATAATGGCATCTGCAGCAAGATGAAGGGGCCTAGAGATTGTCATACTGAGTAAAGTAAGTCAGTAAGAGAAAGATAAATACCATATGACATTGTTTATTTGTGGACTCAAAAAAAGAGGTATAAACTTATCTACAAAATAGAAGTAGAGTCACAAATGTAGAAAACAAACTTATGGTTACCAGGGGGAAAGAGTGGAAGGGATAAATTGGGATATTGGGATTAATATATATACTACTATGTATAAAATAGATAACTAATAAGAAGCTGCTGTATAGCACAGGGAACTCTACTCAATACTCTAATAGCCTATGTGAGAAAAGAATCTAAAAAAGAGTGGGTATGTGAATATGTATAATTGACTCACTTTGCTATACAGCAGAAATTACAACATTGTAAATCAACTCTACTCCAATAATAATTTAAAAAAAAAAAAGTGGAAGCACTGAGCTAGACCTGGGCAAGGTCAGTAGATAGATGTGCTTTCTAGCTGCTATGGTCTTCACCCCTCTATTTTCCCTCACATCTGGTCTTCACTTATTTACATTACCTGCTTAGCCCAGATAAATATTCCAGTTTTCATCCCTAATCCATACCCCTTGGTCTATCAAGCAAAGTCATCCAGAACTGTATTTCAAAACCTGCCCTCACGGCTTCCTAGCCCAAAACCTTCTTTTCCACTCACTCTCTGATACATCTGTCTTCCTGTCGCTTTGCCCATCATTTCTTTCACCTGGAACACCCTCCTCTGAGGGCACCAGGCCTGACACAGAGCAGGAATTTGGTAAGTGGTTGTTTTGTTCATCCATTTACTTATTCACATTTGAAGGCATATTCATAGACACAGTTCTCATTCCTAATTCATGAGATTCTTCTAATGTCAATTTTGCTCACATCTGTGGGCTTCCCTGTGGCTCAGATGGTAAAGAATCTGCCTGCAATGCAGGAGACCGGGCTTTGATCCCTGGGTTGGGAAGATACCCTCGAGAAGGGAATGGCAACCCACACTAGCATTTGTACCCCTAGCCCCCAGAACAGAGCCACGCATATAGTAGGCATTCAGTGATGAAATTACAAATGTAGAAACAAATACACCAGTAAGCGGAGGAATGTCCTATTAAAGGCAGAACTTTGGGCCACAAATATTTATTATCCATCAGGTACTGTGCTAGATCCTGAGGGTGCGAGGTAAATAAGATACTGTCCCTATTCTCGGTGAGTTCTCAGTACATCTGAAGAGCCTAACAAATAAAACATAATTGCAACCACAAGGGAATCTGAGCAGTAAGAGAAGAGTAGCTCTAATCTATTGCTTTAATAATGCTGGATAACAAACAACCACAAAAGCTCAGTGGCATGTTACAATTATTACCTATTGTTCATGAATCCAAGGTGGTCAGCTAGGCAGCTTTTTTATTCTTGGCTGGGCTTGATTATAGACTGAATTGACTGGAGGTCAGATGCTTTTGGCTAAAACGACTGGCTCATAAAACCATTCTCCCAGGAAAAGAATCTAGTGTTGCACCAAAGAAACTACATCTGTCTTGGGTCATGACCTTGTTTCACAATACATGAACTATCACCCCTGCCATGTATGTTCACCTGGCAATACTTCTTGGGGATGCCCTTGGCTTTGAACCCTAAAACAAGCTGCAGAGATGGTTCAAAAGATGTGGTTCAGTGCTGTGGGAGCTGACCTTCGAAGGAATCCTAGTAGGAATGTGGTGAATACTTTTCATTTCTTTGTGGAATGACTCGAAACTAACAGAAACACTCAATAGCTTTATCAAGTCTTTCTTTGTACTATGTCTGCTAATAGATCACTGGCCAAAGAAAGTCACATGATAAATCCAGAAGCAAAGGATAAGCAAATAGAGCTCCTTTGTGATGAGAGTGATAGAGGTAGAGTAGGATAATTAAATAGTTTAAAAATCCCACTAGGGGATTAAAGAGAGAAGGGGGATTTTAAGGGAGTTTGAGAGACTGTTGTAAGCTAAAGACCACTCAAGGAAAGAATCTAGTAACCTAGCAACAACTTACAACACCTTGAAGGAAGACCAGGTGCATTCAAGTGCCAGGCACACTGAACCATACGCCTTGATAGTTAAAACGCAAGACAACAGATAAGAATCTTGTTACATGAGGTTAATGGTCCTTGAAGAGTAGCAATTTTGCATGTAGCCAAGACAGCAATATAGGTGAAAGGGGAAAGGAACTAGGGGAAAGGGGAAAGGAATAGGTAAAAGGGGGCATTATACCGAAACCTGAGACAAATTACCATATTTCAGTATATGTTACTATCATTTTCCTAATGTACACATGATTCAAATAGCACCATGACAGTCCCATTAGACCATATAACGTAAAAGGAGGCACTAATGATGGAAGCCTTGACATCTGTCCAAAAGTGAGGAAGAAGGTGGTTTACCCTCCTCACTTTTTCTTGGATTATAAAAAAGTAGCCCTCGTTGTTCTCAGGGCTGTGTTCCCTTGCCTGCCTGCTTGGGTCTCTCATAAGCCTCCTATGCTAACTCACTCTTGGTCTATCACTTTGTCTCACTCTGAGTTATTTCTGCATAAAGGAAAAAGAACCTGAGCTTCAGTAAGTCCTGATGCCCAAGAGAGTGGGTTGGAGTCTCCTATTAAGTCAGGGTTTGTCCACAGTCCCATCCAAGGAGGATGGTGACTTCAGGAGGAGCTTTGAAGTCGCATGGCAAAGGCCATGAATACCAAGGGGAGGAAGAATTGGTCCGTTTTTGTTACTGACTACAGGGAGCGTGAAAAAGTGCTATAGGCAGGAGCTTAAAATCTAAACACAGGAGAGTGATTTTGGAAGCTTTTCCATGCCACAATCCCAAGATCATTTTTTTTTCCTAAATACTGTCTCAACCAGAAAGAACACTGCCATTCAAAGGCATAAAAAATAAAAAAATCATTGTGCCTTTTCAGTGTCTCAGGGTCTGTGCTGGGCATGCCCTCACTCAGCTCTCCTCCTAACAACTCTAATCTGAGTATGACTACTCCAGTTATAGAAGAAGAAACTGAGGGTCAGAGAAGTTCCATAGCCTGCTCAAGCTTGCACAGCCAAGACTCAAGCCAGGATTCCAGCACTCTAGAGCCTTTCCTCCCCTCAGCTACATCACAGAGGAGATTATGGAAGAGACTGTATCATGGCTTTCACCTATAGAACATTTCTGGCCAAACGTAGAGTGCCAAAAATTAAAATTTCAGTGAAGGAACCACCAGGGGTAAATTACAGCACAGGCCAGCCATGAAATTGCAGTTGTATATTTCTAGCGCCATTGTATACTAACAGACAAGGCCTATTGGTTTTCCTTTCCCTGCATTATTGAATTTTGAAGTTGCTTCCTTGGTTCAAAAAGTTCTGATGCCTTTTGTGTTGTGTCAGTCACAAAACAAATTCAAGTAATCCCAAAGATGCTAATAATCAAACATCAACCAAAGAAAAGGGCTGTGTGTTTTCATTCTGCGAGGAACGCATTTTTAATGAAACCGTTTCACGTCTCAAGTATGAAATCTACAGCCTGAGTATTCCTTTCTATCACTCTGTTCTGGTGGTTCATTGTCAGCCTTTGCTCAAGATACAGAAAAGGAAGAAACCAAGTACATCAACTGGAGCTTTTAAGGTGCCTTGATGCTTACTTGTCATCAGAGAAAACATTCTTCCCCTAAAAGACTGAATTCTCACATGGTACAATCCATTTACTCTCTCTCTTGAAATATGCAATTTTCCATCTGTTCCAGGAATTGGCACCCATCCATGTCTGGCATGGAGTAAAAAGCTCAAACCATCAAATAAAGACTTGCCTCAGCAATTCTTTCAAATTCCCCAGTGGAACTTCTAAAACAGCCCACTTTTCAAAGTGGCACAACAAGCAATGAGCCATTTAGTGATTCAGCTGGAAATACAAAGCCCGGGCTATTTATCCTCAAGAATTTCCAGAAGGTTAAAAACAAAAACAAACAAAAAATCCCAGTAAGGAGGGAAGAAAAAGATAATCTTTTCTAATGATCTACACAAGGATGGCAAAAGGCTTCACCTCACGTGACAACTCCAGTCAAATAGGAGTTCTGCCTGAACTGCTGGATTGAGAGAAATGTTAAAATCAGACCTGGCCATAATGGGCAATGTGCCATGATCAGTTAGTAATGTTTGCACAAATAATGGTGAGTGGAAGCCTATATGACATCCTGCATTCCTCCTTCCAAAAATCAGAGTTGTTCAAAAGTTCATTCATCTGGAGTTATCTAGTATGTTTTATTGTATGTGGACAATTGAAAAGTGTCTTTTAATGCCCAGCATAACTGGGGCTTCTCTGCTGGCTCAGTGGTAAAGAGTTCGCCTGCAATGCAGGAGACATGGGTTTGATCCCTGGGTCAGGAAGATCCCCTGGAGAAGGAAACAGCAACCCACTGCAGTATTCTTGCCTGGGAAATCCCATGGAGAGAGGAGCCTGGTGGGCTACAGTCCATAGGGTCACAAGAGTCAGACACGACTTAGCAACTACCCCACCACCACAGCTGATGGCATTAAAGAAATTACAGTATGTATCAGCAGTTTTCCACAATGGGCCCTACTCAGCAAAGTGATTGAGGATTTTCTCTAGACAGCTATGTAAGAAACCTATAACATGCTCACATCCTTATTGCTCACATCCAAGCTCCATAAAATTGGCTTCACCCAATTGGATTTCTCTTTAAAAACAAATAGTTCTTTCCTATTCGCACCCCACAGTTTAGAAATTGAGTGCCATAAAATGACTGTGTAATCATGTCTTTCTGAAGCCCCAGAATCCAATCAGTGGCTTTTTGCTAGACACGTGGTCAGACAATACTGACAGCCTTGTTCAATAAAAAGAATACACCACAGCTTATGTCTCTAAGAACAGCATCAGATCATTAGGTAGAAATTAACTGCCTTTCTTGTCTGGTACCTCATTAAAGCTCAAAAATAATAGTTGTTCTGACTAGTTAGCACTATTGTACATCTCTGAGTATCACCTGGAGTGGCTTCATAAGAGAAACAACCTTAATGATTGATACCAGCAGACCTGGGAACAAATGATGCTTTGTTCATTAAAGAAATGTTGGAGTGCATGGTGACATGCCTGCTGTTGGTGGAACCAGACAGTTCTTGCCTTAATCGACATCTACGTAAGATGTGCTGAGAAGCCTCTAAAGTCTCTCTTCTCTCCTTTCTTCCTTTCCGTGTTCTTTCCTTCCCTTTTTACTTTACTCAACTTTTTTTTTTTCACCCTTCGTCTTTTCCTTCCTTTTTTAAAAAAAACTTTTTTGCTTTATTTCCTTCCTCTCATCTTTCTACACCAATTAACCTATTTCCAACCACTGAGACTATGAGTTTTGAGTTCAACATGTATCAGGAGTGCCCCTTGGAACTTCTCTGATGATCCAGTGGTTAAAATTCTACACTTCCACTGGAGGGGGTGTGGGTTTGATCGCTGGTCAGGGAAGTAAGATCCCACATGCTGTGCGGCATGACCGAAAAATAAAAATTTGCTGCATGACACAGGGAACTCAAACCTGGGCTCTGTAACAACCTGGAGGGGCGGGATGGGGAGGGAGATGGGAGGGAGGTTCAAGAGGGAGGGGATATATGTATACCTATGGCTGATTCATGTTGATGTTTGGCAGAAACCAACACAATATAGTAAAGCAATTATCCTTCAATTAAAAATAAATTAATTAAAAAATTTTTATAACAGTGAAGCTGATCAACAAGACAGCTCTCAGATCCTTTTCAGAGAAGGGCTCTGCCACTGTCTGGGGAGAGATACGGAGCAAGAGGAGCCAGACTGGGCCATCCAGGCTCCTCCTAGCTGGTGGTGCTTCCATTGCTGAAACAGAATATGAGAAAATTCTGGCTTCCACAGTCTTAAAGCTTCACCCCAAATTAAGTGATAAACTGTGGCTCAAGGAAGATTCAGAAGGAAAGTAACTTTCATCCACATTCTATTTCTTTTTAAAAAAAAATTATTTTAATAGGATGTGGAGGAAATCTCATGCCACCCCTTGGTTGCACTCATATCAGCCTCTTGCCAGCTTGCAGAGTGCCATGGGCTGCCCACTCAGTAAACAAACCCATACAGAGGGGGCTAAGGGTCTCCTTCAACCTGCAGTTTAGACCAGTGGGTGAGGAATACCCTAAGTGGTCTAGTGGTTAAGACTCTGTGCCTCCAGTGCAGGGGGTGTGGGTTCAATCCCTACTCATGGAACTAGAATTTCACACACTAAGTGGCAAGGCCAAAATATTTTTTTAATTAAAATAAAAACACAATAAACTGGTGGTAGGTCATGGCTGAGTCTCACAGCAGAAGAGTCACTGGAGTCCACAAAGCATGTCAGCCCCTCCCTCTGACGGAGCCCCTGTCTTGTGTTCTCGCTGGATTCTAGTCCCTGTAAGCCTGGCCGGACTTCCCGAGAGAAAGATTGAGGCTCGAAACCTGGATCTGTGCCTAAGTTATTCTTAAAAGATCACCTTTATCAAGGACTTATACACACCAACATTGTTGCAAAAATGAATCCCTTTTAATTTTTCACAGCAAACTTCTAAGGTGAGAACTGTTGCTGTTGCAGTGTAACAGGTGTGGAAACTGTGGCCTCTATGTATGTTTGTTTGCCTGAGGTCACACAACCAGAAGTGAGGTCACACAACTTCAAGCAAAGCATCCAGCTCCATTGCCCTTGTTCTTGGTCCATATACGTCACTGACTTCCTTAAAAAGCTTCAAAACGAGTCTGTACAAAGACTAACCAGTACCCATCCTCCCAGGCACAGCTCAAGCTTCCTTTTCTCTGTGATGTCTTTTCTTTTTTTTTTTTTTTTTTAATTTTTATTTTTGCTTTATTTTACTTTACAATACTGTATGAGTTTTGCCATATGTTGACATGAATCCACCACGGGTGTACATGCGTTCCCAAACATGAACCCCTCTCCCACCTCCCTCCCCATAACATCTCTCTATTGACCCACCTGTGTGACTCCCCACAGAATATGGATTAGCAGGGATTTCTACTTGTACTGAATTTTCACTTTCTAACCATCTTCTCTGTCTCCCAACTAAACTGTGAACCTTTTGACCTTGAGGCTCAAAACACTTCCCTGCACTTCATATATTTGTCCAAAAAGCATAGAATTTCTCCAGCCTGGCATCTCAGAGTCACACAGGGGCCTCGTTCAAATACAGACAGCTGACCCCTGTCCCTGGACTGCTGCAACATTCTCTCCAGGAAGGGTCCCAGCATCTATGCAAGTTCTTCTGAGGCAAAGCCAGGCATGGAAACCACTTAACTACAGTATCTGAAACAGGTTTGCAGATTACAGTTTTCTCAGGGTATATGCCCAGGAGTGGGATGGCTGGGTCATATGGTAGCTCTATTTTTAGTTTTTTAAGGAATCTCCATATTGCCATACTGTTCTCCATAGTGGCTGTATCAATTTACATTCCCAACAGTGTGTATGTGGAATGTAAAGAAAATAAAAGCACAGATGAACCTATTTGCAGGGCAGAAATAGAGAACTGACATAGAGAATGGACTTGTGAACACAGGAGGGGAAGGAGAGGGTGGGATGAACTGGGAGACTGGGATTGACATATATACCCTGCCATGTGCCAAACAGATGGCTAGTGAGAGCCCGCTGTGTAGCACTTGGGGCTCAGCCTGATGCTCTGTGATGACCTAGAGGAGTGGGACGGGGGTGGGAGGGGGGCCCAGGAGGGGAGGGATATATGTCTACACATAGCTGATTCACTTCCTTGTGCAGTAGAAACAAAACATTGTAAAGCAAATATCCTCCAATAAAGTAAATAAATAAGAAAATTAAAACAAAAGGGGTTTAAGGAACTCTCTTCTTAAACTGGCAAAGGAATCTAGCCAAAGACATTTTTCATGACCATGCTACCAATTCTTCCTACCTCCCAGATCCCCTGCTTAGAGGAGAAGTCTGAGTGGCCCCTTTGTGCCCTCAAGTGACCCAGACCCAGGACAGTACTAGCCCTTGAGTTAAGAGGCAGAGCTTGGCCTGATAGAAGGTCAGACTCACACACACATCCCAGGCAAAGTTAAACTGTGCTGAGTGCTGTCACAGAACTGTGTACACGATGCTTCTCTAAAGAAGAGGAAATTGGGAAGGCTGCTCCAAGGAGGTTACCCTGGTGGAAGGATGAATACCTGTTAAATGAATGGGAATGGGGATGGGTTTGGGAAAAAAACCCAAGAATATGTATGAAAACAAGAAGAGGCAGTCAGAAATATCTGGGATTAAAAAAAACAAAACAAATAACCTTTAAATACCATTCACAGGGAACTAGTTATAAATGATAAAATAAGCTACACAGTGGAATACTACACAGATACAAGAAATGAATGCAATAGAATTAGATATGCTAATATAAGATAATCTCCAAGATACAGTATTTAAAAAAAAAAAGCAAAGTACAGAGCCCTGTGAATTGTATAATCCCACTAGTGCTAAAGAAAAATACAGGGCATGGGAGGTGAGAAGACTGTGCCTACACACACATTCATAAAACCTTTGCCTAAGTAAGAATACTTCTGGAAATAAAAATGAAATACACTGGAAAGAGTGATTGAGGATACGAGGCAAGAGAAAGAATGTCTTACAACGTGTTTTTCATATTGAGATGCTAATGCGTGCATATTGATTCTTTGTTTAAAAATGGATTAAGTATTTTTAATTAATTTTTATTGGAGTATAGTTGATTTACAATGTTGTGTTAGTTTCTGTTGTACAACAAAGTAAATCAGCTATACATACACACACGCCCACTCTTTTTTAGATTCTTTCCCCATATAGCTCATTACAGAGTACTGAGTAGAGTCCCCTGTGCTATACAGTACGATCTTATTAATTATCTATTTTATATATAGCAGTGAGTATATATCAATCCCAAGCTGCCAATTTATCCCTCCTGTCTTCTTCCCTCTTGGCAACCATAAATTTGTTTTCTACATCTGTGACTCGATTTCAAAGTATTTTAAATGTATGCTGTTAGAGATCAAATAAAGGGAAAATAAATGCCATGTAACAAATTGTTCCTCCCTCTTAGAAAGTGTCCCATCACTAGGGGGCCCAAATAGAACCTTGACTACTGCCAGACCAGATGATGCAGACAGGGAATGAGGTGGATTCAAGCATTGATATTAGCTGGATGAGATGCCCTTCTTGGTACCAAAGCGCCAGGAGGCTCTCAGACTCTGCATGTGAACATCTATAGGCAGAGCTTGCATCACCGAATTCAATGAAAGGAGCCCATCATCAGTACTCCATGAAGTCACTGAGTCCATAACTTATTAGAATGTCACCTTCTGAAAGTCTGCAAATAAATAATAAAGCCACACTTAACCAAGATTTAAATAAATTTGTGTCAACAAACACACTATGGGTCAGAATCACTACTTTCAACACTGTCAGGCAGCATCTACTATAAATATTTTTTCTCGCGTAGGCTACTCCTCCGTTCTGTTGAAAATGGCTTGCCCATTGCCCCTGACCACCTCCCTCCAGCCCAGGGAGCAGGCATCTTCTCCTTATGCTCACCAGGGCGGCAGAGCCTTTGTGATATGATCATTTAGCTTTCTCGGGAAATTTCCTTCGAGCTCCTCATTGTTGGAAAAGAAATTTTCTCCACTGCCTGAAACCCACTGGTGGGTGTAATTCAAGGCATTATGCCTCAGGGAAGAACATTAATAAAATTTGGAAACAATGAAGAAACTGTGGGTTCTGAGTGAATCAGTATGTGATTAGCAGCCCACATTGAAGTGAAGTCGCTCAGTCGTGTCCGACTCTTTGGGACCCCATGGACTATAGCCTACCAGGCTCCTCCGTCCATGGGATTTTCCAGGCAAGAGTACTGGAGTGGGGTGCCATTTCCTTCTCCAGGGGATCTTCCCAACCCAGGGATCGAACGCAGGTCTCCTGAATTGTAGGCAGACTCTTTACCATCAGAGACACCAGGGAAGCCCCAGCAGCCCACATTATCAGATTTAAAATATGAACACAAGAGCGCCCTGTGGCTAACCTGCAAGGTTAAAGTACCAATCCCAGCACCCCGTCCCCTGCCCTGGGCTGTGGCAGCAAATACTATCTCCAAAGGCCTTATGTCAGTGTCATTAATTTACTGGTTGTATTTCCTGTCTATCGGGAACTTCAGTTTTTCAGAAAACTATAAATTGATGAATGTGAGATCACTGACTCAATGGACATGAATTTGAGCAAACTCCAGGAGATAGTGAAGGACAGGGAAGCCTGGTGTGCTGCAGTTCATGGAGTCACAAAAAGTCAGAAACGATTTAGCAGCTGAACAGGAACAATGTGGTAAAGTCCCTAAAGCGACACCAAAGGCATGGGGGTTTCATGAGTACATTTCATGATCAATGAAATGTTTCTTGAGCAGCTACCATATACAGCAGACATTCAGGGACACGTAGTTGATGTTTCATCAAAATAAGTCATTGTTCTATGCGATATTTCTCCAACTATAGGCTTCTCACACTTTCTACCCTAGTGGAAATAGTCTCCTATCTTTCAAGATTCTACTCCTCCTTCAAGGAATCCTGCCTCTTTCAACAGTATCCCTGATTCCCTGATATCTTTCTCCTTTGAGACCCCATAGTGCTTTGTATGCTCTTGAGAGTATATTCCATGAATGTCACGATATAATAGTTCCCTGTATTTATTCCTTATTCTCCTTCCCAGAGGGGAGGATCCTGATTGCTTGATCAGGATCTCTGCCCATGCAGTGCCCAGCACAGAGCCTTAGAAACAGCAAGCTCTCAAAATTTTTCAAGTAAAGAAGAGAAATTATCGGACTTCCTTTGTAGTCCAGTGGTTAAGAATCCATCCATCAACGTGGGGGACAAAGGTTTGACCCCTGGCCCAGGAAGATCCCACATGCTGCGGGGCAACTAAGCCCATGTGTTACAACTCCTGAGCCTGAGCTCTACAGCCCGTGCTCTGCAACAACGGAAGCCACTCCTGTGAGACGCCCACACACCACAGCAACGAGTAGCCCCTGCTCACCTCCCCACTAGACAAAGCCCTTCCACAGCAACAAAAATAAATAGATAAATACAAAAAAAAAAAAAAATTAACTGTCAGAAAACTAAAAAAAAAGAAAGAAATTACCATGAGATGTTTGTAGAGAACTGAATAGTGGCCCCCAAAATATATGTCTGCCTAGAACCTGGGAATATGCTTATTTGGGAGAAGGGTCTTTGCAAATAAGTGAAGGGTCTCAAGACAAAATCACCCTGCATTAACCACATGAGCCCTAATCCAGCGACACAAATTCTTCTAACAGACAGAAATGAAGGCTGAGATGCAGAAGAGGAGGAGGCCCTGCGGAGGCCCCGTGAGCACACAGGCAGGAGCCGGAGTGACACTCAGACAAACCAAAGAATGCTTGGAGCCACCAAAGCTGAACCAGAACTGTTTGGAGAGAATGTGACCCTGCCGACACCTTGATCTCTAACTTCTATCTTAAAAAACTGAGAGAACCCATTTCTTTTGTTTTAAGACTCCAAGTTTCTGGTAATTCGCTACAACAGTAATAGGAAGTGAATAGAGAGAGAGTTTCTGGCTTTAAAGCAAATAGTTGGAGGGAAAACACTGGCAGACTTTATAGAAGGATATCCACACATAAAAAGACAACAGTAAAATCCAAGGTTACTAGGTGCTACATAAATTACACAGATTTCAGGTACAGGTATTCATTCATTCTGTAAAAATCAGTTAATCACCTGTTAGGCTCCAGGATCTGAGAACACAGCAGTGAGCAAGGCGGGACTGCTCCCAGCCTCACAGAGACTGGGAAGAAACTGCAAAACCCAACAGCCCCGCCAAGCCCAGGTGGGTGATAGAAGGCAATAACATAGTGTGACTGGATCTCTCATTCAGTTTACCACTTATGATAAAACAGGGGAAAAAAAAATAGCAGCACAACCGTGATGATAAATTATAGCAACACTCAGGTTTCATTTGGTGATACAGCAGGGGGAAGTGGGGACAGTGGCAAACTAGAGACACACCCCCGCTAAAGGACAACTTCCTCTCCAGTCCCAACTACTGTCATATAGAAATGGCAGCTCAGTGTTAGGATGCCTATTTTTAAGAGAAATCAGAAATCTAGGTTTTTGACTGCCTTGTCCTTTGAATGAAGGCTCAAACATTTAAAAAATGACAAACTGGAAAAGAGACTAGTGCACAGAATCAAGCCATTATGCCTCTAGCACCTTTGGCTCAGATAGTAAATGAGTTCAAAAGAAGACTAGCTCTCTCTGAATTGTACCAATCAAAGAATGCACAGAACCTGGAAGACCTGAGATGAACCCTGAGAAGTAGGAATGTTCTTCACAAAGAGGGAGAATACTCCAGTCTAGGGGAGTTTCTCATTGAATGTGAAGCTATAATCAAAGATTATCAAGGTATTTCCAACCCCCAGCTGGGTCATAAAGATGGGGATGCATGGGAATGTTGCCAGATAAAGAAGACACAGATGTATAAAAGGTTTTTTAAAAAAAGCTAATAAAGAGAAATAAAAGAGCCTTCCTCTTTAAACTCTATGCTTATGTAGATCACGTGGAAGAGAAGAGGTTCCTGAATCTTTTCAAGCTCACACATATTCAGAGGGAAAAAAAAAAAACTCCTGATGATCATTTTATAGGAATTCTAAAATTCAGAGACATCTTGGAGAGAGAAGGAAAAAGAGGAGAGTGGTTGACAAAGCTAAAGATCATGTGTACATTCATTTATTTATAGTGTGGAGCATCCACTAAGAGCCAGGAGTTATTTTAGGAGCTGAGGATGGAGCCCTGAATAAAGCAGGCAAACCCACATCTTAAGGGAGACTCTATCCCAGTGAAGGAAGACAGGCATCAAATAAACATGTAAATACACAATGTGTCACTTGTGCCAGCCATGGGACTCTCTGGGGAAGAGTTTCAGACAGAGGGAACAGTGAGTGCAAAGGTCCTGGGGCGAGATTGACAGCCACATGTTTGAGGAATCATGTAGGAGGCAGAATTCTCCTCCCTTCCCTGATTACTCCCATGACTATGCATTGGGTTGGCCAAAAAGTTCATTTGGGTTTCTCCATAACATCTTACTAAAAAAGCCAAATTAACTTATGGCCAGCCCAGTATGTTAAAGTAATTCTGCCACTGACATTAAGATTACTGATCAAAAACATTACTAATCATTTGGCCTTCACTGAGGATTATCCAAGTGGACCTAACCTAATCTTATGAATATTCCAGAAGCAGAGAGTTTTCTCTGGCTGGATGCAGGAGGGGGAGTCAGAGAGATTCAACGCATGACAAGAATCCAAGGTACCCTTGCTGGCTTGGAGATGGAGGAAATCATGGGGCAAGGAATCTGGGTGGCTTCCAGGAGCTAAGAGCTCCTCTTCCTTGACAGCCAGCAAGGAAGCTGGGACCTCAGTCCTACAACCACAAGGAATGGAATTCCGCCAGTAAGTGGAATGAATTGTGGAGTAAACTTTTCCCCAGAGCCCCCAGACAGAAATCCAGCACACAAGCTGATTTTAGCCTAAGCTGCAAATGTGGTTGAGCCCACTTGTACTTCTGATCTACAAAAATGTTAACAATGCATGGCATGGGTGTTGGGGGTTTGAGGTGCTACCATTGTAGTAACTGATGATGCTGCAACAGAAATCCAACAGAAACAACAAGGGCAGGAGCAGAGTTAGCAAACAGTACTGCTGAGAAGATGAAATCTGAGAGCCAGAGGCTAGAAAATCCAAAGCTTTGTGCGCGTTGGTTAGTCCACTACATTTCAGGCAAAGAAGAGGCACAGGTTGGAGGGTTTAAACAGAGGAAACGTGACCTTGACTTGATCCTGAGAGTTCAGTACTGCTTGATGGACTGATACCCAGAGAAAGAACTCCACTGATAGAGTTCCCGAGGAGCTCCAGAGGCACTGGTACATCCTGGATTATAAAATATTCAGAAGAAGCCAGCGAAACAAATGGAGAACAAGCAGAGAGTTTGGGAGATGGAGCATATCAAAAACAGCATTTAAGATATGCCAGCAACTGAGAAGAGTGAATCCATCAAGAGAGATTATATGAGGCAGCCTGAAACGCAACCACGCTTCCCACTTTGCTCAGTTCCCACGTGCACTGGAGAAAATGCTTTTGGTCCACACATTTCTCGAACAGACATATCTGTGCTGTATAGATTCAGCCTCAGGAATATCTCAAGCTTTCCCCTATGCCACTCTGGTAAAACATTAATGTATGATTAAACCTGATGATTAGCCATGGCCAGGAATTTGATAGCTAATAGTCAGAGCTTTGGGGGAGGGCACCTTTTATTAGCAGTTGAGTGCCTTGCAGCAACTGCCTGCCAGAGGGAACTGGGGGATTGGAAAGATGACTAAGGAGCCCCATGGTGGGAAAAATTAAACCATAGACCCATGAGATAATAACAGCAATAGAGAGACAGGCAAAGCTTCCCACGCACACTCACCAAGTCAGAAATACCTCAGGTATAATTAAACCCTTCTCCAGAATTTAGCACCTTTTTGTTAGAAGAATCTTTACTTGCAGTTTTCAGCATTCTGTTGCCTTGGCAGAAACCCTATCTCTTGACATTTGAGAGGTTTCTGTACCCTTTTTCAAAGAACAGCACTGGCGAGGATGCTTTTGAAATTATGGTTTGTAGCCATGGATGACTTTACCATTGAGTGTGTATACTCCCATCCCACCTGACCCCAGGCACAATCTGTTCATTCCCTCTATCTGCCTTCTCTGCTTTTGCACCCGCATTTCACCACAATCCTGGACTGACCAGGCCTTCGGGACCTGATTGTAGCAGGGTGCCGTGAGATCTTCATGTCTCATGGAGCTTGGGATGAATGCCTTTGTGCGTCCACTGTCAGGACTGGCGACTTGTCCTCAACCCTGACTCCTGGGAGGCGTGGTTTCCTAAAGCAGGCTGAGCTTCCTCAATCTGGGGATGGCGACTTATGCTGTCTTGACTCGTGTCTGATCAGTTTTACTCCCACTGCCAATTTACCCTGCATTTCTATTCTTGGCTATATTTGCTTTCTCCTGGCTACCTGCTCTCCCTGTTTAAGATCCATGTGTCAGCTACAAACTGGCTCTTGCCAAGAGCATTTGCCAGCAACTGAGCAACAACAACGGCATTTGCCATCTGCCTCTGAGGAAACTGAACCCTGGCCTGCTGCAGCTGCTGACCTTCAATACCCACTGAGGGGAATTCAGGGTAGAGAGTGAGGCAACTCTGCTCCAGGGAAACTGGTGGAAGAGGTCTAGACAGACTTAAATGTTTCCAGGAACTGATTTCATGGTCCCAATCCTTGCATCTCTTCATAACTAGAAAAGCACTAAATCCCTTTCTGGTAACATCAGCTCCCCATGACTAGCAGAAAAACTTTTGTAAAGTAAACGCTTGATTGCATTGAACACCACCCTCACCAAATTCTATTTTTCTTTTAATTGAAGGATAATTGCTTTATAGTATCTTATGGTTGTCTGTCAGACATCAACAAGAATCAGCCATAGGTGAATCCATGTCCCCTCCCTCTTGAACCTCCCTCCCATCTCCCACCCCATCCCACCCTTCTAGATAGTCACAGAGCCCCTGTTTGAGTTCCCTGAGTCATACAGTAAATTCCCATATACTGACCTTTGCCACTACCTCTTTGGGGAAGTTTATCGGAGCTATCTGAGGTGCTGTCTCCCTGGCTGCAGTGTTCATTTAGCCCTAAATAAAACTGAACTCGCAACTCTTACACTGTGCATCTTTTTAGTTGACATACATTGGGTCAGAGCCTAATGCTATTGAAATCAACTGTAACTGGGAATTCTCTAAATTATGAAAACTCACCTTTCAATCACAAAGGGGGGTTGTGATGATTTGGAAGATAACACCTATAAAGCATCATGCAGGCGGTTGGCACATGATATTAGCTGAACAAACCTGAGTTGTGTTTAGCAGGAAGGCTGGTAAAAGGGTGAGAAACATAAGGATGAAACTCAGAGACAGTGTTCCGGGAGGAGAGGAACCTTAAGCTGTGCAAACAGAAATCTCAGAATCCTGCTTACATGCATGGGGCTGTCCTGGTGGCTCATTGGTAAAGAATCTGCCTGCAGTGCAGGAAATGCAGGTTCAGTCCCTGGGTTGGGATGATCCCCTGGAGGAGGACGTGGCAACCCACTCCAGTATTCTTGCCTGGAAAATCCCATGGACAGAGGAGTCTGGTGGGCTACCGTCCATTGGGTCACTAAAGAGTTGGACAAGACTTAATGACTAAACAACTTACATGCAGAAGGCCATGTGTAGTAGACCCAGTCTCGTGAGCATGGGTTCAGTCCTATAGCCACAGAAACAGAGATTGTGGCCCTTGGGAGTTTACTTAGAGCCGTACGAGGGTGAGCACTCTGTGTTTGAAAATTCTAGGGATGGAAAACTCACTTGAACCCTGTTTTAGCGTTCTGTGTGACAGTGATGACAATTACAACGTCTTTATTCAGTGACTGTGTATTGAGTGTGCCCATGTGATAGATGCAGAAGGCAATAGGGAGATAAGCAGTCACTATGCACCCACCATAAAGAAGCCACTACAGCCAAAAGGGTGGTGTGAGTAGCCGGAAGGTGTCTTTCAGATACAGTGATCCCAGGAGGTCTTCTTGAGAAGGCAACATGTGAATGGAGATTTGAGGCAGATGAGAATTTATCAAGCAACAACACGACTTCCCTGGTGGTCCAGCGGCTAAGACTGCACTGCCAATGAAGGGGAGTCAGGTTTGATCCCTGGTCAGGAAACTAGACCCCATATGCCACGAGTAAAGATCCCACATGCTGCCACAAAGATTGAAGGTCCCACATGGCATAATTAAGACCCAGTACAGTCAAATAAATATTTGTTTAAAAAAAAAAAAGCAAAGGATGGGAGTAAGGGAGAAGGAGGATCTCAGATGGGAAAATGGCAGTAATCTTTTACTGGGTTCTGAGTTGCTATACGCCAGCCCCAGACATGTCACTGCGTGTGACCCCGAAACTCTGAAAGAAAGGCGCATTTTTCTCTCAAAGAGATAACTGAGGCTCCAAGAGCGCAAGTCCATCACCCAAGGCAAGTGGCAGCACTGACTGCTACTGCATCACGTCAGCATCTAGCTCTGATGCACAGCCTGGTTTTGGAAACCCTGGTCCAGAGCAAGGCATGGACCAGACTACTAAGAACAGAAAGATGAGGCTTCTGGGCCAGGGGAAAGGCCAGAGGCCACCATGATTGATTTCAAATAATTTTCTTAGAGAGAAGTAATGATAGACATCATGTTCCAAGTGATGCCTTTGTGCCAGATACCACGCTAAGCCTTCCACAAACACCATTCATGGTCTCCTCCCAACACCCCCTAAAAGGAAGCCCTGTACTCTCTGCTATGTGGATGAACAAAGGGAGGTGACACCCCCCTCCCTAACTTCTCCCCTTCTCCCTCTGCACCATGTCCCACACAGACCCAAGCAGAAGCCAAGATTTCGACCTGGAAATAGGGACTGCTGAGGTGAGGGATATGGTGGAACTTTCAATCATGTCATATGAACACTGAATTAAAACTAGGTTAACCTGGAGAAGTTGTTTTTCTGAAATTCTCTCACTTTTTTAATGATCTAACAGATGTTGGCAATTTGATCTGTGGTTCTTCTGCCTTTTCTAAATCCAGCTTGAACATCTGGAAGTTCATGGTTACGTACTATTGAAGCCTGGCTTAGAGAATTTTGAACATTACTTTGCTAGCATGTGAGGTGAGTGCAATCGTGTGGTAGTTTGAACATTCTTTGGCATTGCCTTTCTTTGGAATTGGAATGAAAACTGACCTTCTCCAGTCCTGTGGCCACTTCTGAGTTTTCCAAACTTGCTGGAATATTGAATGCAGCACTTTTAACAGCATCCTCTTTTAGGATTTGAAAGAGCTCAACTGGAATTCCACCACTTCCACTATCTTTGTTTATAGTGATGCTTCCTAAAGCCCATTTGACTTCACATTCCAGGATGTCTGGCTCTAGTTAAGTGATCACACCACTGTGGTTATCTAGGTCATGAAGATCTTTTTTGTATAGTTCTTCTGTGTATTCTTGCCACCTCTTCTTAATGTCTTCTGCCAAAGCCTTTGACTGTGTGGATCACAACAAACTGTGGAAAATTCTGAAAGAGATGGGAATATAGACCACATGACCTGCCTCCTGAGAAATCTGTATGCAGGTCAAGAAGCAACAGTTAGAACTGGACATGGAACAACAGACTGATTCCAAATCGGAAAAGGGGTACATGAAGGCTGCATATTGTCACCCTGCTTATTTAACTTCTATGCAGAGTACATCATGAGAAATGCTGGGCTAGAAGAAGCACAAGCTGGAATCAAGATTGCCAGGAGAAATATCAATGACCTCAGATAGGCAGATGACACCACCCTTATGGCAGAAAGCAAAGAAGTACTAAAGAGCCTCTTGATGAAAGTGAAAGAGGGGAGCGAAAAAGTTGGCTTAAAGCTCAACATTCAGAAAACTAAGATCATGGCATCCAGTCCCATCACTTCATGGGAAATAGATGAGGAAACAGTGGAAACAGTGTCAGACTTTATTTTTCTGGGCTCCAAAATCACTGCAGATGGTGACTGCAGCCATGAAATTAAAAGACTCTTACTCCTTGGAAGGAAAGTTATGATCAACTTAGATAGCATATTCGAAAGCAGAGACATTACTTTGCCGACTAAAGTCCATCTAGTCAAGGCTATGGTTTTTCCTGTGGTCATGTATGGATGTGAGAGTTGAACTGTGAAGAAGGCTAAGCACCGAAGAATTGATGCTTTTAAAGTGCGGTGTTGGAGAAGACTCTTGAGAGTCCCTTGGACTGCAAGGAGATCCAACCAGTCCATTCTGAAGGAGATCAACCCTGGGATTTCTTTGGAAGGAATGATGCTAAAGTTGAAGCTCCAGTACTTTGGCCACCTCATGCAAAGAGCTGACTCATTGGAAAAGACTCTGATGCTGGGAGGGATTGGGGGCAGGAGGAGAAGGGGATGACTGAGGATGAGATGGCTGGATGGTATCACTGACTCGATGGACGTGAACCTGAGCGAACTCCGGGAGATGGTGATGGACAGGGAGGCCTGGCATGCTGCGATTCATGGGGTCGCAAAGAGTCAGACACGACTGAGCGACTGAACTGAACTGAACTGACTGAACAGTGTAAAAGACTGCAACTTAGAGATGAACAGATGCCCTAATATCCTGATTTTCTCCAGCAGATAGACACAAAACCCAAAAAAAGGACACACCAAACAGCACCTGGGAAATAAAGGATCTGGAGTTTCTCCCTGTTGGTAATATTTTTACATCCCTGAGGCTGTCCTTCACTTGGATAATTTACAGGTCAGTGGTTTCCTTTCTCTTCACACACCTCATGTTTGACTCCTCACTTTAATCAGGGAAAGATGGAGGCAAAAGCAAAGATGTCTGGCTACAGCAAAAAGCAGTGGTGAAAAGCACTAGACCAAGATCAAATATTTATGGTGCGGCAAACTAGCTAACTGATTGTGATATCAAAGGATAATAAATCATTTTTTAAAAAGGAGAAAAAGCAATCAATTGAACAGTATAATCTGCCTTTCATCAGGTGCTGATTTCTTTTTTCTGGTGTTCATCTAACAATGATCGTTTCTGACTTTCTTTTGTCTCGTTTAAAAATACATTTCATGTCCCTCCCCCAAGGCAGTCAGATGTGCAGTGTTTTAAACGAGGTTTTGTGAAGGCGACATCGAATTTTATATTTTGTACCCCTGTGAAAAGGAACACATGTAGTTCTCTGTAGCCCCTGTCTCTTTTTCAGTGGTTCCTGCTGTTGTTACATGATTGAGAAATTGATTGAACTTGGAGACCAGAGCACTTCAAAGAACAGCCATGTTCAAATTACAGATTTCAGCAAATGAGACTTATGCAAAATTAACAGTAGTCAAATAGCCAGTATTTCTCATCTGTAGCTCCCACTACCCCCTCTACCAAGCCCAAGTGGGCAGCAGGTAATAAATGTAGGTAACAAAAGAAATGTAGAGAACAGGTAATATAGATAACAAAAGAAAAATGATAATGAATAATCTGACATCTCTGCCATCAATGTTTTCTAAAAATCTGCTCTTTCAGTATTTTAAATAGTACCACCATCTCGTTACATTTTTTAAAAATTTTATCACTTCAATTATAAATTCTTCAACAAGGTCATACTTAGAAAATAAATTGCCTGAAGGGGTATCATAAGACTGTTAATTTCCAGTGAAAATAACCTGATTCTTACAGAAAGCTTAGTACATGTGGAATTTGTTTTTCTGATTTTTAAAAATGTATTTATAAAAGCTGTGCTGCTGCTCCTAAGTCACTTCAGTCATGTCCGACTCTGTGCGACCCCATAGACAGCAGCCCACCAGGCTCTGCTGTCCCTGGGATTCTCCAGGCAAGAACACTGAAGTGGGTCGCCATTTCCCTCTCCAATGCATGAAAGTGAAAAGTGAAAGTGAAGTCACTCAGTCATGTCTGACTCTTAGCGACCCCATGGACGGCAGCCCACCAGACTCCTCCATCCATGGGATTTTCCAGGCAAGAGTACTGGAGTGGGGTGCCATTGCCTTCTCCATATAAAAGCTTTATCAAGATTTAATTCACATACCACACAATTCATCCATTTTAAGTATACGATTCAATGATTTTTATTAATATCAGAGTTGATTTTTTTTTAAGTAACCTGTCTTGAGTATTTCTGTTGTTTTTTAATTGATCTTTTTAGAGAGGCTACCCTAAAGAATTTTTAACCTCATGAACTCTGAACTCAAAGAATCTACTGTTTTTCTCCCACCTTGTGGCTTCTTTGTAAATTTTTATTATTACTTTTGGGAGAATTCTGAAGCCCTCTATGCCTAATGTCAGTACAGAAGTAGTTTAATTAGATTATGAAGAAAAGAAGTCATCTTCACTCTGAAAAGCATAGCTGGGCTTTGCTACCAGAAAATAAAATTTTTGTTTCCCTCAGTTTCCCTTACAGACATTTCTGAGCTCAGCTCATTGCAGGCTGATCTCTGTGACTTCACATTTGCTCAAGGCAGGTGATTTACTAGCAGTAGCACCAACATAAATTAATAAAGGAAAAATCTTTATAAAATATCAATGAACCAAGGTTCACTTTTCACACAGTGCTGCCTATTATGTGTGTGTGTGTGTGTGATTTACATACACGTATCACACACACGTTCAGTCATTCAGAGCGTGGCTCATAAGTCTGATTGTGTTATGGTTTCCTTTTATAAGAGAGAATTAAACATGAACACTCACTGTTCATTCAATTCCTATACATCATTCCTTCTCACTCTAGGCTTCATGCACCTCTTAGAGGGGTGGTATCTATGAACCTGTGTTTTAAACAAACTTTCCAGGTGACTCTGATGGCCCAGCATTGGGAAATCAAGGATCCTCTGCCACATACTGAAGACAAGATAGTCATAGCAAGCAGTGAATGGCTTCATGGCTGATACTCAGGGAGATTGATACACTGGAGTTGAATCCCAAACTGCTATTGTCTGAAAGTTTGTTTCCTACCAAAACTCATATGTTGAAATCCTAACTCTGAAGGCAATGGTATTAGGAGGTGGAGTCTTTGGTTGTCAGTTAGGACATGAGGGTGGAGCCCTCGTGAATGGGATTAGTGCCCTCATAAGAGAACCCAGAGAGGCCCCTCACTGCTTCCACCATGTGTGAATGCAGTGAGAAGACACCACCTATGGACCAGGAAGAGAACTCCCACCAGAACCCAACCACGCTGGTACCTGATCTCAGATTTCCAGCTGCCAGACCTGTGAGAAATAAGTTTCTGTTGTTTATGTGCCATCCAACTGTGGTAGTTTGTGACAGCCACCCCCAAAGACTAAGACACCAACACAACTTCAGGAAATTGAGAGCACCAACAGGTAACATGGACACCTGTCCAATTCACACTGGAAGCTGTCACCCCTCTTTTAGCCTGGCCCTCTGCCACTGGACTTCTAAGAAAGATGAAGAAGTGAATTTGTCAAAGAAAACCTGTGACTCTCCAACCTGGAAACCAGGCAGGCTTCCAGGTTCTTCAACCACAGAGCGGAATTGATGCTGATGGCTCTGGAGGCTGGGTCATCACAGGTGAGGGTGCCCCTGCCCCAGGTCTACCTACCCTGAGGCTCCCATGCTCTGAGGAAGCCACACCAGTTCCAGGCACCACACATGTGCAGGAATAAGCATTCAGCAGAGTCCAGGCCCTGCAGTTCCATCACCACCAAACTTTGATTTTTCCCAACTGAGATTCCAACATCCTGGAACACCAATGTGCCATAGAAACGGGACTATACCTTGTCTGCTTTCCTGACACACAGAATCCATGGGTATAAATCACTATGTGTAACAGCAATTTATTACACATCAGAGGGCCTGGAGCAAGGGAACAGAATACCAAGTGACCTATGAACATGATGAGAGCCAACAAATTCTATCAAAGCCTGGAGAACAGGGTGTTGTCAGCCAGGTCAAGCACATTGTCCTAAAATCACCAGATTTGGGCTGCTTTCCTCTCTGGTCTAAACAGTACTTCAAGCCCATGAGATCACTCCCAGACAGAACTGCAGGACAAAAAGAATCGGCAAGCAGCAATAATGGCTTTGCTCTCTCGTGTTGGCTGCCAGAAGCCCTGTGAAGGTATATCTGGATATGCCCTGCTGCCGGGAGCCAGCGTGAGGAACTCCACCCATGGCAAAGGTCATGAGGAAGGAGGCTTGGCATACGCAAAGGTGTGATCAAGCCTCAGGAAACCCCCTGTTCCCCAGCATCTAACCCCAAAACCAGAGTCTGTTTTATGCTCTCACCTACACCTCTGACTTTACGGGGGGCTCTCCCCCATAACCGTTTCTCTTGGAGAAGGAGTAAACGTGCAGCTCCAAGGCAATAAAAATTCTTGGGCGTGACAAGAGTGTTTCAGCTTACGGACTCCTCTGAAGGTTATCTAGCCCACCTGTATAGGTTCGTCCGGCCACATGTGATTGTTTACAGCCTCCCAACCTGAGAGGCATGAGATGTTTTAGACTTACTAAAGGCAAATTCTTTTGGGGAGTTAGAAATTATTAGTATAGTGAGTTGGTTAGGAATTATATTGGTGAAGGGTTTTTCATTTGTTGTGTCAATAATTGCTACTAATACCCTGCTCTGGGTGGGACAAGGATGTCTCAGGTCAAACCTCTCTGCTGACAGACTAGCTTGTGTGACAGGATTATCCATACTCCTGCCACATGATCATTTACTACCTCTCAACCATAAACAGCACAGAGAGTTTTGGAGTATTTTGAGAGTCTTAATTAGCATAGGGCTTTTTCTTCTTGTTGAGTCAATGATTGCCGCCAGGCCTCCATATCCTTAGGCACCTGGGAATATATTAATCAATGTATTTGGAATATAGCAAAGGAAATATAGTAGTTTTTGATGTTAGCAATACTAGACTTTTTGAGTTAATGGATTTTCTCTTTTGTAATAGATCACTGTACTTTGTTATAAATCACTGTGTCCTTGTTATGTAAAAATGTAACTTTATCATATCTTAAGACTAAATAGATCTTAAGGGGAGCATTGATGAAAGGATTTTCATTTGTTGGGCTGATGTTTGCTGCTAAATCTCCATGTTCCCTACCCTTATAATGAATATAACTAACATATAGGAAAAATAAGTATTAAACTTAAAGCATATAGGAGAAATAAGTATTAACCTTTAAGACTAATCATGTTAACCTTGGGTTAAATAAATTCTTTTCTTGATTGTAACTCACTACACCCTCACCCTATAGGAATGTAACTTTATTTGGAGGGTGGTGCCTTGTTTAAGAAAAAACACCCTTGGAAGAAATAAGTTTTTTGGTTATCAGAAAGAAAGGATCATAAAATGTCAGCAGGTCTCACTCATGGCCAGAAGATGATGTACCTTTTTTATACCTTTATGTGAAGCACCTGATTTTGATAAAGGTCAGGACTGCTGACTCCCGCGTGACTCTATATTCATCCCTATGTGTAACAAAAGGTATATAAGCAAACCCAAAAATAAAGAAATCGGATCAGTTTCCGGAAAGACTGATTCCCCCATGTCACTTCTTTCTTGCTACCGTTTTTCTGGCTGAATTCCCATCTGGAGCATGGATGCTATTCCACGTAATCCAAGTTATTCAGCCTCTTTTTCTCCTCTAATCTTCCTACTACACTATCCATTTCTAATCTCTCTATATCTGTGATTAAATATGTATTTTTCCAAAGACGCCGACTCCGTCCCCACCTTCAAATCACCCTGGATCCACCGGGGCTGGACCCCGGCACCCTGCTCCATGGGGAGAGTATGGTTTCCTCAATGGTCTGAACATCAACAGACCTCAGGGCTTGCTGACCCAGCACAGCAAGGAGTGGGACAGGAATTCTTGCAGGCACAAAGGGTAACCTGATGCCTTTTACTGTTTTCTCCTGGGAAGAAATTGTGAGGCTGTGGAGCTACCCAGGCACTGCTCTCTGGGGCCTTTTTTGAGGATATAAAGCACAAGCTTTATATGTATAGTAACACACTACCAATAGTCCTACCAATGAATATTCAAGGTTGCCATCATTTAACCCCTGCCAGATGGACTGGGATAAACCATTCCTCCTTAACAGCCCCCAAAGTAGCAAGACTGTTCCCCACTTTCACAGAAGTAAACAGCTCTAAACAATTTTCTACCACTGTTCTGAGAACTGAATATTGATCTTCCTCCCTCTCAGATAAAATACCTGTCCCGAATCTTCCCTGGTGGCTCAGTGCTAAAGAATCAGCCTGCTGATGCAAGAGACTCAAGTTTGATCCCTGGGTTGGGAAGATCTCCAGAAGGAAATGGCAACCCACTCCAGTATTCTTCCCAGGAAGACCCCATGGACATAGGAGCCCGGTGAGCTGTCGTCCATAGGGTTGCAAAGGGGTCGGACACAATTTAGCGACTAACCAACAGCAACAATCTAAGGACAGCAACTACGTTTTTTGAGTTTCTGATCTATTCTCTCCCCTGCTCGTTCTGTTGAAATCACAGGGAAAGAATTCTGGGGTAGATTAATGATGTCTGAAAGGGATGGGAGAACAAAGACATAGACCATTGATTTGCTATCCTGCATCTATTTTAAAACAGGATTACTACAAAAATCACCACAAAAGTCAGTCATAAATGAGAAGGGAAAATGTAACAAATGCTTAATTGTTTTAAAATATTGTTCTTTTTACACCACCAACACTCAAGGAAAGAAAAAAATGTGCAAACTGAGTCCATTTTAGTACACTCCCAGATCCTGCTACTGATTCTAATGGGATTAGAGTTAATAAACCTGAGATGGAAGATTGAGTTGAAGTTGCTGGCAATCCCACTTCATTTCATTACAGATAATATGTACTCACCAAAAGTAACTTTATTATTCTTCTGACATCTTTGTCTAATTCAGAAATGGGCAGTTCTAGCCATGAGACATGTATGCTGCATGCCAATATATTCAGAAGCCGGGCAAACCCCTCAGTGCTGGTTGTGCATGAAATAGGATGTGTGCTTGGCTCTGCTCTGTTTTAGGGGCACCTGCAGGTCAAGAACAGCCTAGAATTGCGGACCTCAGCCCCTGAGCACTCGGTCTCCAGAATGAGCAACAGACTGGCCGTGCTCTAGGCAAGGAACTTCAGGAGCCCTGGATGCTGTGCCTGTGTGCTTCCTCACTCGTGCGTGTGTGCAGTTGTGTCCAACTGTTTGTGACCCACGGACTGTAGCCCACCAGGTCCCTCTGTACATGGGATTCTCCAGGCAAGAGTACTGGAGTGGGTTGCCATTTCCCCCTCCAAGAGATCTTCCTGACCCAGGGATCGAACCTGGGTCTCTTGCACTGCCAGCAGATTCTTTACCACCTGAGCTACCAGGGAAGCTCTTGACCTGGATGCTAGATGAGTGCTTTCCAGCAACACTTTCTGTGGCAATGATGTTCTATAATCTGCCTATCAAATAAGATACCCCCATGTGCTTATGGAGCACTCATTGTGTGGCTAACGCCACTAAGAAATATTAATACATTAAAATTTTTAATATAAATTTAAGTAGCCACAGTGTGAGTTTGATCTAGTCATTTAATTTCTCCAGCCCTCAGTTTTACAGACCTCCCAAATCCATCTACTTCTCTCCATCTCTCTGCCAGCCCTCTCCTCCTCTAATGCAAACTATTCTGGCTGTTCCTACCCAGGATAGACACTACGGCCTTTTTACCAAGTTCAAGCTCGCTCTGCTTGCTGTACAACAGGCCAGTGACTCTTAGAGAAGAGGTGTTGAGGCAAGGAAAGTGACTTTATTCGGAAAGCCAGCTGACCAAGATGACAGGCTGGTGTCTGAAAATAATCATTGGAATCTGGATGCCAGATTCTTTTACAGATCAGAGGTGGGGGAGGGATGGGGGATGGAGAGAAAGCTGGGTAAAAAGGCCATCAGTCCGGTAAACATCGCCTAGAATGGCAAGCCTCAGGCAGGAGATGTGTTAATTTCTTCCTTCCAGCCAACCGCAGGTGGACAGAATTCTGAACAAAGGCATTTGAGTTTAACAGTCAGGCGAAGGGGCAGGATTCTCTAAGGCAAACCATTCTGTATGATTATAATAACAAAAGCAATGAAAAGCAAGTCAAAGAAACTGTTCAGAATTGGTTTCCCAGCAGCGTAATTAATCTCCTTGCTGACTGCGGATGGTGAGCACTAATAAAAATAAAAATTGAAATAAAAAATATCTGTCAATGGCTTCTCAATGTTTTCCAAATGAGGTACAATCATCAAATTGGCCAGCTGATAAAGTCCTGTGTGGTTTGCTCTGTCCTGCTTTCCCAGCCAAAATCTCATGTTGAGGCCCTTTTCACCTGGGTTTCAGCCAATCTGACCTGTCTTTGTCCCTTAAAACTCTATGCTCCTGCCTGCCCCAGAGCTTTTGTGCATTCTTCCTTTCCCATTCCTTGCCCTCCCTCACCTTCCCCCTCGCTCTCTGCCATATTCACCCTTGTGCATCCTTTAAAACTCAATTCAAGCAGTACTTCTCCAGGAAAGCCTCCAAGACTTTGGTTTCAGCCATGCCCAGACTTCTGGGATCTTAGTTCCTCTACGAGGGATCGAAGCCAGGCTCTTGGCAGTGACAGTGCAGAGTCCTAACCACTAGACCACCAGGAAAATCCCCAGGAAGGACTTTTTTAAACTTCTGAAAAGAACCCAAGCAACACAGACTCAGCAAGGTGATAGCAAGAGGCACTGCGGCATCCGCCCAGCCCAGCTCTCCCCTCCCTGGGAGGGGCCCCCTTCCCTGCCGCCGTGCCCCTCCCCACCACCTCACCCCTGAGAGTGTTGGCTGCTAGAGGCGCACAGCTGCCCTTTTTCCGATAATTGCCCTCAGGTGGTAGGAATTAGCTAATAGAAGGAGGCCCTCAGAAAAGAGGCTGCTATCTACATAATAAGCACTAGATATCATGAATACTTCATGGAAACAAAACCACCAACAGGGCAAAATGGTTCCTGGAGGCAAAAAAAAAAAAATCTTATTTTTATGCATAAAACACAACTATATCTACAGTACATAAACAGGTATCTAGTCTATCTGTGGCATTAAAATTTCATTGTGAGGGGTTGGAGAGGATTAGGGGAAAATGTCTAAGAAGCACCTTGTGTGCATGCTCAGTCCTGTCTTACTCTTTGTGACCCTATGGACTGTAGCCGGGCCAGGCTTCTCTGTCCATGGGATTCTCCTTGGGGGGTAGGGGGTGGTGTGGGAGGAAGAGGCGGGTGGGCGGGGGGAGGAAGAGGCGAGGAGGGCAGGGGCAATAATGCAAAACAAAAAAAGTTGAAGAATGCTGCCCTAGATGGATGCTAACTATGGTGGTGATGATGTTTACTTGCTAATTCATGTCTGACTGCAACCCCATGGACTGCAGACCTCTAGGCTTCTGTCCATGGGATTTCCCAGGCAAGAATACTGGAGTGGGTTGCCATTTCCTTTTCCAGGGGATCTTCCCAACCCAGGGATTGAACCTGCATTTTCTACATTGCAGGTGGATTCTTTACCGCTGAGCTACCTGGGAAGCCAACTATGGTACCTGTGGGTTCCAAATGGCCTCTTCTGTAGCTCTGGCAGATTCCAGTCTAAGGACTGGTCAGTCCAGACTGCTCTTCCAGCACCCCCACAGCGGAAGGCAATGCTTCCAGCCTCCTCTTGTTAGCAGCTCATTTACACTTGGACAAGTCTGGTGATTCTTCTCCCCTACCTCCCTCACCCATGCTTTGCATATTATTAAAATCAAATCATCTTGATGTCTGGACTGAGAGACTTTTACTTCTTTCTTCATTGAAATCTATTTTGAAACTGATGGATGTGTGAAGAACATATGCAATGTAGATTAGCCTCAGAATGACTGATTTTTTCATAATTCTGAGAAAAAGAGAAATTATTGCCCTTAGAAGGTGTCATCTATCTGCATACAATTTGGGTTAGAAAGAAAACGTCCGTCCTTATCAGGACGTTATTATATAGCTCTCAACCCAGCACCAGGAAACAGTGTAATTTGAGACAATGAATATCATCAATGCCATGAATTCCACGTAATTGTATTTCATTGAGAAAAAGAAGAATGTGTCTCCTTGCGCGTCTTCGGGTGGGGAGAGGCGGGGAAGAGAGAAGGACCGCACTGTACCATCTGGACTGTCAGAATAGAGATGAAAAATAGCATAGCCACTCACCCGGCCACGGGGAATGCAGTCACATGTTCAGAAATGCAAAATATGAACACAATTAAGCTAAGGTAAGAAGAAATCAGCCTGACAGCTAATTATTCTCTGCAACCCAGCCTGCCCTGAGTGAGCTCCTACTATGGGCCAAGGGCTGTGGCAGCTGCCCGGTAATTTCACTGCCCTGGTTGAATTCCTTCCAGTCCTTGTAAACAGAAGAAGTCGAGACTCAACCAGCCTGCAAGTAAGTGACAGAGCCAGGATTTGAACCCTGTCTCCCAAGTTTGATATTATGGCTCAAGGGACTGGAAGAGGCTCTAGCTAAATAAGTAAAGAACTGGCTCGTCAAGCTGAAAAGTCTAGGGGTAAATGCTTCGGGCATGGCGGGATCTAACCACAGTGATCAGGCTTAAACGACACGATCAGGATACTCGCTGCCTCTCAGCTCCACTTTCTCTGTGTGGGCTTTTTTTCTCAGGACAGTTCATCCTGTGTGGCAGCCTCTACAAACCCCAAGCCTAGAATCCTCACAGCTCAGTAACTTCAGTCGTTATTAAAAGTGGTTTTTACATTTCTTTCTCTCTGCGCTAGTTTCTAGGAAAAGCCTCAAGACCCAGTCTCCTTAGGGCTTCTTGGAACCCGCTGCTGAAGCCATCACTGTGGGTGGGGGCAGGACAGCAAGATGAATGCTCTGACTGGCCAGACTTTGGTCACGTGCCCACCCAACCCCCAAACTGTTATGCCCAAAGTCCGAGTCCCCAAAACTGAGAGAACTAAGACGTCCACGGCAATGCAAAAGCATAAAGGGGTTTATTGCTAGCTCGAGCTAGGGCTCCCACCGGCACCGACGCAGCGGCTATAGGGAGGGAGCCCCGAGTCTTGGGCTGCACTGCTTTTATAGGGAATTTATTCAGGTAAAAGGGTACAAAAGGGGGTGTTAAGGCAAGAGGACAACTGATTGGCCACTTTAGGGGGTGTTTAAGTTGACAGATAACTGGTTGGTCACTTCCATCCATAGGACTTGTGTGTAGATTCTTGATTGGTTTTTACTTCCAAGGTAAATCACAAGCTCCTGAACGTAAAGTCAGAAGGTTTAGCCTAGCGGCCAATTGGCTTGTGTACAGTGGGGCTAGGTTAGGTAATCTGAGGGTTGATTGGCTATGGGTAGTGGGCTCAGGTTGGGTAATGTCCAAAGTTCTTTTGCCCAGGACCTTGCAGGATGGAATTCTTTTACAAGATGGAGTAGCTCAGGCCCTTCATCTTAGGGTGAGTGGGACCCTCCTAGGGGGTAGTCTCCCGGAATCATGACCCAGGTTTACAGGAATTCAAAAGCTAGGCCTAGTGCAACCTGTTGAGCCTGCCATGGCTCTGGTCTGGTTCCCCAACACAAACTGTGGGTGAATCTTTTAAAAAGTGTAACAATGAAGATCAAGGTGTCCTTCCTAGAACAAGGATTAAGAGGGCAGCAACGCACAGTCCTCACCCCCCCCCCCACTCAAAATTCTATCCTCTTAGCCTATCCTTAAAACTCCTGCCATGTGCTAACACTATAGTGTAAATCGGCTTATTTCTGCAAAGGCACATTCTTATCAGCATACCCTGGGTACCCAGAAGAGCACCTGGTACATAAGAGCTGTGGAATATTTGCTCAGGAAAAGCATGAATCAATCAAAAACACCAAATCTGCCTCTCAACTAAAGGGTTTATGTGATGGGGCCTCTTCAACGGGAGACTAAATGATCAGCACCCCCACCAAGTGCTTAACAAATGCTCAGCACCTGTGCATCCAGGCAAGCAGAGAACAAGCCCCCACTCCCATGCCTCCAGCAGCCAGCAGAGGGATGGGAACACCTGCCCCAGAGGGTTGGGAGGAAGCCCCACTGGCCACCCCATCCCCCCCTGGAGGGGGACCTGCCACTCACTAAACAATCCCTGAGGCTTCATCATTGACCGGAGACATATTGTTACTTGAACATTTTTGACCAGAGGTGGATCAATATGTTCTTAGAGAATGATATAATTAACATCACTCTGCAAAGTTGTTAGACCTTAAAACTGATTAAGCCTTTATTATATGAAACTTTCCATTGTCACTATCATTCACATTTTGCTCTGTTATGCGTTTGTTACAACCTTGTATATATTATACACATGTTTATTACCACAGAATTTTCAAAAATGACACATCACAAAATTTCTCATTTCTAAAGGAGCCCCTCCCCTCAACATGAAGATCCACTTTGTCAACTGCCAGGTAAAATAAATGAAAATATTCTAGAGAAAATAATAAATACCCACAGAACTTTAGAAAAAAGTGCTGCCCGTAAGTGTAGCCTGCTCTTCCACAGACTGGGAAAGCACAGTGAAACATGGTGTATTTGTAATAGCCTGCTCTGCAGACAGCTGCCTGCTATACAGCCTGCTGCTACGTCACTTCAGTCGTGTCCGACTCTGTGCAACCCCATAGACGGCAGCCCACCAGGCTCCCTTGTCCCTGGGATTCTCCAGGCAAGAATACTGGAGTGGGCTGCCATTTCCCTCTCCAAGCATGAAAGTGAAAAGTGAAAGCGAAGTCGCCCAGTCGTGTCTGACTCTCAGTGACCCCATGGACTGCAACCTACCAGGCTCCTCCATCCATGGGATTCTCCAGGCAAGAGTACTGGAGTGGGGTGCCATTTACAGCCTATCACCCTCTAACAAAACACTGGATGCTTTAGTAAGACATACAGCGACTGAAACGCATTAGGTGCAAAAAAGTTGTTGATATTTATTCAAACATGATATCTCCATATCCACTGACATAACAAACCGCCAGCCACAGGCATGGTGGTGCCTGTGTTAGTTTTGATAAAAAATAAAAAATAAAAAATCCCCTGGTCAGCAATATGTAAAAGCACAGACTGCAGAATCCACCCCCAGGAGATCCTATTCCATAAATCCTCGGGGAGGCCCAAGAATTGGCACTCTGTGTAAGTTCCCAGATGCTGCTGCTTCTTCAGGAACCAGTTCGAGAACCGAGCTTTTCTGCAGTGAAATTTTAATGCTAATAGTATTTCCAGTGTTTGGTCAGCAGCTACTGAGTGCCCCAGGGGTTTACGGGGCGGTACAGCAGGGAGTTGGCTAGAAAAGACAAATTTGCTCATTTTAATCAGTCCCTAAAAGGAAGCCTAAGATGCAGGAGAAGCTCGCTCTCCTGCAGAGATGCCCACCCCCCCAGGTGACTTCTAGACTCATTCTCAAACTGTGGTCCTCTGACCACTGACCTCATGACCCCCTGAAGATGACTGTCTAAAAGTAGCTTCCGAGTCAGGAATATGTTTAGGAATCATACCAGGAGATATTTTTTAAGGTGCACAGAAAGAGATTTACTGTGAGGGATTGGCCTCACCTGGTTATGGAAGCTGAAACATCACAGGACCTGTGAGCCACAAGACAGGGGTGCGGGAGGCTGGTGGGGTAGCTCCAGTCCAAGTTCTAAGGCCCGAGAACCAGGGCAGCCAGTGTTGTACGTCCCTGAAGATGACTTATAAAACCCAAGAAACAGCAGCACTAAGGCCCAAGGCAGAGAAAGATGGATGACTTTACCCTGCAGACAGCGAATTTTGTTTCTCTGCCCTTTTATGCTAATCGGGCCTGCTGTGGACTGGATGACACCTGCCCATATTCGTGAGGGTGACCTGGATGGCTCAGCCAGGTACCAGGGCTGGAGGTGACAAGAGGACCCATGGTCCAGCCATGCTTTCCTGAGGGACATCTCCACCGAGGCCTGGCCCAGCATCTCCAAATTCAACAGGTTCTTATTTAAATAGGAGACCCACTGCATCAAGGACTGCTGGGTGGTACTTGAATGTAACTAGTCAGTAACAAGAATTCCCTGAGTTCTCTTAGAATCAGGCCCTACAACCATAGAAACAGCTGATACACGAAAGAGCGGAAGAAAGGAAAGGACTTGTTAAGCAGAGGCATCCACAGCATGCCAGGCCCTTTACACACACAATTGCTTGAATCCCTGCCAGACCCTATGAGATGGGTATAATTAGCCCCCTTTTACAGATCTGAAGATACTAAGGGTCAGAGACGTTTACTAACAATAGCTAGCCCAGATAAGAAGCCAGAATCAAACCCACTGTATTGATTCCAAATACTGCCCTCTGTCTGCCAAGTGGGATAATGAAAACAAGGCAGGCAGTAACAAGCAGGAGGCTCAAGGACTCAGAAGCTTCTAGCATCCAGAGTGAAGACTGTTGAGAGACTGTGAAGGGGGACAGACGGAGGAAGTGGCAGTCTGGGAAACTCCCTGGACACTGAGACCCACCCCCATCCCAAGCTTTCCGCAGAACGTACCTGCCCAATTTCATATCAAGCTGAAAGCAACTTCCCGAGATGAAAGTCAAACCACCCATCTGAACCCTGAGGAAGGCCTGGGGTGGAAGTTTCCACAGTTCCGCGGCTCTTACTTCCCCTTGTTCTGAAGTGTCATCCCCTGACTCTGACTCATGGTGTTTCCCCAGTTTCACTGTCTGGAAAACAGCAACCCCAAGACACATAGTCCTGTGAGTCTTAACTGAATGATATATATGAAAAAGCTTGATCCTGAGAGGAAGTCCTACAGAGATGCCCAGTGTCATCACTGTCATTCATATGTCAATGAGCAGCGCATGCCAAGAATTTGATATAAGCTTCCCAAGGACCATGAAATTACATTTTTGCACACTGTGTTTAAAACATGCCAAACACTTTTTTTTTTTCCTGTACCACTGGTGGCTAAGACTGTATATTTTTAAGACACCATAAGGAAAAGTGAAGCAAGAGTGGTCTCTTGTGGAAGTAAACAGTATGTACAACAATTTATAGAATGTGAATCACAGGGGGTGGTGTTTCAGAAGCGAATTGGTGGGAAATGGCCAATTTTCAGAGCGGGTGGTTTTTGAAGGTGTAGACCTGAAATCTGAGCCTTCTTGGGATTCTTTCCTTGAGGCCATGAAAATTTGGCTCCTCCTGTTGGCCGCCAGCCTTCCCCCTCCACACCCCTCCATCAGCCAGGTGAGTCTGAAGCAGGTATTCCAGAGATATGCTCTGAGATTCAGCCTTCCAGTGAGTTTCACTGGCTTTGCGTGGGGCATGCAACTGCATTTTCTTCAAACATTACTGTCAAGGTGGGGCCACGCTACTAAAGGCTTTCCTTCCTGGATACCCACTCGAAACGGGGCTGCACAACACGGATGGACCTAGAAATCGTCTTACTGAGTGACGTAAGTCAGACAGAGGAAGTGAAATATTATATGATACCACTTGTATACAGAATCTGAAAAAAAAATGATACAAATGAACTTACAAAAGAGAGACAGGCAAAAAATAAACCTATGATTACTAGGGAGAAGGGTGGAGCCGGGAGAGAGACTTTGGGATTGTCATGTACACACTAGTGTTTTTCACATGGACAGGAACCTGCTGCACAGCGCAGGGAGCTCGGCTCCCTGCTCTGTGACGACCTAGATGTATGGGATGTGGGGAGAGAGGTTCAAGAGGGAGGGAATATGTGTATATGGAAAGCTGATTCATTTCATTGTACTGCAGAAACTAACAACATTGTAAAGCAACTAGCTCCAATTAAAAAAAAAGAAAACATACATACCTCATAGTTGTTTTTTTTTTTTTAAGGACCTACTGTATAGCACAGGGAACTTTGTTCAATGTTATGTACAACCTAACTGGGAAAAGAATTTGAAAAAGAATGGCTGCCCGTATAACTGAATTACTTTGCTGTACACCTGAAACGGACACAACATTGTAAATCAGCTATATTCTAATATAAAATCAAAAGATTTTTTTTAAAAAACCTGGGCTGCAAGCCATCGGCAGCCCCTCGTCTTGTGTCCAGGAAAGACAAGGAAGGACTAAGGCTGGCGCTGGAGGAACAAAAGTCAGAGGCTGGGAGGAGCCTCCAAACGCTTGGGAGATTTCTCAACAAAGGATGCACGTTGTTTTATGGCCCCCTATTTTGATGAACATTTTGCCACTTTTTTTAGGCTGTGCCAGAACTGGATGATGACTTGTGTTTCAAGATTTGGGAAGCCAATTTCACATACAATGAGTTTATCTATTATGAAATTCGACATAAACAGAGATCATCTAAAATATGCCAACCATACAAAGAATAAAAGGTGGGCATTCGTGCAGCTTAAGAACGAGCCCAAACATTGCCAGGATGCCCATGTGCCTCTCCAAACACACCCACTCCAGGGATGAGCCCCAGGCTAACTTTTATGACAATCATCTTACTTTTCTTTGTAGCTCTCACATGTGTTTGTATTTCTAAGCCTACATTTATCTTGAGTTGCCCTTGAACTGCATATAAATGGACCTGTTGTGACTCGCTTCTCTGCTCTGTAATATTCCATTGTACAAATCGACTCCTTTTGATGAACATTTGAGTTGTTTTCCATGTTTTCCACTTTAGCACACAAAACTGCTGAGAACAGTCTCACTGTTGTTGTTTAGTCACCAAGTCTTATCTGACTCTTTTATGACCCCATGGACTATAGCCCACCAGGCTCCTCTGTCCATGGGGTTTCCCAGGAAAGATACTGGAGTGGGTTGCCATTTCTTTCTCTGGGGATCTTCCCAACCCAATGATGGAACTCGCATCTCCTGCACTGGCAGGCAGGTTCTTTACCACTGAGCCAGCAGGGAAGCCCCCAAGAGTGTCATACCATCGCCTGATTCCCTCCAGACTGGAAGTTGGGCGCACATTTTCTGTAAATGGGAAGATAGTAAATATATGGAACTTTACAAGCCAGACAGTCCCTGTCTCTCCCAGCTGTCCAACTCTGCCATTGTATCATAAAAGCAACCATGACCAGATGTCAACAAATAACATGACTGTGCTGCAAAACTTGAAACAGCAGCAGATGGCAGGCTGGATTTGGGCTATAGTCCCATAGTTTGCTGACTTCTGCTAAAGATGGCCTGCTGAGGAGTGGAAACGCTGGGGCTGCCCCATTGCACAGCTCCATGGCAACCAGAGTGCGCACTGCACATCCTGCTGCAGCCCAGGCTGCTGAGCCAAGGGCATGTGCACCCGACTGCCGCATGAGGCCAAACTCTTCCCCGAAGTGGTTTTGCAAGTTTGCATTCCCACCAGTGGAGAAAGATGACCCCTTCACTCACATTCCCACCATCCTTGGTATCAGTCATTTTTGGTGAATTTACAGGTAATACAGTAGCTTGGGTTTGCATTTCACTAGTAAGTGGCTGAGTCCTAATTTCATGCATTTCTCACAGCCACCTTACTCTTCTGTAAACTGAAGATGAGTCCTTTTTCCTTGGGCACTTGAGTGGCAGAAGTCCTGAGCTGCTGTATCTCCCTCTCGTCCCTGTGCCCAAACCAGGCTTACACACTGCAGAGGCAATGATGTTGATACTTCAAATGATGTCTTAGATGTTTAAAGCTTTCCTACTGAGGAGAGACAGGTGACCAAGACTGGAGGTTGAGGAACTTCCCTGGTGGTTCAGCGGCTAAGACTCTCGGCTCCCAGTGCAGGGGGCTTGGCTTTGCTTTCTGGTCAGAGAACCAGATCCTGCATGCTGCAACTAAGACCTGGCACAGCCAAAAAAACAAACAAACAAAAAAAATACTGGTGGTTGAGGCTGAGGCCATTTGGTGGGGGAAAGGGACCAAGATAGATCATATTAGAACCCTGAGCCCTATGAAGAAGGCAGCATAAGCAGCTGTCTAAGTGGTTTCCAGGGGACCCTGGATCTTATAAAACTGGCTTGGCTGTGGGATGTGGAAAGTTAGGATGTATGTGCAAGTGGAGAGTCCCTATTACCACGCCTCCTTCACCAAAGCTTCAAGTTCTGGGTTGTCTGTCTTTATGCAGGTTCATCTATATCACATATTATTTTAAAAGAATTCATAAGCTCATGTAAAAGACTATAGACCATTATTCAATATTCGTCAACTTACAGAAAGCCAATCTGAGAAACATCCCCCCAACAGATACACAGTCATCCCTTGGTATCTGCAGGAGATTGGTTATGCAAAACCGAAGGATGCTCAAGTCCCTTCTGTAACTATTCATATTGAAGTTGTCCCTCCGTATCTGTGGATGCAGAACACCAACTGGTATGATATAGCTAGGGTTTGAGATCTGGGTGCCGAGACCACCCGCTGGCTGGGTGACCTTGGGCTGATGTTCCACTTCTCTGGAACTATTTCCTAATGTGAAGAATGGGAGTAACCATGGGCCTTCTCTCATTGGCTTAGTATCGGTGTTAAATGAGATAATACATGGGAAAAGCCAGCTACGTTTCAGGGAAACAGCAAAAGCAGTAAAGGCAGGTTGGTGCTGTCTTAGTATTTTTTTTTAAATGCAATCAGAAATATAGTGGACTATCCCTTAAATAAATCCATGCAAACTCTTCTGCCTCAGGACCACTTGTCTTCTATTGAAAAAGTAGACTTGGTTTGACTAGATAAGGAGAGGCCAAGAGCCCAGCGACTTTCCCTTGGCTCTGGCTGCCAGGAAGCTGAGAGTCCATGACCAGAGGGTAGAGGGGATGTGTTAGGAAAGGGGCACGTGAATGTGAGCCACAAAATGTGCACACTAAAGTGAAAGTCATTCAGTCACGTCCGACTCTTTGAGACCCTATGGACTATACAGTCCATGGAATTCTCCAGGTCAGAATACTGGAGTGGGTAGCCATTCCCTTCTCTAGCAGATCTTCCCAACCTAGGAATCGAACTGGGGTCTTCTACGTTGCAGGTGGATTCTTTAACAGCTGAGCTACAAGGAAGCCCCATGCACATACATATTAATGTAAGTGTAAATACAGACAGCAGTCAAAGAATATGTAATCAAAATATGTATGAATGAAAGAGATCAATCAGGTGACTTTAATTAAAACATTATTTTATGAATTTTATTTATTCGTTTTTAATAGTTGTGATTTGCTGTGATGTCTTTTCTCATCCTAAATACATGCTCACTTTTAGATTCACTTTTATAATTTTATGTTCTTCTTCTTAAAGGGGTGCCTCTAGAACTCGGATCAACCCCGGTAAGACAAGGAAAAGTTGAGTGTCCTTCCTACTAGAAGATTTTCCAAGGGATAAGGCTGCAGGGAAAGCTCTCAAGCTGTGGTCCTTACATTGGCAGCATCAGTCTTACCTGGAAACTTGTCAGCAATGCAGATTCTCAGGTCTCACCCCAGGCCTACTGAATTCTACACTGTGAGGTGCAGCCCAGTGACCTGTGTTTTCATACATTCCAGGTGAACTGGAGGTACTCTGAAGCCTGCAACCCATTGACTCCAAGGGAATCAATTTCCAGATCCTCAAGGTAAAAACACACATTTGTATTTTTACCTAAAATGGACCAGCTTGAGACCTGATGTATGATCTACCATCTCTCAACACCCACAGTTCCGTCTTCTACCTTGTCAGAGGGCAGGCCTCTCACAAACCCAGAATCCACTACTCTGGGTGCACAGCCATGGTGTGTTTTTATTCTGGGGCAACAAAGCGTCCCTTTCTATTGGGCTTCCCTGATTGCTCAGTTGGTAAAGAATCTGCCTGCAATGCAGGAGATCCCGGTTTGATTCCTGGGTCAGGAAGCTCTGCTGGTGAAGGGACAGGCTACCCACTCCAGTATTCCTGGGCTTCCTTGATGGCTCACCTGGGAAAGAATCTGCCTGCCATGCAGGAGACCTGGGTTCGATCCCTGGGTTGGGAAGATCCCCTGGAGAAAGGAACGGCTACCCAACCCACTCCCGTATTCTGGCCTGGAGAATTCCATGTACTGTATAGCCCATGGGGTCGCAAAGAGTCGGACATGACTGAGTGACTTTCACTTCAAAGGGTCCAGGTAAAATATTTTTCATGTAGCAACCTGCCTTTTCCCTTCCTCCTTGTTGGCAAACAATGCCTTGCTCCAGAGGTTGTCTCCATACATTTCATTCCTGCAGCAAACTAGAGCACAATCTCCTGCCAGCATCTCTCCACCTTAGAACCCAGAGGGCAGATGACTATTACTGGACATGCATTACTACATCTATTAGGACTGAAAAATAAAGCCAGACTTTTCTGGTGAGCAAATAAGCCACAGTGCCAATTAGCTTGAAAACAAGGATCAACTTAGCCAACTAGATTAAATGATGCATATATTTTTCTAAATTGGATGTGTTAAGCCTGCAGCTTCAAGGTTCTGATGAAAACATATTTAAGGGAGGTCATAAGATAAAGGCACTTATTCTTAAAAATGTATTACCAGATATATGTTGCATTGAATATTATTTCTAAATTTCCCAGCACTCTTGAGTATTTCAGGTTATACAGAGTGCCTCTAAATTGAAAAGTAACAGATACAAAGAATAATCATTTGATAAATTTTGGAAGGCCTTTCTGAAATACATACCACAAAGTGCAAAAGTAAATGACTCTTAATAACTGAACAAAGCTTTTTGCAAGTCAGTGGTTTCCAATTCTCTGCTTGCAACAAAACTGAAAGTAAGCCCAATTAATTTGTCCACAAATGAATTCTTAAAGATAAGTCCTCATCATAAAGTATTGGGTAATTTTTTGGCAATATTGCTAAGTTCAAATAATTAAGATATCTATATCCACAGATATTTATATGTAATAGCTATAAAAATTCTTTGTATTCCTATCTACTTATTTCTGTGAAGGAAGTTACATCTATGAAAATAAGAAAAAAGATGATAATTGATACTGAAATTCATCTCATTCTGTGGTGATGTCCCAATGGTGTTCATCCAGATACATGCAATTCAACTAGAAAAGGGAAAAAAAAAAACCTGTTATGTAATCAAAGGAAATTTTTTTCAACGAAATACTACCTTTTCAATAATTTTCAAAATACATATTTATCCCATTCATATAGTAATTGTAATGTTAGCTCAATCCTGAAAAAAATGTTTTTAATACTTAGAGCTTTATGATCATAGATGTTTTAAACTTCCTATTTAGCAAACTATAATATATTTTGTGGCACACTTTGTGTGCACAGCAAAACTTTTAAAGGATTGAAATATGTTCAATCAGTATAAAATTCTGTGGTGGAAAAGGAATAAAGAAGAACGTGTTTGAATGTACTTTTATTTTTATTTATTTTCAAATATCTTGGCTACGCAGGACAGTATGTGGGATCTTTGTTCTCTGACCAGGGATTGAACCTGCATCCCCTGTAGTAGAATGGTAGGTAACAAACTTCAATGGTTTTTAGATTTAAATAAATATATTTACAAGAGTAACTTTCAGTGTTGTTTTAAAACATCCCTAAAAAATCACTTTACGGTGGCTCAGATAGGCTTTCCAAGGACAGAAGCCAGATCTTGGCTTCCATTCGGTCTTCTCGCTAAACAGGTGTCAAGCTTTGCAAACAAGCGGGAAGTTTCCTTCAAGAATTTGACCAGCCTGCCATGGAAGCTGCCCTTGGCCCTGCTCCACTCAGAGCAGGGTTTCCTCAGTGTTTCCCATGATGCAAGAAACCCTGGCCTTGGAAAAGTGGACACTTAAGGAAGACCAAGCTCTTTCAGGAGGGCATTTCTGTCATGTGGAGGCAGTACAGACCCCAAAGTGGCCACATCGTCTCCTCACACATCCCCTGCTCAGGCACAGAGGTTATTCTGAGCTGTGGGGCAAGACTCTGGGCCAGGCCTTCCAGAGGAAAATGAGGAAAACATATTCCTCCCTGGGATCCCTATTTAAAGGCTGTAGGACTGGTCCTTGGTACCAAATCTGATTTGGTCATGATTATACTAAACATGCACACAGAGCCTGTCACGTGCTAACCCACTCAGTCCACCCTATGCATATGGATTATTATCATCATCCGTGTCATGGATGGGAAAACTGAAAACAAGATGATGTAACTTGCATATCTTGGCACAAAGCTCATCGTGGTAGAGCTAGGATTTACCTCAAATGGTGTGGATCTGAGGTCCAAACCTCACCTTGATGCTCTGCAGTGGCATCCACACAGGACGCTCTAGTCCACTCGCTCCATGGCAGGCCGAGGACTCAGGCTCCCAGGGCTCAGCCTCTTGGAGAGGGAAGGCAGGGCCGAGGTGGGATCCATGGTTCTTCGGCTGTCCGCAGGTGCACTGGGCCGGCCTCAGCTTGTTAGGCAGACTAACCCATGGGACTTCATAAACATCTACCCTGCCTTACAGGGGCATGCGTTCTGGTATCAGCAGGCACTTTCCATCTCGAGACTACCCTTTACCCTGAAGCAATTTGTGATTTTTACAAAGGCCCATCAAAATTGCCACGACACAGAACTGGCATGGCAGGATCTCACAGGGGCCAAATCAGCAACCTCTTCTAGACACTGTCATGACTCAGGCAGCAGTAGGCACAGGGGCCACCCCTCCGAAACCCTCCTGGCTCGTGCTTCCTCTGGACCGTGAATCCCATCTTAACCTGTAAGAAGTTGGGAGAAAGGAACTGTCGTGCTTAAGGTAACAGAGAGAACTGCTTCCAGGCTCTAGAAAGACTTGGATGAATGGCAGCAAGAACTGCAAGTGAGTCAGTGCCTGGGAGAAAGAGGCCAAGTAAAGAGGGTAGAGACAGAACAAAAGTCACCAAAAGTGGCTCTGACCCACATGTGAAGGACGGTTAAATCATGGCGTGGCAGACAAACTGGAGTGGTGTTAGTCAGGGCTGAGCTGTAAAAAAACAAAATAAAGTTTTTATTCATCCAGTTTTATGTTTCCTTTAAAGACTTAGCTCCCCATGTTAGCCTTCTATATAATGTGCATATGTAAGTACATAAAAGAGAAACGAAATGACAACTCAAAAAAAAAAAAAAAAGAATTCTTTTAATAAAAATTACTCATAAAAATCCTAATAAATTTCCAAGAGCAAGATATTTCTTAGTACATTTATAAAAGAACATTTGGTCCTTTTACAAAAAGCTCCCTTTTAATTTAAATACATTTCTTATTTACAGATTACACATAAAATATCATCTTTAGTTGCAAAGCATATTGCACATTACAGACAGAAGCATTTGTGAATTTCAATAGGTTTTCCCAGAGATTCCAACTCTATATTTTTGTCCTTTTGTAAAAACAGATTTACCTTTCTTGGGCATAATAAATAAAAAATACAGCTTGTGTTTTGCTATTTAAAACTAAAAATACCTTTCAAAATATTATTTCTCTGCCTCTCAGAAAGAAGGAAGGGGGTAATGAATCGGGAAGGTCCACAGGTACTTGACATTCTCGCCAGATTCACATCCAGATTCAAGTTGGGAACACAACCCTGAGCCCTGTAAAACCTGGAGACACAGCCCAGACACCCCCCTCTTCTCACTTTCACAAGAGTCCCTGCCCTGCAGGAACAGGCACTAGAGAAGGAGCTGGATGTCTGGGAATGCAAAAGGAAAGAAAGATAAAGATTTTTTTTTTTTTCCCTAAAGTTCCTGCTCAGCCACTGTAGGGCTAGGGCAATCATCCAGACCGACCTGTTAACCAGCATTAAATTTGAAATCAGCAAAAGAGAAAGACCTCTGGAAAAAGGAATGTCTGATATTGCGTCTGTGAAACCCAAAGCAAAGGATGACAGTTTGCAATCATTCAATCAAGTGAACTAAGAAAATGGCTGAGGGGTGTTTTTCTTTGGTGGGGGACATGGCAAGGAGGTAAGAGAGGAATTCAGCTGAGACCCTCAGATTGCACCATGGCACTTATCCAGCCAGAGAGCTAGAGACTAACTTCCACCTGGACAGACACCATCCTGGAGCATAACTACCTAGAAAACTACTGAAGTGTGTGTTCTTGCCCTGTGACCCAGGACAGCCTCAGAACCTGGGGATGCAGAAGCTCTGAAGGACAGACTTGAACATGGAAGCTGATTTTCACCCTGGCCAGAATAATCAGAGAGCTAGCAAACACTTCCCTCATCACCTCCTCCTCCTCCAGGAAACAGAATCCCTCAGTTATACCATCTCAACCCACGAAGCCTGCCCTGGAATGATTTAGAACTCTGGGAGGATAGATTTCAACTCAATCCACAAAGGTGGCTGTAAGGTAGCTTCTCACAAAGGTTTGGCAAAACCATTTTCACTGAGTCAACTAAAGCGGAGTCTTTAGACACTAGCTGCACGTGGGAATACAAGGATGGTGCGGGCTGTTCCAAAGTATGGAACGCTTGGGATCAGGGTGTTCCCGGGGCAAGTCACAGAGCAAGGGACTTCCCCTGACACTCCTCTCCTCAGCCCTCCCCTCCCTGACCTCTTCCAACACAGAATGGAAGGAACAGCAAAAACCCTGCAGGACACATCACAGTTGTCGACATTCTGATCTTCAAAAAGAAAGCAAGATTTGAATGTGGCTCAGAGAACCTTCTCTTGTAACTAGCAAGAAATGGCATTCTGGCATCTATTCACTGAGGGCAACCTGAAAGCTTGGCAACCAGGGTGAGAATGAGCCCCTCACCCTCGGACTCACAACTGGTACAAGTCCAGGGCCTGGAAACTGAGAGGGAACATGTCTTCTGTCAACCTGTGGCCCTGAGATGCTTCTGAAACACTCAGGCCCTGGCCCCCGGTCCAGAGTGGGAGGGGCGATGGGATGCCTGAGCCCACAGGAGGGGGTCGTGGGTGTGTGATCACATCACCACGTGATCACAGAGGGCCCACTTTCTCCTCTGAGGTGCCCCATTCTCCCAAGAGGCTCACTGATAGTCCCACCTTGGCTTACCTGGAGAAAAGGCACAGGGCCCCTTGTGCATGTGTGTGTATTTAAATGGATATTGCGGTTTCAATGAAGCAATGAAAACATTGAAAATATATAGGATATTCTCAAAGAAAATTTTCTATTCAGTAGGTGAGACACTGTGATAAACAGAATGCTTCTAAAATGAACAAAAAATGTAGAATAAGAAGCATTTGATGTGGGTTTTTTTTTTCCTTTAAACAATTTGCACAGTAAATGTTAAAAAGACAGGCATTGATGACTGTGACATTTATTACTGAAAATCCCTTTTCTAGAAATCTCAAAGAATTGAATTATATATCCATTTTAAAAAACAGTAACACAAGTTTTCAAGAAGAATAAAACTCTTCTCTTTTGAAAGGAAATGCGATGGCTTACACAGCCCTCTCTTCTAGCTTTAAAAAGACTAAATTAAAATAAAATCATTTGAAGTGTGCCAGCAGTAACGAGGGCACCACACAGGACAGGTGAAGTTGGAGGTTTTGAAGAGACTTCCTACCCTCTCTGCGAAGATTCGTTTCAACCTCTGACGCTACAGGGAAGCCAAGTTCAGGGTTCAAGCCCACCTCTGCTTTCTCTGAGCACTCTGCACAAGTTCAAAGAGACATAGTCCATTCTCGCTAAGGAAATAATGACAACAAAGAAAAGAGGTGCTTTAGCACGACTTCCTTCGTATATATGCTTGCTTAAAATAGCAGGCTGAAAGGTAAGAATGGGCCAAGAAGTTTTCAGAATCTACCTACCTGATACCCTGTCCCATCCCCCTTTCACTGTGGTCTCACCATGGCAATACGAAACAAGCCTGCTAAAACCATAGCAGCAGCTGTGACATCCAGTGGCCCAAACAAAAATATAAGGCACTAATCGAAAGCCTATATTACACAGAGAAACGGCTCAAAGACACCAGGAAGTCATCTGGTCGTTTCTTTCTCCCTGACTTGGCTAATTGGCACTAGACACAGGAAACAAAAACAAAACAATCCCAACCCAAACACAGTCAAAACTGAGAATCCTTGGTTGGCAGATATAAGACTCAGATGATCACAGGTATTTTTCTCTCCCTAAAAGGCACCTGGTTCTGAAACCGTGGGAGATTCTCAGGTAAGCTCATGGGAAACAGAGACCACTACCTGGAAGACCTACTTGTCAGGCTCTTGAACGGTGATGTGACAACCTAAGAGACTGCCTGTTAGAATTCGGCTCCCTTTGTGAGCAGATAATCTTGTCACTGTGACAATCACACGGGGCACAGACGTATAACTGGATTTTTCCCCACGTGACTGACAGTCACAGGGAGGAGACCTGGGAAGGAGCCCAGTGATCCGGAGAGAGGATAACTAAACAGAATAAACAGAGCGGTCAGGGGAGCCGCAGGGCCTGTTGCACAGAAATTCATTCACAGTCCTCCGGTGGAGAGGTAGTCAGGCTGCAGTCACACGAGCGCGGGCAGAGGAGACGCGACTCGACAGACCCTGAAGCAGGAAGCTCTGAGGATCCAGCCAAAGACACCCTGTCCATGGTGCACATCGTGAGAGGCCAACTTCTACGTACCTTTCCACTTCAAAGTATATCCTTAAGACAAACAGGGCACTTTACTGAACAGAAGAGAAACACTAAAGTGTGCAAGGATCTACCAGATGTGCGCGGGGAGCTGGAAAGAAATTCCTACACCATCGTGGATGGCCAGACTTCCATCCTCCTCCACTTCAGGTTGGGTCTCGGCCTGGCCCGGGGTTCAGCTGTTTGGGGTCCGGTTTCAGATGGAGACCACACGGGGGAGGGCAGATCAAATCAAGCCCACCATCTGGTCAATCTGCCGCATGTAGATGCTCTTTAGGGGCAGGGCGTATCGCCTCTCATCAGGGACCCGATTGCACTGGAAAGAAAATCAATGCAGTACCATTTGAATGAGTTAGAACCCTGTGTGTTAATCCCTCAGAAGGGGTGACCAGATGACCTCCCCTGGGGTTTCTCATCCTGGCACTGTGGACTCTTTGGGCTTATCCTGGGCACTGCAGGATGGTTAACAGCATCCCTGGGCCTCTGCGCCTATATGCCCCTCACTCCTAACCCCCAGGACAACCCCCATTGTGACAACCAATGTCCCCCGACACTGCCCGATGTCCTTTGAGGAGCACAGGTACCTCCAGTTTAGGACCACTGATGTAATTTACAGATGAAGATGCGGAGACCAGGGAAACTAAAGACATGCACCCAGGGACTTCCCTGGAGGTTAGGACTCCATGCTTCCACTGTAGGGGGCAAAGGTTCGATCCCTGCTCGGGAAACTAAGATCCCACATGCGGCAAGGTGTGGTCAAAAAAATAAAGACATACACGCGTGCAAGTACAGATGGTTCGGACTAAAAGCTGTATCCCTTGGGTGTTTAATCGATCCAGAATTGCAAAAAGACAAAAAACTTTGGCTATTTGAAACCTGTTGCTTTTCTGAGTTTACATGATTAAGAGTGCTAAGCTTTCTTCTCCCTCTCTCTCAGAGGGGAGCTAAGTTTGCGAGCCAAATGTGCTGTGTGGAAGCAGTTTCCACATACATGCATGCCCCTCCTCAGAAAAACACTTCCCTGCTGCTCTTACTGGAACTCGCTTGCCCAGGGCCTCATCGCTGCAAGATCCAGACTGACAGGTCCTTCAGGTGGTCCCCACCCTCCCTCCCAGCTCCTGCTTTTTGTAGGAGCTGTGCCTTCTGCCTGTCCCTCTGAAACCTCCCCCTCATCATTCCAGTAGCGACTGAGAATCAAGCTCCCGAGTGAAGCCCTCCTTGGCTTGCCAGCAGGCTAATTCCTCCGTCTTCCATGTCCCAACAGCACTTCACACAGCCTCCTACTGACGAGCACTCGGCGGGGGCAGATCTCCGTCTGCACCAGACCCTGAGCCCAACCGGCACTAGGACCACAATGACTGGCCCACATCCCCGGCGCCTGGCACGACGGGATCTGGTCTGTGAAGCGAGCATCTCCTTCAGTCCAAGTCTGGGTTCCACCATGTGCTCTGCCGTGTGACCTGAACCTTTCAGTGCCTCGCTGCTTCCATCAGCAGACACATTGACTACCTACCCCTCCCAGGGCTGCTATGAGAATTTCTCATACCTAATTTCAGCACTTTGATTGGTGCTCAGCACATGCGAACTCTATAAATGCTGACTCTGAAGGTTACTTTTCTTTCTGCCCTTCCCTTTCCTTCTCAGTTATATTTTATTCATTTAACCTACACTCCATGGCCTAATGGAAATTTCAAGGACTTTGCTCTGCTCTGGCCTGTTGATTTAGTTCAGAGACTGATAATAAAGACTTTCAATGAGCCACGAAAGGAAAAAGTACAGTCTGGGATGAGAGGGCATGCCCTAACCCAGGTAGCCTGGGGGGAGGTGGCAGGACTCTTGGCAACTGAGGCTCTTCCTGTGGAGGAAGCTGGCATACAATGCATTGTGAGATCATGAGGTTTGTTCTATCACCGGATGCAGCGCCCACATCCAGACCATCCTGCTGGGCTCAAATCAACACAACTACCTTTGGCTGAAAGGACAGACTTGAGGATTTGTTTCCAAACCTTCCTCACTGCTCTCGGGGATAGTCCAAGCGTGCCCAGTTGAGCAGCGCCCCCCAACCTTTAAGTGAGGCCAGATACGTCTTGCACTTTAAGAATTTTTTGGCTCCACCACATGGCATGTGGGATCTTAGTTCCCTGACAGCTGGTCAACCATGCACCCTGCATTGGGGGAGCAGAGTCGTAACCACTGGACCTCCAGGGACGTCCTGACCCACGGGACGCTGTGCATAGGCTCCCTGGCGCTCAGGCTCCTGGTGGGGCTGGCCCACAAGAAGCTCCAGTGGATCAGAAGCGCTGTGTTCACTTTGCCAGCCCCCTCCCCACACAGTCACAGAAGCCCCCCCAGAGCAGTGGCTCCTGCCCAGAGGCCGCCCTGGGCACAGGCTTCTCTGCATCAGGGTTCCCATGACCACCCTGTCTGCCAGCACCTCAGCCCGGGGCACTGGCGGGCGGCTGCCCCCACGGTGTCCTTACACCCTGACGGCACCTACAGAAACGGCCCCCTGCTGAAACTTCTCAAATTACCCAAGCTGCGGGTGCCAGGAATATTCTGTCAGGACCCCTGAATGACAACATGATGAGGAGTGTCTTCTCTTCCTCCACAGACAAATCACCCCCAGAGACAGCAACTTACATTGGAGCTGGAGTTGATGACGTTCAGCTCCTGAGGTTTAGGCCTGTGCCCAGACTTTCCCACTTGGTCCGGCCCTCCCTCTTCAGAGAAGAACTCCTTCCACGGTGACTCCCGGAGATGTTCATCAACAGATATAATGTGTCCCTCAGTGGTAAACATGTATCTGGTTCCAGATTTGTGTACTGGGTTCTCCTCATCAAAGAGCTAGTGGGGGGAAAAAAAAAAACAGATACAATCGTAGCATGTTTGGAATTAATTCATAGGGGTGAGTCCAGACTACTTAGAGATAAGAATTTGCTAAGCTCTCAGACCAACCCAGGCTGTGAAGTGTGCATGCTAAGTGGCTTCAGTCAGTGTGACTCTTTGTGACCCTATGACTGGAAGCCAGCCCCGCTCCTCTGTCCATGGAATTTTCCAGCCAAGAATACTGGAGTAGATTGCCATGCCCTCCTCCAGGAGATCTTCCTGACTCAGGGATCAAACCCACGTCTCTTATGTCTCCTGCACTGGCAGGCAGATTGTTTACCACTAGCAGCACCTGGGAAGCCCGTGGGGCAGAATCACCAGTTATGTTTAAGTTCAGATGCCTGAACTTCCCTGACCCCATCTAGGCCTAAAGGTTAGAAAGCCCAGGGCTAAGGCCCCAGTGACACTAGTCTGTATAGGCCCCAGATAATGCTCCTCACCCTGCTCCCCTGAGAGTTCAAGTGCTGGGACTCAGGAACTGGCCCCCACCTCAGCCCTAACCTGTAAAAACTCCATAGAGAAGGAGGTACATGGCTGATTCTTCACTGGATCCCCAGGGTCTGGCCCTGACACCCATTCCTACATGGGCTCTGTGGGAACAGGGCACCCAAGGCAGCCCCTTCCTTCAGCAATGGGCATGGGGGTGAAGAAAGGTGCAGCAAGGGCATCTAGAAAGAAGACCTAGCCTAGTAGGGACAGGTCAGAGTGGGAAAAAGCAGGTGTGCAAAAAATGACAAACGAAACAAAATGTAGGACAGATCTCTTCAAGATGGGAAAAAACCTTACAGGCATCTCAAGTATTGCACAAATGAGAAAAAAGCACTCAGCAGGAGCAAAGGAGAAGAACAGGGCCAGCCCAGGTTCTCCCCCTCCCCCCATGACCAGACCGAGTTCTTTCCCTTCAAACGCCCTGGGGGTCTCCTTCATTCATTCGCTCCAGGATTTGCCCCGTGAACATCCTAGACGCTAAGGGTGCAGGACGGGATGTCTGGAAGAACCATCTGAGCCACTTGGCAGAATGACAGACTCCTGGGCCTGCTTCTGAAGCTTCCAACTCAACATAGCTCTAATCTTAACAGGGTGACTCCAACCCAGCTGCCCCTGGGCTTGGAAACCACTGAACTAGATATGGGGAACCTATCACCACTGATGGCTATCCCCATGCTGTTTCCCCACCAGGACGTCCCGACCTTTGGAGCCTAGAGAGCAAGAAAGCAGCCTCACGCCCTGGTGCAAATGCCTCACACGTCCACGGCTGAGTAGCCAAGTGGAAAGAGCACTGGACAAGGACTCAGGATTGGTTGTTCAAGCCTCGGCTCTGCCACGTCACCACCCCCAGAACCTAAGCAAGACCCCTGACCTCCCTCCGGAGATGGCAGATCCCAAGGGGAAGAATGAACACCGACCAGATGATCCCAAAGGTTTCTTCCAGATCCAAAAGTTCAGTTCTACCCAGACAGGTGAGCATGTGTGTCTGGACAGAGAGCTGGCTGGGCTGTGGGTCTCACGGGAACACACATGTCAGGGAAAATGAGATCTGAGACCCTGCTCTTTTCCTCAGAGGAGCCTTCCAACCCCCAGGCTCACAAGGGTCCTCTAAGAACTGCTGTCTGCACTCCACACGCTGCGTGACGCTAGGTCTCCGTGTGTGTGTGTGTGTTCTGGGCAGTACTTCCTCCATGAGGCCAGGAACCACAGAGGACACATCAATGTGCTTTTTTTCTGACAGGGTGGCACCCCTGGGCCAGCGAGATGCCCAGCACGGAGCAGTGCCTGCTCATGTATGTTAGATGGAAGGCAAACGGCATGCCTGTTTGCTGCATAGCACAGGGATATTCTCTGTGATGCCCTACAGGGTGGGATCGGGGTGGGGAGGTGGGAGATTCCAGAGGGAGGGGACATACGTATACTTATGGCTGATTCATGTTGTTGTACAGCAGAAACCAACACAATGTTGTAAAGCAATTATCCTCCCATTAAAAAGAAAAGAAGGCATGCCTGCTTTCAGCAGAAGAAACACTCTGGGTCAATCTCACAGCACACGTACCAGATACAAGTATTTACAGGTCTCGCTGAGGAAGAAGCTCTCCATCCGGTCCTCCTTGGACTTGTCGATGACATGATGCAGCGTAGCGTAGCCACACCTACGAAACAATCGTCCCGTCAGTCCCACGGTGCTCCCTCCCACCTGCTCGTTCATTTAAGAGGCAGAAGCCATCTATTAACAGAATAACCAAATGATCAACTGCCACAGGGGAAAATAAAATACGGTGGGTTTAAAGGCTACCTTTTTTGTAGCCTCAACTGACTGACTGCAAATTCGTTAAAAAATGGTCTGGCAGCCAAATCATCAGGTGAATGGTGGGGAAAGGGGTACAAGGGTGGTGGAGAGTGTTTGACAAAAGCATGACAAGACACCAAGAAAACTGATTGCCAACAAATTCCAAAGGACTGATTTACATTTCCTGTCCCAAGATTTATAGACTGACTTCTCATTCGGATGGTTTAAAACAGTATTTTCTAAGAAAATATTTATTTTCTAGGTTTATTTATTTATTACTAGGTTAAGAAAAGCAGGTCACAAAATTTAGTTTTCATACACATATACACACATTACAGACATATATAAATGTATAAAAAAGAGTGTAGGACTCTATACTTAAATGCTAATGGTAGTTATCTCTGCACATGGAGATCACAGTCATAATATTCTACTTCTATATTTTCTATACTCCCTTAACTTTTTAGTATATGTATTTTTTGTATAACAAGGAAATAAGTTGCTTAAAAAGAGCCCATAGAGTCCTCTGGAACTCTACAGGAACAAAGGCGAAAAACAATTTTTTGTGAATTAAAAGAATTTTTTAAATTCACACTATAATGGGCAGGTTCTACTACACAAAAAGTAAGGAATCTCCCTGCAAAATTAACATTAAAGGTCTGTTCTAAAAAGTAAAAACACAAAATAGAATATTATTACCCCAGAACGACTCAAAATAAAAGTGGTCAACAGGAAGAGGAAGGAACTTAGGAAACTAACTTGACTTTTGTGTACTTTTCCAGACTCTGCAGAATGTCCATTCCTACATGGAGGTAGAAGGGATTCTTGGTTGCCTAGAGAGAACATGAGAGAATGTGATCCAGCGGGGCCTGGGACACGCCATCCACACACACGGTGCTGCCTGCAGGGCTTCCCCGAGGAGGCGGGGTCACTTTATCCTGCAGGGTCTCGCACGTTAAAGGACTAAGGTATACTGTGAATTCTGGTCAAAGTGCACCTCCAGCCTGCTTAACTTGAATGTCAGACTGGAGATGGCAAGAAGGCCTGCTTCCAGGGCAGATCAACCCCCTGCCTTCGGCTCTCCTGATCCCCACCATGACACAGTCCTGCATCTAAGGACAAATCCAGTTTCTGTGTTGTCTCAGAACTCTTCAGAAACATCAGCCGCGAGCACAGGAAAACAGGACTTTGCCTCCATTCCACACGCAGCGCTGGGAAGAACTGCTGGACAAGACTTTTGAAGCATCTGCAGGGGCCTCCACGCTCTCTGTTCTCTAATCGCCCCCAGGACGCAGACCCGGGGCTGCTGCCTCTTCTGTCACAGGCTCACAGATGGTTTTGTGAGGGGAAGAAGAACTCTCTGGGAGGACTAGACCTTCCTCCCGAAACTACTTTAAAAGTTGGGGGAAACCTACAGCCCATTCCCAGTGCCAACCCCGCAGCAGCAGCAGAAGCAAATGACCACAAAGTCCCTGTCTCTGGATTAGGAGAGTGCAGGGAGAGGGCAAGGCGGTAAAGCCGAAGATTTCTTTGGCTTCTAAGAAAATAGGCAATGTGAGGAAGAAGCTGCAAGAGGAAAGAAACAGTGACAGAAGCCAAGAGCCTAAACCCAAGGGCAACAGACCTCAACTTACGGGGAGGCCTCAGACAGTGCCGAGTCACCCCTGCAGCATGAGTGGCCTGACTCGGCCCTGAGTCCAGGGAGGCTGAGTCATAGGCTGGCTCCTCCTCTGACAGGTTACCTACAACTCACGAGGTCTCTCTATCCCCATGAGGTCAGCTACCAGCTGCACAGGATTTCTCCCTCTTGTAGAAGCAAATGGCAAGGATTTGGTGTTTAAAAAAAAAAAAAAATTATTGAATAAATCTAAACTACAACACTGGGAATTCTTCAGTGGTCCAGTGGTTAAGAATCCACCTTCCAATGCAGGGACATGGGTCTGATCCTGGGTCAGGGAACTAAGATCCCACATGCCACGGGGTAACTAAGTCCATGTGCCACAAGCACTGAGCCTGCACACTCTGGAGTCCATGCTCTGCAACGAGAGAAGCCCACGCAGCACAAGGAAGACCCAGTGCAGTCAAAATGAAAAAATAAAAATAAACTACAACACTAATCCTGCTGGCAGAGCTCGTAAGATCTCCTTGCAAGGGCCTGCCCACTACGCACATCATTATACGGCTGCTGAACACACGGAGGGCCAGCCTCTCAGAAAGTGAGCAGCTCTGGGGCTATATTTGCAAATGGCTGACAGCTCTCGGTGTATACATATGCACGGCGTGCACAGAGGTATAAATATCTGCCTTAAACTGTGGGGGAGAAGATTCTTCAGTTAAAGTGACATTTCCTCTGGCATTCAAGTAATTTCACAAAAGAGAAAGACTGTTTTGTTTTTTTTTTTAAGGATTAAACAAAAATAGGTATTCAGATGAATCCCAGGTGATTCCCTTTCCAGCTAAGAAACAGACTTCGTTCATCTGAATAATTTACACAGCCCAGGGTTCCACAGTACATGAGGACAGAAATGCATCACCCCAGAAGAGTTCTTTGGTCCAATATATTTGGAAAACAGTGAGTACTAAATCTGCCTCTTGGCTGTTTTAAGGATGGGAGAAACAAGTCCTGGAGTGAAGACAGAAGCCAGCTTTGCAGAATGTGGGTCACACGTGTATGTGACCATGGATGCCTTCCCTGTCCTGTGGAACCACAGTTTACACTCCGCGCTCACCAGGCTCTGGGCTGGCGGTCACCCCAATAGTCACTGTGAAGTAACTTGGTTCTCCACCTGCCAGCAAGCACTCCCTGTGAACCAACTGCTCCAGGTCTTCCCAGCAGTACCTGGTAGAGGAGATACGTGGACTCCACCAGTTCGGGCCTCAGCGGGTAGAAGAGCACGTCGGGGGCCTGCAGCTGCCAGTTGTACCTCTCGGGGAGGGCCCCGTAGCGCTTCCAGATGGCGTAGTAGAAGGCATGCAGGCAGATGGCGTCTTCCACATCTCCTATCAGAACCTGCGGGAGAGACGCAGGGCCCCAGGCTAGGGTGGGGCTCTCACAGTGGCAGGATGTGACACATGGGCCCTGGGCTCCCCCTTCACCCACTGGCTATCTGATCCACAAACACAGCTGGAGACAAACCCGACCCAAAAGCTGCCTGTGGGGCAGACGCCACCCCCCATCTGGCCATCAGCACACATCCCTGAGGCCTGCAGAGGACAAGAGGCCAACTCCTCATGAGCAAAGCATCGACAACTGAGAGATGGACCGTCCAGAAATTTTACACCCTTTACTCTTCAGGCATGGCTTTGTGCTGGTTCAGTGTGGAGTAATTTTCAAAGAGAATAATGGACACATACTGTGCCATGAACTGCCCAAATCTGAAGGAGCCAGAGAACATTCTGGAACCATAAAAAGAAAAGAGGGGGCGGAACCCTTTCCAATGACTTCTTTCACTGAGCAAATAGAATTGTGAAATACCTGCAGTCCAGGGAAGAAGGCCTGCAGAGAGTCGATCCACGTGTTCATGAGCTGCCCACTGAACATGTTCACGTTGACATAGAGGGGCGGGTCCCCTTCTCCCTCGTTACAGGCTTCCCGACTGAGGAGCCAAGCAGAATGGTCAGAGAAAAGGAAGAGACACAGCTCTATCCCTGTTCCTCCATCAGCCCCCAGCGGCTTCACTTCAGCAGAATCAACATCAACCTTTGCTCCCAATACATTCTTTAAACCTTTGGAGATGGACCCCCTCTCCCTGTCAGTACAGTCCTCTAGCAAGAGATGACACCTACTATAAGACAAAAGTTCTGAACTTGGCCATCGTAACACACTGACTTGTCACTGCACTTAGCAGAAAGCACTTTGACATGCAGGTTTGACTAATATTTCCATGTAATTTGGCATATTTTCCAGCCAATGCAAAAGCATTTCTGTACAGGGCTTCCCTCATAGTTCAGATGGTAATGAATCTGCCTACAATGCAGGAGACCCCTGTTCGATTCCTCGGGTGTGAAGATCCACTGGAGAAAGGATTAGGCTACCCACTCCAGTATTCTTGGGCTTCCCTTGTGGCTCAACTGGTAAAGAATCCGCCTGCAATGTGGGAGACCTGGGTTCAATCCCTGGGTTGGGAAGATCCCCTGAAGAAGGGAAAGGCTACCCACTCCAGTATTGTGGCCTGGAGAACTCCCTGGATTGTATAGTCCATGGGAACGAAAGTCGGACACGACTGAGCAACTTTCACTTTCACTTTCCATTTGGTATATACAGTGAGTCAGTTTTGACCTGAGTGGGGAAGCCTAGTTCTTTCTGCACAAGAGTCTCATCTCTAATAGAATCCTACACCATGGGGCCTGGGCCTGGAGGAGCACATCAGAGCAAGGAGCTGAGGGACTACCACTCGATTTAGTAAATGCAGGGGCTTTAAAAAGCGAAAAGGACTGAACTCTGGCCAAACAGCCTCTTACCTAAACACAGCACTCACATGTTCGTACAACAGCTAGGGCGGAAATGTGTCTGAGAAAATCCTACCAAGCAGGCAACTCAGTAGCTGTCACTTGCACTGGCCACTTCATAGATGCCAAGTGCACAGGGGAAGACCCAGGAAGAGAGAGGAGGCAAAGGGCAGAAGCTGCTGCAGCTTCAAATGGCACTTCTCTGCCATCCTGAATGCACAACCGACAAGCAGCAAACAGTACTGTTTTCAACAAACACGCCATTTCGCTGTATAATAAAAACTAATGCCACACTGTAAACCAACTATACCCCAATAAAAATTAATTTAAAAAGATAAAAAATAATTACTAAGAAAACAAACATAGAGGAGAAAAAAAAAATGTGGTACCTGTCCTCCCTCTCATCAAGTATAAAGACGGAACCTAACTTCTCTGGAAAGTGAACCAAAACAACTGTGCTACAAGACAGCTCTACGTACAGTTAAAGCCTGAGAAACCCAGGGAAGTGTCACTCCTTGCGGCAGCCCCCAGTGACCCCTGCCTCTGGGCTGTCACACCTTTGTGCCGTCCCTCACACACTGCATCAGCCTTGGTCTGTGTGACCAACAGTCCAGCAGAAGTGCTGGTTGTCATTCCCAGGTTAGGGCGTGAAAGCACAGGGCGGTTTCTGGAGGGTCTCTTTCTGTCTCTCTCAGACCTCTCGTTCTGGGGCAGCCAGCTGCCATGAGCCGCCTATGGAGAGGTCCATGTGGCAAGGAACTGAGACCTCCGGCCACAGCCAGGGAGCAACCGAAGCTTGGCAGGGAGCCCTCCAGCCTGGCCTGAGCCATGACATGGCTGCAGCCCCTGCCCAGAGCTTGTGGGCGACCTCGTGAGAATCGGCAAGAGAACATTCGCTGTTTAAGCCACTAGGCTTCAGGGTAATTTGTTACACAGCCGTAAAGAGCCAATACACCACTTCATCCCCAAATGACCAGCTAACAAGTAGGAGGCAGTAAAATGAGGCCAGAGACCAGAGCCCGTGAATTGAATACCTCAAGACACAACTCAACTTGCTACTTGCTCAACGGAACAAGGAGACAGGCGGTGAGGAGACATACCCTCTTCTTAAGTAGTTCTGAATACTCTGATATGCAGCATTAAACATTTCTAGGTCTTCTTTTTCTCCAAAGAGAATGTAAGATTTCAAGAGGTATTCATAGAAGGAGTCCAGTCCGGCACCCAAGCCACTCTGCTTGCCGACCCAGTGGCCTGTCTGAATATTTACAACATTGCCTGTGAAAATAAGTGGAGCTCATCAGAACCCAGGGCTGAGGGGCAGGAGGCCTCCTACTTCAGCCCCATGTACCTTCAGTACCTCCTCAGTACCTTCACCCCGCACAGGGAAGAGGAGGCAAGGGTACAAGGCCTCTTGCATGATTTGACACATGGAAGGAAGACTGAAAATATCTATATTAGGATTTAAAAGTGCTGTATACAAAAGTTTCATGTGACAAGCTGCAAGGGCTTATGGAAAATTTTAAAGTTGACAGTTTGGGGTGACACTGGGTGACAAATGGGGCGACTATTTCATTTTTCGTGTTGTTAAAAAATTTGTGAGAAACGAAGGAATAATCGAAAATCACTTTTAAATGGCAGTACTTTTGCAATGACACTCTAGGCTCCAGGACCCCCAATCCAGTTCCCTCCCAGTGACAAGAAAATATTTCTCAAAATAAGACAGTTATAAGAGGCAACAACCTATTTTAAGATAATATCTTGAGCTAGTAAAATACTAATAATTATTGAAGATAAATAATGAGTACATAGGGGCTCATTATTCATGACCCTTTTTCCTACTTCAGTAGGAAATTGAATTTTTCAGTATGTTTGAAATAATTTTTTAATAATGTCTTGACCAAAATTCTGGAGGAAAAACAGAAAAATCTAATACTGGTTTAATCTGGCTTTCAACCTACTATCACACAGTGAGATTTCCGTAAAGGAGAAAGTCACTCTACCAGTTAACTCTAAATTCCTATATTTGGAACCTCATACTGAAGCAACATCATTTGCCTCTGAGGCAGCTCTTTTTATAGCATTCCCATTAACAATTATTTTCAAGTGGAATATGCCAAGGGATTCAAATCGGAAGGGAGCCCTCAGATAGGAAAAGCATGATTCCACGCCATCAAACCTTCCAGCCTCCCTCTAAGAGAAAAGTCACACGGAGAAACACTGAGGGGACCCCTCTCTGAGCTGCCAATTTTCAGGTTCCATGGCACAAGGAAAAAGGAGTGGAGAGGAGGAAGGGCCCCAGAGAAGAGGAAAGGAAAGGGGGCGATGCTCTCGGCACCAGGACCTGACAGCGTCCCCGCACCTAACAATCCCGTGTCGCTGCTCCGCAAGCTCCAAAGGGCTTTCACTGCACGCCTGGCCACCCACTCAAACGTGGAATCCCCCAGCAGTCGGCTTAGAATCCCAAATTCCACCAGGAGGGAGCCGGCACCGGCCGTGCACGTCTCATTATTGCTATCCGGAGGAACGCCTGTCTTTAGATTCACCTGGGGACAGAAAGAGACAAAGGATTTGTGGCAACAGTCAAGGAACTCACGTGGCTAGGAGGCCAAGTCACAGTGACCACACTCCACTAAGGAACCAAGCTTACTGCAGGCTGAGTCAGCCCCTGCCTCCTGCTCTACACCCGGGACAAACATGGGAACGAGTTTAAGACACACAAACAAGATGATACGAACACCAGAGCCCCGTGTTATTCATAAGAGCCAGTCTTGGGGGAATCACATAACACTATTCATTAATACGCCTCTTATCAGCAGATTTCCAGGTTCTCTTCATGGTTATGCAGCACCAGGCTTTGGCATGGGGGACAAAGGCAATCTGTGGAATCATGTAGAAATTGTAAGTGAGCTGCTATGAAGCCAGTCCTGCTCAGCAAACATGAACAAATCTCAGGCTGGCAGAGAAAGGGCACCCAGCGAGAGCGAGACAGCCTGTTCTAACATGGAGGCTCCTGAGGTCTGGCAGTTCTCCACTGGTTACCCAGAGCCTGACTCAATTCCCAGAGGAGCTCTGGGCTCAGCAAATCAGACACCACAAAGATAGAATCTTCTTCCAGATCTTGCATTTAAATCAGCAGCTAACTTACTGGTCTGTACAGGCTTTATTTGAAAGGTCCCGGTGAAACAACATACACTGAACTCCTATGGTATAGGTGTGAGGGTGTCTGGGGAAATGGACCCAGGTCAGAAATGAAGACAAATTCCCCTCACTGTTTTGTTGTAGCACAGGATACAAACCCCACCTGTAAAAGGGGCTAAGAAGACTGAGCAGAAGAACATACCTTCCTTAAGAGCAAGGATAAGTCAGATATGTCCTATGCCCAGCACACAATAGGTGTTCCGTAAAGGCTGAATGAGTTAAAACCGATGTATATCGTATTTAGGGCTAAATTCTCTCAAGGACATGGATTTCCTCTCCCACATCAGCCCCACTCCTTCCCACAAATAAATTCATCAACAAAGAGTGTTCATTCAGTCAGGGGGTGAGTTATGGAAACCGTCCACCTACCCGAGGGTAGGGGATGCCAGTCTTGGTGTTTTCAAAGGCAGGGAGGAGCCTCACGGCCAGGTCATGAGCCATGTGCAACAGCTCGTTGTCATAATCCTTAATCGTCATGTCGCCAAAGGGCTGCTTGGAGTCGGTTATTATTCTGTGGGCAGAAAGAAGGCTCCCCAGGACCCTAATGACAGGAAGAACAAAAGAATAATAATCATGTTGGCTGTCCAATCTGGTTCAGAATGACGGCAGCAGGCTCGAATCCCCTATGGACTTAGCACTGCCTGAATCAGAGGGCCTGAACTTACTGACCCCCTGACATTCTTTCTGGCCCTTTACAGGGGACAATCAATTGCTAGCAAAGCACACTACTGAAGGGAGAAGGTGATCCGTTCATCTGAGTCTACTGAGAATATCCACTTCTGGTGATAACCTTGGTTGGTCATCATCATGATCTCATCACAAGGGAGCGGCCTCATCAGTCCCAGCATAAATATCACTTTTTAGTACTAATAAACCACTCTTGGTTTCTCTCACTTGGGGGAGAAAACTCAGCCAAACAAGAAAAGAGAAAAGAGCAAGATAACAAATACCAAGTAACTCTTGTAGCTCTGGCTGCCAAACAACATGAAATTCTCCAACTTCTGGTGCAGAGGCAAGGAGAGGAAGAGGAAGAGAAGAGGAGAGAATGGCCCACTGAGAGGCGGAGGCCACCAGCTTACATCCCCAGCCCTCAGGGGCCATGAGTTCATGTCCCCTCCAATGAGCTGAAGTAGACTGTGACATTTTTCAGAACTTTAAATAAACGCTACATCTGGAATGTTATGCAGTGACACAATTTTCAAAGTTTCAGTGGAAGAGGAAAGCCGTCACAGTCTATCAAACTAAAAAGGTGAGATATAAAGGATGAGTCAATACATTAGAGGGAGAGATGGAGGAAGTTAGGGGGGTAGGGGGGGAAGGAAGGAGAGAGAAAGACACACAGGGAGCAAAGTGACCCACATGGTCAGCAGTGGTTTTCTGCAGGTGGTAGGTGAGATGAGAAACTGATTTCTTCAGAAATACACAGGGGTTTTCCTAGGACACAGTGAAGGAAATGAGACCACACGTAAAGTGAAATCATGAAAAACTCTTTTAAAGGGACACCTATCTTAAATACACATTAAAGTGTCTTTCTAATCAGCCCCAAATGGAATTACTTTGAAATGGCCAATTGTTTCAGTTTTGATCCATCCAAAAGAGATGAGAAGGGGACACTGAGCCCACAAGGTCTACATGGACTCCCCAGCTGGACCCTGTGGCCCATGAACCCTCACAGGGATATTCCCCTCACTCACACACACGAGACCGGCTTTCAGTCTGTTTGACAATCCTTTTACCTTATGGTGGCCTCGAAGACCTGGACGGTGGAATCTTTGTCAAAGGAAACTGTGTTGATCACTAACTTGACTGCTTTCTGGAACTCGGATGAATTTCCCATTATCTTTAAAAAGAGGAACACAAGCCATTATGACGGCATGAAATGACACTGAGGTTACATGATCGCAGGATCTGGGCCACATCATCTGAATATGTGTACGTGCTGCGGTTTTGCCACTCATGGGAGAGAAACACAAAAAAGACCCGTTATCTCTTAGAATACATTCTGGGACAGATGGCAAGCCCATTTCCACCAAACTGAACTGTATCTGCAGATGGCAAAACTTTGACAATAACGCCTCATAAAATCATTAGCAGCCGTCACCACCCCTCCTCATCCTCCCTCAGCTTCACTCTGATTATTTAGCAAAGCAGGCATTACAGTTCCTGAAGTTCCTGAAATGAGTTAAAACCAATCCCCAAATAAAAGAAACAAAAAACACGATATTCCCTCTGTTCCTCAAAGAATTCAACAGCTTGGGCGCTTGGCTCCCAGGAGACTAAAACATCTGGGAAACTGACTCTTTGCTTGTTACCCAGATGTCTGAACACGTTGAGAAATAGTGGTATTATCTTTGGGAGGACAGCATAAGGCCAATGCCATTCAAAACCAACACAACACGCAAGTAACCAGCCTTATGTCCTCTGTGAAAAATATTCTAGAATTATGATTCCTATTTTTGGGTGTGTGGATATGGTATCATTCCAAGCTTCTCTCTCTTATGTGAAGTGCAAATTGAGCATAAAATTTGATAAATTAACCAGAACTGAAATGTTTTCATGCTGTTCAAAATTTTACGACCACCCTGGGACTATAACGACAGCATAAGGACACATCCAAAAAAAAGAAAGAAAAAACAAATGGTGCCATTCAGATACTACTTTTTCAAGTGTTTCTTATCTCCTAGTATTTATTGATCTAGTGCATCTTTTTGTCTTTTTCTCCCCCTCTTATTTTGCTGTTCCATGCAGAGAAAGTACAGTTTCTTTTCTGGCTTTTAATTTTGTTTTTTAACAAGATTATGCAATCCTGCTGCAAATTGCATAAAGCAGTCAAGGGACTGCTATTGTCTGAGTGTTTCCCAAATACACCTGTTACAGTTTGTTTAAAATGTCAGCAAAAGCAAAGGGAAACCTCAACAGAAGTAACATCTGAAAAAGAAGGCTGCAGTGTACATCAAAGACCAGATATTTCTACTGTGAAAACCACAGAAATGGGTCTATTTCCCTACAGATGTTCACCAGCAGCAGAATCTGTTAGCAGCTGCAGATGCTGATATGAGCTCAGAGCACATGCAAGACAGAGGAGGAAGGTTTCAGGGACACCTTGTAATTTACCATTTTAGAAGCTACAGAACAGAGTAATGATGCTCTGAAATCATTCACTCAGGCTTAAGAAGAGCTGGGTTGGACAGAAGCATTACTTCTTTACTGTAAAACTTCTCACAGCCTTGAAAAGGCTGGTGTCCACAGTGGCTTTCTAAGAGTGGGCAGACTGGGAGGATTTCTCAAGTTCATTTGAGAACAGAATTCTCCTTTGCAGGAGCACACCCTTGGAATCTGTGTTGGGAAATGTCAGATGCGTCAAAATTCATTTTCTTAACATCTATTTGTACTCCCACCATGTATCAGACACCATGAGGTGTGGACAGAGTGCAGTGATGAACAGGGGCAAGGTCTCTGTACTTCACAAGCACGGCAGAGAGATATAAAGATACAACGGGACCAAATGAGAGGGCTCAGGGAGAAAAGGTGGCCTTTCATAAGCTAGATATATATATATGTCTTAGGATTTTTTTTTTTTTTTTAAGCAACATTTGTAGGCTGAGTTAGCCTCTGGTATCTTCAACGAGTTAATTCTAATTAGGATGAACATGCTAGTCCGGGTGGCTTTCCTGGTAGGTTTAGCAGGAAAGAATCTGCTTGCCAATGCAGGAGACACCTGGTTTGATCCCTGGGTTGGGAACATCCCCTGGAGAAGGAAATGGTAACCCACTCCAGTATTCTGGCCTGGAGAACCCCAAGGACAGAGGAGCCTGGCGCGCTATAGTCCACAGGGCCGCAAAGAGCTGGATACAACTGCATGACCAAACAACAGCACTAGTCTGGGCCCATTCTGATTGGTGACGGTGGATACTGACAGGCAGCAGCCATCTCTTGAGAAGGAGAAATTAAACAGAAGGGAAACTAAACTGCTGTGCAACTACAGCCTGGGAGCACGCAACCCTGGACTTCCTGCAGACCGTGAGCCCAGGAGCACACACAAAGACCACCCAAGCTCTCCCCAGGTTCTGGTAATTTTGCTGCTGGCCAAGGTCTAGGACAGCCGTCATGCAAACTTAGCTGGAATTACCCAATTCTAACTCCTGACAGTTTTAAACTCTTTTAAGGACAGTTAAAATGCAGGATTGGGAATTGGCTAGAGTAAAAATTTTCTAATGGTGAAAGTGTGCTGAAACAATGAAGAAGAGCCAAGAGGCAGTAAAATTAGGTTTATAAGGAAACTTTAACATTCCACTGGAACTACAAGCCCTGGCCATGATGCAGAGCACGTGCACAGGGCAGCCTGGTAATAAGAACCGTGCAGGGGCCGGCCTGTTTTCCACGTGCAAATGTGTCCCGAGGTCTCCAGCTGAGGGAAACCGATAAGGCCTGAGGAGGTAAAGGCAGTCTCCGAGTTGGCAGCCCAAGTCTGGAGTGGGCAGTGTCCACATGAAACTCAGAAAGCAAAGAACACAAGAGTGTTCACACAGAGGGTCTCTTGCAGAGGCTGGGACCAGGGCTTGGACCTGCTCTCAGGGAGTCAGGAGCTGTGGGACCTTTCAGGGGATCTTCTCTCCTGGAGATCTTGACTTTCACTTTGAAATCTTAACTCCAGTAACTGTAAACTGGTTCCTTTAAGGAATAAAATAGTGGGAAACTGGGACAAAAATAGGTTTCCCCAAAATAATCACACTGCCTTCTCCACATTTTTAGGGGGATCACATTTCCCCTCATTTCACCTTCAGTGTTTATCTTGCTCTCCGTGTTAAGCTCATTAAACAACAGCTATGAATACATTCTGAGTATCACATTTCCTGGAATTCTCATCCCTGGGGGGAAGCAACAGTATTAACTCCAAAATATCTTAATTAACTTCAAAAAATAAATAAATAAATAAGGCCGAACACTTACTGCAAGGGTATCCAACGCATCAACCAGAGTAAGGGAATAATTCCCTAGCACATCATTGATGTTCAGATTTGAGCTGAAAAAGAAATGAAAATTACACAAAGGTACTTTAAAAGAGGGGGGAAAAAAGACAATAAAACTAAACACTCATTAGAAACTAAAATTGCTGGAAGCCTTTATTTATTCAGGGACTCCTGTGGATGGATCAGTTGGGCAATGGTCCTTCTGCCACACAAGGGACAGCCTCTACGGAGTCGCAGGAGAGCAGAGACGCATGCATTTATACTATGGTATAAAAAAAGAGCATGGAACAGGAAGCAAGGAGATGGAAAGCAAGAGTCGTTGCTCTGTCTGAGACCCAGTTGTATCGCCATAGATGATCTCTCTGTCTAGCTTCAAAAAGCTCTGATTTCGAAATCATTAGGAATGAAAAAGGAGAGGCCCTGTCACATGACCTGTCTGTAACTAAAACTTGAATACAGAAATCAGACACTGTGTCAGATTACACACACAAAGCAGCAAATAAATACCTCAACTACCGTCCCCATCTCACTTATCTGCCCTTTGGGCGGGGGTGGGGGGGGGGGGGGGGGAATAAATTAACTGCTTTCTACATTGTTTCACTAACATCTCACCCAAAGAATCCCCCCAACCCCCACTCCCACCCCAACCCCACAGCTCCATGAATCTTGAGGAGTTTTAACAGGATGGAATTTTAACAGAAACAAAGGCAGGGCTTCTCTTATCGAGAGCTGTCTTAATGCTTCTGCCACACACCTCCTGCCCCACAATCAACACCCATCGCCCATTCTGAAATCATCTTCAGACGCCAACTTCAGGACCGCAGCGAGGTTAACTGACAAGTTGTTTGTAACACTAAAAAAAAACCCACCAAGACGACAATAACATATCTGGGAAAGGTGGGGATGGAGAAAGACTGAAAGTCATCAAGTCGGTTTGACAAACTCTAGGGGGCTCAGTTGTTCCCATCCCATTCCTGCAGACCCAGGAAGTACTAATACCTGCAGAAGCTTGAAATGATTTGAAACTGAGGAGAGAAATGAAAAAGACGTACGTAAGGAGGGAAACAGGATGACTGTTTAAAGGTTATGCGTATCAAAGACCGAAGTGAAAAAGCCCTCGTTTTATTTTCAGCAACTGATGCTCCGATATTATGATATCTTCCACCCAATCCCCAGACCACGTTACCTACTCCTTGGGTGTCTCTAAAGGGTCCTGTCCCACACTCCTGGGGACAGCAAGCATCTCTGTGCTCCTAACGCGTTCTCTGCTCTCTCAGAGGCCTCTTATCTGCCTTAGCTGGGGCCCACATGGCGTAGGCGCAAACAGCTCCAACACTTCACATCTTCTCTTGCCTGAACCTTAGTTTTATGTTGCTTATGCCACTTAGTCTAGGGCAAAGAAGGTATAGCAAAACTTTACCTACATTTTGTGCAGCAGGCTATCTAGAAGGGGCTGTCTAGGAACCAGAGCAAACCAGTGTCTCACAGCCATGAAGCCAGCACACAGCACGGCTGAAGAACTGCACCTGCTGCTTCTAGCTGTTGATTCTTTCTAAACACACGTACACGATTGTAAAAGGTCCTCTCAAGACAAGAGATGCGGGTTCAAATCTGCACTTCAAGGACGGTGCCAGCCAGAAAGGGTATAGGAAGTGTCAAAAGCTGGAGAAGGGCAAACAGACAGAGAGATCCTCAATTCAACCAACTCCAGATCATTCTCCTGGACTTAAATATTTACCTCCCTTGCTCTGCTGTTCAGAAACAAAGAGCTGGCTCCAACCACCCATCTCAGCAGAAAATGGGGCCCCTCATCACTCAGCCTCCAGGTTAGATGTTGGGTGAAGTGCGTGTGACCACCTTCCCGAGCAATACCCTCTTCTGCGGCATCTGTCACCCTCTCCACCTGCCCCAGCCCCTGGAAGGAGTGACTGGACTGGAGCCCTGTACTCCGTCCCATGTTTTACTGTGCTTTTCCTTTTAGGACATAGCTAAAAGGGACTCAGGTTTAAAATACTTCTCAATAGAACACCCTTGCAGTTGCTGACAAAGAACCAGTACAAGAGCTGTCACAGGAAAAACTGTATTTGTGATAACTGGCACTTCCTTCTCTCCATTCAGTCAGACAAATCCACTCAAAAGATCTAAGGCATTCATTAAAACACCTTTAAATTATTTTCTACCATATCAGGGCTTCCCTGGTGGCTCAGCAGGTAAAGAATCCCCCTGCAATGCGGGAGACCTGGGTTCGATCCCTGGGTTGGGAAGATCCCCTGGAGAAGGGAAAGGCTACCCACTCCAGTATTCTGGCCTGGAGAATTCCATGGACTGTACAGCCTATGGGTTCGCAAAGAGCAACTGGGCAACTTTCACTTTCACTTTCTTTTCACCAGATCACTGATACACACTCTTTTCAAATGTGCCAAGAGAGAAGAAAAGAAAAATGGAGAGAGGAAGGAAGGAAAAAATAAACATCACAAAAGCCTCTTGGCCTAACACCACCAAACGATCAAGATTCCATTCAGGTTCTGTAGAGACCTTCTTGATCACCATTCAGCCTGGAACTCAAACTTCTGGTACAGGGAAGGGTATTTAAGAATCGGTAACAGGTTGGGCTCAGAAGTGCTCGTCTTTCCACATAAGCGGCTGCCAAATCACAACGGCACTCCACTTAATTCATCATGTATGGCTATATTCATGACCCTCATCCCACTTTGAACTTTTAAGGTTCTTCTCAACCCAGAACAGAGAAGATGGAGAGAACTTTGGCCTTTTATAAAAAACTTCTGGTGATGCTGCTAACAATGCTCACATAGTGTGTTCAAAATTAAAGGTATGTGTTAAAAAAAAAAAAAAAATCCCCCCACATATACTTAACCTGCTCAGAAATCTACCTGGTGCTGGGTAGGCACACAGGTAATATAACAAATAGTCCCTGTGTTCCAGGGATTTGATAATCTGGGGAGACAAGACACAGGGAAAGGAAGGTGAACTCACAACACTATTCAACTGTCATGCGATATTAAAACGTGGAACAGCAGCTTCAAGGAAAGGACCCAAAAGGAGAACTGAGTAGATCAAGGACAGTCATCTTCAAACAGTTCAATGACGTCATGGAAAAAAAGACTTGAGTCTGATTCTGGACAGGCCAGGATTTCAGGAAGGAAGAGGAATGTGGAGGAGCCATCCTAAACGAGAGGTGCCTAGGAACCAGTCCATGTGGGAGCCAGTATAGGTTTGGTTTGATTTGCTTTCTTGTTTGAACTGCAATAGCGTTGGGCAGAAAGCAAAGAAGGGTCACATACCCAAGGTCTGAAATAACATTGTTGGTTCATGAGACTGCAAATTTTTAATGTCCAGATTTACTTGAAGAGACCTGAATTTGGATCCTCCAGCCCAAACTGGGGATGTGAGAGGAATCGAGTTTGCATAGTGATCTGTAGCTGGACAGAAACAGTTGCTATTTTTAAACAGTGTTCCGGTTTTATTTATTTCATGTCAATACTTCTCACCCTATCTCCAGTCAAACAAGACAGGCAAGTTAAGCCTTAAGTAAATGTGACTAAAAAGAAAAGACACGTATGTTTAGCACTCGCATTTCATTTCTGTACTTTTTACACATTATTCAAATTGTTATTTTATTTTTTACATGAATCATGAGAATTCACTTGACAACAATTATAAGAATACATCTGCTTAAAATAATTATCTGGAATATATTTATTACGGGCTATTTATTTCAGAGATGTAAATGTGGCCTACTGTTCCCTCAAATATACTAAAGTGTGAGAGCAGCTATGTTAAAGGAAAAGGAGGAAGAAAAATCAACTTTTCACTTTACAAATAGCCAGGGTCTACTCAAGGCCGCCATAATCCCAGAGCTCTTTCATCTCCTCAAAGACACCAAGGCTGACTAACCAAAACGTTTATTATTAACCTATGGGCACAACTTCTCATACAGTATCCCTTCGATATTTCTAACTCCGTCTTTCCAATAGCAACGTATCTATCTGTCTCAAAGCGACCTGACTCCAACTTATCCAGACTGTCACTGAACAGTCAAACCAAATCAATCATCAGCATATGTCATCAGGAAGCAAAGAAAGTCAGTTAAGCAAAACAACTCAATTTCCTCCAATCTGGAAGAGTCCAGTAATATTTTTTAAATTTTTGAATTAAAAATTTTCTCCCCAAAAAAATTGAGATAGAAAATACACTTCTGTGTATAAAGCCTGATACAGTGAAACATGAAAAAATAACTTATCAGTTTCCTACAATTCTAGAAAGGCCCAGTCCTTCTAAGTTAACCCGGGATGTGCCCATGGCTTCATGAAAAATCATTCTCTCCAAATGCAATTTAAAACAAGAATTTGTAGATAATCAAACCATTTTTAAAACTCTTCAATCCCCTTTAGTGTATGGGTTCCTTTTTAGGACCTAAGGACTGAACTTGGCTGCTTCTCATCAGGTGAAGGAAATCACAAGCCTCAAATGTCCAAAGAGCCCAGCAGGCCAACTCCTCCAGTCCCACCCGAGGGGAGCGACCCACAGAAACACAGTCACCTATCCAGTCTAACAGGGTCAGTGTCTGTCAAGGCACACTGGTTCCCTCCAGCTAAGAGGTCCTCAGCTGGGAGTACTGTTCTCTTGGACTCTGAGGTCAACAGCGGTGACCCTTGAGCTCAGCCTCTGCAAACACGGTTGACAGAACGGGAGGACTGGCAGACCTTTCCTCACAGCTCTGCCATGAGAGTGAGGGGGATTATGGGACAGACCCTACAGGGCAAGGAAGGTCACGCTGAGTATCAGGACCCTAAATCTGGACCACTCAGTCTCTCTCTCCCCCTCCCACCTAACCATCCTCAGCCTAAGGAGCAGTCCCTGTAATAAAGGAGAAAGACTGTAGCCCTGTTCTGCCTACAACTCACTGCATGGCTTTAAAAGTCCCTTCTCAGGATCAACTCCTGAATTTTTATATTTTTATACAGTTAAGTGGAAGTTGGCTAGAAGTGGGGAGATAAGAGCTCGTCTTGAAGGTGCATTTCAGTTTGATTTGACGTTCACCTGGAGAAAGGGTTGGAGATGGATGTCTAAGCGTCCCCCTCCATCCCCGGCCCCCAGCCCAAGCCAGTCCTCGGTAAGTGCCACTGTCCCTTCAGATCTCTGGGCCTCAGTTTCCCCATCTGTAAAAGGGCTCAGGTGTCCAGTAACTCAGAGATTCCAGGGGAATCAAGACAGAAGACAGCCACCGGCCCATCCACGCAGCCCCCTGGCCCAGGGCGACCTCAAAGTAGGTGAGCCGAGACGCCAGGCGCTGCCCCCGGGAAACTAAACACCCGGGCAGCGCCGGAGGAACCCGGAGGACCCAAGGCGGCACCCGCCCGGACGACGGAAGGAAGCGCGTGCGGCGCGCGCTCCGGGGCGTCTCGCCGGCGCGGGCTACTCACGGGTCCCCGCGGTCGGGTCCTCGCCCGCGGCAGTGGATGGGGTTGAGCTCGTCCTGAGGAAAGGCGTGCGCCATGTAGTTGTCGTAGCCGAACACGAACATGCCCCGCGCCAGGTCGCGCATCTGGGCGCGCAGCTGCGGTGGGAAGGCGCTGCTGTAGCGCTTCTCATACTCGTCCCGGCCGCGGCCCCGGCCGCCCAGCACGTAGCCCCAGTGGGCCGGGCCGCACACGCCCTGCCCGGGCCGCCGCGGAGCCCGCCGCCGCCTCCCCTCTGCCGCCCCGGGGGCCGGTGGCTGCAGCCACGACGGCCCCGACAGCCCCCCGGGCCGGTCCGCCGGCCCCGAGGCGGGAGATGCGGGGCCGTCGGGACCCCTCAGGCGCTGGAAGCCGAAGCTGAGCGGGAAGCGCTGGTAGAAGCCCATGCTGGGCCCCAGCCCGAAGACGAGCCACAGCACTCCGTGGAGGCCAAGCCGAAGGAGTACCAGCCCCAGGACGAGCGCTCGCCATTGCATGGTCGCGAGGGCGCCGCGGGCATTATTTTGAAACGCGGGGGGCCTTCCCCGCCGACCACCGCACCCCACGCCCGCCCCGCAGCTCCGCTCACTTCCCCTTTAAGGAACTCCCTCGTGACGCACCAGGAACTGGCCCATTGTCCCCCCACCCCTAGCACCTCGAGCCCGGCAGGCCAGTCCCCGCATTCGCCCGCCCAGTCGCCCGGATTGGCCCGGCCCCGACCCGGCCTCGCAGGGAGCGGCCCGGGACTCCCCACCGCGCCATAGGCCGCCCGGACGTCCTCAGAGCCGCGAGGCCCCGCCCCTCCCTTCCGCCCCGCCCCCGGCCCGGCGTCCGGCCCCGCCCCCTGGGCAGTCGGAGTCGGACCGGCTGGCGTGGCGAGTAGGGGCCGCTCCGGCTCGGGACAAGGCAACTTCCAGCCAATGGGAGCGCGGCACGGGAGCAGCCAGCTGCCGGACAAGGACGTGGCCACGGGCCCGCCCGGTTCCGTGTAGAGCCTGTTTCCCGCGGACCTGGGGAGGAAGAAAACCACTCCAGCTCTATGTTAGGGATGGTGACAGATAAAAGACGTAAGGAACGAGGAGGAACAAGGACATTTCTGTAGGGCAGGGTTTTTCATTTGTCTATTACCTGGTGGGGGTGATGATCCTACCGTTTAGCTTAAGACTGCACAAAACGGTGTCCTGATTTCTTTTTGTTAATACATCCTATTTTGTACCTTTAACACTTTATTAAAACACCCTAATTTGTAAGAATCTCTCACAGAGATTGTTATTCCCAGCTCCTGTCCACCGAGGTCCAAAGGAACGTCCCGAGAATGTATGTATAACGAGCGCTCTTGAGCAATTTTTAGCAACCGTCAATCTCAGGAAATACTGAGGTAGGTTATATTGCCTTTGTCAAGGAAAGAATCTTTTTTAAAAGGATCAGGATTTGGGGGGAGGAGTCAAAACTGCCGCTGCCACTACCGAAGTATTTTTACCGTATCTATTTGTGGCTCAGCTCGTAAAGAATCGGCCTGAAATGCAGGAGACCTAGGTTCGATCCCTGGGTTGGGAAGATCTCCTGGAGAAGGGAAAGACTACCCACTCCAGTATTCTGGCCTGGAGAATCCCATGGACTGTATAGAGGGGTCGCAAACAGTCGGACACGACTGAACGACTTTCACTTTTCACTTTTTCATTTAACCATGTCGCTTCTTGCCCCTCCCACTGCTACCATCTCTCCTGTACACTGTCGTCATGACCTAACCTTTGGGGTGTGGGAAAGATTCCTGGTCAAATCTTTTACCCCTCTGAATCTGCTTCCCATGGGCTTCTGCGGTGGATCAGCGTTAAAAAAGACTGCAATGCAGGAGATACAGGTTTGATCCCTGGGTGGGGAAGTTACCCTGGAGAATAAAATGGCAACCCTCTGCAGTATTCTTGCATTGGAGAATCCCATAGACAGAGAAGCCTGGTGGACTACAGTCCATGTGATCACAGAGTTGGACATGACTGAGCAACTAAACCACCACCACCATCTTTCCATAATTAGTAAGGTGGCAAATGTCAGCTCCAAAGGATTATTGCTTTCATGGGATGACAACAGTATGAGGGTTTTATTTTCTTTTGTTTGCTGAATTGGAAATGTCTGCTAAGTTTTGCCCTCCATAAGTTTAAACCATATGCCTGTTATACTGAGGTTCCTGAAAAGGTTGAGAAGCAAGGCCTGATGGTTAGCTCAAATCAGACTGGCTGAGGGACCAGGGGAGTGATTAAGAGGATGATGAAGCTGTCATGTGGCCTACTCATCACATCCTCAGGGTCAGGGGATTTTTAGGAACACAGAGGAGGTATAATGGGGACTAAGAAGGAACGTAAAGAAACATCTGATTATAATACAAGGTAGCTGGCACATAGTAAGGCCCTTTTTGTTGACTGAGTCTTATTCTTGTCCAAAATCCTGCCTGCCCAAGCGTTGAAAAGAATGTAAAAAGAGTTGTAGCCTAGATCTTTTGCCTACAGATTCCTCTCTGGGAAAGGCACCTAGGGACTCTGCTGAAAGTCCAACTTCAGGTCTTGATCCTTAGCTTTCAGGTCTGCCTCCTCCAGAACTTGCAAAGTAAATAAGAATATTAAGGACCATGTCGTATGTTTCCTAACTTATATTGCAAATTTGAACTCATCACAGTCAACTGCAGACCACATTGGTAATAACTCCTATCTTCACATTAGTTACAAGCTCTAACAAAAGACCAGGACCCCCCTGGTGGCACAGACAGTAAAGAATCTGCCTGCAATGCAGGAGACCCAGGTTCGATCTCTGGGCCAGGGAAGGTTCCCTGCAGAAGCAAATGACTACCTACTCTAGTATTCTTGCCCAGAGAACTCCATTCTTGCCTGGAAAATTCTGATGGGTTCATGGGGTCCCAAAGAGTCAGACACAACTGAGCAACTAACAAAAACAAATCTTTTTTCATAACCAGAGAAAAACCATTTGACTTTTGAGAGATGCTTTTCATGGTCAAACTGACAACAGTTGCCAGTTGTATATGTTGAGCGAGTTTCAAAATAATTTCACGTGTTCTCATTTAATCTTTGCAGAAAAGCTTGTAAGCTCTGTTCCATAAGCCATAAAGGGAAGAAGTCAGGTTGAGGGGGGCTCAAGTTCTCCAAGCTAGTTGGCTCTAGGCAGAAAGAATTATTGCCCTGGTTTCTCACACTTTAGTCCCAGAAACTCACTGTAACTAGCTGGCCCTCAAAGGAAAAAAAAATTGGTGCTTCCCTACTCTTCCCAAACCAACAATGCTGACGCTAGTGTCCTGCACAGCCTAAGATTTAGGGGTCAGACTCACAGTGTTTCCTTCTCCAATTAAACTGAACAGTAACAACAAAAATCTCATGCTAGCCCTTTAGACTAGGTTCCCCTCAAGGTAAATGTAGCTAAGATTGGAACAACACCCAGCTCACACAAGAAAACCCAATCTTAAAAATCATCTCCTTAAGTAACTGTCTTGTGATAGATGTTCCCATACATAATCTCACAAAAGCATCAGGGGACTAATTAAAGGGAACACTGAAATGCACTATGGGAAAAATGGGTAACACCAGAGATAACAGCTAAGAACCTAGACTCAGAAGTCGAACTGCCAGGTCTTCAGGGCAGATTATAGCACTGCCCTCTGAGTAACCTTGGGAAGTTGTATTTCAGGACCTGTTCTCTCATCTGTAAAATGAGGGTGATAAGATAGTACTTACACATACGGTTTTGAGAATTAAGTTTATTTGTATATAGTATACCTACAACAGTGCTGCATACATGGTGAGCCCTATCTAGTTACTAAGTCATGTCAGAATCTTTTGTGACCCCATGGACTGTAGGCAGGCTCCTCTGTCCGTGGAATTTCCCAGGCAAGAATACTGGAGTGGGTAGCCATTTCTTTCTCTAGATCGTCCCAACCCAGGGATCAGACCTGCATGTCCTGAGTGCAGGCGGATTCTTTACCAATGATCCACCTAGGAAGCTTGAGCTGTATTATTATGACACATGAACTCTGGGTTAAGACCTGCATCTAATATAAGTACCCAGAACGTAAACAGCTGAGGTCTGTTGGATGAATTAAATAACTAAGCCCCTATTATCAAAGCAGTATTTTAGGAGGAAACCGAGTATAAAATAGGACAAGGGCTAAAACTCACCATAGTCTAAGAACAGTTGAAAAAGCTTTGAATCAAGTCTAATTCCAGCTCTATTTAACTCAACCTGTTCAGCTTCCACACATCAGGGTCCATTCAATCTCTGTCTGACTTTGATAGTTGAAGATGACTGCTTACATCTATTTCAGTTCCTTCAAAGATATCCTCCATTGTAAACACACATTACAGTTTTGAGGATCAGTTTTGTAAGGCTGCGTGGGTGAATCAATACACTAGCCTCCTGAAACTGCAAAGCCAGAAAAAACTCTGGCCTTTTGATGACCCTAAAGAGCAGTCTCAGAGCTTGCTATGTGAAATATCAGGACTAGAATAGTCTATTAAAAGGAAGGATTTAAAAAAATAATAATAATAATAAAAGGAAGGATTTTTCCCCTCTAAGAAGTTATAAGTGATTTATTACCCCAAACAATAATGTAAAAAAAAAGATGATTTTCAAAATTCTGACTACTGCTTCTTTCTGAAGCAATATATACTCGCTTTATAAAGGTGGAGTAAGGGAGAATAAACAAACAATAAAGAGTGGGGGGAATACCTGTAACCCCATGATTGATTTGGTAAAGATCCAACTCCATAATTCAGTAATATTGTTTCCTTAGCTAGGTAAGAAAAGCTAAATTTTACATTTGTTTTAAAACTGGACAGTAGAGAATTATCATCTGTACCTCTTGTAAGGGCATTAGTCTCAAAGTCTGTCAACAGACTAGGTTGGCAAGACACAGGGACAGAGACTAGTGGAAATAAAAACTAGCACATCCCCTGAGGGGGCCAAAGTGGCAATTCCCAGAGAAAGTGCAAAGGCATTTACCCTTTGACCCAGTCATGTTTCTGTGCATTGCTGCACATGGACATAATGATCCATCGGAGTAATGTTTATAAAAGCAAAAAGTTTATCTTTTTTCAATAAGAAAACACCATAAAAGATAAATTGATATTAAGAGGGATGGTAGTGGAAGAGCGGTAACTCAGTCATAGGTGAATAATGGGGCTTACATATGAAAAAAATCAAATTATTGGGAAAATAAAGAACTTAGAAAAAACATGGTGAGCTTCCTTGCCCACATGTTCTAACTGCTAAATCAAACACAGCATGTTTCCAACAAGAAATGATTTTCATCACCACCATTCATATGCCACATCCCAGCCCTTTTATTGATGCATCCAGAAAAAGTAGCAATGATACAAATTTGTAACTCTTAAGGGTGAAGAGAGCTAGCAATTTCACAAAATGGCTACTGGTTAAGATGATTTCTTTTTCCTTAGGGGATTATACAAGTAGAAAAAGAAGTCATCTAACTCATGTATTGGGTAATAGTAGAAAAGATGGACTCTCTTAATGTAGAAACAAGATAGTACATTATGTAATACAGACTGTACAAAACAGAAGGCTGTAGATTATGTAAGAGCTGGTTGGAGACATACTATAATTAGCAATCTGTTGATGTTCTACTCCCCCAGCTCAAAGGGAGCATAATTTTTGTTGGGGGATTTCCCCCTCCCTTACTATTTTAAAGGAAGTATTTTCTAACTGCCCCAGGTTTCTCCAAGCTTTAGAAAAATTGCAGCAGAACCCTAGTAACATAGCAGTTATAAAGTATTAAACATTCACTCTAAATATGTGCCCCCAAATTGGTAGTATATATGTGGTTTATATTTTTCCACATTGTATACCAGAATATATTTTTTTGCAGTCTGGGAGAAATGATTTAACATTTTTAATGGCTTTCAAAGCCCATGTGGCTACAACATTTCCTTCAGACAAAATGTAAGTTGTTATGTCATTCTGTAAAATGTCTGTCATCTCTAGCCCTTAACTACGTTAAAGTTATGAAATTTAAGCCTTTCTGTGGTTTCAGGACTGTTTTAGGAGGAACACACAACACTAACAATCACTGGGATACCAGGACCAGTGGGCATTTTCATCTCTTCCGTGCCTTCTGTCTCACCACCATCCAGATCCCTAGGCTGCTAGAACCAGAGCTCGTTAGTGGAAGAAAGGATAGTAGAAACCCTCTACTATTCATAAGGGAAAACTGCAGAGCCAAAAGGGGTTCAGCAATTCACCAGTCACACAATCATTAACAGCAAAGAAAAGAACTCATTCTCTTAAACACCCATCCAGCACATGGAACCAAGCTAAGGAAGCATTTTAAGGTGACAATTTTTTCACACCACAATCCTTTGATGAATACAAGACCTCCAAGTCCCAGTAAAATGAGGTTAAGGTATCCCCTCCTTCTTAATTTCTGCCAGGAAATCTACATTACCTACATCACCGGCTACCTTGGGATTTTAAAATAGAATTACCTTACCGGAGAGAGCTTGTTAATGAAATGGAATAATGAATGACTTTGGCTGTTGTTCAGATTAAGGAACTTTCCATTGAGTCTGTCTGGGACGTCAGTGACTCGTTTTCCTAAGAACATTCAAGAGGCAGCCATTACAAAAGTACCTATTTTTATTAATAGCTGAATTTTAAACAGAAATTGTGTGGAAAATATTTACTAATCAACAGGAAGCACCTGCCATGGGTTGCATTATTTGTAAAACTGCAAACTGAAGGGAAATCAGGCAAGCCTAGTGTTTGCTTTTGGAGAAGGAGATGGCACCCCACTCCAGTGTTCTTGCCTGGAGAATCCCAGGGACGGGGGAGCCTGGTGGGCTGCCATCTATGGGGTCGCAGAGTCGGACATGACTGAAGCAACTTAGCAGCAGCAGCAGCGTTTGCTTTGTCTTCAAGTATGTTCACTGATGTACATGTTGCTGACGGTACCACCTTTAAAGTTTGGAACAAAATGAAAATATTTCACATACTGATATAGTGGTTCCCCCAATGACACATTTCTAGAGAAAAGCATTCAGCCAATTGGGCTTCCCAGGTAGCACTGGTGGTAAAGAACCCACCTGCCAATGCAGGTAGACCCCACAGATGTGGATCTTCTGGATCCGGAAGATCCCCTGGAGGAGGGCAAGACAACCCACTGCAGTATTCTTGCATGGAGAATCCCAGGGACAGAGGAGCCTGGTGGGCTACAGTATAGGATAACACAGAGTCGGACACAACTGAAGCCACTTAGCACACATGCACACACATTCAGCCAACTGGATGTTACAGCTATGGTTCCAGCTACAGTAGAATTAATGCTCCAGTTCTCAATCCTCCAGTCCCTGAAAAGGCTGAATTATAATACCAAGGCAACATTTCGGTGTAACTGGATCCTACAGGAGAATACACAAGGCAATTAGTTCCTTAGTCAAAAACAATAAACACAAAAGCAGACACAGTCCAATTCATCCCATTTACTTGACAAAATCAAAGGGACTAATTTTAGAAGTCTCAACTTTTGAAAGTAAATATAGACTTAGAACTGAGGGCAAAGTAAGCTAAATTTATATCCTCTCCCCACCCTGCTCCTAAAACACTCCTCCTTTAAAATACCACTTTAGTAGGAAGCTGCTGAGGACCAAATTGATAGCTTGACTAAATGGCTCCACCAATTCAATAAAAAACTTAAACCTGATATCCAGTTACTTCTATCCTAGAAATGTAAAAACACACACGTCACTGACCAACACTGTATGCTTGTACAGAGTGACAATGTGGATATGGAAGATTTAAAGCCACGTTGAACTCCTCTGAAAAAATACAGAAAATCATTTCCCCAATAGCTTTGATGGAATAAATGTTCACGTTCACAGTGTGAAAGATAACATACTAAACAAAACAGATCAAATGTTTTACTTTAGAAGTGTGCCTCTTTGGGAAAACCACCATGTTTGATACTTTAAATCTTTTCACTCTAGAACTGAAGTCAGTAAGGAGACATGTCTTGCAATTTCAGTTTATTAATAGTTTTGTTATGATTTTAAAAACTGGATTACAAAATGCTTAACTAGCTCTTGCCACTTATTTTCAAAAAGTCCTAAATTTGGTGTATTATGACAGTTTACAAGATCTTCTTGACTTAGGGATTAAACCTAAGTCTCCACATTGGGAGTGGATTCTTTACCACTGAGCCACGAGGGAAGCCCATTACAGGTAATATCATTGCCTCCATCCCACCCCACAAATCGCAGTGTCAGTCCTATGAATATTCAAGTGCTTATTTCAATTTTAACTGGCCCACAGACCCACTTCTTTGAAAGCTGAGCTTATTTCCTTCTAGCACATGGTCTATAGACTGTGTTCATGGTAGCTTTCCAACTCCTTTCCAATGTGTCAGCACCTTCCATGATGATGCATATTTTAAGTTCAAACTGTCAATACAACCCTCAAAATGCAAGTTTATTGAATAAAGCTGAGAAGAGCAGTAAACAGACAAAAAAATGCATCCACCTAAATTAAAAAAATTCACGTATTTACAAAGTTCGATAACTGTTAGGTTTCACATGCAGAAGTTAATGCACAGGAAAATGTTGGTAGTAGTGTCTGGTTGTCTTGAAATGCTGGAAGCAATGAAGAGACACACAAACACATTACGGTTTAGCTGTAGGTCAATTAAACGAACCTATGCGGTCCCCGCAAAGTCACACATTCTAGTTCTGGTTCCTCCTTTTAGGCACAAGCAAGTTGCCACATTCTTTGTAATGGTTCAGTGACCATTAATGGCGTTGATATACAGTAGCAAGTTTACATATCCCTTTGTTTACAGAACCATCTGTCCCATCAGGGAAGTATGCAACATGCATCAAAGAGTAAGAACAGAATTTTAAAAGCTGAGGTTCTACTCATAAAAATGTTAGTGGAGGAAAGCAAGTAGTGTCTGTGCAACACGGTGCAGAATATTTTTGTACAGAATATTTTTAAGGCCATGGCAGTCTATAAATTAAAACTGGTATCATTAAAAGAACTTACAGTTGACTGCACTTTGAGTGCTCAACACGTTTGGAAATGCACTGTCTACATGAGTGCTGCTTAACAAAAGAAACAGAATCACACACAGTGTGAGGCAACACATAAGCAGGTGTACCACAGACTTTGAGCTACTACAGTGGGCTATGTAAGTAACGATTCACAAGTGATCCAGTTTTCATATGTCCCTTTATGTGTATGGAGATCACTAAGCTACAAAACATGTTCATGGAAGTCTGTACACATCTCCGTAGCACAGAAGCGAACAACAGACAGCATTGGTTCCTCCGCTCTCTGTGTGATTATTCAACAACCTGCAGACACTGGGCATGATTACATCAGAGAAAGCAGGCAGGTCTAGAGTTGTCACAATAATCAGGATGTCCAATGGCACCAGACAAAACAGTGCCAAAACTTGTATCGGTAAGAGAGAAAAATAAGACTTTTTGTCTCTAAGTATCTATTGTGCTGAAAGTCAACTTTACGACTGGATATAAAAAGTCAAGAATTAAGAGTGTCATGCAGCAACACTGGTTTAATAACTGGACAGAGAAAGAACAAACAGGTGTGTGAACAGTCTGACATTCTTAACACGTTTTATTATATTGGCTGGAATGCTCTAAATTCATGAAAGCTTTTGAGAAAATCTTCAATTCCCAACCCCTTAAAAAAGTGTGTTGAACCAGGAGAGAAAAAAGGAGAAAAAATATAGAAGTAATGATCTGGACAGATACAAAACAGTATGCCTCAGTTCCTCCTGTACCCCCAACTGCTTTCTGGAGATGAAGAATTCTCACAGAGCAGAATGTGTTTAAAATTCATTGCCTAAGATCTTCCCAGTGTAAAGAACCAATAACAACATTGATCTGGTGCCTCTACTCACTCTTTGCAGACCATTTTTTAAAATTCCTAAGGTGTAATTATACATTTCACATGCATTTGTGAGATATATAAACATTATGTTTCTATCCCACATGAGTCAGGCTAAAGGTTTGCTAAATACTGTGTGTGGCACTAGAAACTTCATGCTGTATCAAGTCAGTATCAGTATTAAGCTACTGGACTCTATAATGAAATATCATAGATAGACATTTACCGAAAACCAATAGAAAAACCTGGCCCAGAAAGACCAGAACAGAAGTATGCAATTTTTCTTGATTTAAGATGGTCAAAGTGTGTTTTGTTTTGTTTAAAAAAAAAAAAAGCTCTACACACTGTTAAAGACAAGTATGTATAAGAAGTCTTTTTGTGTGTGTTGACTTTATCATGACAACTCTAGCTGATTCTTTATGAAGGATTAGGGATATACATCTTCAGCAATGCACATGAGAAATAAACTCTGAAAAAGGCAATTTCTTGGGTTTAGGAAGGACCGTATTCTGGGAAGTACTTCAGAGGAACGGACAATAATTCTAGGATTAGAGCCAGGAAGGACTGGAAGACTTCAGGAGATGCTTCAGCTTCTTCTAGATTTTGAATGTTGAATAAGCCACTGAAGTGTGATATCTAAAGATGGAAGGAAAAAAAGTGAAGATGTTAAGACATCAAAGTGAAGAAACGAGATATCAGAGATAATATTTAAAACGCGGCTATTTCAAAGCATACGTCAGGCCTGCCCTCTTCTTTTCTGCCTCTCTACTACTGTAATACATAGGTATCTGTATCTGTACTACTCTTCTTCATGACCTGACCTTTGAGAGGTTAATCTGGAAACACGAGGAACTGAACAGTCTCCAATTTAAAGGTTAAATTGTGTACAGAACAGCATGTGCCTTTCTTTATTCATTCAAAAGTTTAATGATTGCCTGTGAGATCAGGTATTGTATGTGAAGTCCCAGGAAGGTAAAGAGATGGAGGAACCCCTCTCTACTTTCCAAGTATCATTTGGGTTTAGAGGATGGCCCTCACAGAATTCCAGGCACAAGAAAGCGCAAAAGAATACACAAAGGCAGGAAACTGTGTTGAGCTCTGTATGGATTACAAGTGATAAGAGGTGGCTAAAGTACAGGGATGGGGAAGGGATGCCGCTCACTGCTGAGGCTAGAGCAGGGGTTCTCAAGCTCACCCTGACATTGGGGGCTGGATATTCTTTGGTAGGAAGGTGGAGGGGAGAGTCTTTCCTGTGTATAGTAGAATATTTTGCAACATCTAAAACCCTGACCACAGGATGCCATTATTACCACTCCCACCCTCAGCTGTGAAAACAAGTCATGTCTCCAGGGAACTCCAAACAGCCCCTGTGGAGCACAGCTGTCTTCAGTTGAGCACCACAGGCCTAGAGAGAGCCAGATACCCTTATGTGCCATTCTAAGAGGCTCGGAAGTTGGGATTTTATTCTCAAATCAATAGGAAGTCATTGGAGAATTTTAAGCAGGGAAGCTATACTGTTTATTGTAAACTGTAAGTTCACTGTAGCAAGTTCAACGATGGCAATGGAGGAGGGCACCTGGGAGGGCTGCCAGTATAGAGACTGATCATTCACAACACAAACAGCAGAGGGACGAAGGCCTGAACCAAATCGGGTGTTTTAAGAACAGAGGAATAAAATGGGAAGCATATTTAAAATACAGAACTAACAGGACTGACCAAATGCAGTGGGTGAGAAAGAATCTCTTCACCTGAATAAGTGTGTGTTTATCACGCAGCTGCTGACTAACCCAGTGGCTAAAGGAAGAAGAGATGTGGAAAAGAAAAAAACTAAGAATTCGGCAGTGAGCACATCAGGTTTGAGGTACAGAAGGTTAACACATGGAGACGTTCAGCAGGTAGTTTCAGCTACACAGATCTGAGGAAGAAATGGAGATACCACTGTGGAGGTGGCAACTGAAGCTACAGTGGCTGAGAATAGCCAGGAAAAGCACTTTTGACAGAAGAAGGCAGCTAAATCAAAACACTGAATTACTATCCCTTGAGTTCTTTAAAATGTGTTACCCGAATAAAGGATACGTGAGCACCTACTAAAAGCAGCACTCTCTTCTCCAAGCCTGGAGAATGTTCAACCTCCCAATTTTCCAGCTAACATTCATGACAGAAACTGTAAGCCAAACACTGTATATAAAGAAGAGCCTAGAGCTGAGATGTGAACAGACACAACCTGTTCAGAGCTGGGGAAACAATGTTGAAGCAGGTCATTTGCACTTCAAAAGGAGGACAGCAGTGTGTAATATGAGCAAAGCCACTATCACTAGGACTGAAAGGAGGCAAAGGGAAATTTGAAAGTGAAATGACTAAGTTTAAGTATTTAAGAAACACACGGTAAAAGCAAACCAACCAACCTATGGACACTGGACTTAAGTAATACCCTAAAGACAGATGAATCCTTAAGACCAGACTAAAAGGCAGGAAGTAAGATATTCAGATGAAACAGTAGTTACCCCTATGATAAAAAAAGGCCACAAGTATCAACCATCTTCAAAAAGACCATCTTCCCTGAAATAATCTACCCTATGCGTAGGGCTTCCCTGGTGGCTCAGAGGTTAAAGCATCTGCCTGCAATGCAGGAGACCTGGGTTCAATCCCTGGGTCGGGAAGATCCCCTGGAGAAGGAAATGGCAACCCACTCCAGTACTCTTGCCTGGAGAATCCCATGGAGGGAGGAGCCTAGTAGGCTACAGTCCATGGGGTCACAAAGAATCAGACACGACTGAGCGACTTCACTTCATGCATAGTTTGAGGACATATTACTAATTAAACTAAGGGACCTCATGCTCCCATTAGAAACCTGCAAATATAACATACAACCCAACCCATGTGCAATGAATACTTTAGGGAGCAATTTAGAAAATTCGTAAATTTGGTACTAAAATATATTACAAAAGCTGAAATTAAAGAGAGTATTCTGAGATTTTTTACTCAAGAAGCTTGACTTGACTGTTGCACTTCTCGCTCCACTTCTCGCTCCAAATAAACAGGCTTTACAAACTAATTTTGAATCTAGTTAACAGTGGATCCATTTCCTTGAGCTTGATAATAATATGAAGTGAACCAGGAGTTCTACGATCACAAACCTGGTGACCATGGAGCTCTGAAGTAAACTGTGAAGATTGGGCTTAAAGAGCATTAAGAAGGTCTCACCAGTTCGCCTGCATTTCCTTCATAAATGAGCAAAGTATCTGACTAGTTTGTCACAGCAGAAAATAAGGGTTTTAAGGGAGTAATGGATTTACAGAAGCGCACAATGTACTAAAAATCATGGTTAGTATAGAACAGGGTCTCTCAATCTTGCCACTACTGACATTTTAGGCCGAACCATTCTCAGCTCTGGAGGCGATAGGATGTTTAAGACCACTATGGTCTCCACCCACTAGATGCCAGCATCATTCTCCTCATAAGACAACTGAAAGAGTTTCCAGGGGGAAAAAATGCCAAATGTCTCTGGGAGAAAAATAATCCCTCTGTGAAAACCTCTGCTGTGTAAGTAAATGGTCTCTTGGGGGCACAGCTTAAAACTTAACAAGAGTTCCCCTCAACATAGGAAAAACATTTTAAATAAACTTGAAGTAACCCTAAGTGCTGGAATAGTCTGTTCTCAAATGAGCTAGATGATCCCAAAATAACAAGTCACTTATTCTATCTAATTAATAGTGGAGAGTTTGTGTCCATCAGCAATGTAGTGGGCTCAGACTGCTCTGGGTGGTCTTTAAAGGAAACTCAGAATCAGTGAGAAACACCATCAGTACTATAAGCAAATTAGAGCAGGTCTGAGGGGAAAAGGGCAGGAGCTGAGATACAGACTGGAAATGACTGGGAAAAAAAGTTAAGTACAGTAAGAAACAATACATATTGCACAAAGGCTAAAGAAAAAGTGTCAAAAAACCTTTTAAACACACTGTTTTGGCACTACTGATTTATTACATTGTATTCTGGTATACTTTTTTAATTGATGAATTGTCTATGGAAGAATGGTGAGCGAGAGAGAATTTGAAGATGGGGAAGGAGCCATGAGCCAAGAGAGCAGGCACTCTCTAGAGGTGGAAAAGGGCCAAGAAACAGATTCTCCCCTCTACAGCCTCCAGAAGGAGCGCGCCTGTAATGTTAGTCCTAGACTTTAGCTCAGTGAGGTCAGTGACAGGCTTCTGACTGACAGCATCAAGAGAAAACAAATATACTCCTGTGAGGTCCCCCACAAGCTAAACACTGCAATTCATTTTTTTACTTACTCTTGTAAGAGAATTTTGAAGTTGCTGCCACCATCCCCATTTTACAGATGAGTACAACGCAAAAATCTAGGAGTTTAAGTGCTCTGTCCAAGGCCAATGAGAAAGTAACTTAGGACCAGGTGTTCCACGCTGAGGCTGCCTTACGCCAAAGCCCACGCTATTTCTAGCCACTACGCAGCCCTGATGGAGAGCCTCTTTTTTCTATAGTGACCCACTGAGAGAAAATTTTTCACCAGTGACCACCAACTGGGAGAAGTGAAGGAGCCATGAAAATCCCTAGGTTCCTACCCATCTGCTTCAAGGCACACGCATCAAACTCTCCTTTCAGACTTCAGTGGAGTCTGTCATGTCAGACAAGACGGCTTCAGAAGCTTTTGTCACAAAGTTATCTTTTACTAAGGAGTATTTTTTATTGCACTGTTACTGGTCTTTTCACTTGAGCAGCCAACACTGAAAAGCCTTTCATCTTGTCAAACATTTCTCTTTCTTTTCTTTTTCTAACTTTCTAATCGTCTCCATGCCAATATACTTGAATTAAATAATCCCTCACCAAATTAACAGACTGAAGTTGAGTCAGACATATTTATTCTTTACGGATACTGTAACTGGATCGAACGGTGACCACTAAAAATTCACATCCACCTGGAACCTCAGAATTTATTTGGAAATTGGGTCTTTGCAGACATAGGATGAGGTAATTCTGGATTAGGGCTGGCCCTAGTCCAGTAACGTGTCCTTGTAAGAAGAGAAAATAGACCCTCAGACATACACGCAGAGGAGAAAGCCATGTTGAAGCCAGAGGAAGAGGGTGGAGATACAAAGCTACAATCAAGGAGAGCCAAAGACTGCTGGCAGCCCCACGCCAGGAAAAGGCAGGGAAAGATCCTCCCCTAGAGCCATCAGCGAGAGCACAGCCCTGCTGACACTGATACCAAACTTCTACCCTCCTCAACCTGAGAGAATGAATTTCTGCTGTTTCTAAGCCACCCCGTTTGTGGTACTTTGCAGTCCTAGGAAATTAATACAGAACATTAAGTAGGTAAAGGGTTATTTTTGGCTTATATGCGAGTGCTAACATACTGCAGTAATATACTGGTTTGATAAATGAAAAATCCTTATAGTGCCTGTAAACCAACTTCTGTTAAGTCTTATTTCAAGAACATCATTCTGTTATAAAGCACAGTTAGACAATTAATCTCATGTCTTTATTGCATTTACTTCTTTAAATAGCACAGAGCAGATTCAGGATACTGTATTTGTTGCTGAAAGGTATAATGTCTACTCTTTTTCCTGAGGCAAAAGCAATAGTACTTTATAGGAGAAATCAAGTAAACAGAAATAAAGGTAATAAACAGTAAAAAGAATGAGACATCCCTTCTATTGATATCAACTTCTCCACAAATATCAGTCATTTCTTACCTATATTATCCTTTTCTTTGCAAGAAATTGAATAGCAGCAAATTTCTCTATCCTGAATAGCAGACAGATTCCTGTAAGAAGCAGAATTAGGAAAGTAAGTCTGGGCTTTTAAAACCATTGTCATCTTATCACTCTATGCTTAGTATTACTTGTTCTTTTAAATTCTTATACTGAAGAAACTGTTATTACTAATAAAATTTTACAGGTTACTTCTCTAGTATGTCAAGTTTATCTACCCCAAAACAGGGCTATGATCATTACTAAATAATGGAGCAAAGCTAAACAAAACCAAAAAACAGTATATTTTGTGGGCAAAACAGAACCAGTTTTTTTATAAAAAACCCATCATTCATTCTTAAGACATACATTTTTTCAATTAGCTGTTTCTCATCCAAGGCATTAGGAAGATCTCTCTTGTTTCCAAGTACTAGCACCTTTAAAAAGAAAAGTCACTGAG